>NW_004567124.1:30570670-30604967 GCF_000260355.1 Condylura cristata
CTCTGCTGTCTCGCCCACTGCACCCTCAGCAGTGTACTTCATCAGCCCTCCTGTTCTGCTCCCCATCCTTTCTCTGGTGAATCCTCTCACAACCCCTGCACCACTGGCCTGTACCCCAGCTCTGTAAGCACAAATAAATAAACCTTTAAAAAAAAAAAAGAAGCTCATATAACTAGGGTATTGAGAACTGATTTTCAAAGGTAAGAATGGAAGTGGGGAAAGATGAGAAGGAGGATGTTGACAGGCAAGATAATGGAGACTCAGACTTCGGTGTTATTAGTGAGAAAAAAATCATTATTGTGCAAAGATTGACTCCATAGTGGAAATTGAAAATAAAGAATGACTTTACTTTCTACTCTTTTAGTCATGCCAAGGAAATACTGAAATATTGAAAGAAAAATGTTTTATCTTCAGGAAGCTAAAAACCTAGAACTTAGTGGACTTGCCAATCATATAGCTCGTTGAGTACAGAAGTAGTTTTCAAACTCAGATTTGTCTTGACTTCCAAACCCATATTCTTTTTCTCTAAATAAATTTTTAAATGAAGTACCTTTTTTTTACATCATTGTTAATTTTCAGACATATGATTTTCTCCCTCAGGTTTGTCACTGTAGTTTTTCCACAAAGCACCCAACTCTATCACCACAGTTGTTTGTGTTCTTTCTACTATACCTTCCCTTGGCCATGCCACAGATATATAGTCAGCTAAAAGATATGTCTGATCCTTCGCAAACCCATATCCTTTACTGCATGATAACATAAAATATGTAATACAGTGCCTACAACATGTTAGGTGTTCAAATATTGTATTTTTTGTTCTTATTTTCACTCATGTTCTTAAAAAATATATTTTGAAGATAGTCGATAAGAATAGTTCATAAACCCATAGATATCATAAATATAGTCAAGACATGACTATTTTGTCAAGATAAATTAGTTTGCCTAGTTTGCATGTGCTTCACAATTTTGATACCCAAGGAAGTTCTAAAAACAAGAATAATCATCCATTAACATTTGGAAGCTTTTTTGCATCAATTTCTAAACTTAGAGTCTTACTAAAATTAATATTTGTAATCTGCTTAGAAATTTCATTTTTATCTGTTTATGCATAGCCTGTGGAAATGAAATATGTTTATGTTGTATATATAAATTTCATTATGCAAAACATGTTTTTTTAAGTATTTTAAATGCTAAAATCCTTGAGCGAAGCATTATGTTTAAAGTCAAAGTAATTGCTAAGGATCCAAGTTTAGAACATTAAGATATCTGATTTTTTCCCTTTTCTTTTATAGGTGTAAAAGGCTTAATCTCCAGCCTTTAGCTTACCTTTGGCAGAGAAACCAGGAAGATTTGCTTCGTGAAATGATATCTTCTAACATTCAAGCAATCATCATCAAAGTAGCAGCTTTGGGTATGTAGCCAGACTTGGAAGGGAGCCACATGTTACCACACAGATAATCTGAGTTCACTAAGAAGGAATTATAAAAGAAAAGGAGGAATGATTTAGAATATAAAAAATGTGGAGCCACAGACTAAATAAATTGAGTAAGCATTATATATGAAGTAGAAAAAAATTTAAAAGGAATTGTGGCTATTTACCAAAGTAATTAATAGTAAGCTTCTTATTTAAAAAAAAATATGTATGACCTCTCTAAAGTTAGTATTGTATTGTATGTAGTCCTTTAAATTCTTTCTATAGTATTTGCAATTCACGTTCATACTACACAAGAAATGTAGGTGGATTTTTATTGAAGCTTCCTAAAATCTATATTTCCATAACCAGTGATATGTTCCTTGTATTTTATTAACATTTTGAATAATGCTAAAATAGAATGGTGGCTTTGTTGTGGTAGATGGAATAAACAGGGTAGTGGTTTTTTGTTGGGGGTGATAAGAAAACCATGTTTGAGAGAATGTCATTTGATCAGTTAGCATAGACACAACAGGCAGGTGGTAATCTGATTCAAATATGGATATTACATATGAACACATTTAATTTGTTATTTTGAATTTTTATAATTATATTCATTTTCTGAGAAACCACAGGGTTGAGCCCAATATATTTATTTCATGAACCTATTACAGTAAATGCCCTGGAGCCTCTGGGTTCTCAAAGCTTAAATCATGTACCTCATTTGAGAGTGTTTACCTTGCTGATCTCTGAAATAACGAGGTCTCAAGCTGTGGAAGATTTTGCAGACAAATTCACATTTTTAAACAGCATTGAAAGAAAAAGCCTATAATACTTCTCCGTGGTAAACACTAAGCTCTCTTCTTGTTTACGTCAAGGTATTGTCTTTCGTGGAAAGTCTTATTTAGAAAACTTGCAGTTGACCTTACTAGCTGTTAAACAGAGAAAGCGAGAAAGCTTGGGATGGTGATTTTGTTTGTTTTGTTTTGTTGAGAAAAAAAAAATACTCAGCAACTCACTGTAGATATATCTGTATGAATCTAGATACAGCATACACTCTCACTTTTTCCAATTAGCACTGTTGGATTTTTTGATTACATAGTTCTATAATGAAGCTCATATGACATCTCACTGGACAGTAGTACACATTCTGTCTCTATTAGAGAGATAAATGAATTAGAACACAGAGACAACCCACCTCATTAGAAAGTTAGAGCCATAGAAAAACTGAGCTAATCAGTCCTCAGTAACAAAATATGTATCTGATTTTAACACATACAACACATAGTTCCTAATGATTAGCTTATAGATGTACAAAGATGGAAGTTATTCTCAAGAACAGTATTAAATAGAAGTTTCCAAGCTCCCCCTCCACATTTAACATTTTCAGAAAAGTTTTCAAGAAAAAAATGGTACAAGAGGATAGTTCTGTGGAGACAGGGAGTCAGCAAAGTTTAATGGCCAATTAGACTATGGGATGACCTTAGGTAGAGCTAGTTCTATATAGAAAACTTGTTTTTATTGAGGAAGTTAACATACAACACATTAGTTTCAGGTTACAACATAATAATTTGTAATTAAATATATTGTGACTTGATCACCACAATAAGTCTAGTTTACATCTGTACACATACATAGTCACAAAATTTTTTTTCTCATGGTAAACATTGTTAAGACTGTTCTTTCAGCAACTTTCAAATATACACTACAATATTTTTAACTGTAATCACTCTGCTATATATCATGTTATTTTATAACTTGAAGTTTATTCCTTTTGACTTTCTCAACCTATTTCACCAATCCCCCACCCCTGCATCTGGCAACCATTAGTCTTTTCTTTGTAACTATGAGTTTGTTTGTGTTTTAGATTCCACATATAATGGGGATTACACAGTATTTGTCTTTCTCTCTTTGACTTATTTCACTGAGCATAAAGCCCTTATGATTTCTGTATGTTGTCATTAGTGGCAAGATTTTATTCTTTTTATGACTGTGTTGGGTATATATGCACATTTGTGTGTGTGTATCCATTTCCTTTACTCACTTATCTACCATTGGACACTTAAGATTGTTTCCGAATTGTTAGCTATTATGAATATTGTTGGAGTGGACATGGGGGATGCATGTATCTTTTCAAATTAGTGTTTAGGTTTTCTTTGGATAAATACCCAGAAGTGGATTTGCTGGTTCATATGGTAGTTCCATTTTTAATTTTTATTTTCCACAGTGACTATACCAATTTACCTTTCAACACACTGGACTAGGATTCCCTTTTCTTTATGTCATCACTAGTGCTTGTTATTTCTTGTCTTTTTGAGAATAGCGATTATAACAGGTGTGAAGTGATATCTTATTGTGATTTTTTATTTACATTTCCCTGATGATTAGTATATTGAGCATTTTTTTTTTCATGTAACTGTTGACTTTCTTTGGAAAAATGTCTATTCAGATAGTTTAGCCATTTTTTAATTATTTAAAAATATATTTCTAGTAATTGTGTTACATGACCTGGATATCTTATAAGTGAATGCATGAAACTTTCTTATTAGCAGCTTGGTATCTAAAGTAGTTTCTGGATATTAGACTTACAAAAGAGCAATTTGTACATTAGTTTTAAGGACAGTTCTGCCTCTAGAAAAAAAAATTTTTGATTATATAAGTATTGCATAATATATCCTTGTCATACAGTATTAAGTTTTCATAAGTAAAGAAAGATTCCATGTTTTTATAAGTTAAAAAAAGATTCCATGTGTTTTCTATCCTCTCCTTTTTGCCAAGCAGCCCTTTCCCAAAGATACCAGTCAGAGAGTTAATCATCTTTGTTGATCACTTTGAGTGTATTTATTTGTGTGTGCAAAAGTAATGTTAGTTTTATGGTATTGTAAATATTACATGAATAGTATCTGTGTATTCATTGATTGTTACTAGCCTTTTTTATTTAATAATGTGTCAGGGATTTTTCCATGTCAATAAATGTAGATGTTGTTTGATTTGTTTTTCAGTAACCTTTAATTGAAGTAAAACATAAATATAAAAATGTGCACAAATTCTTAGTGTACAACTTGATGGATTTCCACAAAGTGAGCATACGTATATGATCTACACCCAAGTTTAGATATAGAACAATGTTAATAATCCTAACTGGCACTTGCCCTCCCAAAGATAATAGCTCTCTGATGTTAAAACTGTAGACAGTTTTTTCCTCTTTTTGAATTTTGTATGATTGAATCATAGAGTATATGAATATCTATTGTGTCTGATTTCTTTGTTTCAACATTATATTTATGAGATTCATCCACATCATTGAATGAAGCAGTTTATTTATTTCTCATTATAGTGTAGTGTCCTGTTATAGATATATACCACAATTTAATTATCCATTCTATCATTGATGACATGTCTGTAGTTTCCAGATTGTGAGGCCATTGTATATTTTCTGCCTTCTACCTAGTACTTCCCATTTCTTCAAGAAACCCAGTTTTCTTTTGGTAGGAAATGATACATATTTATGTGTGTGTGTGTGAATATATCTAATATCTTTTTATCTCATGATATTTAAATAAAATTCAGAACTATAGTAGGACTGTAATAATTCTGTACTCCATCTGTGTTTCTTTTCTTCCACAATGAAAAAATCTTGATTCTCAAAGGTACAGATGTCATTTATTAGAAAATCCTATAATTAATGAGAATTTAAAAAAACAAATAATAGGTCTCTAACCCATTTTTTTCTAATAATTGGGATAAACACCTTAGAAAGAAAGAAGGAAGAATCTATATAATCTCCTTATTAATATGGTACAAACTTGATGACAAAAATAAACAAATGAAACAAAAATCTAATGATATTTTCTAGGAGGGAAGAATTCTCTTTAAACTGCCTTTAGCAGGATATTCTTGGCTCCTATACTTAGTTTCATAAACAAATCGGCAATCTTTGGATTTGAGGACATGACTCCATGGAATATATCATGTAGGTATGTAACTATCAGAATGTGAAGTAGAGATTTTATGAATGGGGCAACTACCTTCAGTGTAAGTCAGACTACATGCATCAGAGACCTTACCTGCTAATCTATGGAAAGCGTGTCTAATGTGGGCAGAGAGCTCTAGGTGTGCTGCACTGACCATCCTGGTCTTCTCCTTGCTTCACCTGACCCTTTGATTGGATCCTTGAAATTATTAACTAAGTATGATGCTAGGTAAGGGTTCTGGTTTGCAGGAGGCTTATTTGACAATACAGCTTTTTTTGGGTTGTTTTTTTTTTAAAGATTTATTTATTTGTGCATACAGAACTGGGGTACAGGCCAGAGGCTCAGGGGCGGCGAGAGGCTTCACCAGAGACAGAGTGGGGAGCAGAACAGGCAGATCGACGAAGTACACTGCTGAGGGGAGCAGCGGGCGGGCCAGGAGAGGTCTGCCACGCCATGTGGTCACCTCCGGGACAGGCTGGAGTCGAACTCATGCGGAAGCGGCTTTAGATTCTCAGTGCTGTGCTTTAACCCACTCCGCCACCAGGGAGAGCCGACAATACAGTTTTTTGTTATTGCAAATAGACATATTCAGTGAAAACTTTCTCAGACCCACGAGTTTTAAGATACTTTTTGGCAAGAATAAAAACAGAATAGAAAATGATAAGAAGGATATAGCTATTGTGTGCAGGACCCTTTGAAAACAAACAAAAATATTGCAGAAGGTGATACACAGAGTCAGTGAGCAGGACAAAGGGCATCCCACTGGAGCACTAGAGAAAGAAGAGTGCAGAGAGGTGATTTCTGGCAATGGCTTGTAGCTGCCAAACCAGAACAACTGGAAAATGAATTGGTATCAGTTACAGTTTGCACCTATTGCTACAGCTATTGCTCAACTTCATCCTAGAGTTTGAGGTGGGTTGAGAGTGTTGAACACATTTTGGGTTAAGAGTTGGCCTAAGGGAGAAGATCGTTGTGGATTCCCCACCATATATGACTCAAGAAGCTTTATACTTTGAAACCCGCAAGAGGTGGACTTTTGTGCCCTGCTGCCCTAGTTCCTATCTGTAATCCCTTACTGACACCAATGTCCCAGACACTGAAAAATGTCCATGAAATAATAGACAACTAAATATCTTGAGTAAAAAAAATTCCTTTACTTAACCCAGCTTTTTGTAGAAATGATATATAAATCAATTTATCTAAAAAAGAAAATGAAGCTCCCTATTATAATCCACAAAATGTATAAATAAAGAGAAAGAACAAGTTGCAGATGTAGGAGCCCAAAAAGCCCTGAAGGAAGCCTCAATCCAGTACAAGTGAGAATATGCTCCATGAAGTTCACGGTAACAGTAATAGCAGTGTTTTCCCAATTGAGGGGGAAAAAAAGGATGATGATAAACAGGAAACAATAAAGGTCAAGAAATTATAGGACTGTTAAAGACAGAGTTAATGAGTCTAAAAATTTTATAACTGACTTTTAAAAATACTGTAGAGGACCTCAGCAGTAGACAAATACAAGTAATGGAGAAAATCAGTAAGACTGAATGTACACATATTCAAGGTATACACAATAAATATTACGTTTAAGAACAAAAAAAAAAAACAATAAATGGGCAGCAGGTCTGAACATATACTTCATCAAACAGGATCTCCAAAAGAGCCAATAGATATGGAAAAAAAATTTCATCATTTTTAGTAAGGGACATACAAGTCAAAACCACAGTGAGGTATCAGCCCATACCTGTGAGAATGGCATGTGTCTTACTTTTATTTTTAATAATATTTTTATTGAGTTAACATCATTGTTTACATTTTAGAAGTGTAGGAGCCTCTCTTTTGGTATAAGAATGGCACATATTTGAAAAAGATCTCCAGTATGTGCTAAAGAGGCACAGAGAAAATGGAGCCCTTATTATATTGGTGGTAGAAATGTAATCCTGTGAGCCATTTTGGAAAGTTATCTGAATTTACTTCATATGATTAACAACTGAATTGTCATAGGACCCAGCAATCCCATTTTGGGGCATCTATCTGAAGAATGTGAAATAATCAACGAAAAATAGGGTATGTTCTACAATGTTTACTGTAGCATTGTTGACAATAGCTAGGGGATGAAACAACCTAAGTGCCCATTGATAGAAGATTGGATTAAGAAGATGGACTTTATCGACAAGATGAAATGTTGTCATTGACAACAAAATGTAAAGTGTTCAAGGAAATTATGTGTGTAAAGCAAGTCAGGATGACAAAGACATGTATTAGATGTTCACATAGTCAACTATTTGACAAAGCAAAATACTTATAAAACTAGCGCCCATGCATAAATAAAGTGGGCCTTCTGAGGTTAAGGAGGAGGAGGGTAGAGATCAGGGCTAAAGGGGTACAAAGAACGGTGGTGGCAGAAAAAAATAAGGATGCATAACATGCAACTGATAGAAGAGGAAAAATCCACAAATACAAGTAATGGAGAAAATCAGTAAGACTGAATGTACACATATTCAAGCTTTCAAATTTCTTTTCACCAAAACTAAACCAAGTGGACAGAAATTCATTAGGGATATAGAAATTTGAACAACACTAGCAACTACTTATAAAACACTGCTCTCATCATCAAAAACACACTTTCTTTCAAAGGGCACACAGACATCAAGACCAACCAGATGATAGATCATAAGACAAATCGCAGTCTATGTAATCATAATGAAGTCAATCTAAGCATGTTTTCAGATCAGCAAGGTATTAAACTGGAAATCAATAACAGATATATCTGGAAAAGCCCCCATATTCTTAGAAATGAGCCAACACACTTTAAAATAACTCACTACACAAAGAAGAAAATATTTTTTGAGTGGAAATAAAGCTGCAACATATAAGAGTTTATAGGATACAAATAAAATTTCATATTACATTTCCACTTATATGACATTTTTAAATAGAAAATTATAGAGAAAGAAGTTAGCTCACTGGTTGCCAAGTACTGGGCATTGGGAGAAGGTCTGGCTACAAGGTAACAACTTTTCTCAGGAACTTTTGGAGTAATGGAAATGTTTTTAGATCATTGTGATAGTGGTTCCATGCTTCAGTGTATTTATTGGAACTTAACAAATTTTATATGCAACATGTATTGTACAATATTGTAAAAGTATTGTATTGTAAAGTTAATTTTTTAAATGAAAACAAGTAAAGCAGTAGATAAAATTCCTCCGAAGACAATTATTGGCAGATAGTCAACAAATGGATTATAATGGACCTCAAATATTCAGAAATCACAAGGGACAACATATCATTGTTAAGTAGCACTGTACCTATTCTAAACTTTTTTTTACTCATTAAGGAAGCAAAACTTTAAGTACAAGATTACAAATAGCCAACCCCTTCTCCCATAGCACACTTCAATATATGTTCTGACCGTTAGATACATTTCACTGTTACAAATACACAAGAGGACAAGAAATATATTTCATAGACATATATGAAAACTACCTTTGTTAATATTCTCAGAGCAGTGGTATCATTAAAAATTGGACCTGGCAATTATGACACTAGTTAATTAATGACTGGTAAAAAGAAAGATATAAAGTTTAGCTTAAGCAATTAAGTGATTTTGCACAAATACTGACTATGAAAGATGATAAATTCATGATGAAACTGGTAAGATTCTAGGATTTGAATGTAGGAATGAGGTGATGGGAGAGAGGAAAAATACAGAGCTATGTATCTTTCCATTTTACCAAATTATTCTTTTGTTTTGCCTGATCTGGTAATCCCAGGTCTGAATTTAAAGTTACTTATACCGAAGGACAGTATTATCAGTACACAAAATACATTATTAATAGCGCTAAATTTGACAATGCATATTCTTAAAACTCTTAGGAGTATGTCATAGCTTCATCCATGTACTCAAATTATAGCCGATATAAAAACACAGGGCTGTTTGTCCTGTTATTCTTCATCTGTTCAACTCTGTATTAAGTACCTGGGAGTGAGTTCAAGACATGTTAACAAGGCTGCTGGATTTGCTGCTCAGTAGATGTGGATTTATAACTGAGCCAGAAACACCAATCACAGAGGAATAGGTAATAAATGGAAATGGGAGGGATCACAGGACACGAAAAAGCACTGATAAGTAGATTACAATTCTTTGGAGGAGCAATGAACTCCATGCCAGCACACCTGAGTTCAAAAATAATACTCTTAAGGTTGCTTCCCAGATAGAAGCATGTTAAATGAAACTCTGGGTCTATGTATGAGCTCTACTTAAGGTTTCATGTGGAGCATTCAGAGCACCAAAATGACAGCATGCCCCTTGACGACTCAGGATAGGAACAGTTTACTAGTTACCATTCAATCATTGGTTTATAGGCTATAGTTATTGATCTGATCATTTTTCTGATGGCTTGACTATTACAAAATTAATTTACATAAGTAGAGGATTCTGAGTAGTAGAACTTTTGCACCCTTTCTGAGCTGTAATCAAAACAATATAATGCTAAGACATCTACTGAAGTATATGTCCACTGTCTGTCCTAGCTACAGTCATATAGGATATTTGAATGTAAATGGAATATACTTAAGGAAATTAGAGCATCACCCTTGAGGGAGATGGACTTGGGGGAGCTCTAAGGAATCAGTATTACTGATAACTCCTTTGTGGAGTTGTGCAAAAGTGTGTTTATGGAAAAATCTACGATACCCAGACAAAATTATATTTGATACACTAATTGAAATGGGGAAATGCATTATTTTTGTGTCCAAACCACTTTCCTAAAGGAACAACTGTCACTTATGTGTCATGATAATAACCCATGTTGTGATAGTTACTGTTGCTATGTAAGACATTCTATACTGCCAAAATAATGTTCAAGAAAGCACATGATAAAAAGAAACTTGCTAGTCCAAATGGAGACACTAGAGGGAGCTCTCTTCCAGGAGACTGGCTGAATCTAGAAAATGGCCCTGGAGGGACAACAAAGCTTTAAATGACTGAACTAATAGAGTATTTCCTTTAATGGAACATCTTATCAGTCATGAGTGCAGGAAGGTTTTCTGTTCTCACCTGGAAAAGATTATTGAATATTATAATCATTATGGGAGTTGCTGTTTTTAAAGATCAGTGACCAAGAGTGCCAGAGGCCAACCTGAGGATACCCACTTATGGGAACACTTCCACAAAGTATGATATGATATTATTGAGCAGTGTGGCCTTTATATTTGTTTTATAATGGTCTGAGTGCTACAGAAAGAAGGGTATTTTCTTTGGTAGAATTGTATAATGATTGGGACTGGACAGCTAAAGGAACAGTTCTGTGTTATCCTGAAGAAAGCATGTTACATAGTGACATCTGTAAGCTTATGACTATTTAAGAAAAAACTGGGACATAGGGATGTAGGTATGTGCTCAACCGGGACGGAATTCAGAATTTTTGGAACACTATCTCACATGTGGATGTGCATGAGAAAAGTTAGTTTTGTTGGGAAGAAATTGAGAATGGTACTGTAACTCTGACTTCCCATGTTAACAAGGGCTAGAGTATATCCAGTGTGACAGAGAAGATCCCAGAGAAATATTCTGATTGTCCTGAACTTCTCCCTGATTTTCTATGTTGTCTGATTACTTCCATTCTTTAAATTATCAGTGAAGGCTGATGCCAGAGATCTATTTGAATCTAATTTGACAATCCAATCTTTTGGTTTAACTCAATTTTTCATTTAATATATACCTTGTTACATATCCAGGGGTTGTAATAAAAACACATTTATTTTAATGCACAGTGAAACTTTCTAAGCAAATTTTATAGAAACTTGAGGTTAGGCTAAAAGACATTAGAATTTTGTACAACTAAAGACACAACTCTAAGGGGATTTATTTCTCTGGCGGTATGTTTATGTTTCAAAAGAATGAACTTTGGATGGCTCTTGGAAATAGCTCTTGAGTTATAAAGCTATAGACACTAGATTTATCATCTATACCCAGAAAAGGCTTTTTGTTCATTGCTAAATATGAAATCTTTTCTTCCTTTTTCCAGGAAAATCTCACAAGGTGAAGGGAAACAAATCTTTTTTTTTTTCCTATGTAAACATGCATATTTATTTTGGTGATACAGCTAACCTATGATAGACATAACTACTTCAAACATTACATCTCATTCTCACTACCTTGCTTCTGGGAAAAGAGGTGGGGTATACAAAAATGGAATGATATTATCTACTTACTGTAACAGTAATCTGTTCTGCTCCAGGAAGCTTGTTTTACCATTCAGGATATTTAAATTAAAAGTAAATATAACAGTCTCAAAGTAGCGAAACTAATATGATGGCTACCAAAATGATAGTTGAGAACAATTAGTGAGATTTTTATAAGTGCTTTCCCAATTTCTCCTTCCATTTTTAGAATTCTGTTATATGTCTTATCAGAGCATTTCGCTGCAGTATTTTTTAGCAGTTGTATAGAGACAGGATGAACATACCATTTATGTACTTCAATGTTTTTAGTATAGTCACATTGTAACCACCACCAGAATAGAATTTTTAAACATGCTGTTCCCCTCAAAGGAAGTCTATAATCATTTGTAGTCTTTCTCTATTTACTCTGAACCTTCCCTTCCTGCACCTTTAGGACTTTATAGAGCTTCATTCAGTTTGCTAGGAGTTTTGCAAATTGCTAATAAGAGTGGTTGACCTATAACTTTCTTTCCTGGTTATGACAGTTTTGTATAATAAGGTTTAATTCTTATAATCTTTAAAGTGTTTCTTTTTCCTACTGTCTGAAAATTTTTCTGTAAATTGGTATTGATTCTTCAGTGTTTCAAAACATTTATTTCTTAAGGCATCTGGATATGGAGATTTCTTCTTGGGAAATTGTTTTACTACATTAAGACTACTCAAATACTATTATATATTTCTTATATTAGTTTTTAGTTTCATCTAAATTTCCGTTTCTTCTGAGTTTTGAAAATTAACTCCCAATGTCTTCTTACTATGTGTTCATCATCTGTAGGATTGGTAGTGATGTCATCTTTTCTCTTTCTTGTTGGTAATTTGCTTTTATCACTCTTACTGTAGTTCACAATTTTATTAGTCTTTTGACTTTTCATCTCTTCTGACTTCTTGATGTATACATACATGCCAAATTTCACCCTCACTTTCTACCATATATATTTATGGTTTAATTTTCCACTTAATTGCAATTACAGCTATATTCATTATCAGTTAGCTCAAAATACTGTCTAGTTTCCATTGTAGTGTTTTCATTAATCCATGGATTACTTAGAAATGCATTCCACAATTTCATGCATTGCTTAGTTTCCAAACATAAGTATTTTCTACATATTTTTATGTAATTGATTTCTAGATCAATCACACTTCAGTCAAGTAATATACTCAGGTTTATTTCAATTCTTTGTTTTATAGTTAACATAACATTGGATTTTATTATTGATATACTCTATCTAAAAAAACTTAATTCACTATTTTTACTGGTATAATCAATGTTATTTCTTAACTTTCTTAGTTTATCCATTATGTGTTATTGGTTCTTCAAAATTTATTACTTTTTACTTTATTTTTCTGTCTTTTTCTATATGGAATATTTATTGTTTTCTCTTATTTGGAGCTAGATGTATATTACTAGTTATTTGCTATAATATGTTGACAAGTATTCTTTAGAATATTATTATTTCAATATTAATAAGAAAAATGGAATAATAATGTATTTTCAGTCCCTCCTAATCATGTATGTGCAATTTTTCTGTAAAGGTTTCAGAATTAGTTATCCGTCAGTAACCATTAAAAATTTAGTGTTTTATTGACACCTTTGTTCTCTTTATATCATAAATTATTGAATATACTTAATTTGCTTTCCAGTAATAATTATAAGATTAATTATAGCCATTGCTTCCCTTTCTGCTCATAATTCATTTCTTTTTTCTTTTTTTCTTTTGATTGCTGCATTCTTTGTCTGTGAGTTATCACTCTTGGACAGAATATATTCAATCATTTCATTGCTATTTCTCCTCCTAACTGGTACAGGACTAATGCTATTTCACTTTCTGACTAGTTTTGCTGAAAACTAAAAAAGTGTTATTTTAAAACAATAAATTCACCTGACAAAAATTTAAAAACCTGTGGTGTTTTCTTCCAAGCAACACTGGGGACTGACATATTTGAATCCCTTCTTGGATTTACATATTTTTATACAGCCTTTATTTTCTTCATCAGTTACTGCAGTTTTTTGCCTATATTACTATATGGTTATTGTATTTTTTTCTGTTAGCATCACTGTGTCCCTTTATTCCTTTCCCCTCCCCTTTACCTCAGAGCCATAAGGATATTTATTAATGTCCACAGATTCTGAAAGTGTTTTACATTATCAAGTTGTATGGCATATAAATGTCCAGTAGTTGTTTTTATTGTTCTGACTTTGACCTTCCATCTATTTTGTTGAAAATGGCCCCTTTATATTGCTGAAAATGGTTGTTTTCACCCTTTCTTGTGCCTACATAATACTTCATGGTATATATACTTTTTAGATTGGCTATCTCTGTTAAACACGGATGCAAAATTCTTCCACAGAATTTTGGCATATCAAATACAACAGTAATACATAAAGAGAATTATACATCATGACCAAACAGGATTCATTCCAAGGTTGTAAATATGGCTCATATTTACATATGTATAATTACATATACATATACATGAAGTATATACATGGAATATTAGTATATACCATGAAGTGAATGTGTGTATGTATAGTATGTGTACATTATATGGTGTTAGTGAATAATCCAGCTAATTTCATTTATGTGTGTTTTCCCAATTTTCCTATCCCTACTTATTCAAGATACTATCTTTTCCCAATTTATGGTCATGGATGTTTTATCATAGATTCAGTACTAGAATGTATATAGATTTATTTCTGGGCTTTTGATTCTGTTTCATTTACCCATATACCTGTTTTTGTTTGCATTGATACCATATTATTATTAATACTGCTACTATATAGTAAAGTTTAAAGTTGGGTAAAATGATGCCTTCATTTTTCTTCTATTTTCTTGGGGGTACTTTTAGAATTCAGAGTATTTTGTGGTTCCATATAAATTTCAATAAGCTTGTTAAGTTTCTTGAAAAATGTTTCTTGGCATTTTGATGGGGACTGTGTCAAGTTTGTATATTTTAGGCAGAATAGTAATTTTTGATTATAATTTCGATTATATTATAATCATGATTATATCCCACACATAAACATGGGGTATCCTTTCATCTCCTTTGTTGCTATCTCAGTCCTCTACTAACATCTTGAGTTTTCATTAAACCTCCTTTACGTCCTTTGTTAAATTGATTCTGAGGTATTTAGGTGTTTTTTTGGAGCAGTTATACATGGATTTGTTTTTTAAATTCCTTTTGCTTCTTGTTCATTGTATATATGAAATCTAGAGATTTTTGAATGTTGATTTTGTAACCTGCCACTTTGCTGTACATTTATTGTTTATAATAGCTTTTGGTGTAAATTTCAAGCACAGAATCTTTTACCCAGCAAGATTAACAGTCAAGATAGAAGAAAGAGTGAGGAACTTCACTGGAAAGCAAAAACTGAAAGAATTTATCAACACTAAGTGACACACAGAGAAAGTCTAAAGAGGCAACAGAAAAATGTATATCAAGACAATAGACAATGAAATTACTTAAGATGGAGAAGGAGGAGGAGAGTAACAATATGACCCCACCAAAAACTAGTCAAAGACCAAATTATCCCACAAATAACCTACTACATACTAATCTCAGTAAAACTCTCAGACAATAATAGAAGTAACACATAAGACAATGAGAATGGAACTTAAGTAAACATAACAGGAAATCAAAAATAAAAAAAATAAAAACTAAGCCAAAGCAAAAGCATTACAAAATGACACTGACCACTTATGTCTCAGTGGTCACCTTAAACATAATTGGGCTGAATGAATTTCAAAATAAAGTCCAACCTTCTATTGTTTACAAGAAACTCACCAACAAAGGCAAACACTGACTTAGAGTTAAAGGTTATAGACAGTTATACAAGCAAATGGCAATCAAAACTAATGAGGAACAGCTATATTTATATAAAATAAAATAGTCAATTGAGAAAGGTAATATGAGATAGAGGACACGATAAATAAAAAATTTAAATTATCTGAAGACCAATGAAATGAAAAGACAAGTTACCACATCTGATGGAATGCAAGAAAAGTGATATGAAGAGGGGGAGTTTATAACAATATAGGCCCACAAAAATTTAAAAAAAGAAAACTTTTGATTAAACAATCTCACCTTACATTGGAAGAACTAGAAAAAGAGCAAACAAAACCAGAAGTTAGCAGAAGGAAGAAAGTAATAAGAATTAAAACAGAAATACGTGAAATAGAAACCAAAAATACTATATATCAGTGAAACTAAGGACTAGTCTTTTGAGAAGATTAAAACCTGTACCAGGATGAAATAGATAGCTTGAACAGATCAATCACAATTTAAAAAAAAAATCAAAACAGTAATGAAAAGTTTTCTTAAGAACAAAATCCAAAACCATATTTCTTCACTAGTGAATTCTTCCAGACTTTCAAACAAAATCTAATAGCTTTCCTCAAACTTTTCCAAAATTGAAGAGGGTAAAACATTCCCAACCATATATTAAGAGACCAGCATCACTCTGATCCCAAAACCAGACAAGGACAACACAAAACAAAACTATAAATGGATATCTCTGTTGAACATAGATGCAAGATTCCCTTGACATATCTTGGCAAATGAAATCCAGCAACAATACATAAAAAGAATTAATACATCATGACCAAGTGGGATTCATTCCAACGTTGGATATATGGTTCAATATATACAGACAATGTAAATCAACACGTCACAAAAAAAATTACAAGATAAAAGCTCTCAATATATTGGAATAAAAGGACATACTTCAGTATAATAAAGAGCACATATAACAAACCCACAACTAACATGATACTCTACAGTGAAAAATTAAAAGCCAGATCAGAAACAAGACAAAGTTCAAGATAGTTAAGTCTTAGTAAATGGGGAAGGTAGTGGGATAACAGATTATAGATTAAAAGTCTGAAGCCATAAAATACATAGAAAAAACATAGGGGCTAACAACAACAAGGAAAACAAAGCAAAAGTAAACAAATGGGACTACACTTGTTTCACTTTTGTAAAGCGCAAGAAATCATTGCAAAAACAAAAACAGTGTGCTGACCGAGGGAAGATATTTCAAGTCACACATCTGATAAGGAGTTTATTTCCAAAGTATGTAAAGAACTCATACAACTCAACAGCAGCAACAGAAATAAATCAAAAATTGGGCAAAAGACCAAATAGACCCTTCTCCAAAGAAGAAGCTTGGTCCACAAGCACATTTTAAAAATTTTCAAAATCACTTATTATAAAGGAAATACAAATCGTAGCCATGAGATATCACCTTTACCTGTAAGAATGGCCTATATATTGGCCCTCCCTGGTGGCACAATGGGTAGGGATGCAGCACTGCAAGCTAGCCGCAGCTGCTTCAGTGCGAGTTCGAACCACAGCTCCTGCTCCCCTCAGCAGTATACTTCCTCGACATGGCTGTTCTGCTCCCCACTCTGTCTCTGGTGAATCCTCTCACCACCCCTGTACCTCTGGCTTGTACCCCATTTCTGTATGCATAAATAAAAGTCTTTTTTAAAAAGTCATTAAAAAAAAAAAAGAACAGCCTATATCAAAAAGATTTGAAACATTTGTTGGTGAAGAGTGGAGGAGAGGAACCATCATATGCTATGAGTGGGGATATAAATTGGTAACACCTCTATGGAAAACAGCAAAGATTCCTTTAAAAAATAAAAATGGAAATACTGTATTATCTAGAAACACCACTCCTAGGTATTTGTCCTAAGAATGTGGAAACACTCATACTAAAAGATATTTGCACCCACATACCTGTTTTTGTACCGATACCATATTATTTATTTTTCCTTTTTTTTTTTTTAAGGTTTATTTTATTTATTTATACAGAACCAAGATGCAGGCCAGAGGTACAGGGTTGGTGAGAGGATTCACCAGAGGCAGAGAGGGGGAATATAACAGACAGATTGAGGAGGTACTCTGCCGAGGGGAGCAGCAGGCTGGTCAGGAAAGGTCACCACCCTGACCAGAGACCGAGCTAGTGCAGAGGCTGCTTGGCTAGTTTTGCTGCTGCACTTTAACCCATTGTGCAACGAAGGAGGGCCCAGATACCATATTATTTTTAATACTGCTGCTATATAGTCATGTTTAATCCAATAGTATCACAATAGCCAAGATATATTAATCAACCTAAATGTCCATCACCTAATGCATAAACAAATTATGAATATATACTTAGTGGAATAATACTCTGCTACTAAAAAAAGATGAAATCTTGCCTTTTGGGACAATCTGGATGGAACTTGAGGTGACTATGCCAAGCAAAATAATTCAGAAGGTGAAAGATAATTACTGGATGGTTTCATTCATTTGTAGAAGCAGTGAAAACAAAAGCAAAGTACAAAAGAAATGACTCAGTCTCTGAAAAGTATGGTGGAACCAGAAGGAAAGGAAAAGTGGTTAGGATAAAGGATAGAGGGGATCAATTTGCTAGTGTAACAGCATTAGAACACTGGTTTGGTATGAGTGACACATATATATGTATTCAGGTATGAGGTTGTGTTACAGACAGGGAGAGAGGGGCACCCCTGAAGCCCCAAACCTGCCTGCTCTAAGTGGGTTCTGCCATCCGCCGCGTCAAGACAAAACATATAAAACTTTAATGAAAAGGGACTTTAATACAGTAAATATACAATACGGAACACAGAGAATATAACTTCTAAATCAAACACCTGAAGTTACCCATCCCCTCGTGGGCAAAAGTCAACCCAAAAGGGATTGGTCCAAAGCAAGGCCTGAAAGCTGCCACAAGCCTAAAGCACCTTCTGGCCAGGACTCATGGAAAAGGATCAGAAATGGCCAGACAAAGCTGGGAGGAAAAGAGCAAAGTCAAAATCAACATAAACACTGCCATAGTCACCTCCCTGCAGGTCTCTCACCCACATATGCCTTAACCAGTCCAGGGTCAGGAAACAAGCACGGTTTCTTTTTCACACGCTTGCTGCTCCATGCGGCTTCCTCAGGTCTCCTACTTGTTCTCCATCCAGCTTCCTTCTTTTCTTCTCCCCTCCTTCTCTTCTCTCCTTTTTCTCTGCTCAGCTCTACCCTCCTTCTGGGTGGGGCAGGGAACCTGGAACTTCCCCTTTTCCTAGGATCACTCTGTTACAGTTGTTAGTGGAACTATATAAATATTATGAATCTTGGTAAATCAATATAATTTTTTAAGAGTACTGAATTCAAATCAAAACGTCATATCATTGCCTGATTTTACCACTCAGCCTTACAACTTAGAGTATTCATTCAGCTCCAAACCCCCATTTCTACATCCTTTCTTATCAATAAAGGAAATGTTCGTAGCATTTATCCTACTAAATATTTACTGCAAAAATAGAACAGCATGTGTGCAAGTTCTTTCAGTTTTGTTTACCATGTTACATACATAATTATTACTGCTAGAAAGATATGGGGTAATTATAAGCAACTTTTCAGGCACAGTAATTTATGTAACAACTATATTTCTCATATATCTTATCTTCTCATATATTTTATTGGTTGTTTCATTTTCCTGTTTAGCAAAAAAAGAATCTGGGTTTTGTTGTATAACTGTGCTGCAACATAAATCTAATATGCCTCCCTTTCTTGTCTCCTCTTTTAAAAATTATTGGAACTTTCATATGCAGCAGTTGGAAATATAGGCAAGACAATTGAAGTGTTTGGTTCTCCATGGAAGTGAAAATAGAATATATGTTTTTCTTTTTTGGGCAGGTTCAGAAAAGTCAACATCTAAATTTTGGGATTTTTTGGCATCCTATGCTGTACTTGTTAGCTTTACTTTTTTTTTTTCTTTCTTCTTTTGTTTTGTTAAAGATATTTCACAGCAACAGTGACATAGCAACACAGTTACTAAATAACTTTTTAAATGACCCTAAAAATTTTTGATAGGTACAGTAAATGAATTCATAGTTGACATTGATGTTGACTTACACAAATTTTTCTAAAAGGGAATGATTGTATTAAGCAGTTAAAAATATAACTGTTACTGTACAAAGCCCTGCTTTATAGGTTTTTAAAGAACAAATACTACAAATAGTTTTAGATAGTAATTAGATGGAAAAATCACTGACTTTATTTCATTTTATTTTTTGGCTACTGGATAAAAAAGGTTTTATTTAAAAAAAAAATTTCTCACCTGCCTCAGGCAGGAGTAATTACTTGTAGGCATATTTAATGGAGCCTGTGCGCTCTGGGGCCATTCAGCTGTGCTTCAATAATTGCATTTTTTTTTTTTTAGTATGAAGGTTGTTTAACATACCAAGTCACAAAAGAAGTTAAATATCTTTTAGATAAATAATTATAATTATTTTATAAACTGAGCACTAAAGAATGCATTCACAAATAAGAGACTCCAATCTAGAGTCTGTAGTTTTATCTCTGTCTCTACTTTATCAATATTAGCATGACTTCAGCCTGCTTCTATTCTTTGCTTCCCCTTTATTCTATTTATTTTTACTGGAAAAGTTCAAATTTTATTTAAACAACATATACTGGGAAGGTAATAATTTTTCAGTTCAGTCTTTAGGAAAATTAATATTGTTCCATGTCTCAGATTGAAATTAATGAATTCATCTTTTTCTCTTTTGGGTTTTGTTTTTGTTTTTTTTTTCCTAGGCTAACTTTCTCTTCATTCATAATCTCTTAAGATCTAATTCTCTGGCAGTTACTGTTCTGATTCTGCCACTCCTGACATAGAAAACCTACATACCAATATGCAGTTAAAATAGTATTACCAAATTATTATTCATATTTGGGGTAGACTTTTTCACTACAGAAGTCTTTTCAACATTGAAGTCTATTGGTATTTATAGTGTGATATAATTTACTTATAACTTTTCAAAGACATGTCTTCTGTAAAGGGACCAGATTTTATGCATATAATTTACTTATAACTTTTCAAAGACATGTCTTCTGTAAAGGGACCAGATTTTATGCATATGGAAGCATGTATGTATTTAAGATTTTTAAAAACTTAATAATTCATTTATATGTAGTTAAATAAACCCACTGTAAAATTGATAATAGGTCAGTATAAACATGAAGGAAAGCCTGCATTGATGCATTATATCTTTGTTTCTTTATCCTATCCTTTTTATTCTTTTAAACAGTTATTTGAATGAATACTTGAATGAAATGCTATTTAAATTTGCCAATGACAGAGCATTCTTTGGAATGCTAATACTTCGGATGATAGAAATAGAATACTGTTGACTGGCATTAGGAACTAACTAAATCTGACCAGGTAAAACGTAATAAAAGTAAATATAAAGAATTATGAATATAATCCCTAGAACCAACATCACACTATACGGTAGAGGCAATATGGCTTAATAGAGGTAAATGGAAAAGTTTTTGGTTTTAGACATTACACATAAATGAGTATATTATGGCTACTGAAGCAGCTAAGGAGACTTGAAGAGTTATATAAACAGAGTCAGTATTTTATATAAAACCATTTTAAAAGTTTACAGCTATAGAGATTTAATACAAAACAAGATAAACAATTGTATTACAAAAGATATTCCTAGACAAAACACTGAAAATACAAATAACAATAGATTAGGCCCTCCCTAGTGGCACCTGGGATTAAGTCTCAGCACTAGAAGCAATCTGAACCCACTGCAGCACCAGTTAGATCCCTGGCCAGAGAGGTGACCCACATGGCACAGCAGTCCTCTCTTATTGTCCCTGCTGCTCCCCTCATCAGTATTTTTCAGTCAAATTGCCTGTTCTACTCCACACTCTGTCTGTAGTGAATCTTCTCACCCCTTCCCACACCTCTGGCCTACACCCCACTTTTTGTATGCATAAATAAATGAAATTTTAAAAAAGAAAAAAAAGCAATAGATTGGAACATTTCTCCAGGAAGGGTTAATATAAAAAATTGTTTTTCATGTTTTCTTTATTTAATACAGTGTACAGAAACGCTTTTTTAAACAGGAGGAAAGACTGCATTGAAATGGGACATAGAAAGCATGAGTGGAGAATGACCAGAATAAGGAAAGGACTAACATTTCAAAGAGTAGCACAGGAGTTTGCTCCAGGCTCTTGTGTGGACTTCTTAAAGCCTCTACTGCATGGTCCTCGCTCTTTCCTATATAAAACTGCCCTATCATGCCAGGAAAGAAGTAATCAGAATTTGTAGAAAAAGGCTGAGTGACTTTTGAAGGGAAATTTTATCCTTTCCTAATGGCCTATGGCTCCACTTTTGAAGACTGAAGGTTTGCCACCATTGGATGGTTTCAGTATGATATGCTGCTGGCTCTGAATCAATGTTACACAGAGAACTTCAAAATAGTTTAAGGGGACCCTAGCCTGTGGTGCAATGGGTTAAAGCACAGCACTGTGAAATTCTCCATAGCCACTGCAGCATAAGTTCTATTCCCTGCTGGGGAAGTAACCCACATGGTTCAGCAGACCTCTTCTGACCCACCCACTGCTCCCCTCAGCAGTTTATTTCAGTCGATCTGCCTGTCCAGCTCCCCACTCTGTCTCTGGTGTATCCTCATCTCCCACACCTCTGCCCTGTACCTCAGTTCTTGTGTGCATATATAAATAAATCTTTAAAAAAACAAAGAAATAGTTTAAAGGTAAATGTGTACTATTAGAATAAGCATATAATATCCAAAGGTGACCAATTTGAAAGTGACAGACTTTATTTAAATACATAAAAATCAGCATCATTACTTCATTATTTGTTATTAAAATCTGCTGCTTATATGGAGCACAGTGATGAAAATTTAAACTGAATTATGACTTTTAGATTCTACTTCATGAGTAAAATCTTTGCTATGGACTTATCTTGTAATTGTTCCCATTTGGAAGCACATCTTCCTTCCCTGAATCTTCTCTATAGTAAATTCCTTTTACTTTTTCCTTTTTTTATTTTTATTTTTTTTTAATTTTAAGGTGTTTATACTCCTGAAAGAGGTCCCAGTGCTAGGGAAGAAAGGAGAAATTGTCCCTGAAACTTTGTTTTCCTTACTTAGCAAGTTTTACAATTAATGACAAGAGAAGTTTCTCTTGTGGCCTCTCCTCCCAAAGACTGTGCTTATTTATTTTCCCCAATAGTCTCATGTGACCTTGTTAAAAGCTTCATGTAATTCCCAAATAAATTACATTTACTGGTTTACTTCTATCTAGTATTTTATTGACATTTCCAGATAAGTTTAATAGGATGGAGAGAAACAGTGTTCTCTTTATAGACTCAGTGGGTGATTTGACCTTAACAGGTTAACCTTATCCTGTGGTTGAAGGAAGCTATTCTTAATTAGACTCTATCAGTTTCTCCATTATCACCTAGTGAACCACTGGTCTGCAATTCTATTAATCTTAATTTGATTGTTTTTCTTTCCTACAGAAAAGCTAGCATATTAACAAAATTACAGTATTTGGAAACAGTTGCTGGTTTTTCAGATACATTGCATGTCCTCATCTGTAGCTCAGCCATTTCACACTTTATTTCCTTCAGAGACTCTCAGTTGAATACCATCTGGTCATGGTGATTTATTGCTGTGGAATTTCTCAGGTTGCTCTATTATTTCCTCCTAGGAGACTGCTCTCTGCTACCACCCCACTGATTTTCTCAGAAAGTGCCCTTGGAATAGTCGTTTCCTCACTACCCTGTACAGCAAAGGTCAATACCAAATAAAACTGAAATAAACTTCTCTGCTGCTACTCATCCTCTTACTTGCTGTCCTTACTGCAAGTCCTTGATGAGGGTAGAAACTGAGTAGTTAGTCCTACCACTCTTGGTGGCTCTTTAAAGCTTTGCTGTTATTTTGGTTTTATTTTTCAGTTTCCTACTTTCCCTGACAATATAGTTGTGTCATTCAATTCAGACAATAATCTCAAGTGTTAAAATGTGGTCTGTAGCTTTTCAACATGTTCATAAATGTCTATATGGAATTGTTTCCTTTTTTTTCCTATAGACTATTCAAAGATTCTCTTTTGACCTTTCAAATAATGGCCCAGTGCATATATCTCTCACAGCCAGTGTCCTTAACTGTCTCCAAGTAGCCTGGATCTTAAACTCTTCACTTTACCTCTTGGAGGCCTGTTAATCATTTTTTCTCTTCAGATTATTCACATATACTTTTAAAAGTCTCACCCTTTGGGTTAACATAGGCTGCCCATGCTAATTAGAATAATGCTTTAATTGTGCCATCTTCCCAGATGCTGAGTTCCACTCCTACGCGGGCTCACCTGTGGTAATTCCTGTATGTTACACTAATCTGTTTCCTCTTTTATAACTGCCCAAATAAGACTAGATAAGGCATATTAATTATTGCTTCTACACATTGTATTCTTCTGTCATTCATTTGGCTAATAATGGACATAATTAAAATCACTCATAGCCTTCCTAGAAAAGAATGCTGAACAGTAAAGGTTAAAGGCAATTTGCATTATTCTTTCATATTCTGTGGTTAGCATAACATTTTTTTACACATGAACTTTGTTCTAATAATTATTTTGTTTAAAAAGGTTACTTAGTGTGCATTCAAGTATAGTTAATTGCTATTAGAAACATATTTTTATCTTTATACAAAGTACTTTTTAGCACATAATTTTAAACTTTGTAACTCAGGTATTAAAATATCAAAAGTTAAGACTTTTAACATTTTCCAAATGTGTTATAAATTACCTAGTATTATAAATGAGTGAAAAAACAGGCATAAATATAAAATTCTGAGTGGGCCTATATCACACTAGAAAGATTTTAGACCTCAAAAGAAACCATCTCACACACACACACACAAATGCAAGAACAGAATGGTACAAGATACTTCCACATCACACGTTTGATAAGGGATTAATTTCCAAAATATATAATGTATTATATAGCCCCAACAACAACAGGAACAGATAAGCAAATTAAAAATGACAAAAGACGTAAATAAATACTTTGCTAAGAAGACATACAGGGCCTCCCCAGAGGCCTAAAAGTTTAATCTCAGTTCTATCACCTCGATGGCCTGAGTTAGATCCCCTACCAGGGAGCTGGCCCGCATGGCATAGCAGAGTTCTCCTCTCCTGTCTTGCCTGCTGCTCTCCTTACCAGTGTATTTCAGTAAAACCATCTGTTCTACTGTTCCCCATTCTGTCTCTGGTGAATCCTCTCGCCCCCCCCCACTCCATTCCTCTGATTTATATCCCAGTTCTTCTATGCAATAAATAAATAAATCTTTAAAGAAAATAAAAGACATACAGATGACCTACAAGCACATGCAAAGTTGTTCAATATCACTTATTATTAGGGAAATACAAATCAAAGCCACAATGAGATACCACCTCACACTTGTGAGAATGGCCCATAGCAAAAAGAATAGAACAACAAATGTTGGCAGAGATGTGGAGAAAAAGGAACCCTATCCACTGTTGGTGGAAATGCAGTCTGCTCCATTCTCTAGGGAAAGTAATATAGAGACACCTTTAAAAAATAAAAACTCAAGTTCCTTATGATCCAGCAATACCTCCACCAGGTATTTACTCAAAGAAATGAACTACTAATATGTAAACTTATGTACTCCTACGTTCACAGTAACACTGTCCATAATCGCCATTCTTAACTCTAACCCAAGTGCCCCAATACAGATGACTGGATAAGGAAATTGTGGAATATATTCAAAAAAATGACACCACACAGCTATTTAAAAAGATGACATCACTGCGTTCTGGGGGAAAAAATGAATGGACCTTTAGGTGATTATACTAAGTGAAATATTGGAAGTAAAAGTCAGATATTGGGTGATTTCACGTATTTATCTTAATAACTAAAAATATATACTGGAAAAGCCATCAAAACAATTTTTACTTAGGCTTTGTGAAAACTATAATTATTACCCAAGGGAACAAAAGGAGCTTTGATGGAGGATGAGTGAAAAGCACACCTATGAAGGAATAAAAACAATACAAAGCTCATATATATAGATACATGTACATACACATGTTGCATCTATAAGAGACAATAATGACAACTAGAAAAAAATTTCTGAATTAATGTGATATCTTTCATTAAGATTCAAATACAAATGCTACCAATCCCACAGCACCTCTCTCTGTATAGATGGCTCAGTCTGTAAAGGACAGTAACAGATTAGCATAGCAAAGGAAATAATTGGTGATTTTGTTCAGTTTGTTGCTAGCACATCTAGATAGACTAGTCTTTTCTAAAAATGAATTTGGACTATTATTATTTGGTTCTGGTAGGTATATATGCTTTGAATTTTTTATTAGATTAAGAATCTGTTTATACCGAAACTATCATGTGTGTGTAACATACTTTTCTTGAAGAGCTTTATCTAGCCCTCTCCAAACTATGTACTATATTATCACTGTAAAACCTGTCTTTTTATGATTATCTCAACCAGTAGCTCCAATTTCCTCTAAAAATCAAAGTGCAGTATTCAGTACTCACAAGTAAATAAGGTCTTATGCTGTTATAAAAGTTAACCCTGTGTAATAACAATTATAGTTTGTGTTAATTAAAGAAACTTTCATGACAATATGGAATGGGTAACTAAAATCTCCTTCAGGAAAAACATAACCATGAGTCCTTTTCTATTTAGTTAACACTAATTAAAAACTCTACTGTCCAGTAGATATTTGTGTTTATTGTCTTAATATCAATATTGTCCCATACTTATCATAATTGGAAAATGAAACTATCCTACCTTAACTGAGGAATCAATACATATATTTAAACTGCTCAGAGTAAGGATATGTTATAAAGTTTATAGGGCTTGTCTTTCAATGAATTCTCTTTGAGTGCATACCGTTTATTGTATTATTGTATTGGTTCACTTGTGTAATATGTATAGATCTGGCCAGTGAGCACATGAAAAAGTTTGCAGCTTCACTTATTCTTAGGGAAAGTAAAGTCATTTATAGCCATGATAATGACCTATATCAAAAAGATTGGAAACAACATGTGTTGACAATGTGAAGTCTGGAACACACAATGGTGATTCCTTTAAAAACTAAAAATAGAAATACCATATTATCCAGCTATACCATTCCTAGGTATTTAGCCAGAAAACATGAAAACATTAATATTGAAATATACATGACTCCTATGTTCTTAGTAATATTATTCATAATGGCCATGACAGGAAATCAACCTAAAAGTCCTTTCCTGAATGACTCGATTAACAAGTTGTTGTGTAGATATACTCATTGGACTACTGCTCAGCTGGTAAAACAGATGAAATCTTTGGGCACAGTGCCATGTTCAGAACTCTGCCCGTGAAGGCCTGAGTGGTGTGGCCATAGGAAACAGGCAGAGTAGAATAACCATTTAGAAAGATTTTGGGTTAATGTTTTTTACAAAGGAACTGCTGGGAGGCCAGTTGCTCCTCTGGCTGGACAGTCTATAGACCTTTGTCCCCAAGGCTCGGGGTTGAAGGTGTACTTAGCAGTAGCAGGCCTCTGACACATCTTGTACCCCTGTGGTACTAGTAATAGCAGCAATACCTGCTAAGATTTTGCCCAGGGCACCACAGACCCCAGCTCACAGCTACAGGCCTTGGTACACCCTGCAAGCACCCTCATACACAGCTAGCTACAGTCCAACTCATACCATCACAGGTAACTGGACCCTCTTCCTCTACCCTGCTAGTTAAATTGTTTTCTCTTTTGACACACCAGAAGCCCTTCATTTGTGACATGGAGTGGACCCACAATTTGTGAGAGTTATAAATTGGTTTAGATCCTTTGCCCAGTAACATAACTATCTTGCCTAGATGTATTATTGAAGGATTTTCAAATAAAATTGACCAGTCGTGACTTTCACTAAGAACAGCTGACTCTATAGTGTCCATTTAAGTTTGATATTTCTTAAAACGCTTTACTGTATTTTTTCATCTCACTTTACATATTCTCCTTGACTAATTTCACCTCATAGTTTCTATTTCTGTTAGGGTTTCTTCTGAACACCAATCCTTTTGCCTAGCTGCCAAATAAATATCTCTTCTTCTGTGACTCACTGGAACCTCAAACACATGTCTAGAATTGTATTTACTCTTTATTTTCCTTCTCAAACTTTATTCTGCTTCATATTTAAATAAATGGTATTAGTACCATCATCTTTTAATTTAAGCAAACTTAGGTTCCTGAAAATCACCCCTAACTTTTCTCTCTGTTATATTTCTCTTATACAGTTCATCAGCAAGTATTGTATATCCTACCTACTATATGTTGCCCTCAAACCTCTCCTCTTCCTTCCGTACATATTGCCTTGTCTGTTGCCTCATCTCTAACCAGCTGTTAACAGGAGAGTCTCTTTATTTGCTTTCTTACCTCTGCTCTTATTTCCTGCCAAGGAATTGGACTGAAGCTTGAATGATATTTCTAATAGTCCAATTGTTTCATGCCATTCCTCTGATTAGAATTTCTGTCTTCTCTTGATCATACATTCAAGTATATGCTCTTTAAAATTAAACACAAGGCGCTGTAGGACCTGGCTCTTGCCTCCTTTTATAATCTCAATTTTCATCCCTTCAAATGCTCTTTACTCATCAAGATTTTTTCAGTTTCCAGAACTCATCATATTTAAAACTAAAAGATTAGAAGATATGTCTAAAATAAATATTTCAAATCCCTCATTTAAAAAAAAATCTTTGATGTGCATATTTTCACTTTTTATTCATTTTTATGTGTTAAAACTGTATAGTATTTTTAAAAATAGAAAAAGGGACCACTTGGGTTATCACAGCAAGTATCATTTCTCATTAACCATATAATTATACTTAATATAATTTATTGTTCATTCATTGCATGCATGCCAAGGATCTTAAAAGTGAATCCATGAAGTATCTGATTCTCTTTTATCTTCCTTACACTAGAGCAAAAAACTAGTTCATAGATTTCAGAAGTTACATATTGAGAGTAGTTCTAAACACAACCTCTAAGGTAAGTGAGCATTTAGGGCACTGTCTATGTAGAAATGGAAATCTGGAAGTTGAAATAAGATCCTTCCCCAAATAGCTTTCATGATATGTGAGCTCAATTTTACTTTAGAAATCACACATTCAGTATCTCCTATAAGATTTTTCTTAAAAAACAAAATTAATCATTTTATATCTTAAATGTCAAGTATGTTCAACAGTAATCTGGAAGCAACAACGAAAAAAAGTCATTAGAGCTTTTTAAATAAACCTACTTGTTCTCATGACCAATGAGCTGTTAGAAATAGAATGAAACGATTAGGGCTGTTTGTGTATGCAAGTGCATGATTTAACTTTTGAAAATCCATGGGATGCTCCATTCCTATATGCATTGAATTTATCAAGAATTATAAGCAGACTAGAAATTGCTTCTCAGAGTGATTATACCTGTTCTCTAATATCACTTACTTTTTTTACAGTAATATTTAGGCCACAAAAGTTGAGGTAGACAGTTCATTTCATTTCTCTCTTAGAAATAGCATTATTAAACAATTTGTGATGTTTTGCTCATATCATATATATTGGCCTGTCATGAAGAAATAAACCTCCACTTGCCTTCATGACAATAGATAATAAATTGACTGATATAATTCACTTGAGAAGTTGAAAAATGCTTTGAAAATAATGGAGCATAGCATTGTAGGGTTAACATTTATTCATAGATGATGCAATTAAATAAAACAGGCATTAACTTCAAGGTCAGTCGGTAAAGTAATAAAATTGAATATTTTAATTGAATTGTAATTGCTTCCCATTGATACATGCAAGTAAAGTAAAATAGATGTCAGCTCTACAAATTATGGTTCTTCCTCTTAATTAATTTCTTAATTCTGCATGGCATTATCCAGTGCCTAGGTCTTGTTGTGGGTTTATTCATCCACCCAGCTTCCATTAAGGAATGTCCATAAGATGTGATTAAATGGTTAGATGTCAAAATTTACAGTATATTTTTCATGCACTTTGAAGAAAATGTGTGTTAGTAAGTAATAAGGTAACTTAGTTATGTAACTGAGATAAAATTGAAAATATAACATCTTACTGGCTCTATGGATTGTAATCAACTTTTGTATTAAAGTTGATATTTCTTGATCTCGCTGTTTGTATCACCATTAATACATGTAACCATCTCAATTATTATATTATTAAGGTCCATGGGGGAAATAGACATACTGAGATTCATATTCCATAGCTGACTGACTCAGAGATAAATTGAGCACATTGTGAAGGTTTTAGTGAAGCACAGTTTATGTCCATTCATGACCCCGCTTCTCTACAAAAGAGACACCAAAATTGAATGAACCCAAAAATAAAATCTTTTCTCAAAGACTTGGATAAATTGAAGTTTTTAGATAGATAAAGTTGAATTGCATAGGAAAAAGCCTATGAGCCACTTACTTTTTTATAGGCTTTTCACAGTCCCTCAAAGTATTAAATGTAATGTAGTTTATATAAAATAAAATGGAAATCATGACATTACAAAGATTAGAAGAGAGATTTTCAAATTAGAATGAATGTATAAGATGAATTTAAAAATTACTGAAGTATTGTTCCATATATATACATATATATATATATATATATATATATTTATCCTTAAAATTTAAAATGATTCCATGTAATAGAATTATTTGAGAGCAAATACACTGGTATACTAATATTCTTTAGTGGTGTTTTTAAATATAAGTGGATGTTTGTTGATAAAACAAGTAAACTGAGAAGTTATTTATGTTCTCTAAACTTTGTGTTAAATTTTAACTTAGACATTGTCTTCATTATTTAAAGGATTTAGAGAAACCATTTAAAGCATAAATATATATAAGTTCAATGATAAAATATTTTTACTGATGCTAATATTACCCTGACCTTCATTCTCAATTATGTGGGATTTTGTGTATCAGAAACGCCATACATACCATCCAGTTAGAAAATACCAAAACAAAAATACATGAAGTAAAATACTAACATCTTTGAACTTTATAATTATAGATAAGTTAGCAATTTTTCATATTAATGAAAAATTAATATAAAATGGGAATCATGACATTACAAAGATTACTTATATTTCAAAACACCACTAAAGAATGTTAGTATATCAATATATTTGCTCTCAAATAATTCTATTACATGGAATCATTTTAAATTTTAAGGATAAATATATATATTTACATATATATGGAACAATACTTCAGTAATTTTGTTCTGTTTCTCCAGATCGTTGTTTTAAAATTATTTTGTCTTATTCCATTTAAAGAAATTAGTAAATATTATAAATATAACATTATAAGATACAATACTATTTCTAAATGAGGAAACCTGTGAAAAATATGTAGAAGTGTAAGAAAATTAAATATGCAATCATTATATTTATAAAAAATAAGTTTCAAAGTTTTCATTTGCATGTACTTTAATATTTATGGAACCATTAATGTTCTTTTTAAACAGTAAAGAATTTCTTGAGAATAGTTCCATACATGAATATATTCTGGAATAGGATGAATAATCTTTCTACTGTATTCCTGACTAGTTTCATTCTGTGTATAATAGTCTCAACCAATTTAGAAGAAATCTCAGAAATCAGGATGCTTTCAAGCCATTGATTTCTCAAGGTTTAGCTGAATTGCTAGGGATCTCTGGACCTTATCCAAGAAAATATAAAAACAATATGAAACACAAGTCACGTGCATGGTAATCATGAGGTAACAGTGACTTGTCCATTTCTAATGAACAGAAAAATAAAGCAAACCTTGAGTAAGCAGTAAGCCATCAGGAAAAGAACTCAAGTACAGTAAAACATGTTAGCATAACACAAGTATGTATCCTACAATGTCCATTTAAAGTAAAAAGGTCTATTCTGAAGAATAGCAGACTATTGAACCTACACAAGTATTTTCATTATTAAAACAGACATTTTGGGATAAAAAAATTATATAGTCTATTTAACAGGTACCATAAGAACACCTCAATCACTACCCATGTTGAAGAAACTCACCAAATCAACAGCATAACCTCCAATGAATTTATAACATCAAATTTGTTTGTTTCCCAGGTTATGCTATGTCTTTGGCCTAGTGAAATCATCTGTTGTTTAAAGATTTATTTATTTATGTCTACAGAACTGGGGTACAAGCCAGAGGTGCAGGGGGTGAGAGACCTCACCAGAGACAGAGTACAGAGAGGAACAGGCAGATTGACTGGAATGGCTGAGGGGAGCAGTGGGTGGGTCAGGAGAGGTCTGCTGTGCCATGTGAGTCAGCTCCCTGGCCAGGGATCAAACTCACATTGCAGTGGCTGCGATAGCTTCACTGTGCTGTGCTCTAACCTATTGGGCCACCAGGGAGGGCCCTCATCTGTCTTCTATTTGTGAAATGTTGTTACTGATTGGCCTGTCCTATATGAAATGTCTAAACATTAGATCCGGAATTATAGCAGCATCTACCACCCTCACTAAATATGACTTTGGTCCCTTTACCAAGCTATGAAAGCTCACCCATATCAGTATTTTGGCAAGAAAAGAATGCAGCTATGCTATTTTAAGTATGTTATAAATTCGCAATAGCCTCTTGATGTTCTCAAATGATCTATGATATGTTTCAGGAAAATATTTGAAAAACTTCCTTAAAGTTTAAAAGTTTTGGGCCCTCCCTGGTGGCAGAGCGGGTTAAAGCACAGCAATAAGAAGCTAACGCCACTTCAGCATGAGTTCGATCCCCACCATGGAGGTGACCCACATGGTGTGGCAGACCTCTCCTGACCCGCCCGCTGCTCCTCTCAGCTATGTATTTCGTCATTCGGCCTGTTCTGCTCCCCACTCTGTCTCTGGAGAATTCTCTCACTGCCCCTGCATCTCTGGCCTGTACACAGTTCTGTATGCACAAATAAATATCTTCCAAAAAAAATTTAAAGTTGACTTAGTTGTTTTAATTCCACAAAACTTGTCAATCCATATCCCATCACCTATATAAACTTCACTGTTTTATTAGTTTGACATCTTTATCAAAGATATGACATGCTATTGGTACAATAGTGGCTATTCAGAGTTGTCTCTAAACATGTCATAAAAGTGACCATCAAGACAAAATAATATTTTCTAATATAATTATTTGTTCCCATATGCTACTATTAATTAATATGTAGGCCTGACAATCTACTTTCTATTTTCCATTCTTACTCTCTAAGTAAAAAAATTGGAAGCTTAACTATATAGTAAATGAATAAATTAGAAAAAATTCCGTGTTGTTCTTGAGTAAAAACAAGATCATAATAATTTTAAAAACCCAAGTGTTGAAATTTCATATCTTTGAAATGATATTTGTTTTCTATTCTAATTACAATTTCCCAAAAAGGAAAAAGAAATGGAAACCATACATCTGGTACTTGGTACAATGCAATTGAGATGAACTGGAATGAAACATATATCAAGAACAAGGGAAATAGGAAAATAAATACTAGCAAAATACATTTAATTTTAGGATCAAAGCAATTTAAAATATGCATGCATTGGTTTCCTAGGTGAGGAGGGAGGTGACTGGATCTTTAAACTTCAAATCTTATAGTTCTCTCTAAAATTTAACCCTTTTTGGCAGGTTTAGATCCAGATAAACATCTTGGAAAAACGCTGGATCAAATGGAGCCATATCTCTTAGAGGTAAGAATTTATTCTATTGCTTAAATTATAGGCATTTAAGAGAGGGGGAATAAACAGTGCTATGATATGATTAAGAAGTCAATTTTAATGTAGAAAACTTAAATACATTCATGACTTATTTTTAAGAAAAAAAATTAAACTTGTAATGGATATAAAGATGTCTAAAATTGTGAAAATCACTACCAGCTTGTTGACCTAAATAAAAGAGTAAGCTGGGCCCTCCCTATGGTGCAGCGGGTTAGGACACAGTACTGCAAGCTGGCCACAGCCGCCCTAGAGGTGACCCACAAGGTGCAGCGGACCTTTCCTGACCCGTGCGCTGCTCCCCTCAGCAGTGTCCTTCTCAATCTGCCTGTTCTGCACCCTACTCTGTCTCTAGTGAAACCTTTCACCACCCCTGCACCTCTGGCTTGTACCCCAATTCTGTATGAATAAATAAATAAATCTTAAGGAAAATGAAAAAATAAGAGAGTAAGCTATACTAAAAGAAAATTTGTTCAGTCAAAAAGATTCCTTTTATTAAGATGGTCATAATACTATATAAAATGTACTGTGTTCCTAAAGTGTCTGACAGTCTCCATGATCCATTGTTTTTCCATCAGAAACATGAGTGAAAACTTCCTTTACAGATAATCTAATCTATGCTCCTTTACCAATTAAAAAGTGAATTTTCAGAGTAGTACAGAAATCAACTCAAAATTTCAAATTTCAACTAACGTATAATTGTTAAATCCTAGATGTGTTATCAATACTGAAGAAAGATTCTGTCATTTTTCACTCTTGTGTCTTAACTGTATGGCACTGTCCTAGAGTTTGGTGGCAAGTTTAATGACGAGTAAGGCAGAGTTCCATGAACTAGACTGGTGTTATTTCTACAATGGTGATGGAAAAAAATATGAGGCAACTTCTACAAGTCGAGAACTTGACTCCTCTAGTACAATGTCATTTTCCCATCTGTGCTGTTTCTTTTTTCTTTCTTTTTTTTTTAAGATTTACTTATTTATTTATTCATACAGAACTGGGTACAGTCCAGAAATGAGGAGGGTGAGAGGATTCAACAGAGACAGAGTGGGGAGCAGAACAGGCAGATCAATGAAGTACACTGCTGAGGGGAGCAGCGGGC
>NW_004567124.1:30605142-30615088 GCF_000260355.1 Condylura cristata
CGAACTCATGTGGAAGCAGCTTAAGCTTCTTAGTGATGTGCTCTAACCTGCTGCGCCACCAGCGCCCATGCTGTTTCTTTATCAGTATTAACCTCCACAGTGCCAGCACCATTGCTATATTATGAACTGTTCCCTGATAGGTGTTACCTATCAGTAACATTCTTCACTAATTTTAGGGGTTTCAAATTTTCTTTCAGAGTTACTTGTATTTGGTTATTCAGTGATTTCTCAGTGTTTCCCAAGTGCTTAAATAGCCCTGAAATGTTCATTGTTTCTTATATTAAGTGTTACCAAGCACTTAATATGTGCCAAGCAAATAGTAAGTAAGATGGAAATTATATGCAGTGATTAAAAACAAATATTTAACTTCAGGCTAATTTGTTGTCATGTATTGAAGTCAGTATAGGAGGAATGCTTGTTTCCAGACTCCTCTGATAAGTCTCTTCTCATAGTACTTTGTTCTTTGGCCCATTATATCTATTCTCTTCCACTAAACTAAATTTCTCTTCTGCCAAAACAATGTAGATAAATAATGAAATCAAATGCACGGGGACCAAAGAAGGAGAATTTCAGAAATGAGAGGTAGAGATTTGGGCAAAGAACTTTTGTAAGCTATTTTAAAATTTGAACTTATGAGTTCAAGTTTCATCCATGCGAAGATTCTTTATAGAAAGAAAAAAAAAAGGAATGTTTTGGGATTGCCAGAATGTTGGTTATGAACTATGCTGGGTATTATCATGGGTTTTTTAAGCACAAAATACAGAAATCCTTTCATTCTGCAGGTTCCTCAACAGGGTCTCATAGTCTTATTGTTTCTCCAGAGAAATTGTCTATCAGCTCTCCATAATGGCTTTTTCATTCCTTCTCTTTTCAAATTTAGTTCCTTCAACTTTTTCCTCACATTGAGTACACAAGTTGTTCCTTCCTTCACAGAGGAAATAGAGGTCATCATGCTGGAAACCATCTATCATTGAGCACCACCTCTACTAATTTACCCACACCCACACCTATCTTTGCTCCTCATATAGCTACCTGTGTTGTGCATCCTATCTGTACCTGCCCTCTTAGAAATCTCACAGTCAACTCCTCCATTATCTCCATCCTTCCTCTTGTTGTCTCCTTCATACCAGTATTGAAACATGCCACCACGTCTCCCATCATAAATGTTCGTGCCTTCCACTCTAGTCGTTTCTTAAGCCACTTCTTTCTCTTCTTCGCTTCAAGCCCAAAATTTTCAGGTGTTAACCTATCAGTACTCCATTACCCAGATGCTTCATTTTCCAAAATCTGGCTTCTGTTTCTAAATGAATCAGACCACCATCACCTATGAGCTCCATTTTTCTAAATCCAGTGACATATCTTACCTTATTTAACAGTGATAAGCATTCCTTTTTGAAATGTTTCTCTTCAGTATTTATGACTTTATATTTTCCTATTTTTTCTCCTTTTGTTCTGGTCATGCTGATCTCTTGCTAGTTCCTAGTCCAGGCTCCATTTGTCACTCTCCCAACTTTTTCTGGGCAAATCACTCACTCACAGGGCTTTAATTACTAGCTATATCCTGATGACTATCAAATTTTGCTAGCCCAGATTTCTCTGCTAAATTCCAGTGCCCAAAGGCACCAAAAATTAAATCTCTACAAACTTGAGTATGGCCTTTATATCCATCACATTTTGCCATTCCCTTTGTCATCACCTTAATTCAGGTACCTGTCACTTCAGGCCTAAAGTATTAGTGACACCTCCAAATTTACCTCTACCTTCCATTTTATTTCCCAAAGATTTCATTTTGCTTATTACTGCCTCAAGATAATTGTTCTAATATATTCTACTGTAATTGTGTCAGTCACTCACTTCAAAACTTTAAATGAGTCCCCACTGCCTTCGGGCTAAAGTCCCACTTCTTTATACTCCTCTTTCCCTCACCTACTGTATCTAGCCCATTAACCTGATCTCTGCTCTATCTCTAGAATATATTCTCTTCCAGACACTTCTCACTACTTCTGCTATGGTCTCTGCTGCTATCACCAGGCCATAATCATCACTTGTCTGGAATACTACATCAAGTCTAACTGGTCTGCTTATTTCCACCATTGCCCTGCTATGATTCATTATTCATACATATGACAGAGTGATTTGTTTTAAAGTGTAAATCAAATCATATCACTACTTTCTTTAAAATTTAAATGGTTTCTCATTGTAATTAGAATAACATCCAGACTCCTAAAGAGAATAACATATAAGTCTATATGATCAGCATCCTATCAATCCTATCAGGCTTGTACTCTACCAACCTGTATGTCACTCACTGAGCCATAAACACATAAGCTTCTTTAATACCAAAACCCACTGTATTCACCCTTATTTTTCCTTATGACATTCCTCTGCCTGAAATGTTTTTTCTTCAAAATGTCACATGGCTAATGCTTTCTCATAATTTAAGTGACAGCTCAAATGCTTCCTCCTCAGAGGAGCTTCCCCTGACTACTATGACTAAAGCATGGCTACTTTTCCGCTTATCTCCTTACATATATAGTCTGTCACCCCTTCTCTCATCCTCCTGGAATGTGAGTGCCAATACTCTTGCCAAGATTTTGTCAGAGATACTAGTTCTTTCATTTCAGTTACTTGTTTATCTGTCAATGCATTCATTGCTCTAATTTTTAAATTATTTGACCTTTATTGAGGACTTGTTTTTTCGCAGATGCTATGGTAATCACTAAGTATGCATGATGAATTAACAAGACCCTTGTTCTTGAGCAGTTTAAATCTGCAATAGTCATTTTCAGACCTGGGGTCCTCATTTAAAATGCATATTACCTTTTTTCCCACTACAAGAAATTTCAGCTCAGAAGGACTAGGAATCTGACCATTGAAAAGCACTAGATAATTCTAACATCATGATCAAGCAAGTCATCCTCTACCAACAACACACTTCATACCCTGCCATTGCAGTTTTCTCTGAAAGAGTATCTGCCTTTTTGAAATGGATACCCAGTGGCTTCTTGATGCACTCATGCCTGAACCCTTTCTGAATATTTTCTTAGCTTTCTTTTGAGACTTCCCATATTTGAGACACACTTTGTATGTTGTTGTTCTACGCATAACTTTACTCCTTTGGTGATATGAAATACTTCCTGTGATTTCAATGACCACTTTTAGTCGAATGCCAATTAAATGTTTCCCCCCATCTTTCTATGCCCTAGACATAGGGCATAGGCAGCATAGGACTGCCAAATGGACACCTTCCTCTCTTAAGTGTCCTCATCATCAACACTGCCTTCATGACATGCCTATGCCATATGTATGTCTCCTCACAGGGAGGGGCTACATTGCAATTAGAATAGTGAGCTGTAATACATTATTTCATATGTTCTTTTATTTATAAATAAGGCCCCAAGTCCTTTTCATTATACCCTCTTGCTGTCACATAACTTGTCCCTTTTTAGCCTCACTGTCACCACAGTAGCATCTCCCCTAGGTTACAGCAGTGATCTCCTAGCTCATGTCTAGTCCCTTGTCAGCCCCTTGTCCATAGTCCTGCCATCATGATATGAAATGTAAATTCAGTCATATCTCATTTGCCTTACTAACTTTTCAGTTGCTCCTCATTCCCTAAAACAAACACTTAAGCTCCTTTAACATGATCCAATCTGTCTTTGGAGAAAATGAGGTTTGGGTGGTAAGCAGTCTCCTCCATCCATCCTCTTCATCAATTCTCAAGTACTGATTATTTCCCAAAAGTCAGTATCCCCTGATCTTTGTTCTGCTCCTCTTCTCTGCATGATTTATATCCTTTCACGTCACTAAATCCAGTCTGTCCTTAAAATCTAAACTCAGGACTTAATACAGTGAAGTTTTCTTGCCTCCTTGAAGCTGCCATTTTCCTCTTTGTCTCCTAACATATAGCCTCCTTATCATATTTTATTTTTGTCTTAAATAATGCTTTTATAAAGTTCAGACATGTAATACATAAAAAAACACTCTAAAGTAATGTAAAATCTTCCACTGACTCCAAGTATCCAGTTTCTTTTTTATCCTTTCCCAGAACAAGCACACTCTTCACTTCTAATGTTTCTCTTCAAAAATATTTTTGCATGTCTAAATATATAGATGTGTTTATCCATTTTTAACTAAATTGGAGCGTACTATGCACATTGTTCTCCATCTTCTGAATTAAAGTGATCTGACCCTATTCTTAATGTCTTATTTCTTTCTGGAGTAGTAAGATTATAGAGTCTCAGCTTATCTCTGAAGCATTTCACATACAATTTTCAGAAGTCCATTAAAAATACAGAGCATATTAAGAAATCTGATCACTGAAACTGAGAGAAAAGTATACAATAGAAGCAATTTAAGAGGATATCAATAAAATAAAATTTTTTAGATTTAAAATTTCTATGGCATTGGGTAACAAGGTGAACTATGCTAGGGAAGATTTAAAATCTCTATAGGGCCCTCCCTGGTGGCACAGCAGGTTAAAGCACAGCACTAAGAAGCCTAAGCCACTTCAGCATGAGTTCAATCCCTGCCCAGGAGGTGATCCACATCCCCCAACAAACCTCTCCTGACCTGCCCGCTGCTCCCCTCAGCAGTGTACTTAGTCGATCTGCCTGTTCTGCTCCCCACTCTGTCTCTAGTGAATCTGCTCATAGTCCCAGCATAAATAAGCAAATCTTCAAAAAATATAAAATCTATATAAAATAGATTCTGTGTCATTAAAGAATTCTAATATAGAAGTCCATATAAATATGATTATAGTAATTAAAAATATAATAGCTGACATTAAAGATATATCACATGGTTCTTACAAATAGATTTGACACAGACATATAGACACTTTAAGCAACTGGAAAATAGGGAAATATAAAATATCCATGATGAGGCACAGAGAAAATAGGATAGAAAACAGAAAAGAATATAATAGATGCCAAAGAAAGAAGCTTATGTATGTTAATGGAACTGCAGGAAAGGGGGAGAAAAAGGAAAGGACAGAAACAATGTTTGGAGATTATAAATATATGCAATAAAATAGGACCTAAGAGTTAGTTGCTGATTTCTCAGGACGATATAAATTGCTCTAAAAGGAAAGGGGAATATTAACAAATAGTTGCACATTTTGAACAGGAACTCTTTCCTGATAGCTATAGAAAATTATGCAAAGCAATCTGTCTTTTCTATAACTTGCGCATTGTCTGATTTGTGTTATATGTGCTCTCCATAAAGTGAGTGTTTAATAATTGCTTACACATCTAGCAATTTGTGTCTCTCCTCATTCACAACAGCTATCTGAAAGATTCAGATTTTAATTCATAGTGCCCAAGGTGTTTGTCCTCCTTTATTCCTCTCATTTTTGCATATCCTCATAAAGGAAACTCAATAATTGCCTAAAGAATTCAAAGCACAGTGATTCTAATATAAAGGTGGAGTGAGTCATCTGTCAAACTCTATCTTCTTTCAGCATTAGGGAGTATTTTTTTTAATTTATTATCTAGTGCTTTATCTTCTGCATCATTGCCTAAGACAAATCAGATTGTAAGGAATGCCTATATCTCCTGATCTTTATGAATAATGTTATTAATCTCATTAAGTAAAATAAAAGATCAACCATATATTCATTTTTCAATTGGTTGACATAACTCTCATGAATAGTTACATTTATAAGAGGAGAGAAAACAGAAAATCTTCAAGTTTGTAGTGGTGTGTGTGAAGGGGTTAGGTAAAGCAGCCAATTCTTGTTCACCTACTCAGAGTCCCCAGGCTACCTCTTAGGTAACCCATAATGCAGGTGGGCATTTGTTTATTGTAATAAGTCAATTTAGCTAACATTTTAAAGCTTTAATATATTATTAAATGCAAGATTTAATATTTTTAAGATTTGTCTTTTTTTTTTTAAAAGATTTATTTATTTATGCATACAGAACTGGGGGATAGGCCAGAGGTGCAGGGGCAGTGAGAGGATTCGCCAGAGTCAGAGTGGGGAGCAGGTTGACAAAGTACACTGGTGAGGGGAGCAGCCAGTGAGACAGGAGAGGTCTGCTGAGACATGTGGATCACCTCCCAGGCAGAGATCGAACTTGCACCTAAAAGTTTGCATCTTGCTTTGCAATGTTGGGCCTAATATTTTTAATTAAGGGAATTTTTGCAATTTTAATGGCTTCCCTTGCAAAAAATAATGTTTAATTAGGAGAATTCCAGAGAGCTCAATGGCATGGTGGTAAAGAAAATATAATACCTTTGGGCAAGAGTCCTTTCCATAATTAATTCTGATTACCTGGACTAAGAGGCATTCTGTGGCAACAATAGGCAACGTACCACTACTAAGGTGCCCAGGTGTGAATTGTAACTATTGCTTACCTGAAATGTTAATCTAATTACGTTGTCAAGTATAAAATAGAAATGATAGCAATGGAATGGCATATAAGATGCTTAGTTCAGTTTCTAAGTGATCAATTAGTGTTAGCAATATTTCCTACTATGACTAAACATCATTTTGAAAGAAAAATTCTGAAATTTTCCTTGCTTTACAAAATTTACAGAAAACTGTGTACACAATCATTGGAGCAATGTTTAAAATTCTCACTGTTTTGATAGTTGGCTTACATCAACATATATGACAACAATCCTGAAAGAAAAATTGCAAAGACTATAGGAATCACTATACAGAAGAGAATGTCTCCAGTGCTACAAAAGGATGCTCAGATTTAATTAGTAATCAAAGAAATACACCTTAAGCAACAGAGAGATGTTACTTTGTACCAGATTAGCAAAGTGAAAAAGATGGATAATGCCAATTGTTGACTTACAGGCCCTTTCTAAGAATACAGATCAGTCTTACTATTCTAGTGGTTAATATTGCAGTATACCCTTTCTTTCTTGAAATAACTATTCTCCTATGAGTTCATAAGGGAACATTAATGAGAATCATCTTTCTAGGGTTATTTTTGATGATATTAAGGCTGTTGAGGCAATTGAATGTTTATACCTGAAATAAATGATAGCTAATATGTGGTGGGTGCATATTATGAAGTCTACAGTTAGAAAAATTTATCCATTGGATATATAACAGCAAAATGTTGAATGAAAAAAAAAATACACATTAGAAATAATAAATATCTGTGATTAAAAACATAAGGATAAATGGAGATAAATGCAAATTAAAAAAAAAAAACAAAGAAACCAATGCTTATTGGTGAAATTTTGATATGTAATAAAGTATCAGGAAACAAAAAACATAGTTTCAGCCCCATCATGTTCTTAGCACACATGTCAGTATATATTTTGTGTCCTAATTTCACTAACTTCCTGTCAGTTTATTTTCCATGTATCTAGGTATATTTTGAAAATACATAAAATAATGGGGTATAGAGTCTATCATGTTCTATTCTATATACCAATCTAACATCACAAATTAACAAATTATCTCTTGTTAGAAATATTTGTTATTTCTAAGTTTTCAATGTTATTTTAAAAGTATGACTATTGTGATCATCATCTTTCCTAATAAATCTCCATGTACATTTCTGATTATTTTCTTTTAATCAGTTGTTAGGAATGTAGTTTGTAGTGCAAAAAAAAAAAATGTTCAAGACTTGTAAATTTGTTATTATATATTAGTCCTCACTTCTTAAACTTCTTCAGATTCCTACAATTATCATCTGATAAGCAAATAATGAATTCTGATTTTTTGTGTGTTTTCATCTTAGAGATATTTATTGTTCAAAAAAAATGAATTGTAATAAGATGCATCAAATTTTGAATATTTAGAACTACTTATATCTGTTTATTAAGAGTAGTTTTATCTCTGAGATAGTTTCGGCAAACATTTGCAATATTTTCAGATAAACATTAGTTTGTCAAAGTTAGTATTTTCAAATAGTTTTTCAAACTCTAGTACAAAAACAACCGTCTGAGCATTTCCCTCCTCTCATTTCTTACTTGACATTTATGTTCATGTCTGTAAATGATGTATTTATATTATTGATTAATGACTCCACTCCATTTTAACATTACTTACTGACTTTTCACTCTAGACTAAGCAAACTTTTCTAGACCTTTTCCTTTTGTTTCCTTCACATATATAGACAAGTTTCCCTCCTTATATCTTTCCATATAATTATATTGCAATTGTAGGGGATCCATATTCAGTGTTTACATTATGGTAACTATGAAAATTCAGTACACAACTGCATTAGGTAATAAACTTTGGTAAAAAAATCTTCCTTTGTCTATATAGCTTTTCCCCCCTAGATTTAATAATTATATTCTTTTTCTTCTTTTTTTTTTTTTTAGTATACAGTATACTTAAGTATACATTAATTGAATTTTACATTTACTACTAGTTTTCTAATCTCTTACCCAAATATTAAGATATACTACCTTAAGGTCAGTGTCCTCCCCCTAAAGAAGTCTTTCCCTTCCGCCCATGTAACCCTCCTTCTGTGCCTGTGATTCTGGGGTCTCCTCATAATCTTGGATTCCCCTTTTCTTTACTTCCATGTAGGAGCTCTTGTTTTCTGGATCCAATGCCTTCCTTTTTCTTTCTTTCTTTATTCTCATTTTTTTTCTTTATTCTCATTCTGAGTGAATTTGCCAGAATATTCTTAACAAAGAGTCCATGGGTGGTAATTATTTTGACATTGTGTATAGCTAAGATGTCTTAATAATGCAGCAGGTCATAGAATTCTATATTTGGGATAATTATCCTTCTGAATGTTGATGGTATTGTTTCATTTGTAACTTGGTATGTTGTTGAGAAGTCCAAAGTCATTCTGAATCCTGACAGTTATCATATGGCCTATTTCTCTCTCATCTTCTCTCTGCATATATTTCTTTTGCCTCTGGAATTGTAAAAGTTTAGATGTTGTATCTTAGGTAATTTTTTTCAATGCATTGTGCTAGGCTAAGTAAGTTTCTGGGATATTTCCTTAATAATTTCACTAGTGTTTTTACCTCTGTTTTTATTTTGTGGAATTCCCACTACTTAAGTATTCCTTTAATTTCCAACTTTGTTCATTCATTTTTGCCATTCTGGGAAAATTTAAGTTATAATACTATATCCTTATTACAAAATCTTTTGTTTTGTTCTTTTGTTTGTTGGTTGCCTTGTGTCCCCCATTGTCTGTTTTCTCCATTATTTGCTCTGGACTTTCATTTTAGAGATCTCTCTGATAATCATTGGTATTTACTCATATTTTAAAGTAGGGACTTAATATTTTTATTGTAAGCATGAAATGTGTCGTTCTTTGTGACCTCGAACTTCACTACCTATAGAGAAGTATAGGTAGTCATTTAATCTGAGGTGGTCAGTTACCAAAGAAAAGTATACTCCAATCATCTGTCTTAAGTGAAGGCATGCTATAATTTGTTTTGGTTTTAGTTTTCTGAGAGAGGAGCAGGGAAAATAGCTAGAAGTTTCAGAATTTTGTGTGCACATATAAACTGAATCCTTCTATTTTTATTAGTCTGCCTCTGCCCTCAGGTGTATCTCATTTCTCCCAGGCCAGTTCCTCTGTCTCACAATAAACCTTGTATTCAGCTAAGATGGAGGAAAAGCAGCTGCCAGCCTCACAGGAAGGGATCAAAGTATCTAATTGTTTGTTAAACATACTGCCTATCAATCCTTCTTTTCATTTTCCCTTCACCCCGAGCTACCAGGAGTCACTTCCTTATGTAACTGGGTGGTCGCTAGGAGAAGGGAAGTTCCAGGTTCCCTGCCCCACCCAGAAGGAGGGTGGAACTGAGCAGAGAAAAAGGAGATGGAGAAGGAGACCTAAGGAAGCCACATGGAGCAGCAAATGTGATGAAGAAACCGCGCTTGTTTCCTGACCCTGGACTGGTTAAGGCAGATGTGGGTGAGATACCTGTAGGGAAGTGACCATGGCAGTGTTTATATTGATTTTGATGTTGCTCTTTTCCTCTCAGATTTGTCTGGCCATTTCTGACC
>NW_004567124.1:30615188-30618417 GCF_000260355.1 Condylura cristata
GGTTTGATTTAGAAGTTATATTCTTTGTGTCCCATATTGTATATTCACTGTATTAAAGTCACTTTTCATTAAAGCTTTATATGTTTTGTCTTGTTGCGGCGGATGGCAGAACCCACTTAGAGCAGGTAGGTTTTGGGACTTCAGGGGTGCCTCTCTCTGAATTGAGGTGCCCTATAACACTTAGCCTGTTGTTTTAGAGGAAGGGAGTTATTCTGCTTTGTAAATTGGTTTGGCGCTCAGTATTCTCCACTGTTAGCTTAGTACTCAGTATTCTTAGTGCTGCTAAATTTGTTGATTCTGTCACTTTCTCTCTTATGCCCTTCACCTTTGTGATTTGTTTCTTTTTGTGAAATACCGTCCAGCAAGGTTTTAGAAGAGGATGAGTGTGAATACATGGATTCAGTCCACTATCTTTACAAGTAATGGTTACTGTTTTATTTCTTAAGATCATTTAAGTAAAGGTTATCTGCTAGACTAAAGAGAGAAGCCATATTACATAAGAAATTGTGAGTAGGTAGATCTGGTTGCATTTTCCAGGACTATTCACACAGAGTTGGGAGGTCTTCATAAGAAATTAGGTCCAGGTATTGATAGTTAATAATTTTGTTCCCTCTTTACCTTACATGAGTGACACAAGCTATGCCACTTCTGTCGCCAGACATGATGCGGATGGAAGGGAAATGCTCTGAAAAATCAGAATTTCCATGCTAACTTATGTTATGACCTCCCTTTTTTGTATATCGTCAAAATATTCTAAGCAACCATCAGTTTTTGTTGGGCCTGACCAGTAATTCCGCCCCTCCCTAAGCCCAGATATGCAGGCAGGTACCACACCCTAGCATTAGTTTCTGGGACCTGTGGAAATTGGATCCTGATATCAGCTCCTGACTCAAGGCTGAGACATCTATTCCTGGAAACACACCCTTGTGTGGTTGAACTGTGACTCGAGCTGTGACGCTTGTTAATCTTTGAATTCATTTGCTAAACTGAATTTGCGTGAGCTTTGAATTTGAGAGAGCTATGACACATGCAATGACCAGTAAGACCTATATATTCCCTGACATTCCTCTGGTCGGGGTCTTGCTTTCCTTGTGTGACCTGCATGCCTGCAAGAAAGTTTGACACCAGCTAGCTGGCTCAATAAACTCCGCTTGCTTGTGCATCTCTGGTCCTGCCCTTTGTCGCAGGAGGCAATCACCGGGTGATTTCGGACCTTAACATTTTCAACTGGATTGCCTTAGCCTCATAAGGTGCTGCCTGGCTCAGATGAGCAAGCGCTGCCCCAGGTTGGGAAATTCCTCTTGAAATCAAAAATAATATTACAACTGGCTGATGAATAAAAGCAATTATAACTGTTGGGCCCAACCAGTAATTCCACCCCTCAGCCTTCCTTTGTGTCTGTGTGACCCCTCCCTAAGCCCAAACAGATGTGCAGGTAGATACCACACCCCAGAGTTAATCCCTGGGATAGGTCAAAATTGGATTATCATAAACATGCCCTTGTGTGGTTGAACTGTGACTCAAGCTGTGACGTTTGTTAATCCGTGAATTCATTTGCTAAGTTGAATTTGTGCAGGCTATGACTCATGTAACGGTCAATGAGGCCTATATATTCCCTGACATCCCTCTGGTCGGGGTCTTGCTTCCCTTGTGTGGCCTGCATGTCTGCAAGAAAGCTTGACCCCAGCTAGCTGGCTCAATAAACTCTGCTTGCTTGTGCATCTTTGGTTCTGTCCTTTGCTGAGAGAGGCAACCGGGTTATTTCGGACCTTAACATAACAAAATCAATATTGTAAGACAAGGCAGTACTAGAACATGTGAAAAAATAATCAGAGTTTTTTTTACTGCCAATAAATGAGAACCCAAATCTCATCTCTCAACTACCTCACATAAGCTTCTATTCAGTTTCTAAAGAACTAAAGTTCTCTATTGGTTAGTCTTTAAATAAGGAACTTCACCCAAGTCTTCTATTCAGCTTTTAAGAAACTACTTAAACTTTCTATTCAGTTTTTAAGGAACTTTACTGTATCTCTTTTTGTGATTGATTGACAAGAAAATTACTCCACCCTAGCCCTCAACTTCACTTTACCCTCTAGGATATCTCAATGAGAATGAAAGTCATTAAGTAGTAATTAGGGCTTAAGGGACTTTATTAGCCAATCGTCACTGTGGTAAATATAACAATGTTAACCTTAAATTTTATAAGTTTATGTATCTGTTTTAACTTTAATAGGTTAATTTTAAGAATAATAAATGTTAAAATCTCATCTGAAGGTCAATAACGACCCCAAACTGTTAGAAAAAAGATGATCATGATCTCTCAGCCCAATTCATATGCTAAAGTTATCCCACTGCTTGCTTAAAATGTATAAAATAAACCCCTGCTGAAACCAGAGCAGAAGACTTCACCCAACTCCTATTCCCCCGTCTTCCTTGCACCTGCTCCCCCTTTTCCCTCTTTAGAAATCTATGTTCACCCCCACTCCCACCTAAAAGGCCCTGCCCTCTGAAAGCCCATGATCGGGGTCAGTCCCCAACATATGAGTTAATGTGTCTTCCTTTTGAGTTTGATAAAAAGATCATTTGTAATCCCAACTACCTATCACTAAAAGAGAAAGAATTTCATCACAGTTATCTTCACATTATGACTACCATAAATCACACAGTATATTAAAATTACTCTAAGAAAAGAAAAACTTTATACCATAAAAGTTACAAGAAAAAACAATCTACCAGGAAACAAAGTAAGTTTTGTTAAGAGAATTCTTAGTTATTTCAGAGATACTGGACATCCATACTGGTTTTAACATTAGATACAACTTTTGATTGCCTGGATTTTTGAGTAGCAGATCAAACTGAAAAAGGCCAAAGCCACATAAGGAGAGATTTTGAATGTTGAGGTGATGATTTAATTACCTAAATAATTAGGAGTCACTAAAGATTTTAGAGGAAGGCTATAAAGTTCTTAAAGATGTGCTTTTAAGGAGAAAATAAAGTTGACACTTTATCAAGTACATAGTATGTACTGCAGAGTACATTAGACTTTCTTTTTATGTGGTTTTACTCCTGAGAATAACTCTTGTATGAGGTAGGTAGTACTGTCATCTCCATTTTACAGATCTGAACACAGTGTGAGCTCAGAGAGCTAGTATGACATAAAAATTGCAGATAGAAAGTTACATGCTCACATACACTCTCTCTCTCTCTCTCTCTCTCTCTCTCTCTCTCT
>NW_004567124.1:30618517-30627857 GCF_000260355.1 Condylura cristata
CCCAACCTCCTCCGGGTATAGTTACCATCTCTTCCCACCTTGGAATCACTCATTGTCCTCCACTGTAGCCCATCATGTTCTCTCTCCACCCTGCCGTTTTCACCCATCTCCCACACCCTCCCTCTTTGAACACCCAGGATCAGCTTCCAAGAGTTGGTTTTAAAGCCTATCTTTTTCTGAGCTTTTGTTTAGTTTTTCTATATTCCGCATAATAGATGATACCATCTGGTATTTATCTTTCTCCTTTTGGCTAATTTCATTTAATTTCCAACTCCATCCATGTTTCTGCAAATGGCCTGAGTTTATCTTTTTTGATCACCACATAGTATTCCATAATGCATATACCACATCGTCTTGAACCACTCATTTGTTTTTGGACATTTGGGCAGTTTCCATATCTTGCCTATTTTAAAGAGTGTTGCAGTAAACAGGTTTCCTTTTGAATTAGTTGTTTGGATTTTGTTGATAGGAGTAATATTGGATCATATGGCAGACCTATCCTTTGAGAAACCTCTATACTGCTTTCCATAGACCCAGGCAGTCCACATTCCTATCCACAGTACATAAGCGTTCCTTTTTCTTCACAACTTCTCCAGCACATGTTATTTCTGGTCTTTTTGATACAGGCCATTCTTGCTGCTGTTTTCATTGTACCTTACCAGCATTGGAGCTCTACCTAACCTTATACTTCAGATGTGTATTTATTAAGTTTTTACTACATGCCTGTGTAATAATTGATTCACTTGCATTGTTTGCTTAAAATCATCTGAGATGCCAGTAAGGTTGCTACTTTCAAGATTTACATTTTATAGATAATGATTCGCTCAGAAAATAAATTACTTTTACAAAATAACTCACTTGGAAAATGGAAGATCTTAAATTTATGCTTAAATCTATTTTAGAACCTATGTCTTTTTTTATTTTTTGTCATTATTTTAAGGGTTAAATAAGATAATCATTATCATTTAACTTTATGGTATAATGCAAATATTCTTCATATTATTATATTTAATATTAGTATTAGCAGCAGAATAACAATAAAGATGAGAGTTGAAATCATGATATATGTGAGGGAATAAATTGCTAAAGAAGAACATATTACAGAGAAAATCATGAAGGATATTTATAATTTAGGTTCAGAAGAAGGGAGTTCAAAAGGCATAGGAAAAAATCAGTATCTTGGATGTCTATCTGCCACCAAACTACTCCTTATGCTGAGTTAATAATAAACAGAACCACCATTCATCCAGTTTCCCAATGCAGAAACATGGAAATTTTCCTTAAAATTTTTTAGCCTCCTTATTCCTTCATCCAATTACTTATTTTAACTTCCTAAAAGTCTTTCAAAACATCTGTCCTCTCCTCTCTATCCTCAGTGCTTCTTTACCTCCTGCCCAGATTCCTCCAACAAGTTCTCAGTGCTTTCTGCTTCTTGGCTTGATCCTTTACAGCTCATTCTCCATTGCTCAGCCAGAGGTATTTCTAAAAGATAAATCCTTACTCGTTTATACATTTTCCTAAGTAAATTCAGAGAAGTTAGGCAATCATCCCACATCCTAGTCCCAAAAATTTTTGAAAATGGAACATGAACCTAAATCTGCCCGTTTTCCCACCTCAGCTGAACTTACTATGTGTGTGAACTTTGTCTGTCTTTTCCATTAAATCCTTTAACATAGTTAAAACAGTTAAAATCCTTGTCTGCAGGATTATATGGTTAATATGAGTCTGTTTCCATTTTCTGTTTATTTTTATCTTGATTATAGGTCACTGTTTTTTTTACATTTCTTAATGACTTTTTATTTGTATCTAGAAATAGATCTGAGACATGTCAGGAATAAAAATGCTGCTTTTCTGTGAACCATAAAATGTTAGTAATATTCATCTCCAGGTTTTAAAAAAGTAAATTCAATGTTGTGTATCACAAATATGCCTTCAAATTGCATATCTGGATTCTTCAGTTACCTAAACCCACCCTTTCTATTGCATGCAAACATTATGCATTTGTGCTTCAAAATTTTATATTAGGATTTCATATTTTAGCAAAAAAAATTCATTAAATAAATTGAGTAGTCTAGACTTCACTTTTTCTTTTAACAATTTAATGGTGTTTAATATAGTAACTTATATAGCCATCACTATAACAAATTAATTTTAGGATATTCCATTATTTATCTTCCTGCTTTCCTATAGGCTGACCCATTCTTTACTGTCATATAAACAGAATCATAAAACATGTGATCTTTTGTTACTTACTTCTTTGAAGTAATGTCTTCAAGATTCTATCAAAGTTTTTTCTGAATGTAAAAGTACCACAGAGCTGGCTAAAAGGAAACCAAAAAAATAGGATTTCTCTATTACAGGTACTCTGAGAACTTAACGTTTCTTAGAATCTGAAGTTAGTAGACTTTGGAGGGATGAAAAAAGACATCTTAGGGATTTATAAACAAATTCTTAGAATTTGAAGTTAGTAGAGTTTGGAGGAACAAAAAGGGCATCTTAGGGATTTATAGGCACACCACTTAGAAACCACTAAGCTTTTCATTAAGATTTCTTGACTTGAAATTCATACCCATTCTGGTAAATCAGTTATCAGAGAGAAAAGAAAAAAAAAAAAAGATTGTGCTTTTTTTTTTTTTTCAAGAAAATGTCAGTTTTATTATTATTTTGTGGTATTGGTATATAGAGTGTGTATATTTGGTAAATATCAAGAGACAAGGGATATCATCTTGTTTACTATTGGGTCACCCTCATTAGTCTGGCTAATAAAAGAGCTGATTGAGTAATTAGCAGTATGGAAACATCCCTTGTTAATTTAAAAATATCATTCGATGTATCCAGACTTTAATGGTAATATGTTGGTTTGATGTAGAAGGTTACATTCTTTTTCACTAGGAACTAATAGATTATAACCATGCCAGCAAATAACTTGATGTATTACAAGAATTATGCAAAATGTCAATAAAACATTTTCTAATAAAAGAAAGCTAATAATTGATATACACGTACCATAAAGGGAGAACCATAAAGGTGAGATTAGACTTTTCACTTGGTGGAAAATTGCCACAATGTTAAGACTGGTGAAAGGTAGATCTGCAAAGAATGATCAGCAAAGAAACCAGGCTCTAGCTGATAAGACAAGGAAGCGCCCTTGAAATCCATATACTGTTAATATCCCCACTTTATTATTACAATGCAGGCATTAATTCAATCTGGTTTAATGCTGTTCCAGTTATGTGCTTCTATAAGGACCAGCTGTAATTTGTATGCCTTGATTATTCCCTACTTCATGACCCAAGTGGTAGAGATTTATCTGCTTTGTTCTTGTGAACTGTTCTAGAAAATACCACCAAGTTTTCTTTCTCTCACTTTCTTGCTATTTGGCTTTACAGTGTCTTTCACATTACTGATCCTCAGAGGCAGCAGTAGAATTCTACCAGACCAAAAGTTTCATTCCCTAAGGGTACATATTCAAAAGTGGAAATGTAATGGATTTGGAATGCTAACACAACCACAAAATAAACAGATAAATATGTACCTATCGCAAGTAAAACTGAAGAGGTAGGCCATAGTCCCTGGGCTGACAGTAAGAGAACATCAGTGTAGTCACTTTCCTTTAAATTGTGAGGACTTTGGCCGAGGAGAAGCTGTTAGCCAAAAAACTATGAAATTCAGAATAAAGCAGATGGAATTATAGTGATAAGATCTCAGCACAGAAGCAGGAAGATTTTATGATGCAGCCCATGAGAATGTTCCCCAGCACTTACTCTAGTCCTGTACCTATCTCATAGAAGATTATTTTACTCCTTGAGTCAGGATCATGTAAACAGTATCACTTATGCCTAATTACAGGAGGCTAGGGGTGCTTTTAGTTTTTTTAGTTTCTAGTTTAATTGGATATTTATCCAATTTTTAAAAAATATTTATTTATTGGCCCTCCCTGGTGGCGCAGCGGGTTAAAGCACTGCACTGAGAATCTAAAGCCACTTCCGCAAGAGTTCGATTCCCACCTGCCCTGGAGGTGACCACATGGCGTGGCAGACCTCTCCTGACCCGCCCGCTGCTCCCCTCAGCAGTGTACTTCATCGATCTGCCTGTTCTGCTCCCCACTCTGTCCCTGGTGAATTCTCTCACCCTCCGCATCTCTGGCCTGTACCCCAGTTCTGTATGCATAAATAAATCTTTAAAAAAATTATTTATTTATTTATGCATGCAGAACTGGGGTACAGGCCAGAGAGAGGTGCAGGGGCAGTGAGAGGCTTCACCAGAGACAGAGTGAAGGGCAGAACAGACAGATCGATGAAGTACACTGCTGAAGGGAGCAGCAGGCGAGACAGGAGAGGTCTGCTGCGTTCATGTGGGTCACCTCCGAACTCCCACTGAAGTGGCTACAGCTAGCTTGCAATGCTGCGTCCTAACCCCTTGCGCCACCAGGAAGGGCCCTATCCAAACTTTTTTAGACTTAGTCCTTCTTAAGATCTTTCTGTTGCTTTGGAATTATACTAATTTTCAATAACTTGGAAATTTACTAATGATAATAGCCTCCAACAAATGACTATGTCTGTAACTTCTTGTTCACAAACTTAAGGAAAGGTATTGGATTTTTTTTTTCTTCATCTCTGAGAAATGATTTAAACACAACCCACCCACCTTTCTTTTTGTCCTTTCCATGTAAAGGTCAAAAAGTGGGGAAAGTACAACTGGGCTGCATATATTCTTATTTATGACATAATGATTGAGTATATTCCTCCTTAGTCTCCCTTTAGATCTAAAGCTAGTATCATTTCTAAAATTTATAGTCATCCTTAAGTTTTCTCTGTGTACACAAAAATGTTGATGACTTATACATCTTGTAAAGGTTTTGGGATTATTAAAAATGTTACCTTTTTTCAAATGGCTTTACGCATTTTTAGCAGAAATACAAAGTTGTGATGCTGTAGCTTGCTATCACTTTTGGAATTAGCTTCTTGCATGAAAGACAAAATAAGATAAATTAAGTGAGTAATTTTGCTAAGTTTCTATTCCTTTTCTTTTTTTCCTTTCTGATCTTATTTTCAGCTTTCTAAGAAGTATGGAGTCCATGTTTGTGGAGAAGGTGGAGAGTATGAGACGTTCACTTTGGATTGCCCTCTGTTTAAGAAGAAAATAATTGTGTGAGCTATCATTTCAGCATTTTCTTCATTTTCCTTAAATTTAAGTGATAGAAACAACTTAGCATTAAGCTTGGGGCAACTTTTGTTGGGAGAAATAGAACATGTCCTCTAAGTTCACAAACACTCAATTTGTTTAATACCAGTGAAGTCGTCTGAATACCTAAATCAATACCTGACAAGACGAGGCCTTCATAGAAGGCTATAAACTTTTTAGACATTGCACTTTCGTTTACTTGCTGATTATGGCCTGCAGTAAAACTGGTACCTACACACTGACACTTTTATCCTTTCATGAAGTGTGAATTGCCTGTATTATTTATCTTTCATTACAGCTACATTTGATAAACTGCCACATCAGTAGCCTGTGGGTTCCATTAACTCCATCCTCTTTTTCCTTTTTCTTTGCTTTAACAACTTAGAATGGTAATACTAAACATTTCTCTTCAATTATTTGGAGTTGTTTTTACATATGAACTTTTTTTTTTTAAATGAATTCAGTGTATAGTGAGTAGTATGATTTCTTTGTCATAAATTGTTAAAATCAGTGTAGTGAAAAACAGGAACTTTCTTTAGTTTGTTACATTATTATCCATACTCTAATTTATGTTGCTTTTTGCATATGCTAAGAGAGCACTTTATCTGCTTTTCCTGAGCTTTTATGCTTCTTGGAAAAGATTGTCAGAATTATGCTTGATTTCAGAAGCCTCATCTGATGAAAGATTAGAATCTGCTCTTGAATGGGCCACTCCAATATTTCTAACACTAAGAGATGACGTCTTTGTACATAATAATAAGGAAAGTACTCTTAAAAAAATTGAAACAATATTGCAAAAGTACACTTATGTAATGAAATAAGGCCAAGATATTTTCATTCCCTTATGTAATATACCCATTCTTCTTCATTCTGTTTGCATTAATAATCATCAACATAACAGTAATTTGGCACAAAGAGGGAAGGAAGCACATGGACTATAGTGGTGGACTATGGGTGACATGGTGGTTGTATTACCATGTTAATACCTGATGTCAGTATCCAAATATTAGCTGAATTAAAAATAATTAAAATAAAATCATTTGGGGCCCTCCTTGGTAGCACAGTGGGTTAAAGCACAGCACAAAGAAGCTAAAGCCACTTCCACATGAGTTCAATCCCCACCTGCCCTGGAGGAGAGCCACATGGTGCGGCAAACTTCACCTGACCCACCCACTGCTCCCCTCAGCAGTGTACTTCCTCAATCTGCCTGTTCTGCTCCCCATTCTGTCTCTGGTGAATCCTCTCACCCTTCGCATCTCTGGCCTGTACCCCAGATCCGCATGAATAAATAAAGTCTTTAAAATAAAAATAAAATAAAATAATTTGGAAATAACTTTAATAAGTAATTATACTCTTTTAAAAAAAAATTGTCAAATACCTATTATGTCCAAAGCATCACTGATGTTTAGCCTACTTCCTGCCTTCAAAGGAGTGGAAGAAATCTATGTCTATATATAATTATGCTACAAGCTGATAAAGTGTCATAAAAATGAGTTTATATTTGGGAATTTTTTTCTCTGGCTATTAGAATCACCAGATGATTCATGATTGAAGTATGCATAAGGTACTACTTATATGAAATAATACTGTTTGATTTCTTAAGAAAACCATTTGCATAATAATGCAGAATTATAATGGGGGACTTGCAATGTATTAATATGGGACTAACTAAATTTAAAAGAAGAAAGCTCACTAAGAGAAAGATATGCAATGGGATAATAATATTATTGCTGTTTACTTGACATCTTGAGATGCTAGAGCATCTGATATCTTAGGGACAACCTGGAATTATAAGACATGTGTTACATCACACTGAATAATCAGGAGGTTTGTCTCTTTTTGTATTTTATATCTAAAAACTAAATCTTTTTCACTTCATAATTTTGTAGACAAGGAAACCTAACGCTGAGACAATGGCATGAGGAGAATTAGTCATGCTATGAAAGACAAGGATGTCAGGGAGGTGTATGAGAAGTCTCTAGTGCCTAAATGAGCTGTTCAGTTCAACTGAATAATCATTTAATGAGGCAAATTATGTGGGTGGAACACTTCAAGCTGCTACCCTGCTCTGTAGAAATGCTTCCTTCATGGGAGAGATGGACAGGCAAATCAAAAATACATGTAAGTGCTAACATGTGGGTGTGTACCTTGAAAACAGTGAGAAGGCACTGTCTTTTCATTCTTACTCATTTATCTGCAATCACTAATCTTCTGATGTGCAGACATATTCTTTGCTTTATTCTTCATATGCTATGCCTTCGTTAGCTTTATGTTTTCATGCTTGATCCTTGTATTCTACATTGACTTAACCTTTCTCCACAGTTTGCTGAATCATCCAATTTTAAAGGCTTTAGCAGCCATTTTGTCTCCAGTGCTTGTTTTTGTATCAGAACTCTCAGAATACACAACAGGCACTAAGAACCATTTATTTAAATTGTTGCATTCATTTGACATTTACTAGTTTTTCTATGTGTCATGTTTCACTTCTGTTTGTTCCTTTTAAAATTCAATAACTAGAGATTACATGTTAGGATATGCTGGGTTAGAGAAAAAAGAATATGATGTAATTTATAAATATACAATTTATAAATATACTATATAGTAATATAATATATACATACTATGTGTATATAACTATATATAGTATATAAGTATAAAAATATTTCTTCCAATTTAAACTAGAAAATGCCATTAACCTGCTAAGTGCTAAATGTGATGAAGTGAGTGAATTGTATATATTCTAATGTGTTGTACATTCTAAAACTATGTATATAAGTCACAGTCATAGATGTATTTTTCCATATGATCAAAAGATAAATTTTGTTCCTGCAACTGTTTATTAACAACTAGCCATTAATAATGCAGGAGTCTATAATTGAGAATTCATTTCTCAATATCTCCTGTTATAGTTACTGTAATTCGATCTCCTGCCAGGGAGGTTACCCACATGGCATGCCCACTGCTCCCCTCAGCAATGTATTTCACTGGATCGATCTGCCTTATCTGCTCCACGCTCTGTCTCTGGCGAATCATCTTAACACAGCTGTCCTGTACTCCAGTTGTTGTGGACACAAATAAATAAATCTTTAAAAAAAAATCCCATTTCAAATGATTATGGACACATTTCCAAAACACATAGTGGAGAAAACCTGCATTATCTGAGGTTGTCAGGGAAGGCTTCAGAGAAAAGACATTGAAGATGCCTGCAAAGATAAGTGTCATTCTATGGGGAATACTGATATACAAATGTGTTTTTAGAAGAGCAGCAGGAACAGTGACTCATGGATTAATCTCAGTAGAGAGATCAGGGTTTTGTCTTATTTTGCTTGAAGAATGGACGTAGGACCTGATCTCAGACCTCAGGGATCTGACATGGGAGAAGTGAGATCCAGGCTTACTCATCTACTCTTAAAGTTTTCTAACTGAGGGTAAACCTCACATAGCAATGGATGGATACTGAGACAGCTCTTTCTTTTAGGAAAGCCTCAGTTGTGTAAGAGACAGTGACCATATTGATTGCCACACTGGTTTCCTGTTTAATAGCAAGAAGAGTCTCCTAAGAAGTGGCTTAGGAGTTAAGTCTCAGCACTATTACTGCTGCAGCCTGAGTTCAATCCCTGGTCAAGGAGCTGACCCACATAGGGTGCAGCAAACCTCTGCTGTCTCACCCACTGCTTGCCTTAGCAGTAAATCCACTTGTTCTGCTCTCCACTCTTTCTCTGGTGAATCTTCTCACCCACTCTGCCACTTCTGGCCTACATCCCAGGTCTTCTACAAAATAGATAAATAAAAAATAAATATCTTTTTTAAAAAATAGCAAAAGAGGAGAGCAACCAACTGAAAAAACACTTTTGTTATGACATATTGGTCTTGATTTTTGGGTTACTCAGGATATTCTAACAAATACTTTTGGGTTTCAGAAAAATCCATAAAGCCTGTGGAAACCAGAGATACTTGAAAGGCAAGTTTTAGGTGCAAGTTTATGAAAGGGAAATGAAGATCGATAGTAACGTCATTCTGTTTGAAATTAAAACCTATCCATTTCTACCCCAATTGACTCCGGTTTTGTATAGGTGGTTGAAATGATGTTAGTAAGTGAAAGGTTATGGATTTAATAGAATCCATTAAAATTATACTCCTTTCATTTATTGCTTAT
>NW_004567124.1:30627957-30657866 GCF_000260355.1 Condylura cristata
GGGTCAGGAGAGGTCTGCCACGCTATGTGGTCACCTCCGGGGCAGGCGGGAATCGAACTCATGCGGAAGTGGTTTTAGCTTCTCAGTGCTGCGCTTTAACCCGCTGCGCCACCAGGAGGGCCTACTCAGGATATTCTAACAAATACTTGTGGGTTTCAGAAAAATCCATAAAGCCTGTGGAAACCAGAGATCCTTGAAAGGCAAGTTTTAGGTGCAAGTTTATGAAAGGGAAATGAAGATCAATAGTAACGTCATTCTGTTTGAAATTAAAACCTATCCATTTCTACCCCAATTGACTATGGTTTTGTATAGGTGGTTGAAATGATGTTAGTAAGTGAAAGGTTATGGATTTAATAGAATCCATTAAAATTATACTCCTTTCATTTATTGCTTATATTGTTATGTATTTTCTCTGGGTAACAATCTTGATTCAAAATGCAGTAATTACATCAATTAAGTGAGCTATTTGCTGTTAACCTTCTGTTTCTGTGGGGATTAGCAGCATGAGAATGAAGAACTTAAAACTCTTCTACTGACATAGAATTGGTTTGGGTTAATTATAGTTTTGATATACTCTACCAGGATGCATAGACTTATTAGTTATGCCTATTAGTAGAGAGTTAAGGTACAGAGTCATTTTGCAAGACTAAGATCAGTAACAGAAAGATTGAAATCTAGTTTAAGAGTAAATTCGTACACAAGAATTAGACTTTAAATCTAATTGATGAGTCACATATGGCCAGAAAAGACACCCATGTCATAAACAGAAAAACAGCCAGAGTAGAGCTAATAAGCCAAAAGCAGGGAACCAAGCCAGAGGGTAGACAGTAGAAAGCAAGACGGCCTCCTCTTCACTTTCTCTTCCTTCTCCTCATTATAACTTTATGTATCTTTTGTTTGATGTAACCTGTGAAGGCAGGTTATATTTTTCTAACAGGATCCTGGCTCTTTAATGATCTATTTCTCTTACAGATTGCTTTTGTTTTAGTGTGATAGAAGCCCTTTTTAGAGTTATTTTTCGTAAGCACTAACAAGACACATGTCAGACACCACTGTTCATGAACAGTAGAGGATTTCTTTAGTCACTAAATATTTCTTCTGTTTCTGATATTTCAAGTGGAATATTGTAAACAGAGTATACCCTTGAAAACTTAACACTTTGGAACAAATTATTCTGAATTTTCTTCTGTTGCCACTAAATAACTTTGCATTATAAACACTGATTCAAAAAAATATTTTAGATTAGTGGCTAAGAATCAAATGAAGTGTTTATTTTTTATGGCATAGTAGTTAAAATGCTAATAGTGTATTATTATAAGCAATAGGACTTGCTCTCAAGACACTAAGGAGATACATGGAATTTCTATTTTTAAATTTTCCATTGAAATGTGAAATAGTTGTCTCCTTAATAAATAACAATAAAAAATAATTAGTTACTAAACTTCACACATAATCTTACTTATTCATATGTGGTTTACAGGGTATCTTTGATAAAAGTTGAGTTAATTTACATGTATCCATATGGTGCCAGCAAGCAGTTCATACCATTTTACCTGAACGTGGTAATTACTATGTCAGACAATCAATTTTAATAGCAATGATATTACAGTGTGAAGAGTTCATCTAGAGCTTAAAACCATCACCAGTACTGCTTTTGTGAAGGATAATTGAGATTTTGCATGAAACACGGAATGAATTACCTCTTGAAAATTAAAAGAATAATGAAGATAAAGCACTATTGTTGAATGGTTAGCCTATGCCAAGCAAATTTGTGAAAATGGGATTGAATAGGAATTTTAAATCTCAAAACATCAAAGTTTTGAATGAACTCTAAAAAGATGAAAACTTCTTTGCTTTTCTTGAAAGTTTAGTATTCTTGATCTTTTTCCCAAATAAATATTGGCTTATTAAAATTAGATATTAATCACCAAATATTGTGTACAAGGGGAAATAAATAAAAAATGAGAGCTTTCAGTCACTTCTCTAGCAGAAAGTGATTTTCCATAACTTTGTAATAGATAATACGCAGTATACACTTTTGTATTGCAGGGATTCATCAGAAGTTGTCATACATTCACCTGACGCATTTGCACCTGTGGCTTACCTACGCCTTTTAGATTTACATTTGGAAGACAAGGCAAGTAAATCATATATTTCAAGGGAAAATAGGATATATGTATTGGTTCTTTCTATATAACTCAAAAACAACAGACTAAAGAGTTAAAAGGGATCTTAGTGAAGTTTGGGTGTAGGCTAGAGGTGGGGGGGGGAGGGTGAGAGGATTCACCAGAGACAGAGTGGGGAGCAGAACAGACAGATTAACTGAAAAATACTGCTGAGGGGAGCAGCAGGCAAGGCAGGAAAGGTCTGCTGTGCCATGGGGGTCATGTCGCTGGTCAGGGTGCTGCTGTGGCTGCAGATAGCTTCATAGTGCTGCTTCTTTATCATTCTTGTGCCACCAGGGAGGACCTGATCTTAGTGAATTTTTCAGATTAGATCTGGTCAGATCCTCAGATCCTAAGAATTTTGCAGTTGTTTGTAGTTTTAAGAGCTGTATATTATACATGAAAGATGTTACATTTCTGAAGAGGTTACAGTTCAATTGAAAGAGAATTATACATTAAATGATGGGAAGATAAGAAAATTTCCAACCAACAGCTAAATCATCCAGGAAAATAAGAATTAGGTTTTAGGTTTGTGTATATTTGAGGATGAATTGGATCTTCATTACACAAAATTAAAGAGGAGAGGAAAAGAAGAAATAAAAACTTTTTCAAAAATATCTGAAGGACAAGAACAAGGGTAAGATGAAAAAAAGGCCAAAATGTGATAGTTACTTTAAAAATATCTATCAGTAAGTTACAACAGACAGTTGAAAGATTTTTTTTTTGGAATAACTTAAAGATCTTTTTATTTACAAGTATGGTCTTTGAAATGTTTGTTTTATGTGTAGGAAAAAATGGTAGCCCTAGAAATCTCAGGGTATGAGTTCCCAATAGTAGAAAGTAGAATGTTATGTCATTTTCCAGAAAAAAATTAGGACAGAGAGGATTGAAAATAGGTCTTGAAATGATTAGGGAAATGACTATTGGTGACCTTTTACTAAAAAACTGGTAATCTTTAAAAAAAAAAAAAAGATGTTGGTCCCTCCCTGGTGGCACAGCCGTTTGAAGCACAGCACTGAGAAGCTAAAGCCACTTCAGCACAAGTTTGATCCCCACCCCAGAGGTGATCCACACAGAGCAGCAGACCTCTCCTGACTAGTTCGCTGCTCCCCTCGGCAGTGTACTTAATCAGTCAGCCTGTTCTCTCTTTCTCGGGAGAATCCTCTTACCGCCTCTGTACCTCTGGCCTGTACCCCCTGTATGCATAAAGAAATTAATCTTTAAAAAAAAATTAAAAATATTATACTGTACAAACATCCTGGAGACAAACTAAAGGGAAACCCTTAACTTTTAGATCTCTACTATTTTTATATGAAGATATAGAAAATGAAAATCCTCAAATTCTTGCTTAGGCTTGTTGATTGTTACACATTCACTCTCCCCGTCGAGGACCTTGACCAGCAAGGCCGGAGAGTCGGAGCCCCAGGGCCGGCGAACAAAGAAAACAGTCACACATGTGTATCAGAACAGAGAGAGAGAGAGTTTATTTTGTCTTTATCTGGTTTATATAAAATACAAGAGGTGGGGGATGCAGAAGTCAGGAAGGGAGAAAGCCAATGGACACTAGACATGTAGCAGTGCTTGATAACATGGTCCTCGCGAGGGACAAAAATGGGCGAGAATGGAGCAGTGGTTAGATAATAGGTGGGTGAGAGAAGAAAGAGGAGAAAGAAAAGGTGGGGGCAAGGAGTTCTTCCCGCATGCCTTTTACAACCCGGATGTTTTTCTCTATCCGGACTCCATTTCACCTTTGTATGGCTGCTGACAGACGCCAGATGCCGGCCTCGGTCCCCAACACTCCCTAAATATCTCACCATTCACTTGTTTTGATATTTCACTGATCTTTAGAGTCTACTGCCTTGTGGTAAAGAGTAGTAAAGTGTTGGGTGGGATATTAAATGAAACTGAATAAATACATTAATTTTCCTTCTTTTATTTTTTTAGGTGTCCTCAGTGCCTGACAACTACAGAACATCCAATTATATTCATAATTCTTGAAGAGAATGAATTTTGAACATAGAACTTTCTCAATCTCTATATCCATCCACTGTTTTTCTAATACATTTATTAGAAATGTATTATTTAGAATAAAATGTATTTATTAGAAATGTATTATTTCTAATACATTTATGATGATGCATCATAAGAATTGATTAATTGGGGAGGTATGAATTCCATGTTCATTCATACTGCCAATTTTTGCAAGACTTATTATTTTTTTGATTTTGGTTGACGCATCATATCCATGAACTGTATGTGATATATGCCCTCTTCATGTCTTGTCCTCATTTCTGTAATACTTCATTTCTTCTTCTGTCTTTCCTATTCTGATTTCTGTCAACATTATGATGCAAATACATTTGAAAATAAGACTGAAAAAGCATTCATTTTATTTAGCACATTTTGTTAGACATATTTTTATCTTTATTGCCATAATTTACATGTTCTCCCTTATTTCTTTTAAATTACATGCTTTGAGGTGACATTCTATTATGAATTTACAGGGAAATAGTGAAATATCCTTACCAGAACCCCACATTCTATTATGAATTTACAGGGAAATAGTGAACTATCCTTACCAGAACCCCACTACTCTGTATCTATACCCTAAGTTGCTACAGTTTCTATTCCGTCCATCTCTCATACATATGCCATTACTTTTTTAAAAAACGATTTATTTATTTATACATACACAAACTGGAGTACAGGCCATAGGTGCTGAGGGTTGGGGGGATGGTGGTGAGAAACAGAGTGGGGAACAGATTGACTGATATACATGATTAAGAGGAGCAGCATGAGGGACAGGAGAGGTCTGCTGCGCCTTGTGGGTCACCTCCCTGGCCAGGGATCTAAATTGTGAAGCAGTGGCAGCAGATAGCTTCTTAGTACTATGCTTTACCCAGTCTTCATAATCCTTAATCCTTTCCCTTGATAATATTGGCCACCATCTTTCAGAAAAGCTCTCTTACAAAGATTTATGTCACTATACTTACTATTCTACTTTTTCTTCTACTTTAATTCAAAATTTCTTCTATCACCTAAGTAGCTATTCTCTGTCTTACCTTAAACATAAACATTGGTCTCAGTTCTCTTTATGGCTCCTTTCATATTACAATATTTTCATTTTTATGGAAATAAATTCTGTCTTTTTCTACAAACTTACTTTTACCTATTCAGGTGCTTCTCAATTTACTCCCTTTCTGGTATTTTCACTAATACTTACTCATTCTCCTTAAGTCTAGAAAGTTACTTCTGAACTTATGGGTCTTACAGATCTGACTACTGGTATGTTACCAAACTCATTAGGTAAACACTGTGAACTCATTTTTCTCTCCATTTGTACTTTCCATCTCACTTTGTAATCATCACCACTGTTTTCCCCTAGTAATACAGGCACAGAATATCTCCATCATCTCTTATAGCTGTCTTTCATTTGCCACAAACATGGAGTTGGTTATCTAATCCTCTATTATATAAGTTTTGATATGTCCCTTAAAACATTCCATCTTCTTTCTATCTTTCCAGTTAAAGTGTGTCTTTCCCAAACTCTTGGGTTAGATACAACTTTAAGTAGACATCTTGCTTTCTTAGTTACATATTTTAATCCATTGCTGTTTTGATTCTCTTCTGCAGAAAAACTGATAATAGTGCCAACCATCTTCTAAGTAAACAAAATATATCGCTGTGAATTGAAGGCCATTTCACAGGTCACTGTTACATCCTTTTATGTCCATGTTCTCAGGACTCTCATCCATGTATCTTTGATCCACTAACACAGAGCTATTGGCTAATCCCTTGCTGTGAGTACTTCTTCTTTCCTCTCTGGTCTTTGCTTATTTTCATGTTTCTTCTTTTTCTTTAATTGTTTACATCCTGCCTGTGATACAATATTAAACTCAAATGCTCATACACATACCACATGGAATGATGTCCTTAACAATTTGTTTTTTCTTTTGTTGAAATAAGTAACTAGCTTTATGTTGTAAATGTTTATTTTTACAAGGATATATATTTCTTGAGTGTTCCTTTTTTTATACCATCTGTACCATCTATGATTTGAACTGTAAGAAGTTTTAATTTAATTGACTATATTATTTTCATACTTTATTATTTCCTTGAAGAATTTTATAGACATATGCTTCCATTTCAAGTTGCATACCATTTAATAAAAAGGCACCTGCTTGTTTATTTTTCTTACCTTGTTGTTAGAGAAAAATGCTGCAAGCAAACTAAAATGTAAAAGAAAACCTTAGAATGGATAGTAGTGTAAATTTTGAGTCATTACTAAGACTTTTAATTTATATATGACCCTTAGACTTTTCTGTTGAATAACTTATCTACTTAAGTTTCACATTAAAGTTAAAATTTTATATTATTAATGTGAATATAAAAATTATATTAACAACTATAGTATCCCAAACAAATTTACTGAATAGTGGAAAGCTCCCAGTTAAACATGGGGAAATATATTAAAACTTCTTTGGGGCTCTGACTTTATTGCTTATAGCAAACTTGATGCTAAAATGTACCATACATCACTATCGTGACAGGCTTGAGAAAATGAAAAACACAAAGCTTTACATAAATCAGCCAAAAGATGATATTAAAATACATAACATTTTACAAAAGAATCAAGATTTTTTACTGTTAGCTATTCAGAAGCTCTCTCTTCCTTATGTTGTTTTAGATTCTACAAACTGCTTTATAAAAAAATAATATTCCACATTAATTTTGGGCAAAGCCCATTACATTTACAAAGAATCACGGTTCATGGAAATTTAGCCACAATTTAACTAATGTACCCAACTATCACTTAGTACTTAATTTTTCTTTTTGTCAAAATATTCTCATGGGACAATTATATGTTTTAAGTAATATAATATCTCATATTCTTAAAAGTTGTAGCTCTCAAACATATCATACATAATAATTCTTAAAAGTTGTAGCTCTCAAACATCATACATAATACAATCTTGGCTGTTTTATTTTTCTCTGTAATCCAATTGAATATTTATGAATACCTATTCTGTTCAAAAAATTATTAGACTTACATGGAATTCACTGTAAATATAGAAAATTACAGTGTAATTGTAATTCAGACTTTAAAGTTATAACAGGTAATCTTTATTCCCATCATGATTATAGTGACAAGTATATAGTTTGGCTAACCAGAATTTAATTTATACCTGTAATGTATTGTTGATATCAATAATGTATTGACAAATAAAAATATTATTGATTTCAAGGTGAAGAGTGATATATAAGATATGATTCTCTTTTTTCTAAAAATTGTGGCAGAGGGAGGAAGTTTAGATATTTACATTTGAATCAGAGTTGTAAGAGACCAATAATGGACTGAAGGATAAGAATACAGAGAAGGTAATTTCTAACAGTGAGTGCGTGTTTTTAAATTTAAAAATATATTACTAAGAAAATCATTTACTGAGATGAATATTTACCAAGAAAATTATCTGAAGTGGGGGGTATATAATGAGTTGCAGTGGTAAATAAATGTTTTAAGTTACTCAACAATATTTTTGTATTCTAGTTAAAAAGAGCATAGTAGGCCTGTTTAAAACTTTCCATAGAAAGAGAGAGTGGGAGAGACAAAGTTTTCAGATGGCAGAAGTCTTGAGTATGTTATACATAGAAATTTGCTCTTCCTGCTCACTTGAACATGTATAAATTTTACCATCCCCTCTATGGAAGTTAAAGAATGACTTTTATTAACTAATATTTGGTTTAGTACAATTTGTCTACCCCATTTTGCTAACTCACCCACTTAAGCAGAAATCTGATTTAAAGGCAAGAAGGCATATAATAGAATTTAAAAGAAACCTCTATTAACTTCAATTATATAACTTTGGATTTGGATAGGTTTGGGCCTTAAGAACAACTTGGTCACTTTGTAACAAGTGATTGTTGGAGAAAATAAATTAAGCACATTCAAGGAAGTTAGACAACCACTTAATTTACTTCTATCCCTAATACATCATTTCAGTGATTAAAAAAAAAAAACTAAAAAACTAACATCATGATGACAGGGAAGTCAGGAATCAAACAGTGAAAGAATGTTTTTGAACTTTAAACTTGTGATAGTTGATTATTTTCTCTGTTTTCAAATTAATTGACTCTATTTTCTTCTTTGATATTTACTTAGTAGTATGCTCTCCTTATTCAGCTGTTTATGATTATTATTGTTTTCAAAATAAGTTTCTGATTTGTGTATTCATAGTGTTACATTTGGCTACTTTCTTATCAAAGGTATGTGACATATCCTTTATTCATTTAACACCTTTCTGTTAAGCGCTTATATCTGTATTTGGCACTATACATAAAAGGGGTTGTAACTGTGAATTGTATATGAAGAAAACATAAAGGTCTTCTCAAAAAAAAGCTGAGGAACCTTGCTAACGTCAGACCTCACCTACAAGAATTACTGAAAAGGGCTCTTATCTAAACCAAAGATCTGAACAGGAAATTAGATAGAACCAAAAAACTAAAAGCAAATTGGCAATAACAAATCCTCATATCAATAATCACCCTACGTGTAAGTGGACTTAATGATAAAGGCAGAGAGTGGACAGTTGAATAAAAAAATCAATACCAACTTTCTGTTCTCTCTTATAGACTTACCTGAACTCCAAGAATAAACATAAATTGAAAGAAAAGGGATGGAAAATAATTCTAGAAGCAAATGTCACCCAAAAGAAGACCAGAACAGCCATACTTATATCAAATAAAAGATACTTCAACTGATAGGATGCAAACCTACAGGATGCAGCAAAAATGGTATAAAGAGAAATGTATATAGCAATACAGGACCACATCAAGAAAGACGAAAATCAAATAAACAATCCTCATCTCGAGAAGAAACAAACAAAACCAAAAGCCAGATGGAAGAAAATAATAAAAATTAGAGCAGAAATAAATAGAACAAAGTTAAAAAAAGACTGTCGAAAGATTAATGAAACCAAATGCTGGTTCTTTGAAGAAAATCAACAAAATAAATAAACCTCTCATTAGACTACAAAGGAAAAAAAGGAGAGAATTAGAAATGAAAGAAGAAAAATTACAAAAGACATTTCAGAAATACAGAGGATTATAAAAATTATCTTTGTGCCAGCAAACCTAGATGAAAAAAGACAAAAAAATCTATAAAACTCCCAAGACTGGACTAGGAAGAAATGGAAAACTTGAACAAACCAATCAAAAGCAAGTAAATTGAAATAATAAACAAGAATCCCAATAAAGCACAACTGGGCCCAAATGATATCTACCAGTGAGTTCTAGCAAACCTTCAAAGATAAATTAATACTTACCTTTCTCAACTCTTCCCAAAAAACTGAGAGGGAAAGCTTCCAAAGAAACTCATCAATGATATGAAAACCTGACAAAAGATATTACAAAAAAAGAAAATTATAGACCAATTTTCCTGGTGAACATAAATGCAAAAAACCACAACAAAATTTTAGCAAGTCAAATTCAACTATGCATCCAAGTCAGACTTAATATAGGGTCACAGGGATGGATTAACATGAGGAAATCAGTCACTGTAATTCACATCAACAAAGGGACAGATAAAGAACATGTGATGACATCAAGAGGTAGAGAGAAAGCTTTTCTAAAATGCAACATCTAGTTCTGATAAAAGCCTACAAAAAGTGGGGATAGATGGAGCATTTCTGAACATAATGAAGGTCATGTATGACAAACCCATAGTCAACATCATACTCAATGTTGAAAACAAAGTTTTTCCTCTAAGATGGCTCAAGACAAGGATATCCTTTTTTATCAATGAGGCAAGAGAAATATATAAAAAGAATCAAAATTGGAAAGTAGAAATAAAACTATCATTATTTGCAGATCACTGAAAAATTAAATTAATGTACTGAAGTATCAGGGTATAAAATCATTTTCCAAAAATCAGTTGTTACTATATGCAGAGTAAGAAATCCAGAGAAAATCTCATCACATAAAAGATGTTCTAAAAAAAGATACTTCAACTACTCTATACTAGTAAATACTTTAACTACTCTATACTAGTAAACTTGAAAACCTAATCTGAAATTTTAAAAATCCTTTTAAAAAATCACACAACAGAAAAATAGGCCAAACCTGAAGAACCATGCACATGTGTATATGTTAAAACAATTTTTATTACTAAAAATCTTCACATACTCACATACTTCCAAGACTATATGGCTTCACTTGTACATTACAAAAGTGGAAAACTGAGAACTTTACAGAACTTCTCAAGGAAACAAGAGACTTGTGGGGTCAGCATAATTAAAATTCCACTAACATTGCTGACATTTCTGTTGAAAATATTTTGGATAGGATGTCTGACTGCATATCTTTTCAATGTTACTCTGAAGAATTATTAGATGAGCCAACTCAAGGTGTACTTAATTCTCCAGAGATAAACTTTTATTTCACTATTATTTGCTGATTAACATTCTAGACTCTGTAACATTACTAATTAATCTATAGATTTTTGTCCAGCATTGATGATTTCTGTAAAGTAGAAAAGATAACCCAAAAAGTTACCATTCTTTTTCCCGTTAGGACATTAATTTTTTGCATCTACCCTCACTCTTGTTTCAGAGTTTTCTCATTTTATGTGTGTCTTCTCTCACATTCTCTTGGATCCACTACTTACTGTTAGACTTGGATGTGAAGGTTTTCAGTAATGAAATTAGTCTTTACTGATATTAAATACATGTCAATCTGTATTTGCATTAGACTCAGCATTCCAATTTTTAAAAATACATTTGGAGACAATAAATCTGAAAATAACATTGAGGAATAGGAAAACACCATAAACAAAACTCATTCATGAACACAAATGTAAAAATCCTTCATGAGGCAGGAGAATCAGTAGCTTTACAGAATCAGTAGCTTTACAGAAAAAATATCTCAACTGAAAGAGAAACAATTGGCCCCTACAGTCACCTTTTTGTTTAATTTGGCCCCAAAGGATTAGAATGTTTGCTCTCTAGTGAGGAGGGAACTCTTTACTCAGATTCCTTGATCAAGTGATAATCTCTTCCAAATACACCCAAAAATAATGTTTTACTATCTGGCCCTTCATTAGACTAGTCATGTTGATACACACACACACAAATCACACTTCTTATTCATATCATTCATATATTCTATTTCTTATTGGGTTTGTGGTATCTTCCTTATTGAATTTTAATTGCCCTTTATATATTTCTCAGTTTGCCTTTAGTATTTCACCTCATTTCTGGTATTCCTTTTTCCATGAGTACAATTTTAAAATTTTATATAATCAAATTTATAAATCTTATCTTCATGACAAAATGATAAGAGTAAAATTTCCCTTTTAAATCCATCTTTTGTCTCATTCCTATGAGGGAACCTTTTTAATAAGGTACAACAGAGATTAGCAAACTATAATTGATTACAAATCTAACCTGCTTTAGTAAATTAGTTTTACTGGAAGAGAATTGTGTTCACTTCTTTATGTATGAGAAATCTGTTTGCATTCACACTCTAAACACAATTTTATAACCCACAAATCTAAATATATTATTTGTCCTTTGCAAAAAAAAAAAATTTGGTCACAACTGTTTTAGAAAATAGTTCACCGAAATGTCTTAGTAGAACTTATATAAACATATACATTGATATTTTGGTTGGTGTTGATGTTTTGGTTTCTTTAATCTGTCTCTTCCCCCTAGTTGCTTGCTTGCATAACAAACATGTTTTTTTTCCCAGAGAACAGACACTGTGTACTGTTTCTTGTCTAGCCCTTGCATGATCTCTAGCACATAAGGGTAGCTACATAAATATTTTTTGAAATATTTAATGAAAAGTATGTTTTTTTGTTAAAGTAACATTTAATTGTAACATTATATTAGTTTGAAGCATGCATTATTGAAAATCAACATATTTTATTCTACATCAAATTTATAACAAAGTCCAATTTTTTTTATTTTTTTAATATATTCATTTTTTTCATTTTTTTACAATGTATAATTAAGCTATCCTGACTAAAAAAGGGGAAATGGAGGTATCACACTTCCAGACTTCAGACTATACTACAAAGCCTCAATAATTAAAACTTCCTGGTACTGAAACAAAAACAAACAAATATGCAAAAAAGAAAAAATGAAGCGAGACTACTGTCTCACATCATCAATTCAAAAGGACATCAGCACCTCTATGCTTTTCAATAAGTCCAAAAACCATGTCAAAATGAATTATGGACCTGAAAACATAAAATATATAGAAGAAAATACAGATAAAACACTACATGCATACATACATATCAGTAACATCTTTAAAGACACATCACCTAAAGCAGAGAACAAAGAAGAAAAAGATAAACAGTTGGGATTACATCAAATTAATGAGGATCTATACAGCAAAAGAGACATTAGCCAAAACCTTTGTCTTTTTAGATATCCCACAGCTTGGGAGAAAAATTTTGCACACAATACTAATGATAAGGGAATGATCACAAAGAGCTAATGAGGCTGAACAAAAACAAAGTAAACAACCCAGTCAGAAAATGTGAAGAAGTGCTAAATAGACATTTTTCCAAAGAAGAAATGCAAATGGCCAATATGCCATTTGAAACAATGTTCAACATCACTTGTAATCAAGGAAATGCAAATAAAAACCACAATGAAATACCACGTTAAATCAGTGAGAATGGCACATTATTAAAAAAAACTAACAAAAATATAATGTTGATGAGGATGTGGAGAAAAAGTAACTCTCCTACACTGGTGGTGGGAATGCAAACTGGTCGAACCACTATGGAAAGCTGTGTGAGGTTCCTCAAACAACTGAAAATGGAGCTTCCATATACATATATAATCATATACATACGGCAATTCCATTACTAGGAATCGACCTAAAGGACACAAAAACGTTAATTCAAAAGGACATGAGCACCTGTATGCTTATCAAAGTCCAATTTTACGTAAACTGGTGCAGACTATGGAAAACAGTATGGAGATTCCTTTTAAACATTAAAAATGAAAGAACCATGACCAGCAATATAACTCTTAAGTATTTATCCTAAGAATATAAAAACACTACTACAGAAAGATTTACAAACCCTTATGATATAACAGCATTATTCACAACAGCTAAGACATGTATTAACCTAAATATTTATCAAGAGATTACTGTATAAAAAAGTGTGGTATATACACTCAATGGAATACTCAGCTTTTAAACAAGACAAATAGTGCCTTTTATGGCAATAGAAAAGATCTTGATGTGATTATGCTATTTAAATATGTCAAAAAGTGGAAGACAAATGATTGATTTCATTCAATTGTGGAATGTAAATGACCAAAGAAAAGAAACAGCAAAAGACAGCAAGAAATTATTATATGGTGGTTATCAGAAGACATAAGGAAGGGAAAAGGGCATAAAGATGAATGTAACAAGTTTTACTAGAGGACTATAATATGACATATTGAGATGTGAAGTTGTACTCCCCAAATTATGTAGTTTGGTAAATTACACAAATTTATCCTAAATCAATAATTTTGATTAAAATTAATTCAAAATGACACCTGCACCCCTATGTTTATAAGTTTATTTGCATTTCCTTGATAAAAATGAAAAAATCCTTCACAAAATATATCAAGCTAAATTCAGTGATATATAAAATTAATAACAGAAGACAATCAATTTGGGTTATTCCCAGTATACAAGACTGATTTAACATCTTAAAACTCGTCAATGACTTCCCCAAATTAAAGGAAATAAGACACAAATGTGATTATATGCAATAGATCTGGCAAATATCACACTACAATAGAAATGATGAAATCTTTCTATGTAGACTTAAGGATAAGATAAAGATGCCTGAAATCTCCAATTCTATTTAACCAGGGGGGAGGACAAGAAAAATAAATGAATATATGTTACTAAATGAAATACAAAATTATCATTATTTGAAGAATATGATTGTATGGTAGAAAGCTGAACTAAATCTACAGCCATATTCTTAGAATTAATACTGGGTTTGGCTAGGTTGCTGGATACAACTTTAATTTACAAAAACATTTTTATTTATGTTTTTAAAAAGTTAGTGAGCTTGACTACTTCATGATGAGTTATCTTGAGCAAATTTTCCAACCTCTTGTCTCAGTTTCTTATATAAAGGAGTGATGGTAGTGCTGTATTTTACTGTTTCAAAAATACACAAATTTTCCATTTAATTATATAGATGTCTCCTTAGATTTCATGTAATGTAATTTTATGTAACTTGATATCATATACCTCAAACGGTAATTTTATAGTTTAACTCAAATACAGTAAGTTTAAGATATTTACAATAATCCCTGCTGCTTAGTACATGTTCAATAAATATTAGCACTAATTATAGTTTTCTTTCATTATTTTTTATAACAAGTTATTGTTTGCATAAAGATAACTGATTTTGTATTGAATTCATTATCTAGAATCAGCTTACAAAACTTGTACTATTTCTGGTTTCTTTTTAGTTGAATTTCTATACAGCAATTCAATTTGAATATTTTCATCTCATTTCACATTTTCAATTTTCATGTTATACAGTCCCCTATTATTACTATTAAAATAATATTAGTAACGATGATGATGATGAAAGTAAATGCTAATGTGGAATTTATCAAATTATAAAAGGCACAATTGTGCCTATGATGTAGACATATAAACTATATATACCTGAAAAAAGAAGAAACATAGAAAAGTATTTGTCTACAACTCTTATTTGCACTAAATTAGACAAAAATTTTTGAAAAATATGCAAATGGTTTATGATCTAAGCATAGAATAGTATATTTGCATGTTAAAAAGGGGATTTTTCCCAACAGTTGAAATATAGAAATTTTGTGAGAAAACAGAATGTTCATTGGTCTCATTCTAATGATTCTGTTATTATATTTGTTCTTTGCAAGCTATTAAAGGTGATGTAAGGAATTAAAATAAGTCTTTGAAAACTGTAAGGAAGTTGGGTACAAAATAGGGGGGAAAGACTCAAAAATTTAATGACTAATGCAATACCAAAAAGAGCAGATCAGTATCACATATCAAAAATTATATAAAATTTAACAATACTACTATTGTTAAATTAGAAAGTATCAATCTTTAACAATATATATTAATCAGAAATTAGCCTATATAGTGATAGAAAAAAATTATTACTTGAGCAGTAATATTTTCACAGTGAATTTCAGGAGAATGTTAAATGTTGTCTTAGATCAAGAATTCTTCTGTTAAGCAAATATGATATATCCAATATATATTGTGCAACTACATAGTTGAAATTCTGCATATATTAATGAATTTGATCAAATAATACAAAAAAATTTTCCTCTTAAAAATGGATTTTTTTCTCAAGATTTAATAGTGACAAAGGATTAAAATCACTTTTAAAATAATAGTTTTCAGGGCCCTTCCTGTGGCGCAGTGGGTTAAAGCACTGCACTAAGAAGCTTAAGCCAATTCTGCATGAGTTTGATCCCCCGCCTGCCCTGGAGGTGATCACATGGCGGGGCAGACCTCTCCTGACCCTCCTGCTCCTCCCCTCAGCAGTGAACTTTGTGGATCTGCCTGTTCTGCTCCCCACTCTGTTCCTGGTGAATCCTCTCACCCTCCGTATCTCTGGCCTGTACCCCAGCTCTGTTTGAATAAATAAATAAATCTTTTAAAAAAAATAATAGTTTTCAGTTTTGAAAGTAATTCCTTTTGATTAGTTCCAAAGGTCATTCAAGTTCAGGTTGAAATAAGATAGGAACAAGCATCGCCTTATATTTTTGCCCATTCCTTGTACATGGGTACATCTCCTTCAAAACTGTTCGAAATTATGGATTCCTTTTGTTTTATTTTTATAATTTAAGTCAAATTCACAGGTAGGGAAATACTATGCAATGTATTATAGACTCTTGCTTCTTTTTGTTGACTCAATTTGATATGTCATTTACTTGCCAAAATAAGTGAACATTTAATAATAAAATATAAAATCTCCTGGGAACCTAGAATATTAGCTCCTTGTAAGACTCGCCTGAATTATGTTTCCTTAAAAAGTGGGCATAGTAATTGAGTCTCCTGAGTACTTGCAAATAACCAGCTTTTACTTAACTGGAAACTTTCTTTATTCAAGTCAAGTATTTATGTATATTTTGAATTTCCAGTTCAGACTTTTGACCCATGCCTAATTATGAGCTAAGTTCAATTCTCTTGCATATACTAGGGCTTTCAGCTTGGAACAAATATGTTTTTTTTTAAGATAAAGAACATTTATAAATGGAATTGGGATTGGCCATTTACATTTTCTCTTTGAACTGAGTATATGTCCCCCTAATCCTTTTACTTTCCAGTCTGACTTCTCCTTATCATTACTGGTTATCATAAACTTCTAAAAAAAGAAGACATAATAAAACATAGACGTGGTGTTTCAAATTTATCTTAATTGATAACTTCAGGTTTAATTACAAGTTGTTTAACCTGTTTTTAAAACAACTAAGTGTTATTTACCATGAAAAATAATGGATGCCTTACACTGAAAAAAATCTAGGCTAACGAGATTAGTCCCATTAATGCTAATGGTATGTTCTCTTATATGTTGAGTTTTCTACTTCACCTCATTCTTTGTCTTAGTAGGGTCATATTTACCATGTGAGACAAATGTTAGATATTGTTTTAGAAATCATGTTTTCTACTCTGGAAGTAGTTTACTTGAGACTTGCTTTGGCTTACAGTTTTCCTATTAAACTAAATTATAAGCTTGATGAGAAGGGAGATCATTTTTCTTTTGACTGCTGACATCATAGTACATATAACATCAGAGAGCTTAGCATTTAATAGGCATTCAATAAATATTTGTTGAATTACATTGAAGCAAATTAGCCAACTCTTTAAATTTGCCACCAGATGAATGATTGATTTAAAAGTCATCTTTTACAGTAGTCTAAGGCTCTACTTATTTATTGCTATGATAAATAAAGTAGGTAGTGGAACATGGCAGTATATAATAGAAAATGAGGAAGCAATACAAGCAGAAGACATCATGGACTTTTGTGAAATAGACATAGAAATAACATCTTCCATTTTTAGCTTGTGGACATATATAAATGTTAAAAATTTTAAAAGATAGGGTGATTATTCACAGAAAAAAATGAATACAATTGAAGAGTACTCATTGGTGGACACTGAGTTTTACTTAAAGTCAAAATTCTTCTTTATTGCGTAATGGAAATTTGAAATGAGATAATATTGGATACTTAAGAACTTTACCTGATAATAACTCAGATGAAAGCAAAATACAATTCATTGCCAAATGTGTATTTAAAGTAAAGCCCATCTGTGGATTAAAAATGGATTTTGCTTTGGTCATTGTATTATTTGTTAAAATGCCTTACATTTTATTATATGAGTTTTCACACTATAACCTTGATTAAACAAAGTTGAATGTGTTGTGTTGTGGTCTCCTGTTGCTATCCAAAGGAAGGAAATCAGGTACACCAAAATTGCTGAAACTCTTAATATCATTGAGAAAGACAGATGTGATGAACATGAATGAATCATCTTTTACTGTTCTAAAATACCTTGGTTAGTTTTACAAGGAAAATATTGAACTTTCATTCCTCAGATTTATATCATGTAAACCCATATAATCAAAACTAATCAAAACATGTATTGACATGAAAATCAGGTGTAGGAAACCACTTTTAAAAGCTGGGGAGAAAAATATACTTTGTTTTTTACTGAATTATGCAAATTTACCATCAAGATACCTATTATGAATCTACCTACTTTAATTCAAACTTTATTAGAAATTCAGTAATCTGTTGGAATTATTTGATGAAAGGTGTCCTTTAAATCAACTTGATATAGTTTCAATCTTTTAAAAATATTTCTTTGAAGTTGCAACCATAAAAACTCAAGTAAGTATGTTTCTCTATTCCACTTTTAAATCCAAAAGTTAAAGGACTTTGGATTTATTGTCATTCTCCTTTTTGGTTTTAGTTATTTTTAATTGTAATTTTTAAGGTAAAATTGTTTTACAACATGGTATAATTTTGACAGATAGGTTCACACATCTTCATATATATGTTACTTCATTATGTCCACCATCAAAGCACCAATATTTGGGCATATAATACGATTTGGTAGCCATTATTTAAATCTATTATAATATGCAGTAACAAATTTAAACCAGGTTGCTTGTAAAATTCCTTTTTTAGTTATGCCTATTAGCACATAACTAAGGGGTATCCATGGACCCTTAACTATTAACGGGTGTATGCTCCAGCAAGAGTCTAGTCATCTACTGTCCAAAAACAAAGGAAGCAGAATTAATTCCTTAATATAATTGGATGCATAGATAAAGAAAAGAAGAAAGGATATTCTTATCAAAACTTGCCAAATGAAACCCCTTAAATTATCCATCTCCTTGTGAGCAAATACCCAACCAAATAGGACTGACCCAAAGTGGGGTCCTGAGACCCAAAATCTTGCCACATGTTTAAGTAACCACAGATAAAGGTTTAAACCATTCCCAAAATTGCTGGGAGCAAAGAAGAGAGAGAAAACTCAAAATCATAGTACAAATTAAGATGACAGCTGCCATTATCTCTGCCAAGCACAGCTTCCCCATGTTTCTCTTACCCATGTGTCTCTTACCCACATGTCTCTTCCAAGAATCTCTACATGTCCACCTATCACCTCCAAATCTCCATCCCAGCTGTGCCAGTATGTAAACCAGGCCTCAAAAGCAAGAGCATAGGCCCACCTGCCTTCCCTGTTACATACCATGCAGGGCTGCTCAGTTCCCCTAGTTCTCATTAGCTCCCCAACTCAGGAAATCCAATTCATCAAATACTGGGATTTGTAATTCAAGATGTCTGCATATAAGTGGGGGTGAGGAAAATGGTGCCTCCTTTCACAGAGGTCTGTGTGTAACATGGCCAGTGCATTCAGTTTGTTCACTTTTGTTAAGTTTGTTGTATTATGTCAAGAGAAAGGTCTTACCTTGGACAATGTTATTAGTGAATTTATTTAATTAAATTATTGTATAATTGAATTTATTTAAATGAACTTCTAATGTTGCTAATATAATTTCTAATGCTGGTATGCCACTGCATAATAAACCTTTAATCCTATTGGAATTTTTACATTTAAATTTTTTTAATTGATCCTTATTTTACTTTATCTCTTTTGCTAAAAGAACTATACAAAAATTTCCTCTTTTCTTTGAGCAATTCACAGCCTTACTGTGTGCTTACTGCAGTACAATGCTTTTGTTCTTTGTATGGTTGCAATACGCCAGTATTTGTGTGACTGTAGAAGGACTTCTATTATTCTACTTTGGTCATTGACTAAATTGTGTCACCAATACCACATGTCATTTCCAGATACTGCATTTTCTTTTTATGGATAAGCTTCCTACTTTTCTTTTTAGTTTTATCTTAAGTAAATGTAAATTGGATTTAGCTCTGGATTTCAGATATTTTTTAAGCTTCCTGATTCATCATTTCTAATTCTGCTCACTAGTCTTTTTTCTTAGCATTTGGCATCCTCAGACAAGTTGTTTATGGGTAACTGCTCATGTGAGGTGAACTGAAATGAGGATAACATCTTCCCTCACACAGAAGACCAAATAAAACCCCACCTCCCATCTGGAAATCATTGACTCTCCTTCCATAAAACAGTGAGTTTATATTTCACTCAGTTACAGTCTTTTTTTCTCCATTATTAGTTTGTAGTGATAGTGACATGAATGCACACATAATTACAAACTTGCTGTTATAACTTTCTATCAACTAATTGTTGCAGAATATTAAAAATAATGATAATTGCTAATATTAATGAGCAATTATTACAAAGTGGATGGTTTTCTGAGAGCTACAAATGTATTAATTCTTCAATCCTCAAGGACCAATTACTGAACATACTACTAAATATTGCATTGTCACCATTCGGGTAAGCTGTAGAGTAAGAATGCAAACACAGGCATCTGACCCATGACTTGAATAATTTTAACCACCATGACATATAGTCTTTCAAAAAATACCATTTAGACAATATTTGGTTCATGGCGCTAAAACAACCAATTGGAAAATGTGAATTTTTCAGTAGAATTAATTAATCCACATAATACTTTATTAAGATTTAAAAAATAAAACTGATCAAATTGCTTTATTTTCCATTTAAATCTTCAGTACAGATACAATGTGAAAATTAGCTGTAATAAACATCTGTCTAGATACTCTTTCTTTCTCTCATTTAGTATCATTGGCTCCACTTTTTCTTTACACTTCAAATCTAAGTTTAAAGCTTAATCATTAATTTCTTCTGAATACACACCTACACACTCATGAAAAATGTTAATTGGAAAGAAAAACTAGTTAGGGACACAAATTATCCTTCTATATCTTTTCTCAAATATTTTTAAATTTAGGTAGAGTAATATATGAGTGCAAAAACTTTAGATGTATGAAGTTTTACTTTATTTTGGATCCTCTGACCTAATTCAAGTAATGCAGTGATGGCTTTTGTAGGTGACCTGGCATCTGTGAACAGGATTTTGGTGCCCTCCTCCCATGCTGTCCTCTGATGTCTGATCCTAGCGATAGCCATACAGATCCATCTGGGCACACCGACAACATTCCACCAGGAGCTCGGGCTGTGTATTTCTCCACTCCTCTGCCTCAGGGTTTTTCTGCCATAAGGAGTTTCCCTAGTCTTTATGCCAAGGAAGGCTGGAAAAGGAAGTTTCTGTTACTGACACAATAGCCCTAATGGGAGGCAGATATCTTGACAAATGCATCAGCCTGACATCCTTCAGAGAAGCAACTCAGAAGCATGTTCTACGGAGTTTCTCAGAGAATCTCCTGTAGAGTTAATTCGTGGTTGTCCAGATCATTCGCCAACTCAGTAGTAGTATTGTTTTTCCCTTCCCTGTCCTATTCTCCATGTCTGTCTCTTCCCTGCTTTCTGAGATTCACCTCCCAAAGAATTGCTTATTTCCAAATTCTTCTTTTACTCTTTCAGAACAACCTGAACTAAGACAGAAATTTAGAATTGAATGTTCTACATTTTCAATTTCAAGATTTCAATGAGCCTCTTTAAAACTTCTTATTAGCTCTATCAGGGGAGATGATATAGTTAGGTAAACTTCGAATGTGTATTTTAGTACCTCAAATCTATATTTAAGAGCAAAATATTTGAAATAAATTGAAAACATTTGTTCTTCATATAATCACCTATTATAACTATATAAAGGAATGCATTTAACTTAATAATTTAATGTACAGGATGTTATTTTCTCCAGGAATTCTGTTTTATGCGACAATATTAAGAAAGTGTTGATTTGATAGCTGTCATTATATTACAGGGCAACAACAATTGAAATGGGTTGTCCTGAGTGTAGGTCCTCACCTATGTGCTTCAAAGAGACTTATAATTATATTCACCTGCAGGCACACACGCAAAAAGATTAACAGGTTTGTTTACAAACAGAGAAATGAAAAGAGGAATAACTCAGGGAGAAAGAGAAAATGGTGACTGTGTCCTCCCAGTTCTGCTGAACTGGGACCCCGATAGCACGCTAAAGGCTGGTGAAAATCCAACCACCCCCAAAAGCCCACATGTCTCTCATTATACACCAATTATATACCAAGGCTTGCTGCTTGGTTCCCAGCATGACTTCAACATGGGATTTGTAGCTGTTGGTGTCTTGAATCTCTTTGGCCTAGAGTGGGGGTGAGTCCAAAAGCCTGAGTCTGTGGCATTCATTCAGGACATCCTCTCCCCCGACAATGACAGCTTTGATTTACTACTTGTCTTCTTTTCAAGATCAAATATCAGTGTATTCAGGAAAATCCCCAAGTGGTTACCAGTCAATTAAGCACATCACAACCCTCTTACTCTCAGGCAGTGAAGTAAATTGTTGAGGCTTCTATTCAAGGTGCTAATTTAGTTAGTACTTAGTGAGTAAGGAAACTACATTTAAAGTTCAGTAAAGGAATTATCATATTTATTTGTTTATTTTTTTCTCCTAAGCCTCCTGAAAGCCTGGAGCTATGAATACCTAGAATTAAATGACCTTGAGTGATGAAAATTGACTATCTGATGATATGCATTTTGAAATTCATAACCATCAAGGTGGCAGAGAGAATAAGTAAAACCTGTGGACTTGAATTATCTACTAAATGTATTCCAAAGCTTTATGCAAATATCCATGGCTCCTTTCTATAGTCAGTTCTTCTAAGTACATATGTATATGTGTGTGTGTGTGTATGTGTATGCTGGGTATGTTGTCTTCTTTGTAAAGTGCTTTTTAACGCCATAATTTTGAGTTAAGTTTTTCAGAAAGCTGTTCCTGCTGTACATTTTGGCATCTAAGATTAGGTCAGTGACCATAAATCTCATTTATGTACTTAATGCAAAGGAGATACTGCTGTCTTGGGACTCGTGTGAGCCAGATTCTTTACTTTGCCCCCTCTTACAAGATATTGACATATGAAACAAAAGGTTCCCATTTTGTTCTGCATTTTTCTTCATTTAAAACTTTAAATAAAGAATGTTTATGCAGGGCTCTTTTTCATTCATAAAAATGGAAATCACCCTTGGTGTCTGCATGAGTAGACTTGTATTCTTGTTCACGAATTCATATGATAGATTGGCACATAAAATCTTTACGTTTGGCTTGTGCAGCTGAGTTCATGACTGAATATAGAATGATAAAAAAGCTTTAGCATTTTGTGGAAAGAAAAGAAATCATGCCTTCTAGATGGCCCTTAAGCTAGCTTTTAACTATCTGGAAATCAGCTAGATATGTATAATCAAACTTGCCATTAAAAGGTACAGTGTTTTGCATAAATCTTTGGGGTATAATTTGTAAATTAATGCAAAGGGATTCTTTAGAATTTATTTGGTCTTCATTATAGCCGCATGGAAATCTGCCAATCCAATGTGTGTGTGTGTGTGTGTGTGTGTGTGTGTGTGTGTGTGTGTGGATTTACCACTCTATCCATCAGAACTTAAAATATAAATGATGGATTGTGTCACTGGCCATTTCAGCAGCCTATTTCTTTCAACACATTACTGTGTATTTACTGTTTTAGCTATATTGTTTTCAATTTCTGGCAAAATAGTCTGATTTTGATCCTGGGTAGAAAATGTCGGTGTTCACATTTCCTGTGGGGTTTGGGTCTTTTGTGAAAAGGTAGAGGAGAACTAAATGAATTATTATGCTGTCAACTGAAGAAACCACAGTGTATTTCTTTGCCAAGAACACAGCTGATGATCTGCTAGTGTAAGCTTCCCTGATTGTGCCAGCAGTTCATGCCAGCTTCTGCCCGTTCCTTTCATGCTAAGAAAATGTAGCCTACAGAAGCCCTATTAACCTTCCCTAGGTGAGTTAATTAAGTTACTAACCCCTCCCTCCCCCATCATATAAGATAAATTTTGCCAAAATAATTTAGAAATCTAAATTTAGGAATTTTCACAACTGAGTTGAAATAATAAAATTAAGACGGGGGTTTCTGAATATAGAGTTGATGGAGTTTATGGAGAATATATGTCTTTTATTAATTCCTGAAAACTAATGTTCTCCCCATTCTACACAATCCTAAATTCCTACATTTTATAGAATAACAAATATTATTAGATAGTATTTGTAAGTTATAATCTTAGAAATCAATACATTCTGAATATGAATAATAGTTAACATACATTGTAATCAACTGATATTGTAGTTAGCCATGCTAAAGTGTTCCTCAATTGCCAATAATTTTGACTTTGAATAGCTTTTACTGACCCCTAAGGAAGTAACCTTTTCTTGAACTAATGACATTTTGTCCCACCTATTTGGAACAATTCATATAAAAAAAATCAGTATTAAGGATTGGATGATTAAGGATTCTTAAATTCAAGTTTTTGGCAATTATTTTATAATACTAGTTTCAAATGATTTTTAAGGCAATTTTGATTTCTCATTCTTCATAAATAACTTTAAATCTTTGTTTCTTTCTAGCACCCTTTTCTTTTGTTGCCTTTTCTTTTGGCTAGCCATATCCTAGAGTTCCTTCTTTCCACAATATTATTCACCAAGTTTTTAGTACATATTATGTCCCACGTATTGTGTCACATGCTGGATTACTACAGAGAATTTACTCAAGGATAATTTCAATAATTATAAAAGATAGGAGAGAGTTTAAAAGTAGGAAAAAAACAAACAAACCAGAAATTTCCTTAGGTTGTTTTTTTGTTTTTTGTTTTTTGTTTTTTTTATTCTGCATGTTTATGGTTACTTGGTAAAGATAGAAAAAATAAGAAAAATGCTTTCTGTCAAACACAATAAATAGCATTCTGAGGTCTAGACACAAGTCTGAGTTTGATGACACAGAGGGCTTGAATATAGCAGCAATAAAAGAATGCAGAAAATTAACACAAATCAACCCCCAAGCAATCATTGGGTGTTTGTGTATGGTACTATTGTGCCATTAAGATACAAAGACTTTTAAGGAATAGGTCCTGCCCACAAAGAGCTTACACTCTTTTAGCAACCATGTGATGAATTTTTACTAGAGGAGTAAGATAGATTTTTTGCATGAAAAATCACCCCTTAGTGTATGCAAAGAATTGTACTTTTATTCCATGAAGATTCTCCCTGCCACCTGAAATCTTAGCTACATAAAAGGTAGCTACTTGCAAATTGTCCTGAGTATGTTTGTGAGCAGCTATGACAGCTTCTGTCTTTTCACAATGAAAATTGTTAACTTTTATCACTCTATATACCCTAACTTCATCCCCAGTGTATGGAAGTTTCAAAGGAGTCATGTTACAGTGAACATGAACAAATTAATGAAGCAGTCTTTTAAGTGACAGAAGAGGTTAAAATAAATAGGGAACAGTCATAGAATCACACCACTACAGCTGGAAGGGCAAAAGGTCACTTGGTCAGGGGTCAGGGAATTAACTAAGGAATGAAGGAATCTGGATATGAAGTGGTAAGTCTTGATGCTTGCTAAGTAGAGTCAAAACAGACAGTGTATATTCATTCTAAAGTTTTTCAAAATACTCTATTCATCTAAAAAATATGAACATAAGACCACCAGGTCAATTCACTTGTGTCATTTCATAAATGAGAAAACTGAAGAAGTGTCAGATCCATGTCTCACAGTAAGTTAGCTGCAAGGTAAGATTAGAATACTCTCAATATTGTATAAAGAAATTCATCTAGAGATTTTAGTGAGGATTTGGGGGCAGGAATAATAAAATTATATGTTATTTCAAAAACTCAATTATATAAAAATTTTACAGAGGAACTATGCTATAACTGCTAAGCAGGAACTAAAATGCACAAGACTTCAAAAACTTGCAACATCTTGAATTTTAGTATAAAGCAAGTTTAAATTACAGAAAATAAGATCTGGATGATTAAAGTAACTTCCTTATATGGAAATTTTATTGGAAATGTACTTAGAAATAGGGCATTTTATAAGATGTTTGCACTTGCAATTTAACCTTCCTAGAACATTCTTCTCCCACATATTGGCAGGGCTTCTTCATGTTCCTTGGGGCATGTCACCTCATGGATGTCTTCTCTATGATGTCACATACTTAGTCTAATACTATATTCCCTGCTTCCTTCTCATTAGTGTCTCATTAAAACTCAGCCCTAATTAAGGGAAGATGTGGAATCAACCCAAATGCCCAATAAATGATGACTGGATCAAGAAAATGTGTATGTATATATATACACACACACACATATATATATACACACACACAATGGAGTATTATTCAGCAATCAAAAAAGATTAACTCAGCCCTCCAGGCAACACAATGGGTTAGGACTCAGCAGTACAAACTAGCGCAGCCTCTTCAGTGTGAGTTTGATTCCTGCCCCAGAGGTGATCCACATGGCGTGGCAAACCTCTCCTGACCTGCCCACTGCTCCCCTCAGCAGTGTACTTCATCGATCTGCCTGTTCTGCTCCCCACTCTGTCTCTGGTGAAGCCTCTCACAACCCCAAAACCTCTAGCCTGTACCCCTGTATGCACAAATAAATAAATTGTTAAAAAATAAATAAATAAACTCATTTGTGGCAACATGGATGGAACTGGAAAAGATCATACGTAGTGAAATACACCAGAAAGAAAAAGAAAAATATCGGATGGTTTCACTTGTAGTCGGGGTGTAAGGAAGCAGGAAAAAAAAAATATAGGTATAGTAATTGTAATAAAGTAAAAGAGAAAATCAACTAACAACTATAAACCAGAGACATTCTATGGGGGAATAGAGAGGAACAAGACCAAAATGGGGGTGGGAAGACTACACAGGACTATGGTGGTGGCACATGGGTGAAGTCCTGATAGGAAGTCCACAGGGATTACAAGTGAGATGAAAATGTACAAAATGAAGAATAATGTAAAAAACATATAAATTTAAAAAAAATAAATGGTTAATAAAAAGACAACATTTCACAAGAGGTTTTATAACAAAGAGATAAAGAAATTGTAAGGATGTCTTCTAGGAAACAAATATGGAAAATATGATAGAAAATTTTCTAAAGAAGTAAAATAGGGCCCTCTCTGGTGGCACAGTGGGTTAAAGCACAGCACCAAGAAGCTAAAGCCACTTCAGCATGAGTTCTATCCCCACCCCGGAGGTGACCCACATGGCCTGGCAGACCTCTCCTGACTGCCTGCTGCTCCCCTCAGCAGTGTACTTCATCAATCTGCCTGTTCTGCTCCCCACTCTGCCTCTGGTGAATCCTCTCACCACCCCTGCTCCTCTGGCCTGTACATCAGTTCTGTATGCATAAATAAATATTTAAAAAAAGAAGTAAAGCAGCATATTCCTCAGGTGATACTCAATATATTTAATAATGAATGTGGCATGGACACAGAACAATTAAAACAGATTTTTCTGTAAAACATTCACATGGCTACACTGGCCAAAGTGAAACAGTATCAATCCTTAATGTATCTGAATATAGGGGGGAAATATCAGGAAGATTTAAGAAAAAGGGAGACCAGAGGTCAGAATGAAGGATAAGTTAAGTGTAAGGAAGATGCAGAATGCAGGCAAACATTGTTCAAGTATATATATGTGTATGTATGTGCATCTACTCCAAATTCTGGGATCAGACCATTGGATAATAAGATTAATACTTTAGAAGAACTTAATGAAATTAACCCTTCAGCTAAGTAGACTTACTACAGTTTTGGTACCCAATCAATCCTGCAAAACTTCCTTCTATCATGTGAAATATGTAAACTAATGAAAGGGCACAATTTGATAAATAAAATACTTTAAAAAAAAACCTCACCCCTATTTAGCCTGGAATATATTTTTTACAGTTTGCTTTTTCTCAGCTAGAACTAGGTCCTTGGGAGGGTGGGACAATATGGTAAAGATTCTGAAACAATGAAGACACTTGGTAAATATTTTCGAAGAACTTCATTAAATACATACTTCTTTACTTATCAGATCACTTTGCTAATTTTAAAAATAAATGATAGTAAATGATAGTAATTATGTACATAGTTTACTATTTCCATATATATAATTTAAAAGGTCAGCTAACTTTAATGGGTATTGTATTTAATTTTTCTTTTTTTGCATTTGACAAATAGGAATCAGTTTTCATAGTACCTGTTTTCAAGAATAGGGGAAAAACGTCTAAGCTATTAAACAACTGAATTAAGTGCCCCCCAAATCATATTTTATGCATAGATCTGAAAAAATGCAATATTGAAGATGCCACACAATAAAAATAATAAAGACAAGAGGCATGTGAGCTTACACATTTTCATTCTTAGGAGATACTCTTTGTCCAAAGTAGGCATATCAATGCCCCTTCCAACAGCAGTGTATTGTTTTTATTCTACATCCTTGCCAACACTTGTGTTGTCAGTTTTGTCTATTCAGTGGATATGTTGTGGTCTCTTATTACTGGTTCAACTTGTATTTCTCTAATTACTAATGTGACTGAAAGGTTTTTTGCCTGTATATTGGCTATTTTGATAGCCTTCGCTATAAAATTTTTCATCTCTAAATTTTTGTGCTGAGAGGGCTTTTTGTTCTTTCTGCAAGAATTTCAAATCTCAAATAATGTCTGTTGTAATTATCCTCTCTCCTTCCAAAGCTTGTTTTCTCACTCTCCTAAATGGAGTTTGTCAATTTTGTGTAATGCAATGTATCATTTATTCCTTTATAGTTAATGTTTTCTAAGTCCTATTTAGAGAATATTTACAAGATCGAGGCCATGATGAAATTTTAACTTCTAAAAAAATCTATTTGTCTTTTACATTAGATATACAGTCTCCCTCTCACCCCCAAGATTAATCATTTTGTATAGAGTAAAGTAAGTTTCAGATTTTGTGTTTTTCACAAGTTTATACACTTGAACCATTACAACTAATTGAAAGGACTTCTTTTTCCAATACTCAATAGAATTACCTTTCTCATAAATTAAATAGTCATAGAATTGTGTCCCTGTTTTCACATTCTTTTGTTCTGTTCTGTTGTTGGTATATTTTTGTTCTAATATCACAATATTCGAATTACACTAGCTTTTAAGTATGCCTTTATAGCCAATAGAAAACATCTTCCAGCTTTCTTCTAATGTAATTTGGTTCTTAGGCCTTTGCATTCATATGAGAATCAGTAAAATCTGTATGTCAGTGGCATCCAAAAATAACAATATCATTTAGATCAGGAATAGATTAAATGCATAAACTAATTAGAAGAAAATTAGGTTCTTGCAATACTGAAACTTCTAATTCACAAGCATATTGTTTACTTCATATTATGGATTTCTTTAGCTACTTATTTATCTGGGAAGTTAAGCAATATAGTAGGCATTTAGCATGGCATTTGTAAGAGAAAATTAGAGAGAGTTGTAAATGGGAAAGATAGTTTCCGTTCTCTGTCCAGTTATTTATAAGGGAAGGTTCCAACAATCCTGGCTCTCAAAATAGCCAAATCCTGCCACCTAAACCCAAGCCAAAGTTATAAGAATATGGAATTAATTCTGATCAAGACACTCTCAATGAGAGCCTTAGTGTCAAAGATATAATTTAGGGGTAGTTAACACAAGAGAAGTTGTGGTTGATCTCACCTAAAAGACAATGACCGATACTAGCCTGGTGCCCAAGCAGAGCACATACAGTCAGAGCCTATTCCCAGAGTCAGGAGAGGAAAAATTGTCCCTTGAACTGAGAATATACATTGCAGCTAACATTAGTCACGAATCTAGATGCTTACCCATAGACACAGAGTGATAACCAAGTATTACCAAAAATTTAAAGAAAATCAGGATAAGCACAGGAGATAAACATTTTATTAAACATACAAAAGTAATTTAACATTTGAGAATCTGAGTTAATATTAAAAAAAAAAAAAGCAAAGAAAGCTTACTAGTATAACTGGTATCTGACAAATTAGGGGAGATAACAGCTAACAACCAAAAGGATTGCTATGAAAGTGAATTATAAGCTTAAATTAAAAAAAAATCTCATTATTTAGATGAATTGTAGAAAGAACAGACTTCAACACTAGCCTAGATAGTTGGAGAATTAAATTTCAGGAAATTTTACATAGCCCAATGCAAAAATCACAGAAGGATGAAAAAGCACACTGTGGGCCCTCCCTGGTAGCGCAGTGGGTTAAAGCACAACACTGAGAATCTAAAGCCGCTTCCGCATGAGTTCGATTCCCGCCTGCCCCGGAGGTGACCACATGGCGTGGCAG
>NW_004567124.1:30658216-30673549 GCF_000260355.1 Condylura cristata
TTAATCATATTTTTCCTGGGTTTAAGAAAAATCAGACCTATATTTCCCTCCTGTTTCTCTAACCTACAGTTAGCTTTTTTTTTTTTTTTTTTTAAAGATTTATTCCTTTTGGCCCTCTTTGGTGACACAGCAGGTTAAAGCACAGCACTAAGAAGCTAAAGCCACTTCAGCATGAGTTCCATCCCCGCCTGCCCTGGAAGTGACTACATGGTGTGGCAGACCTCTCCTGACCCGCCTGTTGCTCCCCTCAGCAGTGTACTTTGATGATCTGCCTGCTCTGCTCCCCACTCTGTCTTTGGTGAATCCTCTTACTGCCCCTGCACCTCTGGTCTGTACCCCAGTTCTGCATGCAAAAATAAATAAATCTTAAAAAAAAAAACTTATTCCTTTTTTTTATCATATAGAACTGGGGTACTGGTCACAGGTGTTGGGGGTGAGAAGATTCACCAGAGACAGAGTGGGGAGCAGAACAGGCAGATATACTGAAATACATTGCTGAGAGGAGCAGCAGGCAGGTCAGGAGAGTCTGCCATACCAGGTGGGTCACCTTCCTGGCTGGGGATCCAACTCATGCTGCAGTGGCTGTGGTAGCTTCATAGTGCTGTGCCATCTGTTGAGCCACTAGGGAGGGCCCCAGCAATTTCCTTTTATAGGTCTTTAGGTACATAGTTCACAGCTTTTAAAAGTATATCTCTACTGATTTGCATCTTTAGATATTCACTATTGTCTCCTCATTAAAAATAGTGAAGAATTAGCCAAATTATACTTAATACATGCTACATGCCATTCATTGTATTAACCCTTTTATCCTCACTATGAATTAGTTTCTCTTATCATTCCTATTTTACAGATAATGAAACTGAGGCACTTAGAAGTTAAGTAGGGTAAGTTTACACAAGGTACTTAAGGGTCATTTATAATGTAGGTACATTTCTATATTATATCACAGATAAGTACTTTTCTCAAGCTATTTAGCTATGCTATTTTTAAAAGTGAAGATAGTTTATGTACAGAAAAAATATAACAGCAATGGTTTCTCAGTGATGAAGTAGAGCAAGATGGATTCTGGTGCTGTATATAGTTTTTAATTAGTAACTGAAAAGATTTTCTCAGTATTGTTAAAGCACAGAAATGGTGGAAAGAATTCACCTTGGGTGAACAATACACAAAAATTTAATGATACTATTTAAAATGAACAATAGGCTTTTGTTAAAGTGTTTAAAAGTGTTTAAATGTTAAATCTAAAGAGGTCAGCTGGCAACTACAGGGTTTTGGAAAGCTACTGACTTTAGGGACAAGGTGATATTGGCAGTCACCTCTACTGTTCAGAATTGAAAGTTTTAGGACAATCTATGCTCACTATGTAAATAAAAATATCCCCAGAAAAAAAAAAAAGAAGAGAAAATGTTTCCCTTTCCCTCCTCAAATGGTACATTTTCTTGGCTATTGTCCCATAAATATGTTCACTGAAACAGAACCAAAAATATTTAAAGCAAGACTCACCAAAATTCTCTACAAGAAAGGTATTTCAAAGGCATTTATCAGAAAATAACACATCTATAGCATGTTATACCTTAGTGACACCACCCTTTCAAAGAATGTTTTTAAATGTCATAGTCAGATCTGGACCTTAACTTTTGAAAAACCTAATTAAATTACTCTCTGCCCACATTATATAAGATTTGAGGAAGAAGAGTTTTACATTTGCCTATGATTCATCCACTGTCTTCATTACTTTTCCTTTTTTTCACTATGTTTAAATAACATAACATATGAGCTAATTATTTTAAATTCAGGGAAATTCCAGGTATTTCCAGAGACACTGATAAATTCATTCAGAAAATTTTTTAATTTCTGCAATCAAGTATATATATAACCTAAGAAGTTCAGTCATATAACATTTCAAGACATAGAGAAACTGATTACCTGATAATTTCCTACTATTCAAGGATATTCTCCAGTTTTGAAAATATGAAAGAAAAACTGAGACATATGGAGATAACCTGGGTTGCCACTTTGAAATAGGCTAAGTAGATACAGGTGGCAGAAGAGAGATCACTGTTGAAATTATAAGAAAACTATCCCTAGTTACAAAAAGATATATCAACTATTCAGATTAAAATTCCACCCAAAATTATTCTTGGATGCTATCAGGATTATATTCCACCACCCCAAGGAATGAGAAATGTAGTAGTAGGAAGGGCAGGAAGAGAGACTATTAAATAATATAAGTATGACATGTTAAATAATATAAGTATGACAGGAACAAAAACTTTTTAGAAGATTGTGCTGCCATTAAAAATCACAAAATGGGGCCCTCCCTGATGGTGCAACGGGTTAAAGCAACTGAGAAGCTAAAGCCACTTCAGCATGAGTTCCAACCCTGTCCCAGAGGTGACCCACATGGCGCGGCAGTCCTCTCCTGACCCACCACTGCTCCCCTAAGCAGTGTACTTCGTCAAGCTGCCTGTTCTGATCCCCACTCTGTCTCTGGTGAATCCTCTCACCACCCTTGCACCTCTGGCCTGTACCCTAGTTCTGTATGCATAAATAAATCTTTTTTTTTTTTTTAAATCACAAAATGGTTAAAAATGTGTCTACCTGGTCACCTCTGGATGAGTAAAAATGATATTGGAACTATCTCTACTAGGACACCAGACAGCTGCTTTCCCCCCTTACCCTCTTATTGAAGTATAAAACACACAGAACAGAACACAAGTCAAATATTCAGACTATTGAATTTTCACAGAGTGGTCAAACCAGAGTTAACTACCACCCATGTCAAGAAATAAAGCATAAGTTCTTGCTGAAGACTTTCCCCTCAGTTTTGTGCTTTGCCAGTTACCACTCCTTCCTTCCTTCTGAAGGTAACTCTCGTTCTCACAATGCATACTGACATAATTTGTTCTGCTCGGTTTTGAACTCTATATAGATGTGAATGTTTGGTATTATCATTATGTATTCTGCTGTAGCTGGCTTCCTTCACTTAATTTCACTCTACATTATAGCTATGAAATTCATTGCTGGAAGTTTGAACTTTTTGTTTTTGCTTTTTTTTCTATAGAAAATCTCATTGTGTTGATACACTACTTATTTACCCATTCCATGATTAACATGGGGGTATTTTATATCTATTACAAATAATCCTACTGTCAACATCTTGGATAGATCTTTGATTCAAATATATGTGTCTTTTTATTGAATAGGCTTGCTGGGTTTTCTAAAATAGTTAAAACAATTTTCTATCAGCAAAAAGTAGATTTCCTGCATGGCTTCACCAACACTTTACACTGTCAGCCTTTTTAATACTTCCCATCCTGGTGACTATACAATGGCTCCTCATTGCATTTTTAAGTGCAGTTCTTGATCATTTGATTTCCAGTCATTTGTACAATGTTTTTTTGTAAAGTGCCTGTTTGGGTCTTGGTCATGCTCCTACAGTATTATCTATCACAGTATTTAATTGGTTGATAAGAGTTTTCTGAACTATTTTAGATATGCATCTTGGTCAGACATGTGAGTGCAGTATGGTTTTCTGTACTGTAGCTTCCCTTTTCACACTTTTAATAATGCATTTTTATGAACAATTTGTTTATTCTCTTTTCTTTTAAGGATAATGCTTTCTAAATCTCATTTTAAGAAAAAATTTTCCATATCCAGGTCATGAAGCCTTTATTATGGGCTCTGCTCTGCATCAAAATGAAATAAGGGGATCTCCCTGGTGGTAGAATGGGTTAAAGCACTGCATTATGAAGCTCTCTGAAGCCACTGCAGCACGACTTTGATCCCCTACCAGGGAGCTGACCCACATGCGTGGCAGACTTCTCCTGACCCACCTGCTGCTCCATAGTGTACTTTATTGCTCTGCCTGTTCTGCTCCCCCACTCTGTCTCTGGCGAATCCTGTCACCCACCACAGAATTGGCCTGTACCCCAATTCTGTAAGCATAAATGAATAAATCTTAAAAAAATGAAATAAATATCAGTTTTAAGAAAACTCCTTTGCTCACTCTGCTGAAATTTCCTCTATGTTCTATTATGCAATCAAAACCCTTTTTCTTTTTCCTCTTGCTTTGACAGTTTTTTGAAAGAAATTGGAAAAGATAACTAAATATTAGTGGATTTCCTTAGTCTTATGTAGGCAAAACAATAGCAAAGCATCTAGTGTTCACTTGTTTAAGATTTTGTCTGAAACCAGCTATTTTAAGCATAAGAAAAACAAGGTCAAATTAGACCCTTTGAAAGTGACCAGACTTGAAGCACAGAGGTGACCTGAGGGAGTAAGAAGGAAGAATGCACTCATGTCAGGAAGATTCCTTCTTTGCCTCCCTGCCAATGCTACTTTCTAATATTAATTTCCTATCATTATATCCAAGAATCCCTTTACTTCTCAAGTCTTACCATGACTGTGTGTCTCATTTATGGGTTTCTGACACTGATTGTTAAGAAATTGTCAGAACAGGAAATATAAGGGAAATAAAAAAAAGCTGTGATAATAATCCATATTAAAAATCATGAAAGCCACATAAATAAGAAAACTGACACAACCCTATACTAATGGTAAAGAGTATGATTAAAAGCAGGTTTCAGAGCCAGAGGATCATGAGCCTAGAATGAAGATTAAAAGAGATAACCAGAAAAAAATACCTGGTATAAGGCATTCAGGCAAACTTTCTTTTCATATGACAGTAATAGTTACATACCTAGCAGGCAGGCAGAACTTGAACATGATCACATGTACTGTGTTAATAGCTGAGAAATCTTTCATGTTCTTCAGATATAGACCAAAATGGTATCTTTCAATTCTGATCCCTTAGATATAAGAGTTGCTGCAGGAGAAAATATACATGCATTAAGTTTAGAAAAATGATAACTCTGCTAAGAAAATTATTAATGATATCTTGATGAGACTTCACACAAAATATATTCCATAAATATTGTATATCTTCTCAATAATGGATTAGTTTGATTGTAGCATTTGCTGATGGAGTAGTGTAAAGGCTCACAAAATTATTTTGTAAAGGATCACATAGTAAATATTTTAGACTTTGCCGGCAAATTGAAATGATATAGAACATAACATAATATAGAAAATTAACAAAATATAAAAAGCAAATTATACTAGAAAAATTCAAAATAAAATAATAGCAATTATGAACATTAAAAAATACATTCACTAATGAGAAGAGTAAGTTTATCTCTTTTTTTTCTTTTGAAGTAACATTTCACTTAATGAGGGTTCAAAGCTATGGTTATACATATTAATTTGTAAAAGTTATTCTTAGCTTGTGGGAGATATAAAAGTGGTAGCAAAGTGACATTGATTTGTTCGTTTTGTTTGACTGCTGTATTAATGGGGTCTAAAGCTTTCATGATTTGTCCTTTCATAAAAAAAGAGAAGCCTGACTTTACACTTTATGAAAACTTCTATGAAACTTCAAGTGCAACTCACCAAGATCTTCTTTTTATTAACTTCATGTAAATAATATTAAATGTGATTACATTTTAAAATATTACCTTGTAGAAAAAGCAGCCAGGAGTTGTTACTTTAGAATTAACACTCCCAGTAAGTATGCTAAATGATTTTAAGATTTATTCCTTTATGAAATATAGCCAGAGTAAGGAAAGAAGCTATTATCCAAGTCGATCTTATTTTTAAGATGTGTAAAACAGATCTCTTGTCAAGTTATATATAAAAAAAAATAACATTGATTTATAACATACAGGTTTCAGATGGCAACATTGTATTTCTATATCTGTATATACTAAATTATAATCACCACCAAAAGTTTAACGTCCAAGACCTGTATTTGGCCTCTGAAATTGCTTATAATGTTCTCTACATAAGAAATGAGACTTGGATCTTTACCTGTTAGAGTCAATTTAGATAATAATTTTTAAATATTAATAAAGTGTGGTAAATATCATTTATTAAATGTTTCTGATTGCTTACACATATTGTTACCTATTATTTTCCCCAAAACCAAATAACCAAAGAATTTAATACAATAAAGAAGCAAGAAGCTAGAACTACATCTAAGGACACCTACCATTACTAGTAAGACAGAAAAGGTCAGTAAAACTCTTGGGGTGGACTTTTTCTTGGAATGATCACTGACTATTAAATTCAATTGTTAAGGAAGGAAAATATCTCTTCTTTAAAGATTTTTCTATTAGAACTCAGAATTACAAATGAAAAATGCTCAGAAAACAACTGAGCAGCTAATCATCACTAAAGCAGTTTAAAGAAAAAGAATATTTTATAAATCCTGAGTGGAAGAAATAGCTAGAAATTAAAATATTGACTTACAAAAATTCCCTTTTGAGGATTAAGTTGCTTTCTAAATTAACACTATTTCATTCTTGCATAATAACCAATTTGCCTCATGTGCCAATAAATGGCCATACTTCAGATGCCAGATCCAATTGTGTGTGTTGGGGGGGGAGGGTGTCACTAATTTCACTCATTTAACATTCATTGAGCAGTCAATATTCTTAAAGTACTAAGAAAATAAATTTATTTTAAGGGGTTATAATTTGGCATCAATTTAATAATTAAAAGAGAACCATGACCCTTCCAGCATGTTAAAGCACAGCACTAAGAAGTTAAAGCCACTTCAGCATGGATTTGATCCCTGCTCCGGAGGTGATCTACATGGTGCAACAGACCTCTCTGGACCAGTCTGCCGCTCCCTTCAGCAGTGTACTTCGTTAGCCTGCCTATTCTGCTCCCTACTCTGTCTCTGGTGAATCCTCTCACTGCTCCTGCATGTCTGGCCTGTACCCCAGTTCTGTATGCATAATTAAATAAATCTTAAAAAAAAAATGAGCCAAAGCCTAAAAGGTTACAGGGAAAATTCCTAAACAATGTCACAGATTTTGTCTTAAAATGAAAAGAAAAAACTTGTTATTTATGAAGAACTTTGAAGAAAAAGTTATGAAACATTTGACCAAAGGATAGATTTTTGAGTTTCAACTTTGCCTATTTCAGAAAAAAAGAGACTGTTCCTTTTTTACAATCAAGAAAAATCCTGCTGAAGAGGGATTTGATGCAGATGAGATCTTGGTGTTCTTCCTGTTTGATAATCTTGATGTCCTCCTTACATGCAATCCCAAACAGTGGTGGGTTACAGATGGGTTGAAAGGCCCATTGTTATCTATAGCTTCTTAAAGTTGAAGGTTATCTGTTACAGTAGACAAGTTCCTTTCTCTGAGCAAGTCAATACTGGTAAATGTACCAAGAAATGCTACTGTAGGGACATCAAGATACACTCTATTGCAGTTTAATTCTTAGGAGTATATCCTTTCATTTGTCTACTTAAATATATAGGTTCGTCACACTTTAATGGCAAGAATTTTAAACTGAGAGATTTCTACTTATAATCTTTATCCTAGAATTTAATCCATAAGAAAACATTTATTTACTTAAATACATGTAAAACCTATCATCTTCAAAATGATTTGGGACGGTGAATTGTGAAAATTTACCTTGCCAGTCACTTTCTCAGAACCAGTTATAATGTTAACATTATAGTCAAGATATCAGTGACTATGACTATCAAAGTGCTTGGTCTCTTCTCTTGAGTTTAGAATTTAACAAGTCAATACTTCAAAAAGTAGGGCTTATGGATATCTGGACTTTTAAAAATATAATATTCTTGATAACAATTTTGCATGTCCTGATTAAATCATAAATATATTGAATAGCATTAAAAAGCTACATAGCTCATTTATCATATTGGTAAAATTAAAAATATTAATAATAGCCACTCTGGGCAAGTTTAGGTAAGATATGAGGAAGTTGAAGTCTCATCCTCATTTTAGAAGGTGTGTAAATTTATTCAACTTTATGAACTGCAACTTAAGAAAATGTTCATAGTCCATTTTGGAATGTAAAAGATAAAACAATATAGCATTTGGATGATAACATGATTTAGGTAGATTTCCTAAACAATATAACACATTTCCAAATAGAACACAAAAAGACTTTGTCCATGACAATCAAGGGGCTAAAAATTCTCTAAGAATTAAGTAATTCTCCTTTAAAATAATCCTAGTCCCATTGCATATTTAGAAAAGTATTTTCTGCTAAGAGAATACTTCAATACTTAATAAGAATGAGATAAAGTAATGGTCAAATTTGGGGGTATTAACTATGGAAATTGGTACTTTCTTCAGGTCTTCTCCTCCCCTAAATCCTTTTTAAGTGGCCAAAATGAGTAACAGCCATTCATGAGCAGATCCCTCTGTCTGTGTCCAGAGCCAGAAAAGCCACTGACTCCAATATGAGAAGCTGTTTTCCATTCAGATGAGATCAGCAGTGTTTACCTGGTGTTCGAGAACCTGATATATGTCAGTCATTCCACTATGTAAGTAACACTAAGATTACAATTTCCCACACATATTTCAGTGTCTTCAAACCCTAATATTCTTTCTGCTTTGCGTAGCTCCAACTTTTACTTCGTATTATTTCCAGCTCTAATTTCTCAGGTTGTGTCCTGTCTTTGTCTTTCCAAGTTCTCTTCAAAGATTTAAAAATGGACACTCCTACATTGTAGATATCCCTCCCATTTTATGAACTTCCCTCCAACTCAAAAATGGTCAAAAAGAGAGAGGAAAAGCGCCAAGATAAGTAAGACCATGGGACTCCAGAGATGATACCTTCAGAGGGGGAAATCAAGGTTCAGAAGTGTACACTTCTGCAATGAAGACTAAGAAAAGAACAGTTTTGAATTACAAAGCTCTCAGTATTATTTTCCATCCCTGATTAGTTTTTGTAACTATTCTCTATCTTTGGCATTATTATCCCATTCATTCCATAGTAAGAAAATCCCCACTTTCCCACTACCTTTAGAAGGAAGATTTTGTTAAAGGGATAGAACAAGGACCACAGTAGAGGAAGTTCATGGAACTTTAAGGAAGACTTCTTCCAGAGTGAGTATTTAATATATCTGAGAAGGTGTGAATCTACACCCCCTAAATCACATACAGTGCTGAAAGGCAATGTAAACTCACACAAAATAATGCAATTTACAAAACTAAAGAAACAAGCAAATAAAAACAATAGTTACTTCAGAGTGTGATGTACCAACGATATTGCATTTTCCTGATGAACAATAATGTCTAGCAGCATTTCATTTGAAAAATGCCTAGGCAAAAATTTGTCTATTTTAATTTTTTAAGTTATGTGTTCTTCTACACATTCTAGATCGCTCTCTATCTAATAATGATTTGTAAATATTTTGTACTATTTTTGACATTGAGAAATTTTTAATTCTGATGAATTTCAATTTTTAAATTTTCTTTTTGTTTATGCTTTTGATATTATACCTAAGAACCCATTGTCAAATCCATGTTCATTTAGAGTCTCCTATATTCTAAGTCTCCTATATTATAATGTCAACTCTTTTATTATAATGTCAACTCTCTCATCCATTTTGAGCTAGTTTTTGGTATAAGATATGAGCTATGGGTACAGATTTATTCTAGAGCATATGAATTTCCAGTTGTCCTAGAACCATTTGTGAAAAGTGTTTTCTTTCTCCATTAAATGGTTATAGTATCCTATCAAAAGTTAACTAATCATTAATGTGAGGATGTATTCCTGGCTTCTCATTTCTATTCAATTGACCTATATGACCATCCTTATTCTAGTACTATACTGTCTTGACATCTATTAATTTATAGCACATTGTAAAATCAGTAAGTGTAAGAAAGTCCTCCAACTGCTTAAATTGCTTGGGCTATTCTGGGCTCCTTGAATTTCCATAGGAACTTTAAGATCAGCTTGTCAATTTTTACAAAGAAATTATGCCCACATAATTTCTTTAGAATTATTAATATATACAATGGCAAACCATGTGGAAACAGAATGGGTGCATTGGAATTATATATTTTCATATATTCACACATATATAAATATATACATACACACATACACACAAACACATACATACATATATATACATACACACACACATATATAATCGGACACCATTAGCAAATAGAGATCATTTCCTCTTTTTAAAAATAGCTGTGTTTATTGGTATTTGGATCTAGGAGTTAGTGAGAAGGCAATGATGGATAAAAAGGAGGTAAAGTGGGGAAAGATTTAGGATAGGGGAAAATTGTTCTTTTGAATAGAAGAGCTCACAAAAAAAAATGACTGAAGATGCAAAAGGGGAGAAGTGGAAGAGGAGAAAGGTGCACTTTTTTTAAAGCAAGATTGGAAAAATAGAATCTGGATTAATTTACTAAAACACTAATGGAGTATAAAATTGAAAATAAAATGGAATGTTACCATTTCAGTAAACCAGGAAATGTTATAGCATTACATTTGTTTAATTGATCAGATAATTCAAGTGAATTGACAAGGAAATTTTCAAGGTAATTCAACAGAACTAACTGAACATTTTGACAGTGTATATCTCTTCTCCACCAAAAATCCATTGAAATGACAAAGAAATGCAAAACAATCAAATTAGTATCATCTTTAGGAGATGGGAAAGGATGCCAACAGAGGTCCAACTTTCTGGAAAATATGGAGTCAGTAAGATAAGATTGACAGAAAAGCCAGGTTCTATAGAGATGGAAAAGAGACTCCAACTATTAAAGGATTCTATAGATAAGCCCAGGATTAAAGGTTGCAGGAAACTCAAAAAAATCAAGTATTTCTGGTTGACTTGTAATTAATCTGTTAATTACAGAGTGGTAGAAGAATTACACCAGTGCTCTGCTTTTAAAACGGTTGAAAGGACTATGTACAGGATAAAGTCACAAATTTAGAATCCATGTATGATATGGAGATGATCAAAGGAGATTTGTAATGGACTAGGGTCTCCCCTGATTTATGGGCCCCAATAAAGCAGGAAGTATAACACACAAAAGACATGCAACCTGAACAATTCAACCTAACAGTGTGGTCCCCATCATGTAATCATCTTTACTCTAAGAGCCAAGTGAACATTGTTACTTGACAGATACTCCAGATAACAATAATCAGTAATCCAGACCCCTGGTTTGAATTATAAAAATTCAATATAAAAATGTAATTTTTGAGTAAAGTAACACCAGTTTACAGATTCAGGCATACAGTTTCTACTTTCTCAGGTATATGTTTACCAACTTAGCAACAATAGTCCTTCCCAGAGTCCACTGTGTCCCCTCCCACTCTTCTCCATACTCCTTATCCTCTGGTAGCCTCCATTTTACAGTAATATTTCTAAGGTTTGCTTTTTATTTGATGTTGTCTGACATTTTGTTTTGTTTCTCTATTTTCCAAAAATGAGTGAAAAAAATCGTTATTTGTCTTATTCCTTCTGCTTATTCCATTTAACATAACCTTTTCTGTTCCTTCCATGCTATCACAAATTACAAGATTTTATCCCTTTTGACAGATTAGTAGTATTAGTTGTTTTTATATATACCACATTTTCTTAATCCACTCATCTGTCCTTGGACACTTAGGTTGCTTCCATAGTTGGTTATTGTAAATAGTGCTGCAGTGAACATAGAAGTGCATGTTTGTTTGAATGAATACCTAGAAGTGGTATCATATGCTGGATCATATGGAAGATCTATTTTTAATATTTTGAGGAATTGCCATACTGTTTTTTATTTATTTATTTTATATTTTTAAAGGACAAGTTTATTAGAAAAAAAGAAAAAGAAAAGCATCTGCATATTCACAGTGAGCAGGAGAGCTGTTTCCTCCATACTGGTTTTCATAAAGGCTGGACCATTCTACTTTCCCACTAACAGTATAAAAGGGTTCCTTTTTCCCCAAGCCCTTACCAGCATTTGTTGTTGCTGTTTGTTTTTATTTGTTTGTAATACTGGCCATTCTTCTAACAGGTTGAGTTTTTGATTTGTATTATGCTTTTGATTTGCATTTCCCTGATGGTAAGTGATGATGAGCATTATTTGTTCATATGCCTATTGAACAACTGCATGTCTTCTTTGCAGAAATGCCTATATATGTCCTTTCCCCATGTTTAGATTATGTTTTTTGTTATCTTTTCATTGAGTTGCATTTCTTTGTAGATCTTGGATATCAGTTCTTTGTTAGACATAGATGTATTATATACAAGTATTTTCTTCCATTCAGTAGGATGTCTTTTCATGTTAATGATAATTTCTTTGCTATGCAGACTTTTTAGTTTAATGTAGTACAACTGATTTGCACTTACTGTTATTTACTTCTCTGTAGCAGTCAAGTACCCAAAAACATCTCTGAGGCCAGTGGTGTGGAGAGTTCTGCCTATTTTTTTTTCCTGTGTATTTTTTGGTTTCACCTAATGCTTTAATCCATTTAATTTTTTTTTTTAACTTGTGAGATTGTGATCTAGCTCTATTCTTTTTTCAGGTGACTGTCCAATTTCCACAACACTATTGAAGAGATTTTTTCTTTCTCCAAGGACGCTTGTTTATAAAAATGGATAACCAAAAACCAAATATTCAAGAATAACCAACAAAAGCACAAAGAGTGTTCAAACTCAACATGGAAAACAATGTAACTCTGGAGGAAATAAAATTAATTTCAAAAGTATGTAAACTTCAAACTTATTTAATATCTTTAGTGCAGTTCAGGTATATGACACTTTTTTTTTTAAATGTCATATATCCCTATGTAAAATGACAAAGAGGTAAAAAGCATTACAATCTACTGCATTTAATATCCTTTCTTTATCCTTTGGGTTTACTTATTCTCACTCTCCTTTCTTACCAGTAATTGAGAGACATGCTTTCAAAAATTTTTCTTCTCCTGTAAGCTTTATCAATTATTTTGAAGGGATGTGAAAACAAATTTAGAATTGTCTTATCTTTCTAAAGGATTTTTTTTTCAGCATGTATTTCATTAAAATAGAATAACTATGCCAGTTTTTCTGGTCAGTGTTTCCTTGGTAGATATTTTGTTATCCTTTTCCTTCCAACTTTTCTGAATGCATGTGTTTAAGGAAGAATATACATAAATAGTGTCTAGTGGTAATTTTTAATGCAGTTTGGAAATATTTCCCTCTTGGAGAATGGGATCAGAACTGGGGTGGGAAGAGTGCACAGGACTGTGGTGATGGCACATGGGTGAATTGGTGGTAGGAAGCCCATGGGGATTACAACTGAGATGAAAAATGTACAAAATGAAGAATGATGTAAAAAAATGAAAAATATTAAAAATAAACAAATAATTATTTTAAGTGCAAAAAAAAAAAAGAAGAAGAAGAAGAAGAAAATATTTCCCTCCTATTTGGAGCAATTATTTTTCATTGTCCAAAAGACGACAGTGTTATAATCTTAGAATATTTTAGCTCCATATACAATCATCCTTCATGTTATTTGTTTGCAATTGCTTTAGTACTATATTTTATTTCCCAGAAGATATCATAATTACTATTTTGTAAGTCATTATTTAATTATATTTACTTACATTTTAGTTTCTCTATTGAATTTCTATTTCCACTGACAATCATTTTCCTTTTGACAATAGAACTTTTTTATCTCTTTTAATAATAACTATATGCTGACAAATTCACTCACTTGCTGTTTCTCTGTGAAAGTCCTGGTATCTTCTTCTCATTTGTAGGGTATTTTTTCTGGGTATAAAATCCTGGGATGATCATTTTCTTTCAAAAGTTTGAAAATGTCATTCTATTTACCTATCTTTCATTATTTCCATCAAGAAGTAAACTCATTATTTCTGTATCTGTGGAAGTAAGGTTTTTTTTTATCTTTAGCATTTTTTTTCAAGATTTTTCCCTTTAGGGCCTCCCTCATGGTTCAAGGGTTAAAATTTAGCACTATCAAGCTATTACCATCCCCTGCAGCATGAGTTTGATCACTGACCAGAAAGCTGACTTGCATGACACAGCAGACCTCTCCTGTCTCTCTCACTGCTTCTCCCAGCAGCGTACTTCAGTAAATCCACCTGTTCTGTTCCCCACTCTGTCGTTGGTGAATCCTTTCATACCTCTCTCACACCTTGCACCTCTGGCCTATAGCCCAAATAAATAAAAATAAATCTTCAAAATTTTTTTCCCTTTATCTTTAGTTTTCAGATGTGATTAATATCTTTTGGTTTTGATATATTTCACTTTGATATCAAAACCTTTTAGTTCTTCAATTATTTCCTGTCATATTTTTTTTTCTCTCCTTCACCCTCTGGCACTTTTAATTATACTTCTTTAGCAATCTCATAGTTTTCTAGCAACTGTAAATTCTTTAAGTTATTTATCTTTAAACATATTAATCACAACTACTTTTGTCTAACCTGCTAATTCCAATTAATAGTTAATCCGTGGGTATAATTTTTTTCTCTGGTCTTGTTATTTTGTATTGTCTATTTTTTATTAGCGCCAGGTATTATCTTTGAATAAACTGTAGGGCCTCTGAATTACGTTGCCTTTCTCTATGGTGTCAGCTGGACAATAAAATGTTGACAGATGACATTATTCTAATTCTGGGATATATTTTCATGTTTAGTAAAATTCAACCTACCTCTTTTTTACCTCTGCTTTTCCAGTATGTTGACACATGGTTTCCTGATTGAGATCCTGAGGTTTTTAACCAGGACTCCTATTCTTAGAAAGTTTCTGAACTCCATAGAGTATGATAAGAAAAACTTATTATTTAGTTCTTCATTTGTTTTCTGTCTAACTTCTTATCTCCTTGTTTTGTGCAAATTAGTAATTCAGCAATTTTTTTATGTTTTAGTTAATTTGTCTTCTGGAAATGCATGCTTTATTGTTTCCACTAGATTTTATAAGATAATTGCATGGATCATAAAGTATTCACTTTTAGAATGTAGTAACTTTCCTTATCTCATCATTAACATTTAAAAAAATACCTTCTTCATATAGTCTGTTTTCCCTGGAATTCAAGTCAATATTTTTTGTTTAATTTTTTAATTTTTATTTTCCTAATCACATGTAAGACTTTATATCATTAAAGCAGTTATTCATGTTTGGAATAGTGATAAGATTATAAAATTTAGCTTTGGAAGGAACCTAAGACATCATCTTCTGTTGGCTAACCTCCCACACAGTGCAGAAATGTTTCCTGCAGTATCCTTGGCATATGCTCATCCGGTCTCAATTTGGATATCTTCAGCAAAGGAGCTCATCATTTCCTGAAACAATCCATTCTGTTGGACAACTCTATTTTAAAAATCCTTATGTTGAGCTAAAATATGTCTCTTTGTAACTTATACTCATTTACTCATTGTTTCAAGTTTTCCTTCTGGAATAAGTCAAAACAAGAGAACACTTCAGATAGCTGTACTTAGAGCAAATCTAAATGCCATTCTTGCCTTTTGTAATTTTCTCATGTGTTCCAAAGCTTT
>NW_004567124.1:30674219-30731571 GCF_000260355.1 Condylura cristata
TATGTGTAATCCATGTATCTTCTTTGTCCTTTTTGGTTAAATTCTCTACTCAATAAGTTCTCCGTAATCCCTTACAGTTTAATTTAAAATTCAGAAAGATCACTCTGAGAGCCAAAGAAAGTACTATTAGTAGTTATACTGAGACAATATTTTAAGTCAAAACTGTCCTGGAAGAGCTTATAGTTATGCATCTTAAAGTTGAATGTTGGGTTAGTCTATTGCCTAATATTATCATCCATAAATTTATATGTCTATATCACCTTGTTCAAATAACTTGCAGTGGCATTTTAGTAGGATTGTGTCCTATCTTAATAAGGATTGAAGCTCTTACCTACGTCCCATCTTTCTTTATATTCATGATTGTTCAATATAATTTTGCCAGCAAAAGCTAATATATTTTTGAAACAAGTTAAAAGTAAATAATAACAATAATAATAATTAATTGTCCTTAGTTCTCCTCTCTCTCACTACAATGGAGGAAATCGTAAACCTTGGAAGATTAGGCCGCTCATCCTTAGACAGTCTCTTACTGATATTTAAGGTGTTCTCAAGATGTGAGAAGAGGTAGAATTTGAAAAGTCTGAGTTGTTTTTTATAACTTCCAATTTTCATATCTTGTTTAAAAAAAAAAAAGCAGTGCATGGGAAGCCCCTAGTCTTCAATTATTTTGGGAAAATGCTTTTTTGTAAAGTAATGCGATGGTTCCTCACTTTAAGCAGGGTCCTCAAATTGGCTATGTAGTCAAGCATCACTGATGCCTGTTTTCACCCTGATAATTGGTCTACTATGGGGAATGGTTTGGGATTTTTAAAGTTACCCAAGTAATTCAAATATATATATAAAGCATGATAATCACTCATAATAATATCATGGTGCAGGACATAAAAAAAAAAAGAAATTTCTAGTTCCAAGATATTTGATTGCACGTGCTATTGTAAATAAAATGCTACTGAAGTTTAAAGTATATGGAGGAAGATGACTCAGATTATAATTAGTCACACCTGAAAACCAATCACTGAACATATAACTAATCCATAGGAAACTTTAAGAACTTTGGAGATCTAATACAGAGTAGAGGAATTTCTTACTTTTCTCCCAAAATATATTCTTTTAACCGCAACCTGACAGAAATTGCTCTAAGATGTTTCACTCAAAAACTAAAGAACTTGGCAAGTAAGTTCTCTCTCTCTCTTTTTTTTTTCTATTTTGCAATATTGTATACTCTAATAATTACATCAAAGGCATAACTTTGGAAAAAAAATATCTCTCCTGTTGTAAGAAGAAAAAAACAGCATAGAAAATATGTTTCTAATGATCTTATCATTTGACTCTTTAATGTGTATTTGAGGTAGTTACTTTTTATTTTCTCTAAGGAAGTAAAATCCATGCAACTAATTTTTATTAGGAGTAATGCTAGATGACCATCATACAAAAACTTATTTTCTAATTTATGTTTGCCACAATCAGTCAGACTACCTGCATTCATGCTAAGATAATTTAAGGAAGATTTTTTTTTTCAATTTAATATCAAATACTCTTCTCCATAATTTTACATCATCCATTTTCTTTGTTCTATTTTTTTTAGCTGTATGATTGTCTTTACTAAGCAAATTTGTCCACAATAGTAGCTATCAAATCATAATTTTGTCCCACTAAGTATTTCTGATCCTACCTACTAGAATGAAATTAATCTCATGTGTGTTAACAGTTCAGTTCTTATACCAAGCACAGGTCCATAACACTGCTAGAAAGCAATTGCAATCAAACTTCAGCTTTGAGTTAATAGTTTCCTCACGCTCCTCCCTCTGTCAAGTATATCCAGCTAAGATTGTGCATATGACTTCAGTTCATAAAAAGTTTACAAGTGCAGCTGGAATGCTTAGCATTTGATTGTTACATAAATAAGTATTTGAGAACATATGTAAACTTGACAGTGTTAGTACCAGATGTTCCACTAACACCATAATGTACTTTGAATGTCCATTCTCACTTTTGGCTTGTTTATCTTGGTAATCTCTCTTTATTGCCTTAGTTCTCAGATAAGTACATGTTAACTCTATTCATAGTGTTGGTCCTTTTATTACATTTAAGTTACATTTATCACATTTAGTGTAAAGAAATACAAATAACGTAGACATTAATATACAAAGTCATTTTTTACACATCTCCATAAAAACTATTTCAATTCCTAAATGCTTACAGCATATAAACAATAAGGAAATCATCTCTGGGCAATATATATGTACTCTTGTCTCTATAGGAAGTGCCTTTCCCATTATAGGTTATCGAAGTAATTTCTCTTTCTGACCACCAGGACCTTAAATCAAGATTTTTTTGTCTATTGAACAAATTCCCCTGCTTTCCTCAGGTCTTCCTCATGGAAGCTTTTACATGAACATATAAAAGCTACTGGCATTGTAGAGCACAGCTTTTGCTTCTTTATTGTTTTATTTTGTAATTATTTCAAGCTTACAGAATATTTTCAAGATAGGTAGAATACATAGAATATTCATATTTTTTACTCAAGTTTACCAATTGTTGACATTTTGCCTTTATCAGATGATTATCCTTTACATCTCCCCATATGTGTACATGTATGTATCCATTCACATATATAATGTGTGTATGTTGTGTGTGCAATTTTTTTAATCTCTTGGATACTAGTTGAATGGCCTTTTGTTCTTATGTACTTCAGTTTGTATTTTTTTCCAAGTATTCTCTTTATTTTACATATTATTCTTATTTTAAATACTCCTGTATTTAAAATTGGACAGTTTTTCTAATATTCTGTTTTTCCAATTTTGCTAGTTAACCCATTGATGTCATTTATATGCTACACAGGTCTCAACTTTCAGAACTGGGTCTTACTTTTGGAGTCAAGTTGAACAAGCTAGATGTGTTCAGAGCAGGGGCTATGTTGTTTCAGTTATGTGCTTCCAGAAACCACTGTGGCCTACCAGTTTACTGAAAGCAGTAACTTATTTGAAGGAAAAAATCCAAATAAGGTCAAGGATGAAAGCAAAAGTTTGAAACCAGTAAGTCAGTTCTAATGAAACGAAAGCTCACAAAATGTCCAAAACGGGGAAGAATGAGGTTTGAAAGTCAAGATCAGAAAGCTGGGAAACATGAAGTTAGACTAAATGCCCTGAAATTCATGGAAGTCTGTCTTTTTGTGAAAATATCTCTACTGCAAGGAAGCAAGCTGACAACCTCAAGCCTTGACTAATAGAAAAACTGTAACTCAGGCTCTCCCTGATGGCTCAGTGCATTAAAGCATCACACTGTGAAGCTCTCAGAAGCCACTGTAGCACAAGTTTGATCCCCAGTCAAGGAGCTGACCCACATGGTATGGCAGACCTCTCCTGACCCACCCCTGCTCCCCTCAACAGTGTATTTCAATCAATCTGCCTGTTCTGCTCCCTACTCTGTCTCTGGTGAATCCTCTCACCCCTGCATCTCTGGTCTGTACCCCAGTTCTTCTATGCATAAATAAACAACAAACAAACAAAAAACCATAAATCAGTTAGGGTCATGGTTTGTCTAAGAGGACAAGAGTTGCCATCAAGGATCTTCTGGGTAGCCTTCAGACACAGAGGAGTCAGAACACAAATAAGATTTAGCATACTAAGGAATAGTAGGAAAAAAGGAGAAAAAGACAATTGTGTAGATTTTTAATTTTCAGATTGGGACCAGAAATCATATTTTGGGCTTGTAGAATGGATGCCTGATCTAGTTTGGGAAAAAAGAGTAACTGAGTCCACTGCTTGAACTGTTTCCCTTAGCAGTAAATGTGTTTAATAATGTAGTATTGTAAAAATTATTTTAGAAACAGTGAGCTATAAACTTCAAACACTTCTAAAGATAAAGGAAAAGAGGCATGAAGTCCAGTAGATCTAATTAGCATTCTTGTAGAATGAGCTGTAGACTTACTGAAAGGAAAAATACCAGAGCACCAGACTAGAACATCAATCATTTGAAATTGTCTGACAGTCTTGAAGAGGATATCCTGGCTGTAGAAAGCACATAGCTGTCTTGAGGCTAGGGGCCCAGGACAGAACATAGTAAGAACAAAAGGTGAGCAATTTTGAGAGGAACCAGCTGGCTTAAGGTAATCCAAAGTGCACAGATGCTAAAGGCTTACTGTTCCAATAATACCATTACCTAAAAGAAGAATAGCAGACTAACCATTAAAAAAAAATTACAAAACTTGATTTACATGTTAATGTACAAAATCCAACTTATATATGTGTTTCTTTTTCATCAGGCTCATTTTCTATTTCTATCTCAATGTTATTTGATTGTGTGTCTTCCGGTTGATAACTGTGAAAAAGAACAGAATTTCTTTTAAAAGTTGAAAAGTAAAATGTAACTAATCATTCTTAGACATAATGCATAAAATTCTGTTGATGTGAGATATTCAGCTTTTTTTTTTTTAACAGCAGAAACACAATAGTGAAGAATCTACAATTTCTTCTATGTTTGTATCAAAAGTCCCCCAACTAACACAGGTGCTTTGTGGCACATAGAGAAATGTAGATCTCAAGTCAAAATGAATTTTCTGATGTGGTAACTGAATGTAAAAGGAATTACCTAAATCTTAGAACCCAAGTGGTTTGAATCATGACAGTAGTCAGGCACTGGAAAGAAGAGAGGTTGGAAAAATGTAGATTTTGTTCTTATAGAATTACTGCAGCTAAAGTCATGAAAATGAGATCTAAATTCTTTAAGACTGTAGTCATTGTTTTCTATTTAACAACATTGCACACTTTGTGAGCATAAGGAATGTTCCTGATAGTTATCTAGAGCATTACATACTTGAATTTTTAATACAATGTATATATATATATATATATATATATATATTACATCATTGTTCATTTTTGTAAAATGTTTGCTTTCTTCTCTGGGGGTAGTCCCCATAGAATTCCCACCACAGATTCACCCGCACACCATCGCCGTTATACTTTGGGTGGAACATTCCATACTTTAGCATAGAGTTACAGTGTACCATTTAAAGGCATTTTTAAAACTTTTTGAAACATCCTTGTTTATATTTTCACAGTATACTATTTGTCTCATCAGATATGGGCACCATGGTTTTCCTACCACCAAAGCACCCATATTCTTGGAAGCCTCCATTGGCTCTTAGGTGAAAATGTGAAAACAGTTATATTAAAAGTGCTACTCTGTGACTAGTTATCTCTATCTTTAATTCTAGGATATAATAACAGTATAAGTAAACAAAAATACAAATTTGATTACCAGACTTTGTAAATGATCACATTCAATTTGTTATTTGTATTCAGAGAGTGTGAAAATAAGACTATTAAATTTAGTTTCAGTTTGCTTCCTTTTTTAAAGCTACCAAAATAGAATGGCTTTAAACACTGTTTTTTTCCTCCATAGATTAGTGTCACTTCAAAAATAAAAATAGGCACTCTTATTGGGACTTCAGAAATAATACTGAGTATAAACAGGATCAAAATATACTTAACTGTAGTAATCCTTCCCAACACACATAGAGATGAATTGATAACAGGATTTGGCATCTCAAATATTTTTACCCAAGGCAAGGGCTATAAGGTGTTTTCTAGGTATTAGAGAGTTCAGAGATGAAAAAGGTGCCATTTATTATTTTCTCTTCTGTCAGCTTAGGACTTCTCTTTGCAATCCCATTTATAATGCAGACCTATCTGTTCTTAACTGTTTTACCTGTTGAAAAATGGTCCATCAAAATATGTACAAAATCTTAGTGTGAACCCAAGATTTTTAATGAGTAATAGTTTAGTACAAGTAGAGAAGGGAGTTTATTGGTAAAAGTACCTTGTACTTAGAATCAAAGGCCATGAATGTCTAATCAGGAATCTGCAACATAATTTGCATTTAACATTAAGCAAATCACTAACTCCCTATCTTGTCATGTGAAATGTGAAAGGTGTTTCCTAACCTGTAAAATCCCTCTGCTGTGAAATACATTCCATTGGTTATGCATCAAATCATTAAGTCATTTAATCATATTACTCGTTATCAATTGACTGATTCAGCCAAAATATTTAAGTAACTTATAAAAGGATTGTGAACAATCAGAAAACTAGATTGTTATCCCATGAGGATGACAATCTTTTTTGATATTGGTACTGCTTTGTTTGCTACAAAGCAACAACTTAAAAGATGTTTTCTCTCAAAAGTGGTAGTATTACACCATTTTGTACAGTATTATTGACTAGAAGATAACCACCTCTTACCTATTGCCAGGGCCATAAACTATTAATGAAAAAATTATTCATTTCCACAATCTTACTTTCTAATGAGAATTAAGGAAGAAAATAGCTACCATGAAAAGAAACAGTCAAAAGTAAGCACTTCCTTTTTTTTTTTAATTTGAGATCTCACTGATTTGAATAACATTTCTCTTCACCCACACTCATAAAATATTTAACTATCTTAAGCTATTTCTTATTGCAAAGATATAAATGCACAGTATACCTTTAATGAAAAAAAAGCATAGGATTTCAAGTCAGGTGACCTTGCTTCAAGAATTTGTTCCATAACCTATTAGAGATATAGAAAGAATTCCTTGAACATCTCTGACTCTCAGTTCTCTTATTTTTAACAAGGTAGTAACTGTAATACTTGTCTTTGGAGCTGCTGTCTGGATGAAATGAAATAAAGATAAATCTAAAGATTAGTATACATTAAAATTCATGTTATCTTTTATAATATTCTCAAATATTTTATATTTAATAACTTTATATTATTTCTACCTTACTACATGCAGCTAATAGTATAGATTTACTGAAAGTATTATTTAACTCAAATATTAAAGATGGAAGGAAGGAGAATAAGACCAATACTTCTTGAACACCCTGCCACAGCCTCAGGGAAAGCAAGATAACAGTTTTTGTTTCTAACACCTACATGAGGTACTTTCTAGCCCCTATATTTGAGACATTAACTTGCCATCTTTTCATCTCTATAAGCGAAGGGAACTCTATACCTTACTATGTGCTACAAATTAGGGAATAAACAGTTTGAATATGGGGAAACTCTAGATCTTCCACACCAGCTCACTCCTGTGCTATTTCTCCAACTTTTATTTTCTTAATATATAAACCATTCATATACACCTCAAAAGCCTAATGGATATGGCTTTGTACCAAGTTGTGAACCAATTTGTGCATCTGAAGACTGCTATTCAAGTTTGAATCCAGGTAGGTTTTTAGCTGAAATGCCATGAGGGAAAAAAAAAAAATGACAAAGAAAACCTCCTTCATTATGAATAAGAGATAATTACTTTTCAAAAATCATTGCAGATCCAATCCAAGAAGGGGCCACAAGGTTTAATTGTGGGTGTGCTATTTACAGATTAATTAGGACATTTAACTTCATTTTTTATACCACAGAATTAATCCCATAAAAATTAGTGATCTCGAAGGAGTCAGTTGTCAACTCTGACAGGATCTCTTTGCCATAATCTATTAAAATGCTGCTTTTATCTTGTCTTGCCTGTGTCATATTTTATGGATTTTTTCATAAACACTGCCTATACTTCATAAATGTCTCAATTTTCTAGTCTATTAACATTACTTCAAAAGCAATTGATAAAAGAGTAGGGCATGCATGAAATAATACACCAATAATGTGAAGTGCTGGAGGCAAGAACAGTGGGTAGGATCTGCACAGCTTGTGAGCTGAAACAATGAAAGGATGTTTTATCTACTACAATAAAGAAACAAATGATCATTTTTGATGGTAGAAAAAAGATTGCTAGTAATTGGGCAGATGAAAAATGGGTTACACAGAAAATACAGCATATTTTGAAAATGAAACTGAAATGAGAAAATAAACATCCCCAAGTATATATTTACATTATGGGAATCCTTTTCCCTTTGGTTACTAAAGATCTGATTTTCAGTGTGATTTAGAAATGATAGTCTTATTCTACATGTAATTACTGTTTCCTTTGCATGCATGTATTTAACATATCTATTAAAATATTTATTTTATGTATTAACTATAGTAAATATAAGAACTAATTTTAACCTCATCATTTTATTACTTTGGGTTTTTTTTAATTAGCTTAATTTTTCTTTTAATGTGTAGACAGAATAAGTCTGCAGTGTCTTCTTTTTTTTCAAAGCCCTAGCATATGACCTAGTTTGATATAATGAAATGAGAATTTTGTCTGGATTTGTAACACAAATTTAAATCACAGGTATGTAAACAAACTGACTTTTCAAAATACAGTCAGTTATGTATCTAATGAGCCAAAGGGAAAACAAAGAAGAGAGAGAACACTAGTAGATGCAGAACTGATTTTTTTCCCCTTATATTCCTCATTTTCTTTAACCCTATTTAACTAAATGAAACCAGATACTGTCTGGACTTTCATTCTTAAAGTGTCATTTATAAATGCAGTTGCCATAGATCCCAATATGTGTAGATTGTTTTATAAACTATCAATAGTTCACTCAAAAATCTCTTGGCTTAAGTAACAAAGTATATGGTCATTTATTAAACTTTTTGGTCAAATTGCTATTAGAAGGTATGTCTTAGCAATACATTTAAGCTTAATTTCTTTAGATCTATGTAGAACTATCCAAAAGAATTACTATGGTTTCATGTTAAATCCAGAAGTCCTTAGTTTTTATGTGTTCTTTTTTTTTTTTTTTAACTCGGAATAAGACCATTTTATTTTTGCTCAGGTCAAGACATAATCTTGAGTAATTATTGATATCATTTAATTCTAACACTTGGAAATTATATTTTCTTTTATACCTCGAGAGATGGTGTTTTCTAAATGTACTAGTGGTTCTCTGTGAAGCAGGTAATGTAGTTGACTGAAGGTCAGGACCTAGCATAATTATATGTGTCTGTGAACTTACAATCACGGTCACAAATATTCCTTAGTCCTCAAATGTTACAAAAAAAAAAGAGCTCCGGTCCTCAATATTAATAAATAGAAAGTCACCAGAATTACATGGATAATATCCATGTTTCCCACATGGTGTAAAAGACGATATAATAGATTTATTAACCTGACCTAATTTCCATCAACTTTGCAGACTCACTTCTCCTTCAGGAAACCCTAACACACTGGCTAGTATTCTCTCAATTGCTCAAACAAAATCTTAGTCCTTGTTATCTCTTCCATCTACTACATACATCAGCAAATTCTAGAATCCAGTCAGAATCTACCTGCTATTTTTCATCTTTGCCTTTAAAATCCTAGTCCAAGCTACTTTCATCCTTCCCCAAAGTTTTACAATGGTCATATTATCTGATGTCCCCACTTTTCCTTTTGCTCCTCCCCAATAATTTATTCTCCACATAGTTCTGAAAGTGACCCCATAAGAATGTAAATCTGAAAAAACAGGCAAGTGAGACTATGTGAAATTGAAAAGCAAAAGGAAACAAAAGACTAAGAGGGAAAACAATGGAATAGGAGAGAGTACTTGCAAACCTTCTATGTGATAAGGAGCTAATTTTAAAAAAATATAAGGAATGTCCATAATCTAATAGCAAACACATAACCTGATTTTTTTTTAAATGGGCTAAGGCCTTGAGTAGATATTTTTCCAATGAAAGTGCATGAAAAAAATGCTCACATGACTAATCATACGGGAAGCGCAAATCAAAACCATAATGAGGTATCACTTTGCACCTCTTAAGGTCATTATCCAAGAAGCAAAAGACAAGTGTTGGCCAGAATATGAAAAAATTAGAAATTTGTAAACTGTTAGTGGGAATGCAAACCAGTTCTTCCACTGTGAAAAACAGTATGGCAAGTCCTCAAAAAATTAAAAACAGGGCCCTCCCTGGTGGCGCAGCGGGTTAAAGCACTGCACTGAGAAGCTAAAGCCACTTCCGCATGAGTTCGATTCCCGCCTGCCCCGGAGGAGACCACATGGCGTGGCAGACCTCTCCTGACCCGCCCGCTGCTCCCCTCAGCAGTGTACTTCGTCGATCTGCCTGTTCTGTTCCCCACTCTGTCTCTGGTGAAGCCTCTCACCGCCCCTGAGCCTCTGGCCTGTACCCCAGTTCTGTATGTACAAATAAATAAATCTTTAAAAAAAAAAAATAAAAACAGAACTGCAACATGATCTATCAAGTTAACAATGGAAATCAGGATTTTGAAATGATATTAGGACTCTCTTGTTCACTGCACCACTATTCATTATATCAAGTTGTAGAATCAACTTAAAGGACCAGTTGATGGATTAAAAAATAGTGATATATGGGATATATGTGCATTTGGAAATATTAGTCAGCTTTTTAATAAGGAGAAAGACAAATATCTGATGGCTTCATTTATATATGAATATAGAGAAACAAAACAAATATAAGATAAAAAGCAAACCAAAAATATACCCTAGAAATATGTCTGTAGATCTGAGGGTACTTAGAAGAGCAGGGAGAGGAAGGAGAACAAACTAGGCAAGACACGGAAGCAGACATTGGTAGAGGGTTATAGGTGATTTGGTGATAGGTGTGGTGTGTTAACATATACCTGAAGGGTGTGATCCTATACCTAAACATCATATATACTTTATAAACCAATGTTATTTCAACAAAAAATAAAAAGAAATCCTGCCATATGTGATAACATGGATGTACCTTGAAGATATTCGAAGTGAAAGTCACCTGCAGAAGGACAGATACTACATGGTTGCACTTACATGCAATATCCTTAACAGTCAAATTTATAGTAGCAGAAAGTAGAACACTGGATACCAAGAGCTGGCAGGGAGGAGCTTCATTGTGGGGAAAGGTGCCTGAGGTGAGTTAAATGTGTAATATCTAGTAGATACCCAAATGTTAATTTCAAGCAGGGAGATGATTACATGAGTATGGAGCTGAGTTAAGAGCTCGTGGAAGGTGGTAACATATAAATGGATATTTTAAAAGTAGGCACCTAATAAAGTCACTATAGGGAAAAGATAAAGTGGAGAGAGATCAAATCCTGTAACACTCTTAATAAAATCCATTGCATCTCCTTTTGCGGATTTTTATTGGTTGGAGAGAAAGTAACACCAAGAAAGGGTGGCATCTTAGAAGTGAACAAAATACTTCAAGAATAAATTGAGAAGAAATGGGTTAGATAATGGGATACTCTGGATAGACCAAGATTTGAATGGGGAACTGAAATCTAGTTTTGGCAAAATGAGGATTTTTGAAAACTTAGACAAGACTGAATTCAACAGGTAGGGATAAAAGTATAATAAGTACTGGTTTAAAAGGATGTAGAAGAAGAGACAGTAGGTATGACAGCACTTTCAGAGAGTCTTACTATACAGAGGAACTGAAACAGAAAAATTGTAAACTAGGATCAAGAGATTATTTGCAGAAGTTGGTTTTAAAGAATATTTCCATTAATGGGGATCATCTAAATGGGAGGATAAAACTGAACTCTTAGGACAGTGAAATAGTAATTTCAGAATCCATATCTTTGTGTGGCAAGATTGATAGGAATTTGAAGTGGACTGATTAACCGTAAGTAGAAGCAGGAATGAGTATATTCTAATCTAAAGAAACATGTGATGAGCTCATGTATTTGTGGACCTGGTTTCAGAGGGAAAAAATGAAACAAGAAGTCAGAGTGTCAACTTAGAACAATGTTTCTCACACATTTTAGACTGGACACAGCAAGTTATATTTTCAAAATTGATATTTATCTAAAAGGATATTTCAAACGATGCTTACTTCCTTCATGTAATGGGTTTTTAATTTATTCTGTTACTTGAAAGGCAAAAAAAAATAATTGATTTTTATTCATAGTAGTAGACTATAACTTACAGTTTGAAAATACAAGCTTGAATGAATATGGGAATGGGTGATTAAGGTGGGTGGGGAAGAGTGTTGGAAATGTAAAGTTCAGACACATGAAGATTTCAGAAGGTGAAATGGATTATCAATCCAGGTGTGGAAGTCACCAAGAATAAGAGGAGTAATGGCAACCTAGTAGAAAGTGAAATAAATGCTAAGTTGATAGCACCGAGGTGTTAAGTAATTTTATTACCAAGTAGGGAAAGTACAACCTGGAGGTGGTGTGTGCTTCTAAACAATATAGATTATAAGGAACTGGAGAGGACACACCAGGCCCAAGTCCTAGATGTGGATGGGGAGAAGAAACTGCTTTCATTTTGAAGGCCACAGGGGAAGATGTGGAATGGAAGGTAACCTGGTTTTACAGCAAATGAAAAGGTGAAGAGAAAGTTGAGCAAAGTTAATGTGGATATGGAGAATTTTATTATTATGCTAGTTCTAGTAAGTTTGGGCTTTCAGTAGGGCCCAGAGAAAGGCTTTGGGATAGGTAAGAGTAATGGAAAAGAGGGTCAAATGGAAATGACTTGGCTAGTTGGGTTGAGATTGATATGGATTTGTCTAGTTTGTATGGCAACTTAGAGAAAGGTGTGTGGTCCAACCACACTTGCCTTCATAGTTTTGATTTCTTAACTACTTTGTAGAGGTGAAATGGTGGTGTTTCAGTTGAGGCAGTGTGGCCTCACTGAAAGCAAGGCAATTTTGGAAATGTCCCTTCAGTGCCTATGTAGTTGCTCTAGCAATAGGAGGGGGGTTAGAACTGTGAGGCAAGCACAGTTTCACTGGGCCCCTGGCATTTGCCATGCTCCTTTCTATGATGAGATCTGTGCCTGGAAACTAGCAAAGGTCTTTGCTCAGATTTCTGCACAAGATTCACATCCTTAGAAAAACCTCCTTCAATCCCCCAGCCTCCCTAGCCAGGCTCCTATGGCACCTTGTACTTCACCTTTAAATCTACTTATCCATATGTCATAGCTACCATTTTACACTGATCGGTGGGATTGTTGTTATAAAATGTGATGCTTCTATTAGACTAAGTGCCATACAAAAGGTACTATTGTATCTCAATTGTTCACTATTGTATCTCAATCACATTGTGTGGCATATCATAGGTGATCAAAATATATATATATATATATATATATATTGAATGAATGACCCCTCCTTGGTAGTGCAACAGGTTAAAACACAGCACTATGAAACTAGCCACAGCCACAGCAGAGTTCGATTCCTGGCCAGGGAGGTGGCCCACATGGCACAGCAGACCTCTCCTGATCTGCCCGGATTTCTACTGACCCACCTGCTGCTCCCCTCAGCAGTGTATTTCAGTCAGTCCACCTGTTCGTTCTCCACTCTTTTTCTCATGAATCCTCTCAACCCCCACCCCACACCTCTGGCCTGTACCCCAGTTCTTGTACGCATCAATAAATAAATCTTTAAAAATATATATTGATTGACTGGGTAGTGGGAAGCCCATGGGGATTACAACTGAGATGGAAAAAATGCACAAAATGAAGACTGATGTAAATATATATATATAATTTAAAAATATATATGCATATATACATATGTATATACAAATATATGCTTATGTGCATATATTTATTTATATATATGCCCATATATACATATATATGCACATATATATATACATATATATATATAAATACTTTAATGATGAAGCAGAAAATGGAAGCAAGCAGGAACACAAAGGTTACTAGAGAAAACCAATAGGACATACTACTGAAGCTTCTGGGAGGACATTTTGTTACAATTGGTAGAGCTCCTCTTGAAGGTCTATGGCTCAGTCCTTGCAGACATGACTTATTAAAGGAGAAGTATTGTGAATCAAGCATCTGAAAAGCTATTTAAAGACTCTATTAATAGTAACAACAATCCACCATAGAAGTAAAAGATGGAAATTTCAGGGGACAACAAAATTCTGGAGGCAACTTTAAATGTAGCTCTTGCAAAAACCCAGTCTCAACCAAGAAAATAACTCTGTAAGTGAGTGAAGGAGCAGAAAGGGGTAAGTGAGGGGATGTAGGAAGGATGAGAGCAAAAGAGAATAGAAAATAGCACTGAGGCATTTTGAAGCAAGGAATTTATTGAGCATATTTGGAGTCAAGCCAGATTGGATGCTATGGAGAGTGTGGTCATGCCAAAAACAGTTATTTGGAAAAAGCAGAGTCAAAGTTGGTGCAACTGACGTAAGAAGCTGTGGTGTGGGACACTGTTCTCCATATATCTGGTAAGGAGTTAACTTAGAGGACTAGAGGTTAGAAATCCAAAAGTTTACCAGAACTGTGCTCTGCCAAAGATTTACAGGAACTATACAGGAAAGCTCCCTTATGCTACAAACTGTCCAAAAACAAACACCCTAAGGCTGTAATACAGAGTTAGGTCATCCTGGACAAAAGTCATAACAAAGTTGAAGAATCACCTCTAGGCAAGATTTCATTCTGTTTTCATTTTAATTTTGTTATCAGTCAGGAACACCATTACATTCCTTTCACACCCACCCCATCTATGCATTTATAGTCCATACTCTTCATTTGTCTTGTTAAGACCTGCATGTGAGAAGTGATTTTTTTTTTTCCTTACTGGATCATCATTCAATAGCAGAGCAGGACACCTCTGAGCAGTCACTGAGTTTCATCTTTCTGTCACAAAGGAATTTGGTATCTCACCTCTTGCAACTGTTTTAACTCATTCAGGCCTAGAAGCCATTGGCCAGCATTTTTTGGAAGAAATAATTTCCTAAATGGTGCCCGTGTGGCCAGAAAGGATTAATATATAAAAGAGAGAAACCTCTATGGATTCCGTTTCTCCTCTTCAGAATGTTGGAAACAATTAGGATTATGTGTTTTTGTGTAGAAGTGATAATATGAATTTCAATGGCATATAGGAAGAGGAGATAAGCCCATTTTTTAAGGGAAATAGTTCCAGTTTAGGTCCATTATAGCTACACAGTGTCATTATGAGATATAAGGAGATAACTAAATTATTCATATTATAATTTTATTTCTGTTCTATTCTTTATTTTTTCCTGTAAAATGTCCCTATTTGTTATTAAAACTAGCATGTTTTGTAAAGAGATTTATGTTAATTACACAGAAAGATGCCTTAGTCAGAAAAGCAAATTCTGTAGTGAATTTCAGGGTTTTTTAATGTGTGATCTCTATGGTGTAAAATATTTCTTGCTAATGGTTCATGCCATCTATATATCTAGTGATCTTTGAACCCCATGTTCATTATTATGGTTATAGCTGTACCCAAATGGCAACATATTATTAAAATATGAGATAATGATTGAAGAAACTAGATATAATTATGCTTATAAAGGAAAACGAAGGAGTTTTTAGAAGACAAAATAGTGCCTTTAAAATGCTCTATTCAAAGTAAACACATTATGACAGGTGCAAATGCTAGGTTTTCAGACCAAGACGGAGATAGCACAGTGTCAGAGGCCATCTCCAAAAAGTTGCTCACTTCAAAAACTATCCTTTTTTAATAGAAATTTCTCAGAATTTCATTTCATGGGTTTAAAATATTTTACTATCCAAATGAAGAAAACATAAAATAATTTTTATTACAGCACTTTGAAGTACCAATGGGCAGTGTCATTATGCATATTGTGCTATGAACTGTTAGTCCAATGGTCTATTTCTGCGTCATGAAGACTAGCAGCCTGAAAAAAATAATGAAGACAACTGACCATTATCATATCAAATGTACTCTTCTCAAGATGCAGAAATACCATATCACACACAGAAAACTGGAGTGGAAGGGCCAATTCTTCAGCAAAATTTCTTGCAGACTGCTCAAATGTAGATCATTGAACTTATCTCTAGAAGGAGATACTCTTTTATCAGAACCAGATAGACAATTTACCCTTGCAGTATATATTTTAAATTTATTTATTTATATGGAACTGGGGTACAAGCCAGAGATGCGGAGGGTGAGAGGATTCACCAGAGACAGAGTGGGGAGCAGAACATGCAGAGCAAGGAAGTACACTGCTGAGGGGAGCAGCGGGCAGGTCAGGAGAGGTCTGCCACGCCATGTGGATCTCCTCCGGGGCAGGCGGGGATCGAACTAATGCGGAAGTGGCTTAAGCTTCTGAGTGCTGTGCTTTAACCCGCTGCGCCACCAGGGAGAGCCACCTTGCAGTATATATTTTTAATGTACTGGTAGCTTAACACTACCAGGTATCCTGAAAGTAATTTACTTTGTTACAACTATAAGAAATGTATTTTTTTTTTTTTGCACAGTAAACTTTTCTCGATATATTTTTGTCAAAGAGATTTATTAGGAAACTGTTTTGAGATTGAATGAATATATAGATGTTTGTGCTGATAGTTCTCTTAACACTAATACTCCTATTAGGGCTCAGTTCAAAAATGTTCCTCTATGAAAATAAAAAAGTGGCTTATATGAGGAAGCAAGAATGCTAGCAATGAACGAAGTATTGCAGAATAGTAGCAGCACTGGTTAAGGCCACAGAGGAAAAGAAAAGGATGAGCAAAGAGAATTGAGCAAAAAAGAACAGCAGAATATAAAATAGGAAATAAAGAAGAGAAAGCTATCTGAGAGAAGGAAAAGAAATACTCAGATTAAAAAAAAGACATATATATTTATACATATATCATGAAAGTCACCAACCTGACAACATGATTCCCACTATTTCAAGCCAAACACTTTTTTTCATTATCTGTCTGGTCATTTATAAGCAGACAGAACTGAATTATCTACCTTAAGCCCTAAAGTATCACAACATCATCTTCCAGCTGAGATGCTGGAAGTAAATCCTGAATATTTAGAGATGTTAAGAAAATGTACACCATTTCTCCTCTATTAAGTCAGATTTCCTTTCATGAGAATAACTTATCTGAAGTAGAAAATGTGAAATAAGAGTTAAAAACCAATTAATTAATTCAGGCTTTATGCAAAAAAAGCAATTTAATAAGACTGTGATATTATGGAGTTTTATCATAACATAAATATCTATAGCTTGAACTGCATTACCCTATTGTGTTTCCCTTGTTATCATATACCTGGCTTGCTAACCAGTTTCAACATATTTTTCCTACTTCATACTGGTTGTCAGAGATGTAAGTTTTTATTTTAAAGTACTATCAATTTTAAAGGCTTAGAAAATGTCAGTGAAGCAATTTTTCTGTGATGCTCCTGCTTTAACTCCTTTGGGGATAAGTTTAGTTTTCTGCTAATGGTTTTAGGATCTAGGAAAGCAACTACCCTATTGCCTGAGAAACTTACATGGTAGATAGACATTGTTTTCACAAATTTGACTGGTATTGGGGATTTCTATTATTAACTACATGGGAATGGGATGTTTATGGTGCCTTCTAAAATCTATTATAATTAATTAGTTGGCATTATATGTGTGACCCCCACCCAAAAAAAATGTATCACATAAACCAAAAGTGAAAAACACCCTAACCTTCTAGTAACAAACGATTATGGCATGCACAAAGGGCGGATGCATTAAGTGGCGGAGGGAGGGACGGAAGAGGATAATTATTTGTAGCAATGCTTTTACCGTTGTTCCAATGAGACAGACTAACAGTGGCAGCAGTCATTTTGCTGAATCAAAGTCCATGTTAGTCGCATTATACACTGCCACAAAAGGTTGTTAAGGCTGGTATTAGCATGTACCACCGAGGACATTGGAAGGACTCGATCTGTCACACTAAATCGCCTTCTTGCCCTCAACCATTGAAGTCTCCAGCTCCTCTGACATGTTCTTTCATTAATGGCCTGGCCTTGACAACTGATCCTAATTGCCTCTGAACCGCACTTCATGTATTATTGGTGTCTGCCTGCCCTGGTTCATGTCAACAAGCCACAGCAAGCACAGGGTGTGCCCAGTGCCTTTGCTGAAGCCGTGCTCACTCATATTGTCCTATTCCTCTGAGGGACTTGAATCTCACTGGGAGTAAAGTAGAAAGCCAAAGATCTGCCTGGCTCTTCTTAGTAATTCTTCAGTGTCGATTTGTGCTGTATAATTCTGAAGCTTATATAGGGACTCACTAAAACATTAAAGCAATTATGCAGCATTCCATTAAAACACAGATGTAAATGCTGACTTAAATTCGCCCTTATTTTAGTAACTAGTGAAATGTGTGTTTTTTAGTGAAACCTTTTTCAACTTTATATAATGTGGTTTACATTTCTTTTTCCTTGATTATGCATAACAGTTTCAATTTGATGTATGATAACAGCTCCCCCAAAAAAGGTTTATGGTACTATGTAGTTTCCAGGTAGAAAGATGCATTAGAGTAGAAATCCCCCAAAATAACTTATTGAAAGCTTAAATGGGATATTTTATTCTTACCACTTATCAAAAGACTTACGCTTACTACAATTTCCAGAAGTAGTGAAGATAATCAATGTTATTGTGCTATAAGTACAAAGAATCTTTATTTTGTTCCCTATTTCAGAGACTCATAAAGGACAAAGCAGTTTAGATATGTATTAATTTGCTATTTTATAGAGTGAATTATCTGTTTGTAGCAAAATATTTTAAAATCTAAAATGTAGGCTTAAAAATGTTCAAGATATTTACCTCTTTTTAAAGAAGCAGCTGAGATTTAAAATCTACCTCATTCCTGTGACAATATTTTACAATCACATCTCTGAACAATGATACAAGATTCTTTCAATCTTTTCATCCTTTTTTATTTATTGAAGGCAGTTTTCTGGTGAACCTTTTAAGCATGCAAGTTCTACCCGGGATCATAAAAAATAAATCATAGACGCTCTTCGATGCTAGGTATCATTTAGCCTAATCTAGACAGTGACATTTGGGCCACTAACAGCATAATCATGGTTATTGCTACAAATTGCTTGATGTTTGAGTTTTAATGTTATAAGTAAATTATGCCACCAGATAAAATATATGTTTCTTTGGGAATTAAACATGTTTATTTCAGCAATGTGGCCATGGACTATCATGTAGACTTTGGGTTTTTTTCATGTAGTAACACTGCCACCTTCTGAAACAAGGAGGGATTGTACCCAAGGTTAGCTGCCTTAGTCAAAAAGCCCTCTCAAGTGGCCATTTGCAAAGTTCCAGCAGCAAAAATCTAATTGAAAGCATTCACATCTAGAAATTGGCTCATTTGTATCATGTACATTATAAATTTGAGCTTCATGCTAAATTTTAAATAGCTAAAAATAAATGTGATCCAATATTAAAGCCCTCTTTCCTCTTTATTTCCCACCAAATGCCTTTTTTTTTTTTTTTTTGGACTTAGAACTCATCTCATTGGTGAAGAGGAATTTCCTGTTAGATAGCTCTGATGATGTATAGGTAATTCTGGTGTAGAAGTTATACAAGAACAGTTCTGCCTGGCAGAAATGGGGCAGTGGTGACCACAGCTGGGATTGCAAGAAGGGGAAGGCAAATGTTGTTTTTCTATCATTCAAATAGACAGAATGCCCTTCAGCAGAACAGCAAGCCCTCCTGATTCTTTAGAATTAGTGAGATTACCATGAAGCACATAATGCAATATGATGGAATTTGTCATAATTTGCATTGTCCTGGAAAAATGAGGGTTGATAGAGCGACGCAGCTTGGAGCATGTCATGTCCCACGGGCAGGTCACAGAGGAAGCTTGGCAGAAATAATTTTGTGATATGTGCATCAGTTGCAAATGCTTCATAAGCTATTTGTCAAAGTGAAATAAAATAAATAGGAAGAGGTTAGGGCAGTAAAGAAAGTAGGGTCATTGCAGAGCAGCTCAAAGAATTAGATATGCCTCCAGTATCGTATTTTCAGTGAGTAATGAAAATATATACAATGAATGACTTCATTCTCCTCTTGGCTTCAAATTCCCAAATCCTTATTGGTAAGTCTTTCCTTTTTCCATGGCCTAAGAATAAAATCTTGGAAAACACATGTGTGCTTCTGCAAAGTTTATTTATAGAAACCCCTTACTGGAATCATCAAATACACCCACATTAGGAAAGGTTTTCTGAGAGATCACTTCTGACCTTGATAATGTTCCCAAACTGCAGATAGGAAGGGATTGGCTTGTAGTTGACAAAATGAACATGACAGTGTAACTTATCTGCAGCAGCCTTTCTGGAAATGGGCATGCAGAATTCAGACAGGCAAGGAAAGCATACTTAGCGGAGCACTGCGAGAATGCAAAGTTCAATGTCAGGAATTGTCCATGGTTTATTTATAGAGCACCAGACAGTGATGCCACTGTCTTTGATATTTAGAATTTTTTTTCTACCCAAGAACATTATAACTAATGTGTGCAGGTTATGTTATTTATCATTGCAATATCTGCTTCGAGTTCACAAAGACATTTTGCAGTGTCTCCTTTATTTATCTTTCTTTATACATTTCAAACAAAAGATTAATGCTGGCAGTTCAGTAACATTGATCTTTTATGACAGTTGAACATTTGTGGGTTGAGGTCTAATAAAAAAATTTTAGGGAAGGAGTTTAAGGAAAATGAAAAAAATAATCACTTGTGAGGATCAAGCTAATAATAAAAATGTTTCTTTTTACTACAGTGTTAGATAGGAAAGATATTCATTTTCTCAGATGGTTATAATTGTAGAATTAGGTTTTATGAAAACTAAAATTACCTTGGGGCACAGCTCCACATGAATAAATCTTTCAACACCCAGTATCTGGAAACATGATACACATGCAACTAATAACGTCCTACAATTACAAGTGGATCAAGAAGAGCTATGTGAAGTTTTGAAAAGGAATTATTTATTGAGTCCTATAACATGAAAGTGGCTCCAAATAATGTGAATTCAGACCATTTTAACTCATTTGTTGTTTGTAAAATAATAGTCTTCTCATATGTTTCAAAACTTGCCCTCTGCCTATATTCTTCAAAACTGATTATTTTCAAACAGTTTTACTATTGAGATAATAATTGCTTTATGGTGCCAATTATCAAAAACTTGGTTTTTTGTGAACTCTATTTCCTTACTATATCATATCTTGACTCATAAAAATATTGTTTAGTGAAACTTGTTCTCTGGGTTATAATGTTTCATCCCACTTTCATCATTGCAGCTCTGAGTAGCTCTCCTGTACAATATTTGTTGAGTTGAGCGGGGACTGTAGACTCCTTTTTTATTGTCTATGTCACATATTGACTATTTTTCCATTGTCTTCCTTTTTATTGGAAAAATGACACAAAGCAAAAACCCTGCACCTGTTGCTTCTGTGAAATTTCTTTCCTCCCAGGAAATGTGCTTATTACAGCAGCAGATAGATGGCTTGGTAAAAAAAAGATTTGGTGTTTTTCTCTAAATGGAAAAACCATACTCTTAGATAATATTCAAGGGAAAAACCAAACAACAAAAATTTTGCTAGATTTTGTTGCAGAAAATTATATAGATTATGAAAAAGTTTTCTAAGTACACCTCTCACCACACAACTCTTAAATGTTTTAATAGTTTAATTTTTATTCCAAGTTTTGTAAATTGAATAGTTATGTAGTAGATAGATCAGCTCGTGCAGTGTCTTTCAGCTTTATTATTCTGTAAATTTCTCCGGTGACCACTAAGTTAGCAATGCTAGTTTTCACTATGCATATAAAGAATTATACCCAAGATCTACAAAACTCATGCAACTCAACAAGAAAACAAATAACCCATTCAAAAAATGGGCAGACACTTCTTCAAAGAAGACAGATGGCCAACAACAAAAGAAAAATTATTCATCATCATTGATCATCAAAGAAACGCAAATCAAAACCACAATGATGAGCTACTGCCTCACACCTGTGAAAATAGTCCAGCTCAAAAGACAAGAAACACTAACTGTTGGTTGGCAAGAAGGTGGAAAAAAAAACATTATGGAGGTTTATGAAAATATCAAAAATAGATTTATCATATGACCCAGAATTCCCACTCCTAGGTACCAACTGGAAGAATACAAAAACAGTAATTTACAGCCCTACTTGTAATAACCAAGTGATGGAAACAACCTAATTGCCCAAGAACACATAAGTGGATTAAGATGATGTGATACTTATACACAATGTCATACTATTCTGCTGTGCATTTTTTTAATGAAATTTTGCCGTTTACTATAATAAGGATGGGACTAGAATGGATTATACTGTGTGAAATGCCAGAACTAGAGATACTAAGAAAATACTAGGTGATTTCACTCATATATGTAATACAAAGCATGAAGCAAAGAAGATGAAACTGAACCAAAACAAACCCTTGAAATCTAAGTACAGGACTGAGGACTGGAAGGAGAAAGAGGAAAGGGGAACAGAAGGTAAAGGATGTCCAGTGGACTATGGCAGAGGAATATTGGATCTTTGGAAGTAGGGGACATGAACATATACAATGTTGTAAACCAACATTAACTCAATAATATAAGTCTATGTGAAAAAACTAGAAGAACTAGATGTACTCTTCACAATACTGTTTCTCTGAAAATGTTCTTCTACTACAACATAACACAAACTGAAGATTCTAACAGTGCTTCCATTTCTATGCTTCTCTTTCTCATATTATTTCCCTCATTGATGCCAATGAAAACCTGTCTCTTGGATTTTAAATGATAGCAGCTCCAAGTCTATCAGTTGCATTGTGTACTTCTTTTAACATTTTTAAGAATTAAAAACATAACCTTAATAAAGTCAGGGGGGAAAAAAAAGACTACACAAAATAAGGTCCGTAAAGTCACTGAAAAAGCTTACATTAGTTCTTCCTACTCTTAGAGATGTAAACAGAACTTTAATCAGGTATTTCATCATAGGATCAATCAATAGTTTTAAAAAAAAGACTGAGGGCCCTCCCTAGTGGCACAAGGGTTAAATCTCAGCACTATGAATCTATTGGTAGCCACTGCAGCATGAGGTGATTCCCAGCTAGTGAGCTGACCCACATGGCACAGTAGACTCTCCTGTCTCACCTACTGCTCCCCTCAGCAGTGTATTTCAGTCAGTCTGCCTGTTCTGCTTACCTCTCTATCTTGGTGTATTCTCTCAAACCAGGTCTGTATTCCCTACATCTCTGGCCTGTACTCCAGTTTTTGTATACATAAATAATAAAAAAAAATCTTTTAAAAAAGTTTGAGAGTTAAGAGAGTAGTGAAGAAAAACATAGGCTTAATAAATTTAAATTACTTAACTTATAAAGGAATAACTTTAAGAACAATAGCATTTAATTAAATATGAAAACATTTTATTGGCATAATCCTTATAAATACTCTCTATTTTTATCAACTATCAAAATGTATATGAATAGCAGCAACATACTTGGGATTGATTTGGAGGAGTTATTTTAAATATTCCATCCATATAATCATTGTTCAGAAACTTACATAATCAGAAAGAAGGTGGTTTTCTTCTGGATAATATCTATCTTGACATTATTTTACACGTCACCTACTTAGCATTCTTTATTTTAATTCTATTTACTCAAGCCCTGGTTCTTTTTTTACACAATTCATTCACTTTTTATACTTTCTATTTCTAGCCTACCTGTCCTTATATTCTGTAGCATGGCTTCTCATATGACTTCTTGCTTTCTAATGTATGTTTTTAAAAATATGATATCACACAGATACTCTACAGTCACCTCCTTAAAAGAAAAGAAAAACAAAGAAAAACAGAAAAAGACTGCTTCCAGATCTTTTTACTTTTAGTGCTATAAAATCATTGAATCACTGATCTTCCAGACTTCCAAAGTAGGGGCCTTCAAGACATCTTTGGATATTTCATCACTACCTCCATGTCAAATTTATCTCCATCTCCTCCCAATTTTTCCTGAAAACTCCTCCTAAATCTGGCTTGTCTTCATTTTTTCCACCATTGTCATTACAACTATACTACTGAACTTTCTTCTATCTGTCCTACTTGCTGTCCATCTCACTCAATTCTTTTACTAAAAATATGGTTACAAAACTATTTTATTATTATCAACTCTACCACTCAAAATTCTCTGGTTTTATTATGATATATCAAGTTCAAATTACTTAGCCTGGTTTCCATTAGAGCATACTGGTAGCGTTAGGATCTATTAGAATGTTGGACTAAGAGTTCCCAAAGCCTGTTTGAATTTCTATCATTCACTCCTTGTTACAAGGGAGTTCTCAAGGGAGAAAAATACAAAAAAGAATAATGAAGAAACTAATGAAAATATAAGCTATATATGATATTAGCAGGGTATCTGACACCTTCAAAAGATTCTAGAAAACTAATGAGCAATTGGAGATTTAGGCTTAAACATCACTTCTCTATCCTGCAAGTGTCAGATACTGACATAAACAAATCACCAAGCATGAGCTATTTTAAAAAATCCTGGAAAACTAAGAGCTAATAGGATTGAGGAAGACAGATCAAATGACAGAGAGATGAGCACTAAATAGGTAAGAATAATAGCTGCTTTAAGGTGGGCTTATCGGTCTGATATGTAAACAAAGAGGAAGGAGAGGGTATGATAAGGAGAAAAAGAGGACAGAGACAGAGAATTGACCAAAGGTCTTAATTACTTTACAGATCTAATTTCAGGAGCTGATAAAAAGAGGAAAAAGCATCCACTTTTTTTGTGTGTCCTTTTGGTCTCTTCATTAAAATTGTCTACTATTGCTGCCCACAGTGATTATAAATTTCTCTACGCAGATTAACATTAAATTGTTCTCTAAACATTTTATGTATCTTAGTAAACTCTGAACACATGAAACATGCATTTTTTTCTTTCAATTAAAATTCCTAATGTAATAATACATTGTAGAAGCAGAGCTAAATAAGAAAATGGAGAATAATCATAAATGAATACTGTTAAGTAAGTAACTATCTTTATGATTCTTAGTGTATTTGGTACTATTAAATAAAATCATAAAGAAAGCATATAGTCTGTTCTATTTCCTTTCAATATTTGCTAACAAGGACTAATACAAAAAATAGTTATAGCAATCATTATTAAATGGGCATAGAATGATATGAATGAATTCTGACTCAGTTTCAATCGAAAATGCAAACTCCAGGTAGTTCAGAAATAAAAGTTTAATCCCTATTTCTTTGTCAGAAAATAACAGCTAGTCTTGTATACTTATATATGTGTGTGTGTGTGTGTGTGTGTGTGTATAAATACACACACATAAAATACATATATATAGATTAAGTATATGTGTTGCTGAAATGGGCATGTTTTTGTTTTAATTAAGATAACATTGGTGCCTTGGAGTGGATATGGTATGGTGACATACATTTCAAGGGATATGGTCCTATAAAAAATTCTGATAAAATTTAACTGAATTTTGGGCCCTCCCAGGGGGTGCAGCGAGTTAAAGCACTGCACTAAGAAGCTTAAGCCAATTTCGCATGAGTTTGATCCCCGCTTGCCCCAGAGAAGATCCACATGACATGGCAGACCTCTCCTGATCTGCCAACTGCTCCCCTCAGCAGTGTACTTCATCAATCTGCCTGTTCTGCTCCCCACTCTGTTCCTGGTGAATCCTCTCACCCTCCGCATCTCTGGCCTGTACCCCAGTCCTGTATGAATAAATAAATAAATCTTTAAAAAAAATTGAACTGAATTTTTATCAGATCTACTTATGAAAAGCCAATAAGTCAATCAAAACCAACTTCATACTTAATCTGACTCCTTTCCCCCACCCATGCTAGAGTGTATAAATTTTATATTATTGTGTCCTATTCCATAGACCCTATTTCAGACTTTTGTAGCTATGAAAACATATTTGGAACCTCATGGTCCACAGTAGTTATTATTACAGTGGCTACTCCTATTCCATCACAGCGGGTTCAGTAGCAGTACCATCGAATAGCAGACCATGCCTTTCCAGGTATAAGAAGGTCTGCTTAGACTCTTTCTTATGTAGAAGTTACTTTGGACCTAGATGTTTCTGTATGACACATATTTTTACAAACATATATTCCTTACAAGTGTTTTGAAGTACTTCTAGTCAACCAGTTGAAACGATAAAGAAAATTGTTTGCCTATAGAGTACGCATCCATAGTCTTTTTTGGGTGTTTTGCTGTATCAAGTCAGGCAAACTTTAATGTTACTTCGAAATACAGACAATGCCACAACTGTCATAAAAAAGCAATATAAAAGAGAGAATGCATTTTTTTTAACTTGTCAATTTACTTTCTTTTTCTTTTTTTGGTTTGGTTTTTACGTGGATTCCATATTTTACCTGTCAAGTAGTGAAAATTAATGTTTCTAAACTGAGTTCCAATATGTTATGCGGATAAGTGTTTGCATTTCTTAAAGACAATAAATTACTTTCAATCCAAAAAAATAAAAGCTACATAAATTTTTCTATAAGACAGAGATATCTTGCTGGGTGCTAACACCTTCAGAAGCTATTATCACAGTGTAGCTAAGAAGGACTATCTTGCAGATGGAGAGAGTAATGTTAAGATTCCCACCAGACCTTGTCCTTCTATGCCTTTTCCCCCTGTGCAAAGGAATCTGTCAGATCTTATTCCTTTCTTTGAAGAAATGCCTAAAGAATGTCATTTCAGTCTGGCTACACTTAGGCATCATGTGGGAGATTGTGGATGCCTTCAAGAAAAAAGAGATGCATTCTAAAAAATGTGATTTAATTTAAGGATTACAAAAGGAAGTTTTTTATAACTGGGTTGAAAGTTGACTTCTTTTTTTCATAATAATGGTTTCTTGCATTTGTATTATGCTTTTTCCTTTCAAAGCATTGTAGGATTACATATATTATTTGATTCTCATTATGTACTACATTTAATTTTAAAGATGTCCTATTGGGTGTACACTGAAAATGGCACTATTATTGTTTTCTTCTGACCAGTCAAGCCTATAACTTGTGTTTGCTTATTTTTTACCAGGTGAATACAGAAACGATGGTCCATTCTAAAAGGGCGTAATTATTTCTTTCAATAATTATGAACACTGGAGTACAACACACTTTCATTCAATCATTTCTGAATATTTAGGAGGACTCTTTAAATTAGGCTTTTTATGTTATGCTGACGAAGCCAAATGTCTCATCACTGAGGTGTTCCCTGTCGCCAAGAGTTGTTTTCTTCTTTTCTCCCCCAGAACACCTTACACACACTGTCGCCATTGTGTTGGGCACCCTATTATAGAACTGGCTATAGTGTATTTATTTCTGTCCTCAGTACCTAGTTCAGCACATATCTGTTGAGTGAATAACTGCACAAACGAGTATGTGTTTGGTGCTTTGCTGTGCTAAATTAATACCACATGACTACAGAGTTCCTTCAATGAATCTGAGAGTAAGTTCAGTAACATGATTGGGAGATGCTGGCATTACTTAAGGAATCTCTTTACTAACATTTTAAATTGAGATATTAAAACATTTTTGTTTTTCAATTAACACTGAAGAGCAGAATTTTCAGAAAAGAAGACTAAGAATCAAAGAGTCTGTTATTGTTTGTGGTTGGCCACCTATTAAACTAGAACAGATATTAAAATATTGGGTCATATCAGAGTAAAGTCAGTAAATGCTATTTTGAGCAAATCTTTATAAATATTGAAAAGAAGAATAGTCATGCCTATAGTAGAAAAAAGAAAAATTAAGTTAAATGAATGTCAAATTGAATATAATTTCTAGTGAGCAGACAGTACTGAAGAAAAGAAGCAAAACTTTATTCTTTGGTTTTATAAATCATTCAAAAACATGTTGCAATAATTCTTTGAAGATTTTCTCATTGCTGTAGAGGGAAACAACTATAATATTCAAGAAATATCTATATTAATATAGTGACTGAATTTTAAATGAGGCTTATATTTTTATCCATATGAGAGAACAATCAGCATGGACTAGAAAAATGTAATTTAAAAATTATAAACTGTCCTAGTTCATTGAAAGTGTTTTCTTGGTATTCTCCTCATGAATTTAGAGACAATATGTAAAGGAATTTCTAGTGTTTACTAATGCCTTTAATATTTCCAGGTACATAGTCTCACCGAGGGTTTGTGAAGAATAAGACAACAAACATAAAATGTGTGTGGATAAAGGGTGATATATAAAGACGTTATCAGTTAATATCATACTAGTGAATAAAATATCTACTCTAGTTATCAAAAATAATCCACTAAAATGTTTCTTTTCATTAGAAAGTTTTAGTGTCTTTTTTCCTTATCATACTTTTGGTACTTAATTTTCCCACATTAAGTTATCCTAACATTCAAATATTTTAAAGCATCTTCCTTACCTGAGGGTAAATTTTCAATTTTATAATTATTTGCAAGGGTAAAATTTTGCATAACTCTCATTTTGTATAAGCCTGACCGTACACTGATAGCAGACTCCTAAAGATTCTATGATAAAGATCTCTCTAAAGAGTGGCAAGAAAACATAAAAGACAATGAGGACTAATATGTTCTGAGTACATTTTCAGAATTAGAAATTTTAATGAACTGCCCTTATTTTTTAATCACTGGTGATTACATGAAAAAATTTTATAGCATTTTAAAAACATTAGATTTTACAAAATTGCTGGTAAATCTAAACTGTTAATGAATTGGGGAAAATGTTGTAAATGTATATTAACTTATTGACCAGTATAAATTCTTGAATTATCTTCAGTGTTTCTAACACAATCATTATTTTATTACACACACTCTCAACTGTTCCCAAGAGAGCTCTTTTTTATATGACTACTGCGTAGAGCAATTTTAAATATATGCAGTATCTACTTCTCTTTCACTACTACAAGTTCAGCTAAAATTATTCTAATCCATGTTTGGGTCATTTTAACTTAAATTATACATTATTTCCTATAATTCAAAGTAGTTTTCTTTTTCACTAACTTCTGGATATACATTGCTACCCTATTCCAAGACTCATCAGCTTATTTAGACCCTCTATTATATGTGTAGCTTATGTCTAATTATTTTCAGAAATAAAATGTGTGTGTATAACTACATTACTCATGAATGAAATCTCTACATTACTCTCTATTAAATCTAGAGAAATCATGCAATGGCACCTGCAGAAAGATAGCCAACAAAGGAAGTAGTCGTAGGAAGAGAATTAAGTTCAACTTAAATTAAAAGAAAAAAAAAAGAACTTCAACATGAGGAGGAGGAGAAAAAAAAACCCCAAAACCAACAAAGACTTCTGGATAATACTGGTTTTCAGATTAGTTGAATGTTTCCAGTTCTGCATGACAGCTGAGGAGTGGTGTGGTTATGGACAGGGTGCTTGGAGGCATACACATTGTATTACTGTATTACATCAGGTAAGATAAAATCTCTCCATAAAAGCCTAGTGAAAACACATAAGGAGTGTATTTGGGACATCCCTTAACAGAAATACACTAAGTCATATAAGTAGGAGATCAGGCAAAAAGTACTGAGGTATGCAGAAATGACTTCCAAATAGATGTGATTTAATAGATTGTGGACTATGACTTCAAGGAATTTCTTTTGAGAAATAGTCAAGACTTGAATAATTAAGGATGGGATGGCAGGTGTAAAAATGCCATATAGAAAATAGATAAAGTGAAAGGAATGACTTAGAGTTCTAACAGAAAAATTAATACATATCACTAAGTTAACAGTTTTGCTAGAATCCACTACACAGCATATTGATGTCTGTAGGCCCAGTGAATATGGAAACAAAGAGGACACTTGGAAGCAATTGAGAGACTTTCTGAGATGGATTGCCTGAGGTTAGAGACTAATAAATAAGAACCAGAAGATAATGCAGTTGTTGCAAAGGAATTCTATTGAGATAGAAGTAAGGGGGGGGGAAAGGATGTAAGATAAATGAAAATGAATATCTGAACTTTTGATCAGTTTGAGTGAGAAGCCATTGTACAAAAGCATTTCATCTAAAAGTTACAGGGGGAAATATTCAGATGACTTAAGTTATCAAAATCTTTTAACTGAAAATCTTTTTAAATATATTTTACTTTACTCCACATGTTAAAAAGAATACACTGGGCCCTCCCTGGTGGCGCAGCGGGTTAAAGCACAGCACAAAGAAGCTTAAACCACTTCCGCATGCGTTCTATTCCCGCCTGCCCCGGAGGTGGTCCACATAGCGGGGCAGACCTCTCCTGACCAGCCCGCTGCTCCCCTCAGCAGTGTACTTCGTTGATCTGCCTGTTCTGTACCCCACTCTGTCCCTGGTGAATCCTCTCACCCTCCGCATCTCTGGCCTGTACCCCCAGTTCTGTATGAATAAATAAATCTTTAAAAAAATGATTTTATTCTTAAATATTTGTGGTCACTTATGAATTTTAATTGTTTTACTCTAAAGTAGTAATTCTCCCCTATGGATGTTAATACGACTAGCACTCCCTGGATTTCTGAGTATTTATACTTACGTGAGGTGTTCCTTAATGTTTCCTTCCTAGCTACTAGTTGACTTAGTATCACTTCTTATCATCATCCATGAGTCAGTCTAGTGACTTCCTCCCTTCCTTTTTCTAATCGTGGCATCTAACATTTTATGGGCAGAAATACCAATATGAGGTTGATATTAAGTGAGCTTTGAAAAGACTCCTGAGAAATTATATTAAGATAGTATGGGTTTAAGTACATATATGTGCTTCTTTTTGGACAGATTTTCTATTCAGTGGCTTTATTCTTGAAAGAAGGAAGGGAGAAACCTACTTTGAGGCACTTGACTGCTTTCTGGATAGTAAACATCACACCATGGTTTATTTCTACATATCAGTTCATACTTGTAAATAGAGAGCTATAGAGCATGCTTCAGATACCAGTCTGAGAACCTGTGTTTCATAATTGAAATTTATATCTATTTTATATAAACATTAACTATTATCATTACCAGAATGTATCCTTCCTTTGTGTGTCAAAAACAGCACTACACTTGTGGCAAGTGTACCATGTACCATCATAGTTAGATTTATGGCAAACTTTTCACTTGAATAATTCACAGGTAAGCCAAAAATTCTTTTCTCATAATGATATAAGAGTGGGGCAAAACTATCAGCTAAGAATATAAAATGAAGAGAAGAAATTCTATTTAACAAGTAGTTCTAGCAAAACTAGGGAACCACCTAAAAAATAATGAAGCTAACTCACTAGCCCCCTGCAAAAAAAAAGTTAACTTAAAATGAATTAAATCTGGGATGTAAGACCTGAAGCTCTAAAATTTATAGAAGAAAATATAGGTGGCATGTTCAATGACATTGACTTAGAGGTGTCTTTGGAGATTCTTTAACCAATGGCAAGAGAAACAAAAATAAACAAAAAGAAAATAGAATTACATCAAACTAAAATGCTATGTACAGCAATAAATAAATAAAACTACCATTAATGTGAGAAGGTAACCTAAAATTGGGAGATGATATTTGCACATCATACACCTGACAAGAGGTAAATATCCAAAATACATAAAGAACTCAAAGACAAAAAGGAACCCAACCAAAAACAGCCACAAGATTAGAACAGACTTCTCCAAAGAAGATATACAGATGGCCAGCAAGCACATAAAAAAATGTTCAATATCACTTATTATGAGAGAAATGCAAATCAAAATCAGAATGATTTAAATACCTCTCCCTATTGAGCATGGCCTGTTCTAAAAAGATAAGAGACAACAAAGATTGATAAGGTTGTGAAGAAAAAGGAATTCTCATACACTGTTGGTAAGAATGTAAATTGGTACAGACTCTATAAAAAAGAGTGTGGAGATGTCTCAAAAAAATGAAAAGCAGAACTACTACATGATTCAGCAATTCCATTTCTAGGTATTCATCTGAAGAATATGAAACACTAATTCAAAGAGATAAATGTATTATTATGTTCACTTCAGCACTATTCACAAGAGTCAAAGCATGGAGTCAACCTAAAGTTCACTAATGGATGATGAGATGAAGAATATGTGTTTTATATGTGTGTGTGTGTGTGTGTACATATATTCAATGGAATATTATTCAGTTATTAAAAAAGATGAAATCTGGCTTTTTATAACAGCATGGATAGAACTTGAAGCAATTTTGCTAAGTAAGTCAGAAAGACAATACCAGCTAGCTTCATTGATATGTGGAATATAAAGAAACCAAACAAAAAAGGAAAATGCAATAAAAATAATACTTAAGACTCAAAGAACAATATGGTGGTGACAGGATGAAAGATGCTAAGAATGGGTAGAAGAAGTCAGTTTTCCAGTGGTGAATGCTACTAGAACTTTGATGGTAGATGTGGTGTGATATACATAGAGATAGAATGATAGATAGATAGAAAGATAAATAGATGATATATATATATATATATATATAAAGCAGTTGCAAATAAATTAAAATTTTCTTAAATGAAAATAAGTAAAAAGTTGAATTAAGTTTGCCTCTACAAAGATATGGTAGAAATTAAAACAAAGCCTAATAGAATTCAAGAATAGAAAGGGAAAGAGGAATGATCACACTGAAGGAATCTTAAAGAGAAAAATAATATAAAGGAAGCTAAAATAATATGGGTGTATATGTCACCAAATAATGAAATCAAAGGAGTACTTATAAAAGCATGCAAAATATGACTGTCAAAGTACTGGGGGTAAAAAAGAGTAAACATGTTTCAAAGAAAATAAGTTCCTTTGGAAAAGTTCCTAACTAATATTGAAGACAGAACTAGCTCTAAGACTAACTCTGTTGCTAATGAATCTTCTGACCTCTAGTATATACTCACCCCAGACTTTAGTTTTCTCATGAAAAATTATGAAAAGTTTATATAATGAAAAATTATATATAGTTATATATTTCATCACACATTTTAAAAAGATTTTTATTTATTTTATGCATACAGAACTGGGTACAAGCCAGAGGTGCAGGGGTGGTGAGAGGATTCACCAGAGACAGAGTGGGAAGCAGAACAGAGACTGACAAAGTACACTGTTGAGGGGAGCAGCAGGAGGGTCAGGAAAGGTCTGCCACGCCCCAGGACACACCTCCTGGCCAGGATCCAACTTGTACTGAAGTGGCTGCGGCTGGCTTGTAGTGCTGCCTCCTAACCCGTTGCACCACTAGACAGGGCCCTCATCACACATTTTTATAATGAAAAATTGTAAAATGAAAGGTTTAGACTAGATTTTAAATGTCCTTTCCAACCATAAAATTCTATGATTTTCTGAGAGCAAAAGTATTGCTTTAATACTTAAAAGTGGGCATCCCTGGTAGCCTATGTTAAGTCTCAGCAATACCATCACTATGCCCCTCCCTTGGCACTGTGGCCTGAGTTTGAACCCCCAGCCAGGAAGCTAACCCACATGGCATGACAGACCTGTCCTATTTCACCGATTGGTACCCTTAGCAGTGTATTTCAGCAAATCTACCTGTTCTGCTGCTGCCTACTATCTCTTGCGAATCCTTTCACACCCCACCCACAACAAAACCCATGCACCTCTGGCCTACACCCCAGTTCTATGCAAACAAAAAGTAAAAAATCTTACAATATAGGAATGATTCTTTTAAAACAATTGCTCATTAACCCTTATCATCAAGGAAATGCAAATCAAAACCACAACAAGTTACCAACTCATACCTGTGAGAAAGGCCCATATCAAAAACCAGAAACAATAAGTGCTGACAAAGATGTGGACAGAAAGGAACACTTACACACTGTTGGTGGGAATGCAGACTAGTATAGCCCCTATGGAAAGCAGTATGGAGGTTTCTCAAAATATTGATAAAAAATCTACTATATGAACCAGAATTTTCACATCTAAGTGTGCACCTAAAGAATGAAAAAACATATAGGGAAAAAAAGGAACAATGAAAACAAACCCTTGATATCTGACTGCAGAAACAAGTGTGGAGGGAGTTCAATGTAGTGTGGTAGAGGACTATGGGTGCCTTGGTGGAAGATGTGGTGTGGTAACAGATCTGAAGATTTGTGAACCTATCCTTCTACATATTGTGCACCAACATCACCAAATGTTTTAAAGTATCCTAGGCCAGTCTTAACTATCTTTGAGACTGCTATGTCATCATTTCCTACAAAGAGAAACCATCCTGTTCATTTTCTTTGTAGAGGAAACAGCTTCCCACTAGTCCTTGTATAGGGTGTGACTCCCACCCCCCATTTCACATACCACACATTGCTCTCACACTATTGGGAACAAATAAATCATTGTATACCAATACAATGATCAGTGACCTTGATAAATATTTTGACATGAACTGAAAAGAATAATAACACCTTACTTTAAATGATATGGTGGGCCCTCCCTGGTGGCGCAGCGGGTTAAAGCACTGCACTAAGAAGCCAAAGCCACTTCCTCATGAGTTCGATTCCCGCCTGCCCTGGAGGTGACCACATGGCGTGGCAGACCTCTCCTGACCCGCCCACTGCTCCCCTCAGCAGTGTACTTCGTTGATCTGCCTGTTCTGCTCCCCACTCTGTCTCTGGTGAAGCCTCTCACCGCCCCTGAGCCTCTGGCCTGTACCCCAGTTCTGTATGTACAAATAAATAAATCTTTAAAAAAAAAAAAAAAAGATATGGCGGATTCTCCTTGGAGGCACAAAGCTCTCCGAAGCCACTGCAGCTGGAGTTCAATCCCCGGCCAGGGAGCTGACCCATTTGGCATGGTAGACCTCTCCTGCCCCGCCCACCGCTCCCTTCAGCAGTGTATTTCATTTGCCTGTTCTGCTCCCCACTCTCAGCCACCACACCTCTGGCCCATACCCCAGTTCTGTAAGTATAAATAAATAAATCTTTAAAAAAGATATGAGGGGCCCTCCCTGGTGGTACAGTGGGTTAAAGTATAGCACTAAGAAGCTAAAGTCACTTCAGCATAAGTTCAATCCCCACCAAGAAGGTGACCCACATGGTGTAGCAGACCTTTCCAGACCCTCCCGCTGTTCCCCTGAGGAGTGTACTTTGTCAATCAGCCTGTTCTGCTCCCCACTCTGTGCCCAGTGAATCCTCTCACTGCCCCTGCACCTCTGGCCTGTACCCCAGTTCTGTATGTATAAATAAACAAATCTTTCTAAAAAAAGATAAGAGATAAGAATGATGAAATATACTACCAAGTAGCAAAGATGTTGATGAGAAACTAAACCTAACAGGTGGAGAAGCTAACTCACTAGAATAGTGAATTATAGAAGTAAGAATGCACAGACACACAAACAGACAGCTGAGACCAAGAAAATAACTGTTGAATGCTAGAAGGGAGTCCTGGACAATTACTTATACTGTGATTAAACTAGAACAAGATTTTAGTTTCAGTATTCTTGTGACTTTTTTCTGTAATTGTTTCCTGCAGTATACCTTGTACTACTACATAAATCCTTATTTCTTGTAGCTGAGTTACATATAATCCAGAGAGCCTATTTAAGAAGCTGTTATGCTTTCCAAATTATTCACACATCCACAAAATCTTTCAACAACCTTTTGAAGTAGATTATATCCTATTTCATGATTCTAAAAATTGAGAGAATGGAAGTGACATTTCAAGAGGGCTTTTTTGGCTCTGACTTATGTTTTGCAGACCTCTAGAGAAGCAACTGTCTAATCTGGTATATCTGTAACTTGAATCTTTTTGTCCTCCTTTAATTCAGTCCCCTATTTTTTTTTTTTCTTTACTGGAGCTATTACCTGGTCCTAACATATAGTTTATATAAACATGAAAAACTAGGAGCCCTTAGCTATTTATGGAGCTTCTGCTATTTTCACCTCCTTTCTTGGTTTACTATGCTGATATAATCTTGAAGGGATGACGCTTACCTGTGTCATTACAGACATTAAATGAAGACACTACATTTCATGCTGATGGCACCCAGTGTAACACTATCCTTTACCACTATCAAACCACTGACATCCTATCACTGCAAATTCATGTGGCACTACTGCCTCTAATGTCTAACAGTAGGCACGTTTCCATTATTCTTTATGCTCTGTGTTATTCTTGCACCAAAATTGAGAATTGATAATTGAAAATCACCACTACCCTACATCTCCTTTCCCTCCTTTCCCTGACATACACACACACACACACACACAATCTGTACATTGATTTTGAATCAAATTATTAAACATCACTTTTCCCTTAGGTCAGGATATGGGGCTCTTTTATTCCCATCTCTAGCCTTCAGATTCCCTCTCCTGTAAATGGATCCCTAGTGAGTCCAAACTCCCTGTTCTGCAGATATGTCCACACATGTATAAATTCTAGCATAAATACCAAACTTGATATTTAAACTACAATTCTAATTAGAAATCAAGAGCCTTTCTGTTAGGTTCACACAGACTCACTTGTATGTCATTACTGTTAAGTTAAACAACTTATCATTTATATCTAAATAATTTGTTTTAAGTACATTGAATATTTCAAGATCCTTCAATAAGAAAATATATCCTTTATAATGAAAACAGTACTTTACTTCTGTGTTCTCCCTCCCTCAAATTCGTAACTCTGGTTTAACCATAAGAAAAACATCAGACTAACCCAACTAAAGAGGGTATAAAGTAACTTTCAAATATATAAAATACCTCAGAAGTAAAACTCAAAACTATCAAGGTCATCAAAAGCAAGGTAAGTTAAGAAATTGTCAAACGATATTAAGAATGATGACTAAATAATAATGTCATATACTGGATAGGATCTTGCCACAGAAGAAGAACATGAGGTAAAACTAAGGAAATGCAAATAAAATATGAACTTTAATATGATGTATCAGTATTGCTCCACTACTTATGACAAGCGTACCATGGTAATATGTTAACAATAAGGAAAACCTCGTTAAAATCATATAGAAATTCTCTGTACTATCTTTAAATTTTCATAAGCCTAAAGCTATTTTGAAATTAAAAGTTATATATATGAATTATACACATATTCTGTCTATACACATATCTTACTTTTACAAGATATATATTGTATGGGTTTAATTAGGCAAAGATTTGTGAAAGTCCTAATTGATAGGCTAAATAATCAGCTAGGGCTAGCAATCAAATTACTTAGTAGAACTCCCACTCAACTCATTTCACTCATTAACTTATTTGGTTAATTATTTAGCAATTATTTTAATTACTATGATTATATTTGCAAAGATTTGAAAAATCAACCAAAATTGTAATACAATTTCTACTGAAAACAATGAGAATAAATTGGCACATCCCAACTCGTATAAACAGATTCACATTTTACACAGGATTGCTACACAGGTTGAGCAACTTGCAGTGGCTAGAGAAGTGATATCTAGATAACGATCAGAGGAAAATATCAGAGACAAAAATAATATTTAAAAAGTCTTTTTAAGTATCTTTTTTAAAAAGCAGTGTTAATTTTTAAAGAGGTTATAGAAGTATTTGAAAGGAACATTTCCATGCTGACAACTACTGAATTTCAGATCATTTCTCATCAAGCTTTAGTTAGGCACAATCTATAGCCCATGTTTATCTTCAATCTTAACTCTATGGATTCCCAAATTGATGGATGTTTAAAAATTTTGTAGTATGATCTCAGGACAGTAGCCCCATTTAAAGAGATTTTTAAAAATTCCCACTCAGGAGTAATATGTAATCTTTTCATTTGTTATTATTTATGTGCTATATATCTTGTCATAATGGACCATTTGACTATCACTAAAATGTGATACAATCCTGTTCCACATTTCTGTTTTCTAAAACCTCAAATAGGGTATGGGCATTTTTGCATCACCTCTTATACCTCATATTTTCTAGATCAGTTGTGCTTCTAGAGTACAACTGTGCATACTTAGAAATTGGGTTGCAAACAAATTTTGCCTGAGGCACAAACCATGAATTAAAGTAATGATCACTTCAAGATAAAACTTTTCTTCTGTCTTTTAAGATCAAAATGAAAGTAGGTCAATGAAATTTAGGATATTTTTGAATATGTACAGTATTGTATTGTTTGCCAGTACCTAATTTACAATTACAGAGCTCCATGAATATTGAAATGATTCAGCTTCCCATTATAAATGTATGTGGCAGTTTGGTTGTTGATCAGTTTATGAAGTTAATGCAAATGGAACTGTCTTCCTGTCAGCATTTGAAATCTATAATGCAGTCATGTTGTATATTCAGGGACAGGCCATTGACAGTCAATTAACAAGTTTGATTGGTATGTCAACTCATTCTTTTGAATTGTTAATAGTATGTTAATAGCATTCATTTCTTTGTGCAGTCCCATTTGCAGCTTCACAGTTACAGCTATTTTTTATAATTCTGAGTAACCTAAAATAGTGCCTTAATAATAGATTATTAAACACCTGTCTAGTGTAGCTTAGGGAGGTTTTTCTAGACTGGGAGTTTGCAGTGGATCCCTTTGATATTCAAATCAACAAATGATAGCCTTTTTATTCAAAACGTAAATTCTTTTGATGGTTAGCTTGTTAAGAAATATTCAGCTCTAGTCTGACCTGATCTGGTTTCCCATGGAAAAGATCTGATGCCGTTTGAAGGTTCATAAATGGAATGCCAATGACAATTTGTTGTTGACGTTCTCCCGCCTGAGCCCTCAGATGCTGCTGGTTGATGTGCCGCTTTAGCTTCACCAAATAATCCTTGCAGGTAAATGATCTATGGATTGATCAGATAGTTTCAAAGCAAAGAGGGCTCTTCTGTGGTCTGGATTTTAGGCTTGGAGGGGTACTTAAAAAGATGCATCAAAGTTGACAGATGAATCTTAAGGCATAAAATGATGGGAGAAAGAAATGTGGGAATATTTTTAAGTGACTTGCATATTACTTAGACTTTTGAAACCCTTCAAATGTCGATCAAATCTGTTCCCCATAGCAGATTTATTTCTACCTTGGTTTTTGTTATGGTTGTTTTGTCTGTGTGCACAGGTTTAATCTCACTTTTCTGGGGAAGTTGATGAGACATTAACCGTATTATTCTCGAATGGTGCTTTGGAATAAGGTTGCGAGTTCATTTGCACAGCCATGTTTTATTCATACAGTTCCTGTACACCAGAATATAAGAATCTGCCATTTCTCTAGTCTAAAAAAATTGTCTTCACCAAGGAAGCAGTAAAAATTTTATTCCTTTTACCTCCTGTTCTTCACTTTTCTTGATGATGCTTTCCACGACCTACTATTTATATTTAATTTCATCGGCAGAAGTTTCTTTATAATATGAGGGAAAAAACTCCCACCAATGTAGTTTAGTTAATATTTTTTCTGTTCTATGCTTTGATGAATTTGGAGAAAAAATTTGCATGTATTTGAATTGTAGAATAGATGATACTTGTGAGACCCTCAAACTTCTTTAATATACAAATAAGGAAACTGAGGCATACAGTAATAGCTCATAGCTAGTGGGTGCATATGTAGGTCTCTATTCCTAACCTTGTACACACACTGCTTTTTAACAACATATAGAAGTTCAACTGAAGGTTAATATAATTGCAATGCACATTCCTCAACAGGACATATAAAGTTGCTGAAGTTTTCTAGCTATAACACAAAATCCTTTATACTTTCAGATTAAGAACTCTGTATGAATAAAAAATTATAAGTGCATATAATTCTTAAAATATAATCAAAATATCTGTAAATTACAAGTAGAAAGAAAGGAACTTAACTACTGTCTTTGACATTTTGTTCACCTCTGCCCATAGGCAAGATCATAGAACATATGACGTATGGCAGGATTAGGGGAGGAAGGCAAAAAAAGGCAAGTAAGCAGCATTTGGTAGCAGATTGCATTTTGTCACCTTTAATCCATTAGCAGTATGTCTCAAAATGTGTTCTATGGATCAATATTTCCCCAATATTCTTGGCCACCAAAAGGTTCTGTGTCTCAAGAATGAGAGCAAGTATATAGCCACTTGCATTGCCACAGTGCTTGTTGGAAGAGTAAAGTCTTTTTAAGGTCCTGCAGTGAAGAAACTTGTTCAAATTATAAAAATAATTTGAATACAAAATGCTTTGCTTGCTTGTTTATGTTCATCGCTTTTAAAACTGATTAGCATGGAAATTTGGGGGGATACTTGAACATCCTTGGGCGAATTATTTAATTTTTCCATGTTCAATTACCTTTTCTATTAAGTGGAGGTAATGATAGTGCTTATTGGCATGTGGATTAAACAAGCTAATATATGTAAAGCATTTAGAACAATGTCACACTGTATTAAGTTGTTACTATTGGATTTATTTATTAACTGTAATATTTTGGTGTTATTATTGAGTAAGACCAGTGCCATTGTTTTATTTGCTCTGGTTTACTTGATGAACATATGTAGTAAACAATGAACAGGCATTGGGTTGGAGCTAGGGGACTTTATAAGGCAATAGAATAAGGTTGAAATGAGGAGAAGCAGACTTTGTCAGCTAATACCTTACTAAGCAAAATGGTAATGGCAAGTACAAAGATAAGAACAGAAGCACTATGGGAGTACTGATAAGAGTTCTGTTGCCAACTCAAGGTAAACCAATGGTTTTATACTTGGAAGCTCAGAAACTACCAAAGGAAGGAGTAGGGAATTTCCAGATAAGAAAACAGTTTTACTTTCTGGGAAAGAGATTATTGTATCTAGGAAATGAAAATAAAGTAGAGTCTTAAATGTGACAAGGCAGGTAGCACATTGGCAAGGAAGACTGGAGCTAAAGGATAAAAGACCATTTAGCTAAGTTCAGAAACTTGATTTTACAATGCAGATAAGAAAGCAAATAGAGAAATTTTCATGAGAATGACATTCTCAGCCCCAGGCTTGTTTTTGTTTATATTAAAAAAAAAAAAAAAAAAAAACCTTGAAAGACAAAAATGGAGGCTGGAAAAGATGGTGGGTGTATGGACTGAGGCAATGGGAATGGGAATGGGAGTGGGAATAGAGAAAACATACATAAATTAAAAAGACACTTCTGAAGTAGAATGGACTAAAACCCATTGACCAATTAGTTGGGGGGGGAGAACCAAAAGGATAACAATATTTCTAGTTAGGGAGGCTATGTAAATAATGATACAGTTTAGATTTATTAATAGACACTAAGTTCTTAAAAAAAAATCTTTCATGAGTCCACACCTGCCACCAGTTTTATAGCAATGAAATTCTTCTCAAAGAGGACTAATTGGCCATAAAACTACAATGTTTGGTAGAACTAAAAAAAAAAAAAACTACTGGTAACACAAGTTAAAAAGTAACTAACTCACTAAGAACTTATCAGAAAACTTATCAGAAGCATATGGAAATATACATGTTAAAATTAAATGTTAATGCCATGGAGCTTCCCTATGACCCAGCAATCCCACTCCTAGGTATCTACCCAAAAGACACAAAAACACTGATTGAAAAAGATACTTGTACCCCCATGTTTATTGCTGCTTTATTTACAATTGGAAAAACATGGAAGCAGCCCAAATGCCCAAAAGTAGATGACTGGATTAGAAAGATGTGGTACATATATACAATGGAATATTACTCAGCAACCAAAAAAGAGAAACACATGTCTTTTGCAGCAACTTGGATGGAGCTGGAAAAGATCATGCTGAGTGAGATAAGCCAGAAAGAGAAAGAAAAATACCGCATGGTTACACTCATAGCAGGAGTATAATGGACCAGGCGAGAAAATAACAAAAATAATGAACAACCATAGACCAGAGACATTCTGTGGGGGTGGAGTGGGGAATGGGATCAAAAATGGGGGGGGGAAGGGAGGGAAATGCACGGGACTATGGTGGTGGCACAGGGGTGATTTGGTGATGGGAAACCCGTGGGGATTACAATTGAGATGAAAAAAAAAATGTGCAAAATGATGTAAAAATAAACTTTTTAATAAAAAAAAATTAAATGTTAATGCCACGGACAAAGTGAAAAATCATAATGAAAATTTGCCTTTTCTGTATGCTCACTAAGTTTTACACTTGGCTCCACTAAAGCACTGTTTTCATTATATTTGTGATTTCAATAGTTTCCTACAGTTTCCTCTTCTCCTTTTTCATTCTTAGTATCTTGAAATCTAGACTTGCTTTTGTATATACAGCTCCATCCACAAACAATATAGAGTAGATAGTGAATGCTTTCAGTATATAATACTTGAAACACCATTATTCTGATTTCATTCTGAAAGCAGAAAATTTTTTAAAAATTCACTGCTACTAATCACAAAATATCATATAAGAACTCTTGAGTAATATATTTCTTGTACCTTCAAAACACTGAGATTATATAGGCCTGCAACAAATTTGAACTTCCATGTTACATGATCATTAATGGAAAAATTAACCCAAATCTTGGCTTAATGTTTATGAACTGACAGACTCTCAGATTTTTACAATGGCTCATGTTGTGGTGAGAACATTTTCAGTCACGTATTTCAGCCATAAGCCTCTCTTCCCATTGTGGGACTCCTTGTTTGCACTGCCTTGTGTTTGAACACATAATCTTCTGGAAGCTCTACTGTTCTGAAGGTGTTAAACCACTAGTTTATATCGTATACAGTAACATCAGAAGTTGATTCTGTTGGCTGTTTTTCCTATTACCCTATACTGTGCTTATAAGCATTTTAATTGAGTTTTGGGTTGTGCCAATTTTCCCAATTTCCCTAAGATATCACACAAATTTAAGCACTAGCAGAAAAGCACTGTCAGCTCAAAATTCAGAACTAATATGCTATTCTTAAAGTTCTTAACTTCCAAATTGGAGCAGTATATTATACTCCACTCTTCACTCTGCTTAAGCAATGTTAAGATTATAAATCTGTCCTACAAGAGACAAGAGGTAAAAAACCCAATATAAAGAAGGTAGTATATCTTAAAAATATTAATAATTATTCATTCCATCACAATGAATTTTACATAAAATAAGTTATCCATGCCTTTATTGCTCCCAGGAATGTAGGCTTATATTATGTATCTTTGTAAGTATTTCTATGATTTCTTTTTATGTTTAGAAAAAGAACTTATGCTTGGGAAAGGTTATGTAACCATGAAAAAGGCTCTCCTTCCCAAACCTGCTTTAATCTAAATACCAAATTTATTTAAACTAGATATTTTTCTATCATCACAAGTCTTTCCTAATTCTCTGTAATATGTCAGGTTTTCTTCAGACTGAAGTAATTTCATCCACCAGAATATGTTTCCTAAGATGCTGCTTTCTCCAGAGACAAGTTCAGGAACCATAGACCATGAAGTTTCATGGACTTTCCTGTTGTTCAGCAGGAGGTTACTAATTTGTTCACCTGCTAATTAACCACTGTCAAAAGGTGTCAAGATATGAACAAATTCCTTTTCAAATATTTCAAATATTCGAAAGGTCTAGAATTTTGTAATATAATTTTATAGTTTTCCTCTAGCCCAAAAAAGTCTCCATCTTTACTTATTGTTAATTTTTATTTTTAGACTTATTTTCATTATATTAATAGAGCAAGGAAAGAAAACTATACTCCACACAACTTTAAATATATTTGCCCTTTAATTATTAAACCATTACTAGAAATTATAGGATAATATTGACAATATTCTAAGTTCATTGTCATATGTTATATATGCTATAAAGCTCTCATCATTTAAATAAATTGGAGATCGTTTGTCACTACACAGCACATACTTTTAGTTACACATGGATTTCTATTTTTTACATAGGGTTGTGTTTGAACAAACTGACGTGTTATGCCCTTTGTATAACTGTCATCCATACATTCTCCTCCTTGAAATCATTAAAAAAAATTTTTAAAGGTTTATTTATTCATGCTTACAGAGCTGGGATACAGGAGAGAGGTGCAGGGGTGGTGAGAGGCTTCACCAGAGACACAGAGGGGGACAGAACAGTCAGATGGAGGAAGTACACTGCTGAGGGGAGCAGCGGGCGTGTCAGGAGAGGTCTGCCACGACATATGGGTCACCTCTGGGCAGGGATTGAACTCATGCTGAAGTGGCGTTAGCTTCTTAGTGCTGTGCTTTAATCTGCTGCGCCACCAGGGTGGGCCTGAAATCATTAAAATTTAACTGTTATAGACAATTCATGAGGACTTCAGGTTTAACTCTGAATGTGTGAGAGCAAATTGCTGTTTGTAGCAGTGCTGCCACTTTGACCTTATACCTGTTTTTAAAAGTTTTTACTTTTATTATCAGTATTTTTTTCAAGTAGCACAGTGAAACAAGTTGAAAAAAATCAAGATAGTATTTCAGGGCCCTCCCTGGTGGCACAATGGTTAAAAGCACAGCACTGTGAAGCGATCTGCAGCCACGACAACACAGGTCCCATCCCAGGCCAGGGAGCTGACACACATGGCACAGCAGACCTCTCCTGTCTCACCTGCTGCTCCCCTCAGCATGTGTTTCAGTAGATCTACTTCTGTACCACACTCAGTCTTTGATGACTCCTCTCACCCCCACTTCTTGTATACATAAATGAATATATCTTCACCCCACTTCATCTGCACCCCACTTCTTGTATACATAAATGAATACATCTTTTAAAAAAAATAGTATGTCAAGGAAGCAAAGAGATACAGTCAAGATTTAGAAATTGCATGCATGTTGCTACCTTTGGCTTGAGCATAATTGCCAACTAGAAAAATAGTAACAGATCTGTATGTGGGTGGTTCCCCCTCCTGTCCTATTGCAGCAGATCTGCTCTAGTACAGAAATTTCTATAAGTGACTTGAGGTTAAAGAGATTCGTTTTTGGTAAGTTAAGAAATAAGATTTATTTGTCACTTGGTAGAAGTTGGTTAGTGGCATGAGTGTTATTTCTCACAATGAAAGCTGGCAGGCCACTATATTGGCATATGATTTTATAGCACATCATTCAAACAAAATCAATAATCCAACTATGTGTCCTTTGCTAGGTATAGTGAAATTTTATTATTCTGTGATCATTTTATTCTTCCTGGATTAGGTCATGTATTGTAACAAGCAGCAGCTCAGGTGGACAGAATATGCAAGTTCAAAATGTGTGTTTTTATCCACATGCCATAAACATATAATATTCAAGGGAAAATGCTATAAAAGTCAGACTCTTATTTCCTTAAATCATTTTTGTAATATCCTCAATGATATTTAGAATTCAATTTACCTAAAGAAAGGGATTTGCCCACTGTTGTGGAATGAGGTTTTTAAGCTGTGGTATTTCTTAATTGAGGCAAACAGAACAGCAAGAGATAGTTTGTTTCAAGATCAAATTTACTCTGCATGAACAAGAAGAGAAAAATCTTATCATACTCTTGTTCCTTTGATTTAATTTCTTCTGCATGGCTCTCTTTCTATGGAATAAGAGTATTTTATAGAAAAGACAGAGTGTTCCTAGGGAAGGTCTACACAGCCATAAAAGCCAGGTAATAAATTTACTTTAAAGCATCAGCTCCTAAAGTATGTTTGCATAGTAAAGTATGGATCAGGCCAAAATCCAGGCTTAAACATTTTCTCCTTGTTATCACCTCGTTAAGCTCCCCATGTCTCAGCCATGCCTCCTACAGTCACAGGTATGGTGCCACTAATTAAGAAGAAGGGGCTCATTACCAATTCTCATTAACATCAATTGGAGTTTTAAAGCCAAATCCCTGGACTAAAAATTTACCCCCTTAATGTTCAACACAGGTGAACGAATAAAATCATTTAAAGGCCTGTATCATGGGGTAGTGTAAATGTGTTCTCCAAGGATGAACAAATTGTTTACTGCAGTCTGGCACTAATCTCCTTGCTCAGTAAAAGGCAGGCAGAGCTTTGAAGGAAAACACTACTCAAGAGGGAGACAGACTGGGAAACAGGTAGGATTTGGTGACTGCTATCACCATACACAAATTATCATCTGCATATGTGTCATCTCAATAAAAATAGACAGATGAACAAAATTAGCAAAAGATTGTGCCTGATAATTAAGATCTCAACAAACATTACCTGAATTAATTAATGAAGAAATAAATGTTCACCTGTATGTTTTAACCTGCTAATGAAACTTACCTCTCAGACTCTTAAAATTTGCTTAAGAACTTCCTGGACCAGATTCCTTAAACCTTCTTCCACTACTATAATTTCTTACAGCTAACACTTCAGATTACTTTACTGTGGGAATATCTTAAAATACTTAAAAATTCTTAATTTCATTAAAATTAAAATGTGTTGATTTGAGAGAGCCACTTGTGGTTCATTGGAATGATAAGCCATATAGAAATAACTCTTCTTGAAAATAAAAATGATCTTTCCCTGCATCAGATAAGATTTATTCTCTCCTATGTAAACTCAAAGGCTACTTAGAACAAATTTAGAAAATAAATTTCTACTTTGCCTCACAACTTCCCTTCCTTACTCCAAAGTAAACAATGACCAGAAAGTCTTTTTTTTTTTTCTTTTAATTTATTTACTTATGCATACAAGAACTGGTGTAGACCAGAGCTGAATGGGGTAAGAGAATTCCCCAGAGACAGACTGGGGAGTGGAACATGCAGACCTACTGAAATACACTGCTGAGGGGAGTAGAGGGTAAGAAGGGAGAGATCTGCTGTGCCATATTGGTCTGCTCCCTAGTCAGGTTTGAACTCGTGCTACAGTGGCTGCCAATAGCTTCATAGTACTGAGACTTAACTCACTGCATCAAAGGGAGGCCCATAGAGAAATATCCTTTAGATTAATATTTGTCTTAAACTATCTGTAGTTTGGAAATTTTTTTCTGGTTTCATAGAGTCTAGCTTCAATTGTCCATATTTTCCTAGTGTGCATGTTGAGGCTTAAATCACATTACAGTGTGTACCATGTTTAGCCTCCCTCCAGAAGGACCATGATTTTGCTCTAAATCTCCCAAATTTCCACACGATATTTTCACCTATCAGTAGTACTGAATCAAAATATTGTAGCAAAAAGGGTGCCTTTATAACTATCTAGTTCATTTCAGAAATAACGAAGTTGAAATCTAAAAATTTAATTAATATTCCCAAATTCACAGACAATGAGAGAACTCTAACTAGAACTAGGCTTTCCAGTCCCATTTTACTTCCTGAATTAATAGCTGACTCAACCCAACCCAAGTATCACAGCATCACTCTCCCATCACATGCTCTGTCTTCTTTTACAATTCCAAAGTCATTTTAAATTTTAATTAGAATAAGAGAAAGCCTTAAGAAAATATTGTTCTGGATATATGGAAAGATCAGTTCTTTTACGTAAGATAGGGTCTGCCTTGTAAGCCTTTATAGTCTTAAAATGTTAACTTTTCATCTTTTCACCTGCTTAAAAATTGAAAGATAGTGATAATGGATGCATAAATGCATCGTGGGATGAATAAATTGTGTGAGTTAGAGAAGAGAAAATGAATGTGTTCGTGAAAGAGCAAGCACATCAATCAGTGGTTGCATGGTGTTTGCACCAGTGTGTCCAGGGAACACCTCACCAATCAATCATTGAGGAAGCTCCTTCCAACCTTCAGAAGCAGAAAAAGATTTCACACTAAGATGCCATAGAAAAAACTTAGCATTTAAAGAGGTCATTCCAGGGATTCTTCCTGTTTTAGAGGGCCGGGAAAAGTAGAGAGGGGGCCAAATGCCACTTAAAGCCTATACCTTAGAATTTTTTAAATGCTGATTGCATTATGAATCATTCTAATTTCCTATGGATTCATAAGCATTAACCAAGCATCATTTGGTACATCCCACTCTCACCTAAGCATAAAAAAAGACGTGTCAATTTCTGTCGTTTTTCACTTTTACAAATCATTCACCCTATAATTATTGGTCATGTGCAAGATACCATTTTGCTGCTGCTTTGAAGTAGCCTATATATACATTGGTAAGACAAAGAAAATCGGTTTATAAATAAGTATAAAGCAAGTAGGAAGGAAATAAATGGCAGAATTACATAAGTAACAGTATCCATCCCTAAATTTACAAGATAAAGAGAAGCACAGAAATATAAAAAGTTTGCTCATGATAATCTCATTCCCAAGTTTCTGATCTGGGGAATTAGTTCCCCATGTCTTTCAGGTCTCAGTAGAATTTGCTCCTGGAGGTGGCATACCATTTGTGTAGCTAATTAAAGCAGGATATATTTTGAAACGTCTTAATAAAATGTTGCCCAGTAGTTAAGAAAGGCAGCTACTTCCAATAAAGTGATTTTGTAAGTGACTTGTAATCAAATGACTTTGCAGGAAGTTAACATGTGCCACAGTCCTGACAGCATGATTTCATTTGCTGCTTATAGTCATTTCATCTATACAGACTTTTCAAGCCAAGAAAGTGGGAGAAAATCACATAGATTCCCTTCTAAGTGAAATTATACTGGGAAACCCAAGCAGCAAGCAATATCCACTCCAACCCAAAAAAATCAGTATCAGTCATGACAGACAATATAAAAACTGTACCATCAAAGACAGTATACAGAGTTTAATATAGAACTTGAAAGCCTGGACATGAGGATGAGACAGATAGGGTTTGAATTCTTTCTCTGCCATTTGTTAACTGCATAAAAATAATTTCCCTTCTCACAATAAATCATTAATATCACAATAAATTCTGGTTGTGGTTGCTGTTTTCCTTCTTTATCAATCTATAAAGAACCACTTCTTTAAAAATCTGAGTGCTAGCTAGGATCACAAAGAAAAAACAAGAGAAAGCACAAATAAACAGAATCATAAACGAAAGAGGAGAAATCACAACAAATCCAGCAGAAATCAAAAGAATAATCAGAGAATACTATGAGCAAGTATATGCAAACAAGTTCGACAATTTAGCAAAATTCCTACAACTCTACAACCACCCAAAGCTAAATAAAGAAGAAATAGAACAATTAAACTGGCCAGTTACAAGCAAGGAAATTTAAGAAGTAATCAAAACCCTCCCCAAAAATAAAAGCCCAGGACCAGAAGGATTTACAAATGAATTTTACCGAATATTCAGAAAAGAACTAGTGCCTATTCTACACAGACTCATCCAAAAAATCAAAAAAGAAGAAAACTACCACATACTTTCTATGAAAGTATCCAACATCCACTAATCCCAAAACCTAACAAAGAAAACACAAAAAAAGAAAACTTCAGACCAATCTCCCTAGTGAACAGACACTAAAATCCTCAACAAAATCTTAGCCAACAGAATCCAACAATGCATTAAAAGAATAATACACCATAACCAAGTGGGCTTTATCCCAGAAGCAGAAAGATGGTTCAACATCAGAAAATCAATTAATGTAATCCATTACATCAACTGACAGAAAAATAAAAACCACATAATCATATCAATAGATGCAGAGATGGCATTCAACAAAGCTCAACACCCATTTATGTTTAAGGCCCTCGAAATCCTCAGAATAGAAGGAACATTCCTTAAAATGATAAAAGCCATATATGACAAACCCACAGCCAATATTTTCCTCAGCAGAGAAAAGCTGAAAGCCTTTCCCTTGGGATCAGGAACAAGATAAGGGTGTCCACTATCGCCACTGCTCTTCAACATAACACTGGAAGTTCTAGCTAGAGCAGTAAGATAGGAAAAAGACATACAAGGAATCCAAATAGGGAAAGAAGTAGTAAAACTGTCCTTATTTGCAGATGATATGTTAATCTATATGAAAACCTCTAAAAACTCCACAGAGAAATTAATCAAAACCATCAACCAGTTTAGCAAGGTAGCAGGATATAAAATCAACACACAAAAATCAGAGGCTTTCCTATACACAAACAACCAATCAGAAGAAACATAAATTTAAAAAACCATCTCCTTTTCAATTAAAACAAAAAGAATCAAATACCTGGGAATCAACCTAACAAAAGAGGTAAAAGACCTATACAAAGAAAATTACAAAACACTGCTAAAAGAAACACAAGAAGACACCATGAAATGGAAAGACATGGGAGAATTAACATCATCAAAATGGCCATCTTACCAAAAGCAATATACAGATTTGATGCCATCCCAATAAAAGTCTCAATGATATTCTTCAAACAAATAGAAAAAATATTTATGAGATTCATATGGACCAACAAAAGACCTCAAATAGCCAAAACTCTAATGACTAGGAAGAAAGAGAATGGAGGTATTGCAATCTCAAACTTCAAGCTATTATACAAAATCACAATATTCAAAACTGCATGGTACTGGAACAAGAACAGACATACAGGCCAGTGGATTTGGATAGAAAACCTAGATATAAACCCACAGGTTTATGGACAGCTAATCTTTGACAAGATACAATGGAACAAAGAAAGTTTGTTCAGCAAATGGTGCTGGGAAAACTGGGAAGCTACATGCAAAAAAATGAAATTAGATCACTATCTTCACCATACACAAAAATCAACTCGAAGTGGATTAAAGATCTAAACATAAGAACGGAAACCATAAAATATGTGGAAACAAAGATGGAGCAAACACTACACGACATACACTTCAGCGGCATCTTTAAAGATAGAGCACCCAATGCAATGATAGAGAAGGCAATGATAAATAACTACATCAAGTTAAAGAGCTTCTGTACAGCAAAAGAGACGTTACCAAAAACAAACAGACATCCCACTGATTGGGAAAAAATTTTCTCACACAAAACTAATGATAAAGGATTGATCACAAAAATATACACAAAACTGATGAAGCTCAGCAAAAATAAACAACCCCATCAAAAAATGGACAGAACTAAAAAGACACTTCTCCAAAGAGGAAATGCAGATGGCCAACAAGCATATGAAAAAATGTTCAACATCACTTGTAATAAGGGAAATGCACATTAAAACCACAATGAGATACCACCTCATCCCAGTGAGAATGGCACGCTTTACTAGCAACAACAAGTGTTGGCAAGGATGTGGAGAAAAAGGAACTCTCCTTCACTGCTGGTGGGAATGCAAACTAGCACAACCACTATGGAAAACTGTTTGGAGGTTCCTCAAACTGCTACACATGGAGCTTCTATATGACCCAGAAACCCCAGTCCTAGGTATCTACCCAAAAGACACAAAAACACTGATTCAAAAAGATATCTGCACCCCCATGTTTATTGCTGCTTTATTCACAATTGGAAATAGCCCAAATGCCCAAAAGTGGATGACTGGATTAAAAAGATGTGGTACATATACACAATGGAATATTACTCTGCAACCAAAAAAAAAAAACACATGTGTTTTGCAGCAACATGGATGGAGCTGGAAAAGCCCATGCGTAGTGAAATAAGCCAGAAAGAAAAGGAAAAATACCAGATGGTTTCTCTCATAGCAGGAATATAATGGAACAGGTGAGAAAATAATGATAATGATGAACTGCTATATACCAGAGACATTTTGTGGAGGTGGAGTGGAGAATGGGATCAAAAACAGTGGGGGGAGGGAAATAAATACACTGCACTATGGTGATGGCACATGGGTGATTTGGTGATGAGAAGTCCAAAGGGATTGCAAATGAGATGGAAAAATGCACAAAATGATGTAAAAAATCAACTATTATATAATAAAAAAAAACACTGTTATGCAAGGGTTAAAAAAAATCTGAGTTCTTGTCTCATCACTTACTATAGGTTCATATATTGCTCTCCTTGCTAATATTTAAGGTCAAGAATTTCTTGAATTCTGTTAGTGCTTAAACAGCACCATGCACATAAAAGATAATGAAGATTTCCACTGATTTGAATCTATGGAAAAAGGAATGATGAAAAAGGAATCATTTGCATCTCAAGCCATGTAACAATTCAGAAATCCTTACCACCAATCCCAATTTGAATCACTTGAAAAAGATTTATTTATTTATTTATGCATATAGAACTGGGGTACCGGCCAGAGGTGCAGGGAGTGGTGTGAGAATATTCACCAGAGACAGAGTGGGGAGCAGAGGATGCAGATTACTGAAATACACCGCTGACGGGTGCAGTGGGAGGAACAGGAGAGGTCTGCTGTGCCATGTGAGTCCCCTCCCTGGCAGGGGATCCAACTCCAGTTGTACCACCAGAGAGGGCCCCATTATGGGTCTTAAATTAAAAACTTCCCTAAATTATGTTATTGGAAATGTAATATTCACCAGCAAAATCTAAGGGGAGTAAAATATGTAAATGCTTACAACTAGCATTTCATTTAAATTTCCCTAAGTTTTCCTTAATCACCTAGCAATTGAAAATTCTCAGGTTCAGTGCCCTTTATAACTCACCAGATGATATAATTTCTTTGAGTCACTTATTATCTATCTGTTAATTTTGTTCACTATGCATCAAATGGTGTTTATTAACAGAATACATTAAAGGCATCATAGAAACAGCATGTAAGAACCAGGTCTTGAGGTTATCAAGTAAATAAATGACATCCAGATTATTTAATTAAAGCAATGATTCCTAATATTATTTATCTAAACTCGTCAAATTATATTGGTTTACAGTTTGTGATGGCATACAGAAAGAATACCACTATAATACAAATCTAACACATGTAAATCATGGATTCCCTGATTATTATCAATATGCAAGCTTTTCTAACATATATGGCTACAATAAGGCAAATTGCTGCAGTAGAGTTCCTGGCCATAATTATGACTTTTTTGACTACCCATAATTATTCCTCTTAGAAAGATTTCACCAAAATCCAACTTATAATGTCTTACTTTTGTAAATTCTGTAAAATGGCAATTGTTTTCCATGAGCAGTTCAATGCTCACTTAACATGTCATATCTGTGGCACCTCATTATATAAATAAGTAATACCAAGAACATAAATCTTAAAGCCATAAACCTTTTTGGCTCTATATACACAGTATATCAGAAAATATTTAGTTTTTTAATGCCACTTAATCATTCATTAAAATAAGCAAATGTGATGGTGCTTCAGTATACTGTCAGTCACAGGGTCTCCTGTTTTCGCTGTTTCTTTATGATTAAACTTTGCACACGCGGTTGCTAGTTTCTAAGTAAAAAGTCTTGCAACTGCAGTATATTTTCCTATAATCACAAGAGCAAATCTCCCACAGTAGCATAGTGTGGGAAACAATATCATCATAACAGAGACCTTGGCACATAAGAATTCAAGTAAGTGAGAAATAATTCTCCAATTTAAAAAGCTTAAAATCTGTACTATGATACATTTTTATGATTTTGAAGTTGTAATCCATTGTATATTCTAGGGAACATTCACACACTCAAAACTGAATTTTTTGATAGAGAGAGAGCAATTTGGCCCTCTTTTCTCTCTGGAGCTAATATTACTCAAAAGAGAACTTCTTGTAGTTCTATTATTTTTTTTGGGGGGGGGGCCTTTCTGCCAATGATTTACTCTTGGGCACACCTTGAAGGGGGCCTGACTTAGAATCAGACCCTGAGATTAAGGATGTAGAATGGAATAAGATTAAGGATATGGAATGACATGATGCAGACTCAGCCAAAAAAAAAAAAAAAAAAAAGCAGAGCAACGCTAGAATTTACATTAGCATTGTCCCAAGCAATGAAAGGGAATGAGCCTTTCCTACTCCAGGACTAGAGTATCATGGGAAAATTATGAGGCTCTCTGCCATTTGTGGGCTAAGTGGCTCCAGGCATAAAGGGGGTATGGTATCACACCAAAGGGTGGTGAGTACACAGAAAGAGAAATAGCAAAGGGCTCTGTGCAGGCAGAGCACCACCATTGTCTGCAGTAGGTTGTACCCCCAATACCAGAGACAGAAATAAAACCAGATTTAAGATTGATGTGTCCTTGATATCCATGAAGACTATTTGATATCAGGATACAAAATTGAGTAATTGAGGTGTTGTCTGAGCTGGTATTCACCCATCATCAGGTTCTACTTTTTCTGTGTTTATTCAACCCTGTTATGACCTCCCAGCTGTTCAATTCTCTCATTGTCTTCAACATTTCAATATCTCCATCCCCACAAATATAAATGAGGGAATCCATGTCTCAATTTTCACCTCCAAAATCCTGAATTATTTGAAATTGTACTTTAGGTCACATGTTCTATCCTATTCCAAATTATAGCAGAAGTGCATTGTATTCATTGGCTTATGCTTACATTACATGCCCCGCCCTTAAATCTGGCCTAAGTACATGAATGGAGTCAATATTATTCAAATGTCTGTTTGGACAATCAGAATAATATCACAGAGCAAAAAGAAAAGAAATCTAAATAGTCACTGGTCTCCTATTCTCACTGTAAATTTGGATTGGCTGTGTTCTGAACCTAACTCCAGGCTATAGATATGGTGATGTTTGAACCATATTGTGAAATAGCAGAAATGGTTTGAGTAGCTAGATTCCTTAAGGTTAAACTATGATATGTGAAGCATGAGGTACATCACCTCTGCCACCAATGCCAACTTGAACATCACCCCATCAGCTCAGCCTCCCAAGAACAAACAGATAACTTCACTAACATACTTTGACTTCGTTGGGGCAAAGGTTTGTCAGTAAGTAAAGATTTTTAATTGGATGTCCCAGAAATTTCCTATAGACCAAATCCAGGGACAAACCGGAGGCTGAGGCTTAGTCACTTAAATGTATGATTATATCCTAACCATCCTTTTATTCATTTATTTAATAAAACTTAAGCACCTAATATATATGAAGTACTCCCTGTGAATGCCAGTGGTAAATAGATTATAAGTACTTGCGATCAACATAGCATTACAAATAATAGCAAGCAGGCAACAAACAAACAAGTTATCTTACGGGAGTGATAAATACCATAAAGAAAAATAATGAACTTGAAGTCAGGGAAGCAGAGAATTTACCTAACGAGGTGAAGTTTGAACTGAAATTTGGATAAGAAGCCAGTCACACGAAGATCTCAAAACATTAAAGACATTGGAAACAGAAAACACAAAGGCGAGAAGTTGAAATAAATTTTGCATATTAGAGAACAGAGAGAAGAAACTAATATCTGAATCATGGTGAGTGACACCAGCATGGACTTATGATCCACACCCATGCATACATTCTCTGCCTCCATCTATAAGGGCAGTTGTTGTTCAGCTTCAAATTCCTACGACCTTAATTCTTAGTGGCAGGAAAGCAGCAAGGTGGGACAGGGGGCAGATTTACCTGCTAGCCTCCAGCAAATCTTCACTGTCTCTGGACTTTTAGGCGTTCTGTTGGCTTTTCCTCCTGTAGCTGTTCTCTGCCGCACTATTCTCTGCCACTCCTATCTGCTTCGTCTCTTGGCTCAGGTGTCCCACTACTCATGCCTACCCCACATGCCAGGTGTCCACCATAAAGGCATGCTTCCCCCTCTCAAGTGCTTCCTGAATTCAGGGCCACACAGGTGATAACCACAGAGGCCAGTGTTACAAAAGCCTAAGCAATCTTCATTTACCCTACACCCGAGTAGTCCCCAGAGTATTCCACAAAACCCTGGTGAGGTCTAAATGTTTTGTTCTGTAGAACATTAATACCTTTACCTTCTACTAATTTTTGTATTAAATATGTGTAGTTTTTTATTTTGGAACCTGAAAAACTTACAAAATCCAAGAATTTATAATCATTTTAAACAATGATAGGCCCCTATCATATGTATAACATTATTTTAATCTATTTCCTCCCATTTAATGAAATACCATACTGTTTCTTATCTACATGTGGCAACCCTTTATTCTTTTTCATGATTCTGATTATTCATTACTGAGTAAATGGTAATTTACTTCACCAATTGTCAACTGATAGACATCACATTATTTGCAGTTCACTGTCACCATAAACGTTTCTGTAGTTGAATATTCTTGTATAAATGTCCTCATGTTCTTGCACAACTAGTTATATAGAATTCCCCATAATGAGAATGCAAAATGAAAGTACATGAATTAAGATAAATATTGCATATTCCTCCCACACTTGGCTGGTACTGAACCAATAAATATTTTTCAAACCTAATAGAAAAATTTTCCCAGAGTTCTTATTTTAGTTATCATTTCTGGACCTTCAAATTATTCCCCTTCAGTTCTTAAATATTTTAACACAGTTTTTCTGTCAATTCTTGGTGATTACACTATTCTTTCAAGGTATGCAAGGTCATCTTGCCAATACTAAACCAACTTTATCTACAGATACTAAATCTGATAGTCATACACGGAGTCTTTTAATCTCACCAGTAACAGCAGGCCCTCCATAAACTCACTTCAGACATCTCACTCTTCAGCTGTTACTTCCTATCTCTCCAGTTCACTCCCTTTAGTACTCTGCTTCTACTTGATCTCATAAACATTAATCTTATAGCTTAATGTTTCTTAGCACACTGGTGTCATTCTTTGTTTCCCTAGATAGATGCTATGAGCATCATTAAGATCATTCCATGCATTTACCCTCATCTTGTCACTTTCATCATCCCTCAATTACACTCACCTGACTAAAATGACTGAACCCTGGTTAAACCAATCCAGCTCACAGTTCACTCTTCACGGGCCCCTGAACAAGGCTAAAGAAAAACCAAAGTCATACTCTCTGGCATACTTTCAAACTTGTCAGCATTTATCCTGAGTACTTCATGCTAACCCAGCATCCTTGCTATATTCTCCAATTCATTCAGTCTCTGATGCTCTTTGAGGACTAGTTTCCAATTTTTTTAATCTCATTCCAGGCCTCCAATAATTTCTCCTTTCTCTTGACTCTGATAATCACCTTAATTGTCAAAGATAATGGAAACAATCAGAGGGAAATTTCTAAACCCTTCCCTTCCACACTTAATATTCTATCTACATCAACCTTCCTCCTGTTGCTGCAGGAGAACTGTTTGTACACACATTCAAGGTCAATTTGGAGGCAAAGGAATTTTGACATCATAAGTAGGAATACTGACTACCAAGTAAATTAATCTTTGAGCATAGATCAGGCCAGGGACAGTGCCAGATTTGCTGCTCAGCTCTGGTTGCAACTTGACATCACAATGAACATAATCTAATGATTCATGTCACCATGGAAATGGACAAGACCTCATTAATCACTTGGCTACCCTATCATTTTACAAGTTGAGATTATTTTACAAGGAAGATCTCTTAAAAAAAAAAAGCAAGCAATTAGAAGTGAGGTAGAAGGTAACATGATGAAGGTATTTCACAAATTTTCTTTCTGTAGGACTTAACAAAGTCTAAAAAGAAGCAAAACCAAAAAAAAATGTACAACTAGCAAAGCATCAATTAAAAAAGTACAGAACAATTTAAGTAAAATAAGATGGCAGGGCTCTATATAGAATTCCTGTTCTAGAGAGCAATGAGATGAGGTAGTATGTCAATGTGAGGTACTTGGCAATTCTCAGGTTTTTTGCCCTCTTGCCATTCACATCTACAATGGACACCTGTGGTCTTATAAGCATGCCTGGCAGAAGTGTGGTGTGGGAGTGTGTAAATGGGCATAGCTGAGCTGAGAGACTGACCGTATAAGAGTGGCAGCAGCGGACATGTGGCAGAGGACTGTCTGGTAGAATGCAGTAGAGCCCAGCAGAGAGACCATGAGAGAACGCCAGAGAGCGTAAAGACTTTTCCCAGCCTCCACCCCCCTGCACAACTGCCTGCCCTGCACCTGGTTGCCTCACTACAAATGGTGTAGAAAGATAATTAGAAAGATAATTAAACGCCTGAAAGAGTCACTGAGGACTCCAGGACTCTACTTTTAACGTCTGCCTCAATCCATAGAATCTCTGGATCTGGGCTGCTCTGTGCTTTGCTGCCACACAGTCAATCAAGTTGTTTTTAAATAACTCACAGTTATTCTCCCAATTTTATCCTAAAG
>NW_004567124.1:30732401-30744017 GCF_000260355.1 Condylura cristata
ACCCTTCGGGACACCTGTCCCTTATTCTTTCAATCTAATAACCCTGACTCTGGCTTGAGGTGTCACAGGTTTTCTCATTTCTGTTCTGGATCCAGTAAAAGAGGAGAAAAACATGTTATAATTTCTGTGAAGTTACTGGCTTGATCAGGACCAGCAAGCAGCAGTCAGCAATGTCAGGAAGACAGGGGGAAAAAATGTGTTGTCAAACACAGACCACATCAGAAATTATCTGGATTATGCTAATGCCAGAAAGCAAAGTGTATAACATTTTTGCAACTGCTTTATACACTCAAGAAAATTTTAAGAAATTATGACCCTTATGAAATGGTAAAGTAAATGTTCTTATTACAAGGAATAAGATACAAAAGAAACTGGCAGAACTAAAGACAGAAATCATGGTTACCCCCATAACTGAGATAATGGGTTGCTCTCATTAACCAGAGCTTTAAAACTTGGCCCTTAATAACAAGAGCAGCACCCCAGGATTAGGCTTTGTATCCTAAAAGTAAACAAAACAATTCTCAGATAGGTCCTGTTCTGACTACAGTCCTCTACTAGTGCTACATCTATTGCTCAATAGCAATCTAGAGGTTGAGACTGCAACAGAATGTATGAGAAATTTTGGCCAATGAGTTGGCTTAGGAGAGGGGATCACTGTGGCTCCCCATCACTGTAGCCAGTTTCCCATAGCACTGTGGGAAGCCTGAAGCCTTGGTTCTTACCAGAAGCAAATTTTCAGTGCCCTACTGCCCTGGTTCCTTCCTGCCTATCCCTCCTTGTCAGTGTCTGTCTCCCAGCCATCTGAACAAATGCAAAGGCATGGATCTATGGAATAACAGATAGATAAAGAAAAATCAAGAGGAAAAATAACAATATATTAAAATTAATATATATTTATTTACAAGTTGTATATTAAAATAATTCATAAATATTAAAAACCGTGAGAATCAAGCAATGTCTCAGAGATAATCGAGGACAGGGTTATGAAAAGTCACACAAAAATAAAAAGTCAGAGGCCCTCCCTGGTGGCGCAGCGGGTTAAAGCACAGCACTGAGAATCTAAAGCCGCTTCCACATGTATGAGTTCGATACCTGCCTGCCCCGGAGGTGACCACATGGCGTGGCAGACCTCTCCTGACCCGCCCGCTGCTCCCCTCAGCAGTGTACTTCATCGATCCGCCTGTTCTGCTCCCCACTCTGTCTCTAGTGAAGCCTCTCACCACCCCTGAGCCTCTGGCCTGTACGCCAGTTCTGTATGCACAAATAAATAAATCTTTAAAAAAATAAAAAGTCAGAAAGAATGAAGCACTTAAAAAGATCAAAGTAGATTTTTAAAAAAATGAAAAGCTAACATATGGTTACTATATGTTAGGAGGGAAAATTTTTAAAGAAACATCTTCAGGAGTGAAAACAAATCTATATATAGATCAAAAACTTTCAATTTGTTTTAGAAAGTGCCTGTAAAAAGTGGTCAATCTCATTATATTTTTAAGTTATTAAACAGCAAGGATAAAAAAAGCTTTTAGAAAGAAAAATATCATGTAAAAGGAGGAAGAAGTTAAGGGATTCATTTTTTCACATTACAAATGTGAAGATAGTAGAACATTATCTAAAGAATTTCCATATCAATACTATGTGTGTCAGTCAAAATAGTATTTTTGAGAAGAAAATGTATTTTAAATATGTAATGACTGAATGTCATCCATGTCCTATTTTTCAGAACTTTACTTAAAGCATAACCCATACTTCCAGTTCCAATAATATAGTAGATTAGGCTACAGAGATTTCAGATACAGCAAATAAAAATACAGAATTTAATTTTCAGATAATGAATAACCTTTTAGTTTAAGTATGGCCCATGAAGTTTAGGATATGCTTCCACTAAAAGAACATTTCTTGTTTATTTGAAATTTACTCTGAAATGTGCATTCTGAATATTTTGCAGTTCTAGGTAACCTAAAACGATCACAGAACATATAATGAGAGATTCTGTATTTAAAAGAAAAACAGACATAAAAATACCTTTAAATCATATGAGTGAGCTTATGAGAAAGTAAAAGGAATTTCTAAAAGAAATTAAAATGAAAGCTAAGAATGAGACAATGGTAATAATTGGCTCATCGTGGTGACAAAAAATATTCATGTTTGACTGGCATTTAGGGACAGAAAAAAATGCTTTGTAGCCACACAAAGTGCAGAGTCGGATATGAGGCTTCTTTATGTAAGCTAGTACTCATGAGGGCCATATTCTCTATGAAAGGATGGACTAAGAAAATATTCTCGCCAGCAAAAGGAGACAACCAACTTGTTTGTGTTGAATTCAACTCTGAGTAGAAAGCAAAACACATTGCCCTGAGAATTCAAACACAGTTTCCCCTCATACAAATTAGGAGTTGAAACTGCATGACTATATGGTCCTAGAAAACCCAGATTTATTTCAATGGCCCTAAATCAGAGTACTGTGGAATAACTGGCAAAATCAAACACAAACCCTCTAGAGAAACTGACACTGAACTCAGGTCTTTCAGCAGTTGCACAGTCATACCAAATCTTAGCTCACCATCCAAAATAACAAACTACATGAAAATATAAGTCACTACAGAGAAAATTCATCAGGTCACCATGATAATAAACAAAAGACAAGTACAAATGAAGACAAAGCAAAAGGACTAGAATACTAAGAACATACTATGTTAGAATTGGTGGAAACAAAGAATTTGAAAAAGCACACTACTAAATGTTGGCACATTTTAAAGAGATAATATAACATTTAGAAATAAAAACTATAATCATTAAAATTCTAGGAGCAAATTTATTAGATAATTAGGCAACTGAAAGAGAAATGAGAGAGCTGAAGTAATTATACAGATTGCAGCATAGCATCATGGGAAATGACAGGTTAAAAAAAGATGAAAGATGGAAAAAGCGGTCTAAATTGCAGACTATTACATATCTAGCACTAGGAAAGTTAGTAAATAAATTATCACACAGTGCCTGGGGATATTATATAATATAAAATTCCTAATATATGTATATATCCACACTTATTAATAAGGATAGATTTCATTCTTATCAGTTAATAAAGCAGATTCATATAAAGTTATGAATATATTTGTTTATATTTAAATTACTTATTATACTATAAATAGTAAATATATTTAAGTAAATTTTTAAAAAAACATTGGAATGACCTGTAAGAATGAACAGTTATTTCAGAATATTGGAATTTCAGGGAAATTTGACTTCCTGGCTATACATTTCTATAATGTTTGCTTTTTTTTCTTAAGAAGTATATTACATACATACACATATACATAGAGACTATCCCACAGATTTTGATTCTCAGAACAGTCTTCTTTCTATTAAACATGAGACTATTTTGATGATAGGCCATGTAGTCTGGAATTAACAGGGCTTTCTGTATAACTGTGATATGTTTTATTTTATTTTATTTATGGTTATAGGAACCTCTCCTTCAATGCCACTCCTAAATATTAGGTATTTAATGAATGATTTCATTTTGTTTACTGTATGTTTGTAAAGATTAAGGAAAGGTATACAGAAGGGAGTGGAAGTATGGAGAATACCAAGAGACCATAATATTTTAGACTGAAAAATGACAATTATCACTACAATACACTAATATGGCCGATCCAGAGTACATAAAACAACAGATACATGAGCATTTACAAGTAATCCTGATGTATATGTCATTTTTCTAATAAAATATATTTTGTAAAGTTCTAAATAATGCTAAATAAAATCATAAATAAATCCTGAGACTATCATAGTTATTAGGAAGACATTTGATAAAATAGAACAATTAATGGTGTTCTTCCTGAAATTTTCTCAAGTACTTAAATTTAAGAAAAGTTGAAATTTCAAATTGTAATTTAAAATCACAGTACTATGGTGATGGCACATGGGTGAATTGGTGGCTGGAAGCCCATGGGGTTTATGAGATGAAAAAATGAACAAAATGAAGAATGATGTGAAAAAATAAAATAATAATAGTAATAAAATAAATTTTAAAAAAGCTCAATAAAGAAGTTAAAATTTTAAATGTAATACAACTTCTCATATTACATTCTTAGTTTAAAATTATTTTTGAGGACCTCCCTGGTTGCTTAAGGTGTTAAGTCTCAGCACTATCAAGTTATCACCAGCCACTGCAGCACATGTTCGAACCCCAGGCAGGGCAGACCTCTCCTATCTTGCCCACTGCTCCCATCAACAGTACATTTCAAAAGATCCTTCTGCTCTGCTTCCCACTCTGTATCTGGTGAATCCTATGCTTCCCACACCTCTGGTATGTACCCCAGCTCTTGTATGCATAAATAAAAGAAATCTTAAAAAAAACCTTATTTTTGAATAGAAGACAGTAGAGGACCATGGTGCTTTGGTGGTAGAAGTGCTATAGTGACTATACCCAAGGGAGGAAGCCCTACACTGTCAACACTAACAAGAATGTAAAACAATGGTACTTCAATTTTAAAAAATTAATAAATATATGCTCTTTTGTAATTCCCAATGGCATTGAGCATATTGGTGCTTAGATTATGCCTTCTGAATACCACTGGCCAATAGAAAGAATCAGGGCTATTTAAAGAAATGACTGCTTCTACAGTTGGGGTATGGAGGATACAGGGAAGCCTAGAGCATCTATAATGTCAGAAAATAAAGGAATGCTCAAAATATGAAAGGATAGATACGTATCAAGTAGAAGGAGAGCCATCCTGTACAAGGCCTGAGTGGCCAAAGCTAGGGGAATTTTAGCAACAAAATTTGAAGTATGAACTAAATATACATAAATCCATACAGATATAAATAATTCCCTATCCTCAAGGATGCATGAATTTAGTTAATCCCTTTCCAAAGAATATAGATGAAGATAGATAGATAGATAGATAGATAGATAGATAGATAGATAGATAGATATGGATGGATGGATGGATAGATGGATGGATGGATGGATAGATGGATGAATGGATGGATGGATGGAAAGGGAGGAATAATGGCTTTATAGTGAAGAAATCTGGCAATCAGCACCTTAATCAAATGATCCAGGAAAGTCATCACTGATGGTATTAAGTTTACTGCATGTAACTCATCATATGATCTAATGAGAAGGACACTTTCACATTTCTGCAGTTTTCTTGCCCAAATCTATAGTCTAAGTCTAATCTCAGGTAAATATTGAAAGAAACAAATATAGTCCCTGTAGTTTTCTGACCACCTGAGGGAAGAAATCAAATAATGTGCAAATTAAAAATGATGTAAGAAAACAAATATTAAAGAAACTTCTTTTAAAAATTTAAAAAACAAAACAAATTTAAAGGCACTATACAAAATGTCTAACCAGTGTCCCTCAAATTGTCAAGATTATGTAAAACAAGAAAAGACTGAGACACTGAGACACAAACTAGAAAGTATTAAGGAAATAGGATAACTGTGTTATCATATCGTAAGTGATAAAGAGCTAAACTATTAAGGAAAAGGTAACCTTAGAAGTCGGGAGTAAAAGTGATCAACACTTGGGTTATACAGAAAAATAAAATTTTATACAAAATATAATCCATCTAAAATTTTCATATGTGAGAAAATTCTCTAAATGGTTATCTACTTCTCTATAAGTTACTTATTGAAAGAAAATCTGTCTTTTCCCCATCCTTTTTCCTAGGAAGTTACTATACCTCCCCCTTGTAACAAAAGGGGGACCAGAGTGGAAAGACTGATAAGGCTGAATGAAGTCGAGTTTATTTACTAGCAATGCTGGAATCTTAGTTTTGACAAATGCAATGTGGCAATTTAAGATATTAACATTGGGAAAATAAAGATTTGTCCAAAAAATGTATACAAAAGAAATCCTATTACATGCAACTTTACTGTACATCTAAAATTATTTCAAGATTAAAAATTCTTTAAAAATAAATTAAATCCAAAACACAACTATTAGAATGGCTAAATTCACAGCAATGACAAGATCCACACTTGGGAGGGTGTGGAGCAACAGGAATTCTCATGTATTGTCAAGGAGAATGCAAAATGGTAAAGTTATTTTGGAAGACAGTTTGGCAATTTCTAGCAAAACTAAAATTTATGTGATCTAGCACTTTTGCTCCTTGGTATTTATGGTAACCAAATGAGTTAAAGCATTTTTTTTTAAAGATTTATTTATTTATTCATACAGAACTGGAGTACAGGCCAGAGATGCGGAGGGTGGGAGGAGCCACCAGAGACAGAGTGAGAAGCAGAACAGGCCGACTGACAAAGTACACTGCTGAGGGGAGCAGCCGGTGGGTCAGGAGAGGTCTGCCTCATCAGGTGGTCACCTCCGGGGCAGGCAGGGATCCAACTCATGCGGAAGTGGCTTAAGCTTCTTAGAGCTTCGCTTAACCCGCTGCTCCAGAGGGAGGGCCGCGTTAAAGCATTTCGACACAAAAATTTGCACATAAATGTTTATAGCAGCTTTATCCATAATTACTTAAACTTGTAAGCAACTAAGATCTTTCAGTGGTGACCAAATAATCAACTGTGATACATTCAGACAATTATTATTCAGCATTAAAAAGAAATGAGGTATTAAGCCACCAAAGACATAGATGAACCTTAAATGTATATTGCTCACTGAAATAAGTCAAGCTGAAAAGGCTACATCTGTATAATTACAGCAGTTGACATTGGAACAACTGGCCCTCTGTATCCCCAAGTTCCAAGTTCAACTAATTACAAGTGTCATTTGGTTAAGCCTTCAGCGGCAAACCAACAATAAGGGACTTGAACATCCTTGAATTTTGGTGTTGGGAGAGGGAGACACCCCCTGTCTAGTAGTTAGAAACAAATCCTCAAAGATGCCAACTGTTAAATTTGGAGGAAGTAAAAAAAATTGGATTTTCAAAATTTTCAAGGTCAACTATACACAATTTTCTGTAAAAGACAAAACTATAGTGACAATGAAAAGACAAGTGTTTATGAAGCCCTCCTGGGAGAAAAGGAGAGAAGGATGAATAGATGCAGCACAGAGGGTTTTTTTTTTTAATAATATAATAGTTTGTTTTTACATCATTTTGTGCATTTTTCCATCTCAGCTGTAATCCCCTTGGGCTTCCCATCACCAAATCACCCATGTGGAGCACAGAGGGATTTTTTTTTTTTTTTTTTAAGATTTATTTATTTGTGCATACAGAACTGGGGTACAGGCCAGAGGCTCAGGGGCAGTGAGAGGCTACACCAGAGACAGAGTGAGGAACAGAACAGGCAGATCAACGAAGTACACTGCTGAGGGGAGCAGTGGGCGGGTCAGGAGAGGTCTGCCACGCCATGTGGTCACCTCCGGGGCAGGCAGGAATTGAACTCATGCGGAAGCGGCTTTAGATTCTCAGTGCAGTGCTTTAACCCGCTGCGCCACCTGGGAGGGCTTCAGAGGGATTTTTAAGGCACTGAAACTATTAAAATACTATAATGGTGGAAATAATCATTTGTCAAAATCCATAGAATTTTCAGCACTAAAAATGAAATCTAATGTAAACATGGACTTTAGTTAATAATAATAATAATATCAATATTTATTCCTCAATTGTACACAAGTATATCACATAATACAAGATGTTAAAAGTAAGCAGGGAGCTTGGGGAAGGATGTGGTCCTTTTCTGCTCAATTTCTCTGTAAACCTGAAACCTCCCCCCCAATAAAATTTTTTTAAGTAAAAATAACAAAAATCTAAAGGAAAATTGATAATAAATGGAAAGGTATGTTATATTATTATATTGTTATATAATAAAATTTTAATGGTAATTTTTATGAATATTCATTATATAATTCTATTTTGATCTGTTTGACACTTTTCATGATTAATGTGGACAGCAAGTCCTCATTGTGGAAGAAAAGTTAGCATTATAAGATCAAAATGACTATACAGGATGTAATTCTAACTTTGTTATGGATTTCTCTTATGATTCTGTTTTTTTTTTAAAGTATAACTTGATTTAACAATCTGAATTACAAATCTAATTTTGAAACCCAATCGGCCCTATCTTCAAAACTCCAAGTGTAGATTAAAGCGGCTTATTGTTTAAGAAATACAACTAGATATAAACTGTGTGTTATCTCATCAGCAGAAGAATGCAAGAAGTACTTTGTACTTCTTTACACACTATTGAAGACATGGTAGAATCTACATAACTACTGCCCTGGACTATTGTCATTGTTTTTGTAATGATTAATTACTGTTGAATTTACCAATCCAAAATATATTTTTATACTTTCTACAATACGACATTAACTCCAATTTTAAATGCTACATACTTCTCATTATAAATCTAGATAAACGGAATGTCTGCTCTTTTTTCAGTCACTACACTGTATAAAATCATTTTTAAAATACTTTAACATATTTATCTATATTAAAAGCCTCATAAAACAGTTATTGCAGATACACAACTGTTATTTTTAATGTATTTTAAAGGAACTGTACCTCATGTCCTATATAGATTACATACATTTTTTAATAAATCATGTGAGCCAAGACAATTGCAAGACTTTAAACAGGAAAACTTATTCTCACAGGAGAAGAATGCTAAAAGAGAATTATAATTTTTAGTCATCATGTCCAATTGATGAATTTTTAACCTAAAATGATAACCTTCTTCCTTTGCCATATCAAGTACTATATATTTTAAAGAGAAAGTAATTCTTGATACTACCACAAATTATGACCTCATTTTATCTCACTACAGAGCACATAAAGAAAACCTGCTTTATATAGATCAAGTTACATAATTGAAGACTCCCTTTGTGACTTAAAAGTAACAATTACTGTGTAAGGAACTATTTCCTTTTCAGCATTTCTGTATCTTCATGAAAGTCAACAGCATCTTTCTTTAATTAAAAATGAAACTCTATGCTTCTAGAATACTAGCTAGTGTCATCTTAGTGATCCCAGAAAAGAGATAAAAATTTCTATCAAATTTCATCATCACTATAATTATAACATGGACTCTTTAAGGTTAAGAAAACATGTAATTTTTCAATTCTATAACTATGTTTAGTTAATTGACATATTAATTAACATTACTAGAAGTCCTCATTTTAATATTTAAATTTGTATTCTTTTAAAAAGATTTCACATAGTTGTATGAACAATTTTACATGACACAGTTCAATTTCACCATGTTTTCTAAATAAATAGGTCCTAAGAAAGGATAATTATATCATATAAGCTAAAAGTTTGCCACTTTGCTGCTTTAATCCTATTAGGAAAAGATGATTTCAGACTAAATCAGCATGAGACCTTTATTGCCATAAGTTTTAATTGTTTAGGTTCTCATTTACGGTCAAAATACACTTGACTGATCAGAGGAGGTCAATTAACATATTGTCAGCCAGGCTTACTTACATTGACTGAACATAATAGTAGTTATTTGATTGTCAAGTCACAAGGTCACTGAATCTTTTGTGTATTTTGTCCTCCAAAAGAGCAGCAGTCATTCAGATACCAGAAAGCATTCCTAACAAAGATTTTATTTTATTACTTATTGATTTAAATCACTCTTAAAAACAAGTGTTTCATTCTCTGTGGACAAATGACACATCACTTCTTTGTAAAATATTTGAGAACCAGCTAAAAATCCTGTAGCTGGGAGGATGTTTATTCAGCAAGTATCTTGCACTTGAAACTACATAGTTTTTTAAAGAGCAAAACAATCCAATGATAACCCTTTGCAATATTGACTTTTTGCCCAGCAAAGTGTCTTTGCTGTAATTACAATGAGTCAGAATAAGTTGGGCACACAAATGCTCAAATACCCCTGGGCATGAGAGGGTTAGTCTCAAAACCAAGAATGAGAATTGAAACAAGAAGGATCCCAGGTCAAGAAAGGGACAGGACTCAAGGACAAAGTTTTGATGTTCCCATGGGTTGATAAACAAGAGGCTAAAAACCTAATGGTTCTAGAGCTAGCGAACTGCTGCCATAAATTTACTTGACCCATTGTTTTTATTTCTAATTTCTCCCAGCTCAGGTATACCTAAACTATCTTTTCACAGCTTATTATGTTGGTTGCTATGAAAAGAAAGAAAGACATCACAGATCCAGAAGAAAAGAGTCATAGACCTTGAGACCAAAGTTCAAACTTGAGCTGCAGGCACCCAATGAGATGTTCTCCCCTAGAAATGACCACATACCCTGCAACTATGGAGTTGATTTTGGCTAATAACTAGCAGCAATAAATGGACATTAACTAAGTCTATTCTATTTTGTTTTCAGCTAATACAGTTTAGTTATTTTGATCTCAAAAGCCAGTCCCAAAACCTACATAAAACCCCTAGCACCCTGGGGCCCCTCTCATGTCCAGAGAGGTGTCCCTAGAGCCCGCATTCCTTGTTTTTTTTTTTTTTTATAATCAATAAATGCAGACTCCTTGCCTGGTATACTATATATAAAAATAAACCTTAATAAAAATTTTAAGAATTCATGAGCCCAAATTTTTCACATTAAAATATTAATACTTTCTCAGAGTACTGTAAGAAAGTGTAAGTTGTAATTCATCCTTGTGACTAAACAAACATAAAAAGAGTCTACATAAAAGGAGAAAGTTACTACCATAACTCTTGAATAATTGATACCAAGTACATATAAAACCAAATTCACATGCTGTCAAAACATTTTCTTTCTTTGTGGGGTCATGTGATTTTTCTGATGGTCCAATGTTAGAGTAACAGTGTATATTTACCTATTGTCTACCAGATACTGAGCCCACCACATATATGTCATCCACTCAAGAACCATATAATATGGATCCCAGAAAAGTCATTTTACCAGTAAGAAAACTGATTTTATAAATAAGATAACTTATCCAAATGCACATAACCCAGGACTTTCTGGATCCAAAGTCCAAGACTATCTACCACACAAATCTGACTACTTGCATCCTTCATTAGAACTTTGGAATATTTATTCAGATATTCTGAAATTTTTTTTTCTTCCATCTAGGCTGCCCCATGCCTAAAGTAATCCTAACAAGACACACTATTCAGCCTTTTTATTTATACAAGGTTCATTGCAGGCATCTTCAAGGCTGAGGCAAACATCACAGATCATATTTACAGCTTGGAAACTACATTTTTTTTTCTTTTTTTTATTGTACAGAAGTTTATTTTTACATCATTTTGTGCATTTTTATTCCATCTTAATTGTAATCCCCGTGGGTTTCCCATCACCAAGTCACCCGTGTTATTCTGAAATTTTACTAAATGTTGTATAGAAATGTTTCATATGTAGGGCTAAGATTGGAGATAGGTGATAATCAGTAAAGTTAAGGATGAGGAAATACTGAAAGAATATGACTTTAATAGTTAGGACTGAATAGAACTTGATATAACATATTCCTACATGTGAGTGCTGGATCAGCTATATACAATATAACCTTGAGCAAGTTACTTGGCTTTCAAACTTCACTAATTTGCAAGATATATATAAATAGTATTTGCCAATAAATTTGTGAGGATTAAATGTGATTATGCAGATAAAATGCTTAGCACAATAACTGGTACATCATGACTTAGTAAATGTTGGCTAAAATTGCTTTTAATAAAGGATTTTTGACACAAATGGCCAA
>NW_004567124.1:30744117-30806412 GCF_000260355.1 Condylura cristata
TGCAAATTAGTCCAACCACTATGGAAAGCTGTGTAAAGGTTCCTCAAAGTGCTAAAATTGGACCTCCTATGATGTAGCAATTCCACTACTGGATATCTACCCAAAGGACACAAAAACATTAATTCAAAAGAATTTCCATCCCTATGTTCACTGAAGCACTATTTACAATAGGTAACCTATGGAAACAACCCAAATGTCCCAAAATAGATGACTGAATCAAGAAGATGTAGTTTATATACACAGTGGAATATTACTCAGCAATCAAAAAGATAAACTCATGCTATTCACAGCAACATGGGGGAGCTGGAAGGGATCATGCTGGGTGAAATAAGCCAGAAAAGAAAAAGAGAAATACCAGATGGTTTCACATATAGGAGGAATGTAGGGGACCCAAGTAAGGGATGGGGGGGTGAAGTAATTATAACACAGTAAAAATGAAAATCAACAGGCAACACTATACCAGAGACATTCTTTGGCGGGGAGGGGTAAAGGAGGAAATTGCATCAAAACACGGTGGGAAAAGCACAAAGGACTACAGTGATAGTACATGGGCAAATCATTAGTGGGAATTTCTTAGGGACCATAAACAGATGATAAAGCAAATATTGTATAAAAATGAAGAATGAAGTTAAAGTATATAAAATTAAAAAAATATTTTCTGTCAAAACAAATGAGTTCATTTATATCTTTGGTTGAGACCATGTTCTCTGGTATTATAGTACACTCAAAAACTGTCAAACATAAGCTGGTTTATAGTTAAAGTATCCAAATGTTTATTTGGGACTCTTAATTTTATGAGCATTCAAGAGGGCAAGTAGCACAGAGAGTATTCTGTGCAGAGCTATTCCTAGTTCCTCGTGATGTTTCTCAAATATTCCATAAAAGACTTCACCACTTATACCGGTGAATCAAGAAGATGTGGTTTATATACACAGTGGAATAACTCCACCTAATTTGTAGGGTTTGCTTGTTTAAGTATCAAGTTCCCTGAGGCTTTCTTAATTACATAATTCAGAATTATGAAGAGCCAAAGAGATTCCTTAAAGCCAAATTCTGTGGTGTGCATCCATCCTTTGTCTTTTTTGCATCCTTTGTTCCTCCTGAGATGAGAATTCTGAGGTGCAAAAAGAAGGGAGCTCTTATCTTCTCCTACCTGATCTCCTTCCCTTTCCTCAACTAGGACATAAGCTGGATGGTAAGTAGGTTATCTGAGTGGAAGAAGGTGTAATTATTTTTCATCTATATTTGTTTTACAAAAGAGACCAGTTGACCCATAGTTGTATTTATTTTACTTATCGACAAACATACGAGGCAGATATTTTACTGCACTTCCCCCCCTTTATTTAGATGCTATTGGAGACTGTGTAGTAAGTCAGTAAATGTAGGAAAAGGGCGAATTCATCAAACTGAAAATATGTTGACTTGTGTAACATGTACTAATTAATAAGCATTTATTAAGCACTTGCATAGACCTTATGTTTGGTGTTGGAGAAAATGCACCTAATTTTGCAGATTTTTTCACTCATACTTTAAAAAAATGCAAAAATGATTTATACTCTTACTTATGAAAAAATTAAAAATTGTAAATACAGTTTAGCCTTTAATACCATGTTAAAGTTTTCTTTTTGCATATTTTAGGAATTAATAGTTTGGACTTCAATATTTGGCATACTGTCTTAAAGAAATGAAATTCTCACTTTGCTAGTAATAGCATGCCTAGGTCAATCTTATTTTTTTTAAAGATTTATTTATTTATGCATACAGAACTGAGGTACAGGCCAGAGGTACAAGGGCAGTGAGAGGATTCACCAGAGACAGAGTGGGGAGCAGAACAGGCCAACTGACGAAGTACACTGAAGGGAGCAGTGGGCAGGTCAGGAGAGGTCTGCTGCACCATGTGGATCACCTCCAGGGTGGGAATCGAACTCATGCTGAAGTGACTAGCTTTTTAGTGCTGTGTTTTAACCTGCTGCACCACCAAGGAGGGCTCATGTCAATTCTTTTTCATATCCTATTAGATAGTTTAACAAATTTTTTAATCAACCATGCTTTTTTCTATAACAACTATGATTGTTCTACAATATCAACTATGTTGCTTCTGTAATGGATCCTTCTGCAATCCCCCAATGTATGCTGGGTTCTATGATGTTGCTATGTTAACTATATTCTCTGTGTTCATCTAAGATAATGTATGACAGTATAAATTGCCCTTTTCTTAATATTTTGTTTTATTTTAAGCAAGGCAATTGCTTTTTAAGTACTCAAGAATATTCCTTATCCTTTGTTCTGTCTTTATGGTTTTTTTTCCAAGATTTTTTGCATTTATTTTCAATAAAACCTCTCCCTTATCATTCACTGTATTGCTTCTGTAGTGGATCCTTTCTGCAAACCCTCATTGTGTGCTGGGTTCTATTATGTTGCTCTCCTGGAATTTATATGTTAATAGGAAAGATAAACAAATAGAATAAGAGAGATTGATAATGGAAGATGTGATATAGGGGAAAGGGGGAAGTTAAAATTAAATGATTGATCAAGGATGGGCTCATTAAGAAGGTATCATTTGAGCAAATCATGAAGGAGGTAAAAGAGGTATACACACAGATTATCAACATGGGCAATCCAGACAGAGGAAACAGTTTGTGGAAATGTGAAAATCTGGAAATGTTCAAGGTTTGAGAATAATTTCAGAAAGAAAGAGAATAATGAGAGCAAAGTGAACATGCAAGAATGATAGAAGGCAAGACTATACAGCAAGAAGAGAGGGCTAGAGATTGTGATGGGCTTGAAAGGTGGTGGGATAGAATATGGCATTTATTGAACCAAGAGAATTTTGAGTAAAGGACTAACTTTTGATTCCATGTTGAGTGTCACTTAGGCACTAGCTTGAGCATAGACTCTACCAAAAGTAGAAGCAGATGGACCAATGAAGAAATTATTTCAGTAATCAGGTAAAAAGTTATAGGGTCTTGGATAAGGATGGTGACATTGACCTTGGTGAGAAGTGGTTAAATTCTGAATATATTTTGAAGGTACAATAAACAGGATCCCCAGGCAAATGCAAAGAGAGGAGTAAAAGAAAGAATTCAGGAAGAGTGTAACATTTTGAGCCGGTGTAACAGAGAATATGAGAATAAATCCTTTCCTATACACTCTTTACCCCTAATGATTTTATATGTAAATTCTGTTTATAAAACTATTTCAACTTCTGTTTTTCTATAATATTTATAATGTAAAAACCAAACCAATCCAAAAGCTCTAACAGTATTTTGACCACTCTTGGAAAATTCCAGGTAGGCCTAAATAAACTGGTGTACTAGCTGTCATTTATAGGAATAACACCATCTTTAGTACTTACTGGACAATGTATTATAGTATAGTTGGAACACATGAAACAATTAGATGGCATGACCTCTGCCTTCCATAAAGTTTATCTGTCTCTACATCTAGGTAAGCAAAGATCTAAGTGTCTGCCTAGGTTTGGATCTTAGACAGGGCCTGGGTGTAAGAGTTGGTGCTTTCCCTAATCCAAGTTAGTTCGGGATATCTCTGTGATATAAAATGTGATATAAAAGGTGATAAGGTCTGAACAACATGGCTTTGGTCCACCCTGAAAACAAGTCAGGGGGAAAAGACTTGCCCCAGGACATTGTGTATATTGTTTCCTATTAGCTCAGAAAGCATTTTCATATTTTTTTCTTTTCTGAGTATTTAGGACAAGTCTTGCTATAGTCATCAAACATTAGCAATGAGTTTCCTGGGGAGGTAGGGAAACATTAATACACATAAAGAGAAATATGCATAAGTGTAAACCAACATAAAATAGTGTAGGATCACAAAAGTCATATCTAAGATAAACTGACTTTATTATGTTATTTCCTTTTCTTACTTTGTGAACTTATTTTACTGTCATTTTAGACAACTCATTTGATAATTCCATGTTTGTTGACATCTCTATTATAGATTTAGTTGAATATAAATAAAAATTTTGAAATGCAAATAATTGGTCATTTATCATGACCATGTTCTCAGAAAGATTTGAAATATGGTAAGCCCTAAGTCAGTCTTGGAATTAATCAGCTAATTCCAGGGCAGTGTAAGTTTCTCAGTTGTAATCCTCAAAACACCTTAGATAAGACTAATTGAACATGAAATGTAGGTTGTGACTAACTTTGATTTTTTTCCAAATCAGATTTTCACGAAACATTTTAGCTTCTTTGAGTGAGGCAAACCAATTACTCAAATATTTTATGTATCCCATTCTTAAAATTCAATTTTAAAACAACTCTAAGGTCAAATATAAATTATTTTGTTATGTTTAATTTTAGATAATCCTCTTCTCTTTTCTCTGGCATTAGAACAAATTGCTACTATCAAAATCCAAAGACTGTAAAGCACTATGTAAGCATTAATGTTAGATAGCAAGATGGAGAATACAAAGGCTAGTGTTTTAAAGGATAAAGTATCTGAGACCAGATGGGGAATGTTTAAAAAGCTTTTATGAAGAGAAAAATACAATATTCAATTTTAGAAAGAAAGGGGTTATAACATGCTTTGGCAATAGTTTAGGCTCTTACAGCAAAAGATATTATTTTAATCATCTTTGTAATTAAATCTAATAATATGCTCTTCCCATTAACATAAAACTATGTTTCCCATATCTATGGATATACTTCCTTGAGATGAAACAAGTTCTTTGTAAAACAAAAATTAATGAGAGGTCATATTCTTTTAAATAACTTTCCCCACCTCTGCATTAAAGAGCATTGACTGTTGCTTATATTCAACAGCTTGTATACTTCTGCTACAGAAGTATACCCATAATCCTGGATCATATATGTAGTCTTGCTCCTCCAATAACTTAACACTAAGAAAGTTTTTATCATTTTGCTCTTCACTTGACTGTAAAAGAGAGTTTTCACTTCAAACTCCAAGTCAGCAGCAAGACAAGGTTAAAAAGAAAGTCAAATTGACACCCTTCAAAAAACAAAAAGGTCATCTATAATTTTGCACTGAATTGGAGCCAAAAACTCTGCCAAATTTGCCCTCCTACCTCTGAGTTGTACTCTGACCTTACATGTGACCAGTGGAGATTGTTGCATAAGATTTGTCTGGGCTCCTTTCTCAAAGTGCTATCTTTGTCCATATTTTAAAACACTCACAGATATTTTATCATTAATTAGTATTCATATTATGTCTCAAACAATCTGTTCAAGAATAGGGGAAGTGAACTAGTTGAACAGCAATTCTGCTTGTCTAATGATTAACATGGATGATGTATGTAGAGTCAAAGACCTTATAAAAGGAGGAGGTAGTCAAACTTTGGATGGGGTAACTCCTGGGACATTTAGCTGTTTACCTATTTTAGAGGCTGGACTTCTCCCGAAAAACTATACTTGGCAAACAGGGTGGGGAGACACAGGCCTCTTTAAAAATAGACCCATGCCTCTTTGATTCACAGCCTCCTAGATTTGCTTTTCATCATGTTAACATGCCACTTGGGAGCTGGCTGGACTCCCTGGTTCAGTGACATATATTTCATAGTTGTTTTATATATATATATATACATATATATGTGTGTATATATATATATACATATATATATATATATAAAACCATTTGTTCTTTCAACCACAACATGCTTTGCATTTCTCTTTCAAATTTGAGGGTGTATATATAGATTGATCAAAACAATATTTTTAACATTCCAAACAATTTAGAAAGATAGTGGATGGGTGTCAGTTAATCTATTATGTTCCTTTCTTCCTCCTCCCCCTCTTCAGCTGCTAATCTTAGAACTTGTGTGCCAAATTGTGTAAGATATTCTTCCAATAGCTACATGTGTGACTCTTTTGTGAGCTCTACAGACAGTTATGAGGACAGATTTGGAGTTGCATATGGGACTGTCACATGGTTTGATTGCCTTGTCTTCCAGGCACTGAATTTCTTTTCACTGAGCTTTAATACTGAGGAATTTTTAGTGGTGATAAAAGTTCAGCAAAGTCTCTATTAAAAAATTTACATAACTGGGAAATGGGGAAGGAAAATAAGTTTTTACTCACCATCACTCTGTAATTGACATCTATATGCAGAATACTTCATGTGTTACTAATATATACAAAATAGTATAAAAAATAAGACTTTTACAACAAAATTTATATGATAATCAGAAAAAGAGCAAACTTTTATTATTTTATTATTATTATATTGTTCTTCTGGAACAATATCTAGTAGATGTCCCCTCCAAAAAAGGATGAAGATACTATGTAAAAATTTCATATAATTCATATACAGAAAGGATGTTTTACAGAAAAATGTAATGTACTACTGTCAGGAGCCAAAAATCCTATGTCTCTGTGTTCTCAACAGTAAAGTACAAATGCATTTTCAACTTTACAAACATTTATTGAAAGCCCTCTGTCAGGAGCCAAACACACAGTGTCTTGCTTGAGGAATGTACAGGTTTAGAGCTTGAAATACTTGAAATCTTATTTCAAGTATTTCTCAAGAATAAATTATGACTTTTTGATAACTATGTCTAATAAATTAGGACATATATTAAGACATTATAAAAGTTTTAATTGCATGTACTCAGATTATTTTCCTTTTAAAGTCCAATATATATGACTGCCCATACTATTTTCACTCTGTAAAAAAATATATAGTGCTTAATAATGCCAAGCTGTACCTTTATTTAACTCAAAATCTTAATTCAGAAATTGTGATAATTATCATATTTGATTGTCTCTTCTGAACCTAACCTCTTTATAATAGATTTTTGATACGCAGTTTCTAATCTTTAGAATCATTCATCCAAAGAAGATGCTATTATTATCTACATTTTCTCATCTGTATAAGAACTCAGAAATTGCTTGAATGAGAAATACCTTTTCTTGTTTGGGCCTTTAATTTCCTTTTACTGTTTCAGGCTGGAGAAGTCCTATACCTTACTGGGCAAACTGCACTACCGTGTACAGTGAAACTTGGGAGTGGTGGAATACGAACAGAGGCTGCTTAAGTCCTAAGCCACACCCTGAAAATTCTGGAGGTTATACACAGAGGCACCACATTCTTCTGGTTTACTGTTACATAACAAGCATCAAGTTCATTGTGACTGCCTTGGACATTTGGCAGAAGAACATAAGGACACACAGAAAGGTACTTACCATATCAATTTTATTTCTAGCTTACAAAGGTGAAATTTATGAAAAGGCTTTCTTAGACATTATCAAGCCTTTCTCAGAGCATTGCATAAGTATTTGAACTAAATCTGGCATAATAAGGTTTGATTGAGCTGTTATCTTCTGCCTTATAAGTGGCTGTGCACAATTGAGAAAGAAAATTGCTTAATAGAAAGTTATAGTCATCACTAACTTTATCTTAATTCTTCAAAGCAGTAAGTTAACAGTTCCTTAAGAGCAGCTTAGTGCTCTTAGAAACTGTTGAAAAATACTCTTTTAGAAAAATTTCTGCCCATATGTCACATTGTACTTTCTGGGAATAGGATTTATCTCTCTGATATTTCGTTCACTTGGGATACATTTAATCTTACTCCTCTAAGGACATTTAAAAGGGGCCTTTCTATCCTTTCTTTGAAAATATTCAATGCATATCCTGTCTTTTCAGTATGAGATCCATATCCTGATTTGTGGTTGTAACTTCTAATTTTCCACAGACATCAAAAGCAGTTTCTGAAATACCTTGGATTTAAATCATACTATTATATATATTATTGTGTCATAAGAAAGTTATGGATTTTTTAAATGAATAAAAGACCAAGCTGGTTATTGCAATTCATTCTAGAAGAGTTTACACAAATCTGTCCTTTGTTAGTGCTAAAAGGTATGTTGGCAACACTATCATTATTTGCAGATGATACTACCTAGGAAACCCAAGAGACATATGATCAATCAGTAAAATTAGTATGAGTTTTAGTAAGTATGAAGTTCAGCAAAACTTAGTTGAATAAGATTGTCAGGTATAAAAAGAAATATGAAAAAATTAAAACCAACTTTCTATTGAAATAAGTATCAGTAATAGCAAATTTTAAAAGATAATAAAAAAAATAACTCCATGCAATACAGTAACAAAAACTAAAAAAACATTCAGGATGACTATAAAGAAAGACAATCTTTATGGAAGAATGAAGTTTTTAAAAATTTGAAAGATTATTATGTTTTGAATGAAAATGATTTAAAGATATTTGTTTTCTAAAATTTTATTTAAGGGTAAATTTAATGCTGCAATAAACGATTTTGTTTATTATTTGTTTACAATGATTCTGAAGTAGATATGGAAGAATAAAGCAGGCAAAATAGCCTGGAAATTTATACAAAAATAAAAAAAAAACAAAACAAAACAACAACCCTGGAATAGGAAAAAGATGGGACAGGTGTGTGAGGAAGAAGTTTGACACTCAGATACTAAAAATATGACGTAAAATTACACCAAAGGTCATGTAGGATTGGTACAGAAACATAATTATCAGTGGCTGAAGCTGAAATGTCTCTTAAAATTATGTACTTTAAGGTATTTAGAGATAGGAGAGTTTCGTTAGAACTAACAGTAACACAGAGGTCATGATTCCTATTGCTAATTTTGACAAACCTTGCTTTGAAGATGCCTCTTTTTCCATGAATGAGCCTGCTTATTGCTGAACCTAACAAGGTAGAGTTTGCCAGCACTAGCTACCTCTTTGCTTACTGCACTTTCTGAATTTGATAGGGTTTAAGGCTCACCTTGAAGAGAGATCCTGTCCTCTCCCATGGCGCCTGAGTCTGTAAAATCCTTACAAAAGTTGCTTTTCAACGGGTAGAGGGAAATATTTCCTGGATTTGTATGCTATTTAAATTTATTTTTGCTGTGGCTGACACATTTGAATTTGAGCTATTTCACAGATTTTCTCCCCAGTGGCTTCATTTGATATTCAATGCAAGTTAAAAATAAAGTGATAAAAAATTTTCAAATTATTGATGCTTACTTTTTAATATAGCGTAAACATATTTATTCAAAATGTTTTCTCACTTGTACACAGATGCGGGTCCTAATTTGAAAAGAGTTTCATCAGGAAAAGTTTGTAGAATCTTTCCAAGAAGGCTAAGGAACAAAATAAATGCGGGCCAGCTTTATAGATTGTGCCAACCATACCAACCTTACAACTAAGTGTAATGCAAATTACCATATCAAACAGGAAAGTTGAGTAGTGGCATTTAGTTTCCTGCTTAGCTAATACCAATTTAGATACTGCTTAGGGTAATTTGCTATAGAATCATTATATGTCATTATTTTGCTTTTGTAAGAGAGAGAATACATTTATAGTTAAGAAGCAAATGAGTTTGGAAAAAAATCATTTTGCTGTGTTGAAATTTATAGCCAACATTATATGGTATAAAGAATGTATCTGGTTTTGCTTTAAAAATGACTTGCTATCACATGATAAATGATCACTTTATAATTTCTCTATAAAGTGAAAGAAGTGTTTTAATTTAATTACCCATCCTGAAAGGATATTTTAGTATATTCGTATTGGAATAATTATTAATCTGAACATATCATAATAAGCTATTATACTCTTTCTAGAAATTTTTTGGTTCTTTGGATTTCTTTGAAGGTGCTATGAGAGTACAGACTGACATAATATTATTCAACACGCTGATACTTTTTAGGCTCATAATATTAGTTGTTAAAACTTTACAGAATTGACTTGACAGTTTTAAATTAAGTATCATCTTGTGTTTTTCCTTTCTCCCTATCTTTTTAATGACAGTGTCATATAATCTGAAGGTTTTATGAGTGGTTTTGCTTTCTCATTCATCAGAGTAATCAATGGAGAAAGGAGCCATATGGGTTGTAGTCCATTTGTATTGGGTGGGACAGATGGCATTATTGATAGCTGGAAATATTCCAAATATTTATTGTATAATGATATCACAGAGACGCTGACTTTTGAATTTTAACATTTTAAATTTCTACAATAACTGGAAAATTAAGTAATTTATTCAGCTACCCTATATTTAACCATATCAATGTATGAATTATAGCATTAATTGCCTTTCAGTTAATACTTAATTTTACATTATATGCACTTCTCTTTCTAAGTCTTATGGTTTACTTAACTGAATTATGAGCAAAATATCAGTTTGGTCATGAAAATTTTAAAGTTAAAAAAAATAGTTTGAGCAGATATTAAGTTACAGATAGGACCCCAGATGTGAAAGAAGTCTTCACTTTATTTCTATAACTTCCTTGGTATCACCTTTGTCCTGTGGGAAGCAGAGGAAGGAGGGAAGGAAATGAAGACTTTTTTTTAGAACCTGATGTGATTCAGGTTCTAGTAATATTTTTTCCCCAATTTGAAATTGAATCATTTAAGGAAAGGCTACTGCTGGTAAAGTATCTTTAATACACTGTCACAGTAACTGTTTACTAATCTTGCTTTGAGATTTTACTAGAAATAAATTAAATCCAGTTAGAAAGAGTTCTTTAATTTTTGCTTTTTTATTTTATATTTTTTAGTGTTTAAATGCATACTGAATGCATATAATCATGCCTAACTTTTATAAGTACGGAGTAAGAAATGTTAGTTTGAGTCATTCAAAACTTCCATTGCCATTGTTTTAATTTTAAAAAACTATCAAATTGTGTTACTAAAGTCTGTAAAGAGCTCTCTGATATAGCATACCTCTTGGTTCTTTGGTATTTTATTTAGAAAGTAGTATAAATTCTTTGAATAGTGACCATTTTTTCCTAAAATGTGTTCTAAAAATCAGGACACATCATCCAAAAGTGTTTTTCTTTTAAATTTGTACAGTTGAAGAAATTACAAAAACAAAAAATAGAGGTTTTGACAATTAATAATAAATGTATCAAGCTAGCTTCATTAATGACTGATATTACAAAATTTCCAATTCCTAGCTCACTACCTTGTACAATCAAGAGCACAAGGTTTATTCATTATGCTACTGACAAGAAAGGAGAGTATATATCACAAGGACAACAAGAACTAGAAAGAGTTTAGTGATATGCTTTGAAAATAATAGTATAATCCCATTAATTAAAGAGAAATGTTATATTAAATTTTAGTAATATTGAAATATTTTCAAGTTCTTTTGGAAATAGACTATGTAGTTATATTGAAATAATAAGTTGACCTAACTTTATTTACTTAAAAGTATCTAATAGTACTGAGCTATGAGAACAAGGTAACTTAGACCCCGAGCGAGCCCATTGCAATAGTCACTCTACTGTACAAATGAACACAAATTGCTTTTCTACTATCCTGGCAAATTTTCTAACACTATATTAAATTAATATAAATGATATTCTGATAGAAAACTCAAGATCAGTACTAAACCAAGAAAAAGACAAGCACAAATTATAATAATATGGAATTTGAGACATTCTATAGATACCCATTGTTCCTTAAAAAAAAAAAAAACTAAACAAGCTAAAAGGCATATGTATTTTGTTGTCACTAAAGTCTTTTATTTGCATCATTTATAGAATCACTTATCTGAGTATTTTCCAATAAAATTTGGGAATAATTTTTACTCTGAAATCTACATCTCATTTGCAGTCTTTCCTGATATTTTCTCAGTGTTTTCATTGTTTGTGTTTATTTCTGCCCTCTCTCCTTCCTCCTTTAGTACTCTTTCACACATTGAAAGACAAAGAAACAAAGACAGACAGACAGACAGAAATATCAGCTACTACTTAAGGTCCTCTCAGGAAACACTGCAATGTGGTTTGGTTGGTATGTGGTTGTTGCTGTTTTAAAAGATCTTATTTCTCTTTTATTAATTTAAATTTTGTATATTTGGAGAAATTTGGTTATATATTTCCACTGGTAGAAAAAGGAAAAAGAATATCAATAACTGAGCAGTTTGATTACATTTATAGTGAATGAATGACTCTTCACTGTTTTTGCTGAGGTTTCCTTATAAAATTTTTTTTCATAGTTTATTGGTATAATCCATGCACACCTACTGCTCAAAAAGATAATACATCCCTAAAAATAAAGCATGAAGACAAACCTCAAAATTTGTGTTCTCAGAATTTCATATGGCCACAAATTACTAAAGACAAATTATTTAAAATTGTATTTTAAATAAGCAAAGCCTGTGTGGAGGCAAATTTTCTTTATAATATTTGAAAAGTACTGGAATGTATACCCTATGAATTTTCTTTAAAGATGATAATGCTCTTACAGAGGAAACAATAATAATTTTCTTAATTTAATTCTGAGTCACTGGTCTTTAATCATTTTTATCAGGAAGAGTCTTTTTTCAGACCCCCATCTGATTATGATAGTAACTGATTATGCTTGTGAATAACGGAAGAAAAAATTTGTCATATTAAGACAGTATATAAGCCGAAGTTCTTTAACAAAAGCAGCCTGTCAACTATGGTACATTTAAATACAGGAAAGATTGATGTTTGCCAAATGTCACATCAGAGAGAAGAAAAATGTTTTCAAGCTAAAGGGATTGCCAACAAAGAAAGGGAAAATAAATAAAAATTTAGATGCACAATATTGTTATACCTTGTCAAAGAAATGTTAATTGAAATCAGGCTTCCTTTTTGAAAACATAACGTAAAATATCCTCTGAAAGTCTACCCATGAGTCTGGTCATTAAAGTAAAAGTTGAATTTTAAAAGGTACAAAGTGATGGCTAACATTAACAAAAATTGTGCTTTTAAATTATCAAGCTATGCCCTAGATTTCATTCTCAAGGATCTCCAACCAATTAATAATATAATTGGTTATGTTACTAAGAGAAAGCTAGGAGTTTTAAAAAATATAGCAAAATGAGCCATGTGGGATTCCATCATAAATTCAATAGTTAAAATATGCAAGTTTCTTCTGCATTATCAGGATTATGACATTTATTTGGTAGCTAGATAATGTTTTGAATGTGCAATGATTTGAGTTATTAAAATACAGTTCGCTTATGATCCATGTTAAGAACATGCAATGCATTCAAATAAGTAGGTAACATTAGGCCTTTCATCTCAGAGCACTATGTTTTATTTCCCCAGGGTTAGGATTAAATTGAGGTTTTGTATTCATTTGAAGTAATTGTAATGAGAATATTTAACATGGGTCAAATGGAGAATAGTGGCACCCTGGAAGTGCTTAGAAATAATTTACTTATTTTTTATATATTGTTCCACAGTGGGATTAAAAAAGATTACCACACCTTGTTTAATGATGTTAGATTGTTCTATTTGTGAATCTAATAAAATCTTTGGCCAAAAAGAGCAGATTGCTCAAATGAATTTAAGGAAATTAAGAAAGCATCTGAATCAAATAAGTATACATGTAGAACACATGAGATATTATTAACAATCTTTACTACAGAAAAACAGAGATATGTGTATTTAAAAAAAAAAAACTCCTAATACTTTCTTTTTATTCCTATAATGGGAGGGAAAAAATATATTTTAGTTGCCCACAGATATAGGAAAAATTACCCAGCAGAGTTATGTACTCACGACAGAATTTTCTATACTCTTTTATCCTCCACCCCCACCACAAAGCTCTTTTCATATGAACATCATAAGTGATTTTCCATATTTCTCACTGAAGTGCTCAGGTATATTAGCACCATTCTCCTACTCAGGATACTGACATTGTTAAAGACAAAAAGAGAGAAATTATTTCTTGGTGTGGGTTGTTAGTGAGTGCTAAAACTGGACTAACCTGTGAGTAAATACTGGCCTGTTACTGAATGACCAATCACTGAAAACCATCTAAATTATATTAGGTCGAACAGTATCATATGATCTTAGAGAAATTATAAAAAAGGAAAACATCATTTTTAATAATATCTACATGATACTTAGATGCTGTTTAGCAGTAAGACATAACCATTGATTGCTTAAAGCCAGATTAGGCTGTCTCAATATATGATAAATTAGGTCAGTATAAACAAACTAAAATATAAAGATTTCCTAAGACAGTCACACAGGCAATATCCCTAACTAGAAATCTATTTATACCAATCACATCTTAGCAGGGAAACTTTTTTGAACATTCTGATAAATCTAGTTATTACTTTGGAAACAAAGAAGTATTTTCTCAATACCATTAGGATAAATGTATCAGTAGAATAATAATGATTAATGTTGGTGAAGAAGGCCTTCAATATGTGCCTAGAAACACACCTGGGAAAGTCTAGAACAAGGCATAGATTCCTGATATCACTATAATTTAAGATTATCCTGGAAATTCTAAACAATTCAGTAAGAAATGAACTGATAAAGAGCTATAAGGAAAAAAGGAGGGGAAAATTTCATTTTTGTGAAATTTACAATTTAAATTATAAACAATGTAAATTATAATTTAGAGCAAAGATAACTAAAAGTTCCTCAGGTTTATTATCACGTTTCAGGAGTATATGATAAATTTGGGTAATGAATATGGATGGGAAAATATGACTTTTTTTCTAGTACATTTTCAGACTCATAGTTTAAATAAATGCATTATTTATTTTGAACACATTATAACATAAAGAAATCTAAATGAATCAACTAGAAAATTAATTGAACTAATAGGGAATTATATAGTTGACAAGATACAAAATAAATAATATACTTTTATTTAAAAGATTTTTATTTATCTATGCATACAGAACTGGGGTAAAGGCCAGAAGTATAGAGGTGGTGAGAGACTTCACCAAGACAAGAGTGGGGAGCAGAAGAGGCAGATCAACGAAGTACACTGCTGAGGGGAACAGCAGGGGGTTAGGAGAAGTCTGTGATGCCATATGGATCACCTCCTGGGCGGGGATCGAACTCACACTGAAATGGCTTTAGCTTCTTAGTGCTGTGCTTTAACCTGCTGTGCCACCAGGGAGGGCCCAAATAATATACTTTTAAATTTTCTATTCATCAACACCTTAATTTAGGGTTGGAGAGGAGGGAAAACAAGTTCATTGTAATAATCACAATTATAAATTATCCGGTGATTCCCTAATAAGGACTGTACAAGACCTCTTCTGAAAGGAATTACAAAACTTTCGTAAGCAACATAAAGAAAACAAATAGATGTCAAAGTTATGCTTCTGAATGGGAATATTAAAAGGTAACAATAAAGAGGTAGATAACTAGCACATCGGTCAGGATTCTAAGTGAAATTATTTTAGGGACATGAGAAATAATTCTAAATTGATTAAGATTCAAAATAGCTAAGGACAGTTTTTAAACATTAATATAGAGAAATATAACCTATTAAATATGAAAATATATTTTAACAATATAATATGTTAAATGGTATGGTATGACTACCACCAGAATCTAAACGTAAGTTAGTAAAATGGAACAGATAAACATAAAGTCAACCCTGAAATTTTTATGACCCGAATATGACAGAAACTCCGAATAAAGCATGTAGTCTAACTTTCTAGTGAACAGTAGTAAGAGATTTTACTAGAATTTTAAGGAGAAAGGAAGAGTGACATGATGGATTTTGGATATTAAGTATAATATCTGAAGAATTTTAATTATGTAGAAATTACATAAAATATGGAAATATTTATGCAACTTGAGGTTAGTATGGAAAATAACTGGAAAGAATTAAACCAAATGAAAATACAATTTTCTTGGTTTTAGTCTCTAAAATCAGATTTTTAACTTTTCTTTTGTAATGCATAATTAGAATAAGGTCTATATGCAAGAAACATACAGCAAGGCTCACAATTATATTACAAGCACCACTGTCTGGGCTTGCAGTAAATATTTGAGTAGAGAAATAACTCAATAATTGATTCAAAAACTATCTGGTTATTTTCTATGATCATTTTATTGAATTATCATATTGTCTTCATAAATTAAGTTGATTTACATAAAAATAGCATAATGACATGAAAATGAATTGGCCTATGAATCCAGAGATTTGGATGTTAATCTATTTTTCTCTCAGTCATAAATTAAAATGAGTGGACTTTAAACTAACTGTGACTTCAATTTTTTCTTAAAAAAATGTCTTACTACTTCTAACAGTCTGGTCATTTCATTCATTTATTTAACTAATACCAGTTATTGAACTTTTACCAATTTCCCAGCAGTATGTAAACTATTTACTTAGAATACAGAAATGATAGAGAGAATTCTCACATTCTGACACAGGCTATATTTTTTCCTCATGAAGCTGAGATGATTACTCTATAACTGAGATATTGAATCTTGGTTTCTGATTGAGCTCCACAGGTGGACTTTTGAAACTAGAACATTAAATTTTGTTATTTTAATCTAGAGAGCAATAAATTATTTTTAAAATATTTTCTGTCTTTAAAAGCAGTTGGAGTCTTAACTATTACAAGAATGCTTTTATTTTAGAAGGAATACATTTATGTTTTTATAATCACTTCCTTATAGTTATAGAAGGGTGCTACCTATAGCCAACTTTAAAGAATTGCTTTTCAGCATTTTTCCATGACAATGTTTCAGATGAAGACTTCTGACCCTGTTTTGCTGATTATCACTTTTAAAATACAGGAAGGTCTACATTTTGAGATCCCTCAAGAAAAACTTTACACATTTCAAATTTGTTCAATTGAGAAGATTGCTTGTAAAATAAATAGTCAAGTATCTTTCTGAGACAAACTGTACTTCTTGACTTGAACTTGACTCAAAGGGTAGAATAAATGAATAATTTTGCACACATTTCTTGGTTTGCTTACAACTTTCTGCTAAGGCTCCAGAGACCTTTAAGCAAAGGATTCCACCAATTACATTTGTTGTATATGTGTGTGTACATTTTTTTTTCAGAAAGCATATGTTAGTAGGGCTATTAAGCAATTAGTTTCATGCATATAGATAGTACATTTTGCACCAAACCATATGATGTGGTTGGAATTTATAGAAAATCATCATTCTTGCCAGGAATTGAGGCGAGTTAATTCCCTAGTTTGGAGAAGTGTGGTCTTATGGCTGCAATCTGTATCTGTAAGACCTAGTATTCTATATTTGACATCTTAGAAAAGTGCATAAAAATATAAAAGTTTTATATATATTAAATATAGGAACTGGAGAAAGATAAAGATAAAGTAATGCAAAGTGGCATACCTGGTTCATATTGCATGCTCTCCAAATATCTAGCTGCATACAGTCAATGAAACCAATAAGGGTTAAGCTTAGAATATTTTTAAAAAGATAATGTGTACTGTGAGGTCTTCTATCCTTGTCAGATTTCGTTCTGAGCTTCCTACAAGTCTATGCAAAAAAGGGAAATGCAATCAGGAAAATAATCTGTAATCTCCATGAAATAAAAACAAACTAACTGCTCAGAAGAAGTCAAGCTATTTCTAGAGATACAGTAACTATTTCTAGAATGAATGAATGAAGCTGAAATCTGGAAGAAAAAAAAAAGCCCTCACATTTGCATTTTTAAAGGTCACTTGGCTCTTCACCATCTTTATAGCAAGCAGTAAAGAACTTCCTGTGACTATTTCTCAGATTAATAGCAAGATTAGTTCAGAAAAACTGTTTTATTTGGACAGAACACCACAACTACCTGATAATGAGACTTAATTGAAAGAAATGGCTGAAATACTTAGAAATTCTGAAGCAAAAGAAGTTCTGTTACTTACGTATCAGGCATGTATATATACTCCATGTGGAAAATAAGATTCATCACCACCTTTTGAGGCTCTACTTATATTTTAAAAAAGGACTGTATTACCTTCTTGTCTCACTTCTATAGTACACAATACCCCACCACAATCATTAGTCAGTTTTTTTATTTATCTTTTATGGTGAATAATAGAGATTATACTAAAAAGCCATGAAATGTCTACTGTAAGATGTAAAATTCTATATGACTGGCCTTTCATAAATATTAAACAAACAAGTAAATCAAAGTGTTCATATTAACATATGTTAGCAGAAGGATTCCATCTGAGGGGAAATGTTGATGTTCTTTATGAAAGCTGCTTTTCCCCCTTTACTACTGCCGTTTTTATCGTGGATTTCCCTATTCAACACTTAGTTCCAATTTTTTAAATGATCCATTTCAATATTCTTCCAGTCGTGAGTTTTTGGTTGTATTTTATTACATTAAAGATGGCAGAGCTCTCCTGTGAATTACAATATTAACATTTCTTACATTTTAGAGGACTGTGTTCACAAGAATTATTGACTGGGTCCAGGAATTCTTCGTTTTGGGCCTTTGAAAAGAGAAGTCCAATGAAATTTAAGTTTCAGAAATAACCAGGTTATGAATTCACCGTATATTATTTAAAAAAATTACAATTCACTCAAGATACCTAAGAGATGGTAGATATAATTACATAAGCACCTGTTTAAATATGGTAATACTTTCAATAATAACCATTTACCTAAAGATAGTTGCTCAGGATGATTTTAACTTCGCTGCTTGAACCTAAAATGCAATTTTCTAGATGATAAAGAATACATCATGTCATGTTCTGTCTCTGCCATTTATTTGTAGTTACCCTTCAGAAGCCAATTAAGCTCATTGTTAGGTTAATTGGTATTCTCCAAAATGAACAAACAAACAAAAAAATACTCTGTGTACTTATGTGTATTTGTTTGTGTGTGTGTCTGTATGTATGTATGGCTGTCAACCTTCCTACTTACATTCCTACCTGTCCAGAGACAAAGAGAGGCAGAGGAGATCAGTGGATTTATTTTGATGTATTCACTCATAAGACCAAGAAAAAATGACACATTCTTTCATATATAGACCCAGGAAAACAAGTGATGTAATTCAAAAGCCTAAGAACAGGGCATCCCTAATGGCGCAAGGGATTAAAGCACAGCACTATGAAGCTATCCACAGCCACTGCAGCATTAGTTCAATCCCTGGCCAGGGAGGTGACCCACATGGAATGACAGATCTCTCCTGTCCCACCTGCTGCTCCCCTCAGCAGTGTGTTTCAGTCGATCTCCTTGTTCTGCTCTCCACTTCTTTGCTGGTGAATCCTCTCACCTCTCACATCTCTGGTCTGTAACCCAGTTCTTGTATACATAATCTTAAAAAAAAAAAAAAAAAGCCCAGCCAAAAACAGTGTTGATTCTAATATATTGATAAGTCTGAAAGTCTGAGAAATGGGAATACTTTGAAAGCAATAGAATATTGATGTCTCTGATCAAGCTGTCAGGGAGAGAGAGAATGATGCTGTCTTTCCCCCACTTTGTCCTTCTGTTCAGACCATCAACAACTAGGATGATGCTCATCCACATGAAGGAAAGCAACCCACTTACTTGATCTGCTGAATCAAATATACTCATTACCAGACAGGAGTGGGTGTTAGGGGAAGGAAAAAAAAGAGATTGGAAAGGAATAGTGATAAGGCATAGGCAATGGAATTTTGGTAGGAGATGAGTGGAAAATGCACCTGTATAGGTATGAAGTTGATTCCCAAAACAATGTGATTATGTAAATGATTGGCAAATCAATAGAATTTGAGAAAAAATAAAACTTAAATAAATAAAATGCAGTTTTCTTAGAAACAATGATATAAATTCAAATTCATCCAATGGATATATAAATGCCAAATCTAACTCTACCCTTAAGAACTTACTTGCTACTGGTAAAGGGGGTGGGGAGGAAAGACATGGATACAAATAACTCAGCAAACCTCTTTTCAACACGTTGTCAAGTTCCTTATAAAGCCAGCTCAAACATGGCAGAAAGCCACCATCGAATTTCAGAGTCAAAGAATGCATAAATTGTTACAAATTTATTCTATATATCAACTATCCAGGATTTGGAAAGTCTGTGCTAATATTTTGTTTTCAATTCTTGTCATGTCTTTGCTTCTAGCATAAGTACCTCACTACCCACCCATTCCCCAAAATGAATAGGGCAGTTATAAATCTGCCTTGCTGATGTTCCAGCAAATGGACAGTCATCTAATGAATGTAAGATATTTATCCATTTTATTAAGGTTGGAGCCAAAGACTCCCTTATCATGGAATTAATACTGATTTTTAAATGATGAATCATCAAAATTTTAGGAATTTTAATCTTTTCACTAGAAGTGGCAGAGTTTCTGACACTATAATCTATTTTTACTTATAATAACTTTATTTTATGATCTATTTAGCATAGAACAATTACCTTGCTAATATGTTGAAAACTTTTATACTGTTTTAACTTAAATTTCATTTTTACATTTGGAGACCACTCCTTCTTTTTCATGAATCTAATTATAAATATGATCTAGAACCTACTTCAGTCAAATGAGGACTACTTCATTTTATTAATAGTATTTTTCTTCAGGTTTCACAATCAGATTGCACCATAGCACCATGGCACCCAACTCTGGTCCACAGAGAGCCCAGAATTTCAGATTCTTCTGCCTCTCCCATGCTCCCTCAAAGTCAAATTCTCATGGAGATTGAAGTTCCTACAGCCAGAGAACCAACCTGTCGGGCTTTCTGTGAGAGTCACTGGTGGTGTCCAGGAGCCAATGCCCTGCCTTGGGCATCAATTAGTCAAATCTAGCGCAGATTTCAGGAAACCTGACCATTAACTCATTGCTATTCCACGAGTATACTAGGTAGGAAGCAAAAAGATCTGGGTTCTTTTTACCAACATGTAGGGGTGTTAAAAAATATTTGAATTACATGCCGAACCTTGCATGTAAATTCTATCAGATTTGCTCATACACAGCTCATCATGAGAAGTAATAAAATCTTACACCCACCATAAAGGGATAAATAAGTGTTTTAGCCTATTATCTAATGCTTTCTTACTTTCCATGCTTGAATCTGATCTTCTGATTTGAATATGGGTTCAATGCCTAAGAGTCTTTTGGCATCTATTTACACAAACACTTGGCTATTCCTTTACAAGCCTCAATTTCCTCTTTATAGTGTGTCACTATCCTATCACTGTGGAATTTAAATGAAATAATACAAGTGAAACTCAGTACAACCCTTGAATGCAGTCAGTGCCAGTCATTATCTAACTTTCACAACATCTGCAAGTTAAAAGATTTTATAATTCTATAAGTAGGAATATAATTGCTTGATATATTTGACTATATGAACATATTCTGTTCATCATGTTAGAACAAAATGGTGACCAAAAACTCAGGTTATTATTCGGTATGAAATGTTTTCAGGCTTTCACAAACTATAGGGCTATTGTTGACGACTGACTAGAAGCAGTCAAGGTTTGCAGGGGCTGATGTCAGTTTATGGCTCCTGGGCTTTCATTACTAATGAGGAGAAGATTATTCTCTCTCTCTAGAAAGAGGGAGATCCTTTGTGAAGCTTCAGGTATCCCTGTATTCATATGTTATCTTTTCCTTTGACTTTTGCTCAAACTGGAGAATAGAGCATATCTTAAAAGCACCAATGCCAGGAAACCCCAGGCTTTTTCGTTTCTGGGCAACATGAATGAGATGACTGTCAAAAAAGATATGGAATCTTAGGAGGAAATAAATAAAAATGAATCCTAGAGGGCAGCATAAAAAGGTGTACAGGAAAACTCTGTTAACAAGTAAATGAGTATTTTTAACAAGGTTTTCTTGACATCCTCTTTGACTGGCATGAGCGTCTTCATTCAAACCATGTCATATAAGGGGCTCTGAGCATAAGTCAATTATATTCAACACTCCTGATGAAGACTAAACATCAAAATGAAAATTTTAAGGAAGTACTGTGTCACTCCAATTGCTGAGAGTTTCTTTGAGCCATGTCTATTTGCTTCCTGTTCCCCTCTGGTCTTTTATCATATTCACAATATGCTTTTTTATGTTCTAACTTCCCTTTTCAAAAGTTTTATACACAGCAAGTGTCACTGTCCCAGACATATATTGGTTTATCATTCACTAATTACTTATCCTATCTTGATGTTTTCTTCATCATCCATGAGGTAATGCATCTCAAATGCATTTTGAAATTTTCCAACTATTTCTCTCATTATGAATTCTAAACCAAAACTATGACCATTATTATAACCCTATAAAAAGGTTTCTCATGTGCAGGCATGAGGGAAAGAGAAAGAACTCAACTTTGAGATCTCACATCTTGTAAAAATCTTATTCCTTTCTACACAATACCTGTCCTAACCTCTTCAGTTATCCCTCCCACCTGTCATTCACATGGCAAGTTCTTCCTAACCTTTATACTCCATTCTTCTTACTGAAATGAAGAGTAATCTGAAATAATCTCACTGCCTATTTGATATTCTACACTAAGTCCTAAAAGAATTACCTTCTGTCATTTTATTGTCTTAGAATTATAACAATACGAGGCACACTCTTTCTCCAAGTCCTTCACTAGACCTCTCAACATTAACATTTCTTATTTTTTTTTTACTTTTAATTAAATCTTTTAGTTTTAGTAACATTTAGTTAATAATGTTCATTCTTTGAAGAAAATTGTTAAATATTCTTTTTTTTCCAAGCAGCCTGTTTTTTTACTGTCAATGAACAACTGCCATGACCATCTAGATTAGTAATTCAAAAACAAAAGAGACACAAAAAGCTGAAGCTAAATTTGAGACATTAGGATGAGATATTAGTCAACAATAATTGTGGAAGTTAAACAGTATCCAAATATTATTAATTCATCTTAGGTTTGCATGCTTGATGGTAGGGTTTTCTTTGTGAAATGAAAAATCATGGTCTTTTTCTATAAAGTGGGATCATTTAGCAAAGACAGATATAATAAATGTCCAACTTCTCTGTATGTGTATTGTTCTTAAAAAGAGGAAAGTGCAGCAGGTTAAAGCACAGCGCTAAGAAGCTAAAGCCACTTCAGCATGAGTTCAAATCCACCTTGCCCTGGTAGTGATCCACATGGTGTGACAGACCTCACCTGACCCACTCGCTGCTCCCCTCAGCAGTGTACCTCATCAGTAGGCCTATTCTGCTCCCCACTCTGTCTCTGGTGAATTCTCTCACCGCCCCTGCACCTCTGGCCTGTACCTCAGTTCTATATGCATAAATAAATGAATCTTTAAAAAAAAAAAAAGAGGAAAGGTGAGAAGAATGTTTTGTTTCTTTTTTAAAAGATGTTTTTAGTTAAGCATACAAGAACTGAGGTATAGGCCACAGATGCAGGGAGAAAGAAGATTCACCAGAGACAGAGTGGGGAGCAGAAGAGACAGATTAACTGAAATACACTACTGAGGGGAGCAATGGCAGAGAGAGACAAGGTCAGCTATGCCATATGGGTCACCTCTGCCTGGGGAATGAACTCATGCTGCAGTAGCTGTAGATAGCTTCATAGTGCTGTGCTTTTAACACTTTGAATGACCAGGGATGTCAAGAAGAATGTTTTTAAAAAAATTTCAATGATGTTATTTTTCATAATTTATTTTACTACTCAGATATTAATGTTTATTTTCTCAACACATACATTCTAATTGCCTTTGAGCTGGAGGGGAGAGTTTGATGTTACAAATGTGTGAAACATTCTTCTTGCACTCAGCACTTCTAATATGATTCACTATATCACATAATATTTTGAGTTATTAAGTATTAACTTATTTCTCTGTATGCACCTGCTACATTAAGAGTAGCACCTTCTGGTGAGCAACAACCTTACCTGCCTTATAATCACTTCTTATATTCCCACAGATTCTTGATGTAGTCCTGGCAAATAGCAAGTGATTGATAAATGTTCTGTAAAATAAATAAGTAAATAGATGTTTCATATACATACCAATTGTTGAGTTGCTATTAATCTTATTTTAGTGTACATCAAGATGCAGTAAAGAACCCTGAAAATATCCATGCTCAAGGTTAATCCCCACCAGGTAAAATGGCTCTCTCCAATATGGCAGGAAGGGTGTAGCCACTGAAATCCTTTTCTAAAGCTTAAATGGGACTTATTATTGTTCCCATGTGGAGAAAATAATGATTAAACTTGATAGTAACAGTCAATAGGAATGATAGAATTTTTCTGCTTTCAAGTGGTAAGAAAAGAAAAGAAAATAGGGTCAAAGAATATGGTAGAATGAAAAGCGAACTAATATTTTTTATTTTTACTTTGTACCAGCCACTATGCTAGAAACTTTACATATTGCTTCCTATAATATTCACAAAAGCACTGGTAATTAAGGAGAATCATTTCTTTTTATTAATGAAGAATCAGGTTTCTCATAGTTATCAAGTAGGATTCCTGGGACTTACATTAAGACTGTACAACCCAAGCCCATTTTTTTTAACCATAGTAGAGAAAATGATTGTGCTTCAAGTCTATCTTAAATATACTCTAGAATAAGACAGAACATAAATCAATTATGCAAATTACTCCCACCAGCTTTATCAGAAGTCATATTCATGAGTTCTGGGGTTAAGGGCATCTTCATATTGGAAAAGCATACACTTGAGTTTGAGATGCTCTTTGATCCATATTCCTTTTCTGCCTTTTAGTAATCTTTAGAAGTTACTAAAACATATTAACCTCTAATTCTATCATCTATGAAGTGAAGATGTTCACAGAATTTCCAAATAATAAGTAAAATGCCTAAAATAGTGAAGACCTTCAAAAACCATATATTCTTAAATTACCATTAAAATGGAATGGTGTTTCATTCTTTTTCCTGGTGATGCTACTTAAAGAAGGACTTGTCCATTAGTGCAGAAAACACAGAGAGAGAGAGAGAGAGAGAAAGGATTGTCTGTTCCCAGGAAGGTTTTGTTGATTTTATGACCAACGGGATATACTTCAAAGTATGGGTCAGTTTGATATAAAGTGCCTTTGAAACACAATGAACATGGCTTATTACATTACATTTATAATTTGCTTATGTTTTGCATCCTTAAATACTGCTTAATAATATATCTTGAAATTCATCAAACCTCAAACAAATGTGACTTCAAGAATGTGCAAAAATAATATACTGCAAATTATAATCAATGCACATAATAATGCAAAGAGGAAGTCAAAACAGGAAAAGATAATTTCAGGTTTAGAAGATAATTACAGGTTTGAGGTTTCCTTGGTCTTAAATCATAGAATAAACTCTCAGAGCTTAAAAAATATATGATGTGAAAAGGATCTGGACAATAACCTTTGTGATACAGTGAGGAAAGAAACAGAATAACCAAAATTGGTGACAATAGTAAACATTTAATCATGACAAGTCATTTAATTCAACATTTAGAAAAATAATCAGAACAAAGAAATCATCCTATCATTGTTTGGGAATTACATTGTACATTTAAAAGTTGAAAGAAAAGGGCATTGTTCATTTGCTATTATGTTTGGTTCACTCCATTCATAAAGTCTATTCTGAATTTGGAAAGGCAGAATAGTAACAACATTAATAATGTTTCCAACACACCTCTTTGAAAGGGAAGTACCACTTCCCGGTTCTCACTGCATGCAGTTGTCTTGTATTGTAGGTTTTGCCATAAACTGGACTTCCAGAGCAGGAAAGCTGCTGCAGCCTAAGAATGGAGCTGAGTGATCAAGTAAAGCTATGTCACCTGGACAGAGATGCTCTGGGGAATTTGCATTTTTGGATTTGACTTGTACAAAGGCACTGGAGTGGGCTTGAAAGAAGACATGTGGAGAGACATTTGAAAGAAATGTGGGTGAGAGACATGTGAAAAGACTGTTCCTAGTTTGGGGATAGAAATAAAGATTTTTATCTCACTAGGGGGAAGTGAGAATTTCTTTTAGATTACTAATTAAATTACTTTATATGACTGCCTTTAAAAAATCAAAATATCTAAATAAAAGAAGCAAACCTAAGAAGCAATTAACAACCTGAGTAATTACAGTCCACCCCATCTTGCCCCTGCCAAAAAAAGAAGCTAATCATAAATGGTAATGAAATTTGACCTATTGCGTCTGGTAGCTAGCTATTCTCCATTTTATAAATGGATGCAATAAACAATTCTGTCCAGTTTATTTTCAGCAGTTGTATAAATTCATTCAGTTACTGGTGCTTTTGCAATGCGACCTGGCTACATTATTCACAATAGAATCCTGTTCAAAATTAGATCATAATGAAATAGGTGTCTTGAGGTCGAAAGACTACAGGTTTTAGATAGAAGTGGGTAAATAGAGGCTCTCCAAATTATTATCTGTATAATTATGAAGTGAGTACAAGAGTATTGTGGCATCAGAGACCCAAAACTGGTCAAATACACTTTTCTCAGTAGTCCCAGAGTAGGCCTTGAGTTGCTTTGGTTTGGAAACTATAGGTCAATCAAGGTCTTATGAGCCTTAGATTTATTACAGTTACTTCAAGAATGAAGATTTTTGAATTGAAAGCACAGAGTTCCTGAAGCCTAGGAGAAGCTTCTCTTCTTGCCTAGAAGTTTTCTGTCCTTTCTTAAACAAAGAAGAGATCATCACATTCTAAATTTGTCCTTTTTCTGACCTAGAAGAATACTTTAGGGTCTCATCCAGTTCTATCAGAAAACATGTTCTCTAAGAATCTCAACAAAATAAGAATGAGATCACCCTTTTTTCCATCCCTCCTTTTTGTCCTTGTCCATTACATGATGTCCTGGTCCACAACATTATTCATTAGAATTTACAATGTAAATTTCCCATGAATATATTATTAAAGTGGTTGCTTTTCCTTTGCTGGTCCAACTAATACTGTTTTGATTATTTATTCAGCCAGAGAAGAACCTAGCAGTATATGGTATGACTTCTTTTATTATTATTGTAGTTTATTTTTACATCATTTTGTGCCTTTTTCCATCTCAGTTGTAATTCCCATGGACTTCACATCACCAAATCACCTGTGTGCCATCACCATAGTCCTATGCACTCCCCCTCCATTTTTTATCCCATTCTCCATTCCACACCTGTAAAATATCTCTGGTATATAGTTGTACATTATTATTCCCCCCACCCCCAGTCCTTTATGCTCCTGCTATGAGTGAAATCATCCGGTATTTTTCTTTTTCTTTCTGGCTTATTTCACTAAGCATGATCTCTTCCAGCTCCATCCATGTTGCTGCAAAAGGCATGAGTTTATCTTTTTTGATGACCGAGTAATATTCCATCATATATATGTACCACATCTTTTTAGTCCAGTCATCTGCTTTTGGGCATTTGGGTTGATTCCATGTCTTTCCTATTGTGAATAAAGCAGCAATAAACATGTGGTGGGCATGATTTCTTTTGCATCTAACATCCATCTGCCCAGTTGTCATGGTGATTCAATGCAATAATAAATTTGGGGAAACTGATATTGACAGAACACCTACCCTGAGCCAGGTAGCCTACTACTAAATCTTCTAGTCTACTTCATGAGATAGTTATAACAAAATCATACTTTGAATTCAAGTCTTAGACCAAATTTCCTGTCTTCCACACCAGGCAATATCTGTCATGGTACCTAACACAAAGCAGCATGTCCCCAAGAAATACAGGGCTGAATGAACAACTTGATTACAGTGGAGGTAATCAAAAATCATCAAACCTACTCTTTACTTATCCACAATTATCTTTTTGCATTATACGTGAAAATTTATCAACTAATAGCTTATCAACTAATAGCTCATTATTAAATCAGGAAATGAGTAATAAAAAAATTTACAAATATTGCACCTGAGAGGAGAAAGCAAACATTGCACAAAAATGAATGATGTAAAATATACATAAATAAATGTTAAAAAAGTAAGAAGAAATAATAAACAAATTGATGCTCATCTTTATCATAAAAATTACACTTTCTCCTATAACATTATAATAAAAATAAATAAATAAATTTACATTAATTAATTGATCTTTTGGTATAGGGTCTAAGCCTTGTTTTGGCATATCTGGTCTGAGTTGGATATCATCTTTCTTGCCAAAATCATCCTTGCAATACCTATAAATCGTCTATAATTTCCCTTTTTTCCCTTATGAGATAGAGGAGGAATTTAAAGACACTTAGGAAGTAATCTCAATGCAGAACATTTCTAGATTTTAACAACTTTTCCAATCTTCTCACAGAAATTGAAAAATATTTTTATTGTAAAAAAAACATACATGACATGAGTCTACCTCTTAACAAATGTTTAAGTGTATATCATAATACTATCAACAATAAGTACAATGTTGTGCAGATCTTTAGGACTTTTCAACTTGTGTGACTGAAATATTATACCCATTAAACTATAACTCCCATGTTCCACCTCCCAGCTCTGTCAATCACAATTCTAGTTTCTATTTTGTTTTGCTGACTACTTTAGAGATTTCATTTAAGTGGAATCATGCAGTATTTTTCCTTCTGTGACTGACTTAATTCACTCAATGTGATGTCCTCCAGTTTCATCCATGCTATGCATGTCACAAAATCTTCTTTAGTGTGACTGAATAATAGTCTATGTATGTACTTACTATCTTTTATTTAAACTTTTATCCATCAATGAACATATAGGCTGTTTCCAACAACTGGTTATTGTGATCAATGCTGCAATAAACATGAAAATGTAGAGCTTCCTTCAAGATCCTGATTTCAATTATTTTCAATAAATACCCAAAAGAAGAATTTCTAGCTCATATGATAATTTTATTTATTTTTATTTTTTTAAGATTTTTTTTTTTGCATACAGAACTGGGGTACAGGCCACAGGTGCAGGGACAGTGAGAGGATTCACCAGAGACAGAGTGGGGAGCAGAACAGGCAGATCAATGAAATACACTGCTGAGGGGAGCTGGGTGGGTCAGGAGAGGTCTGCCATGGATTGAATCCATGCTGAAGTGGCTTTAGCTTCTTAGTGCTGTGCATTAACCAGCTGTGCCACCAGGGAGGGCACAATAATTTTATTTTTTAATTTTTTTAAGGAACATCATTAGTGTTCTCCATAGCAACTACACCATTTTACATTCCTATCAACAATGAAAAATGGTTCCTGCTTTCTATAGCTTCACCAGCAATGGCAGCATGTTGTTAATAACTGCTCACCTTTGTAAGTTCTATCTAAAGTATTCAACTTAAGTTTTGTAGAAATTGTAATTAATTTCACATTCATATTCCACAGGATTCACTTGAATATATAGCACTTAGTCAAAAGTACATAAAGCCAATAATAACTGTATCTAGCTTATTCAAGCTTGGAATAAATGCAACTGATACAGAATAATTAAACTGATAGGAATAGAGTAGTGGGAATTATGAATTGCCAACAACCTAAATTATTATCCTACCACATGTATCAGGGAATGTGTTTACAGAACGAGTAGAAAAGGTTACTTATGAGGAATCAAGTTAAGAGAACTCCTACTCCATGAAATGAAAGGGTTAGGTAGAAAGACACCTATTTTACTTCAAGAAAAAATTGGACTTTGTGGTGAAGTAAAAATCATAGAACTAGATTAGAAATTCAAAGACATCATCAGAGTCATGTACTTAATAATCCCATGAAGATTTTAACAGAATATGCAGATTTCATACCTTGCACACTGCTGCCTCTTCAGAGTTTTTTCAAAGGTATAAAGGAATTGGTATATAGGCTGCCTTCTAGTTTAAGAGGCTGTACCATTATTTTTAAAGTTGATGTTTCTAAAATGCATTGTGAGAACAGATTATGGCTAAACCATACATACAAAGACATGGGTTCAAGTACTAATCACTGGTAAGTGGTGTACAAGGTGGAACATTCCAGAACCTTCTCTTTTATAAAACTAGAGGGTTGGAAAATAATGACTATAGCTTTTTCTAGCCTTATATTATTATTTTCTTTGATTTTTAACACTTTCTGAACTCAGCTATTTTCAAGAGAAAGTTGTCATTTATTTGGTAGCAGCTACTATCTGAAAAGTTTATTGCTATGTGCCCTCTTCCTTCTAAGCATTGATCACTCTGAAATTTTTTACTGAAGAGTAACTCTATTCCTTGTAGCTGCTCTGTCACTTAATGTCATAGTTACCAACACTTAATTCCAGATTGCTCTAGGCTCTGATTCTGTAGTAATTTAAAGTATTTCTCTGCCCTTCCTGTATAGATATATCTCACTTCAGAAAACTAAACCACACCTCATTGAGTATCCTTCATACAGAGTGAGTTAGTAGAAATGTGTTTTGATGAACATCCCTTCAATCCTGGTGGTCTGGCTGATTATAAGGACTTTGTAGTTATTACTATTTTCTTGTCACTTGACTTTCAGTTGGGGTGACAGGTATCCAGAAGGTGAGTACAATGTCAGAAGTTATCCATGTTTTTATATGCCTGGAGAATATTAGAAAGCATTGCTTTTTTGAGCCATTTTGTGGATTGGAGCTGTATTTTTTTTTCTATTTTTCTGATAGGTCTTTGCTTTTAATTCAATTCTATATTCTTAGTTTAGTTAGTTTCAAAAGAAATCTATAAGCAGAATTCCTGGAAGTTTTCACTCCCATACCTTCAATGGAGAACCTTAAGTTGCCCACAGAATGCATACTGGAGATTGCTAAGGGAACTTAGTTTTTTTAGTTATTAAAACTGCACAATAAAATGCTAATATAAAAAAATGTACATGATCTTGTGTACGAATGAGAGACATAAGTTCTAGGTAACTGCTACCATGACCTCAAATATTACCTACAACCTAATATATTTGAAGAATTAACTTAGTGTTCCAAAGGCAGGATCTAAGAGATATAAACTGTTGGGATTTCATTGCAACTGAAGCTATAAAAAAAAATGTTTATATGAGAGGAAACATCAAGAAATCTTCCATCACTAATCTTCCTTCTTTTACAATGGAAAATGGGTAACGCAATTCAGAGCAATCAATCAACCTAAGTATGTAAGTAACTTCTAAGTTCAATTTCTTCAAATTATAATGATCCTTTGACTTTGCAATAGAATTTTCATGAAAGGGGAAATTTCACCCCTGTTTATAGATATAGATCTGCTCCAGAAGTTGGAGCCAATCCTATTAGTGTGTGGGAAGGATAATGAATGGAAGGCTGATGAGTTTATTTTAATTTGCCAGAAAACTCACACTATGTGTTCCCATTCTTCCCAGTTACTGTACTTCCAGATTTCTTTTTCTTTCTCTGAATGATTTAGAGTACTTTCCTGGAACACTGTCAACATTATTGTTCTAAAGGTGTCCTGTCTCTCTGACTTGGCTGAATGAATGCACTGCAAAAACTAAATCTTCACAAACACAGCAAACAATGCACAGCATCAGCTCTAAGAATAATATAGAGTTGTAAGAATATGCAGATAAATTTATTATTAAATTTACATCTGCATCTTGATTTACTAAAAATTCTATGAATTGGATTCTACATTGTATCTTCATTTTTCTGAACAAGTTGATCCTAGCAATGTATCCGGAACAGCAAGAATCCAGCTGGTGACTTTATACAAGCGATTCTTCTCTCCATCAGTATGCCAGCTTATCTCAACACTATGTAGTCCCAGTAAAGGATTCTAAAATCCTAGAAAGATATATTTTAGTAAAGTCTTCCGAATATTGACAACTATAGATAATTTTGATGATACTGCTATATTTCCTAAAGATGGTTCTATTTAAACAGTACATATGAAGGAAGAAATTTCAAGACAGAACTTAGTTGTCTTTAGTTCATATCAGAATGGCTGTTGTGCTTTGATCATTACACAGACATCTTCTATCAGTTGTGTAGTTGTGTAACAATTTTTGTATTAAATGTTAGATAGTGCATGATAGTTGAAGGAAGTTTAACTTGAGCAGTTATGATTTCATCCAGATTCTGGAGCTTCTGTTTGTCAAGTTAATATTTTTAAAGCTAAAATGATTTTATAATTTATAATTATTTTCTTATCAATTATATTTTATAGTCTGCTGATTAGCTGGCACTTGGTGCTTAACTTTACCCTTTAGCTCTGCAGGGTTCTTTTAGGCATTATAATTGCAAAGAAAAATCAAAAATCAAAGTGAATTCTTAGTATTATACTTGAAGCAATAGTGGTGCAATTGCTGAAACAGCAGCCAAGCATTGTGCTATAGAACTAACTCACAGCTTGGTGCCCTGTCCCTGCTGAGAAGGAAATGTAGGGGAACTGGCAGAGTTTTACTACATCTGCTCCCTGCTGCTAATGAGCTTTAACCTGTTTCATTCTTATTATGCTTACTGTTTAGATATTTTGCTTGCAAAATTAATTCTTTAGCTGGGAGAACACATGAAAGAAGATATGATTTGTAAAGTAGCACTGTTTAAAAATTAAAAGGTATCAGCAAGGGAGATTAAAGGCTATAATGAGTGATATGGTTACTTAATATCAATTCAAGGGCAGATGCTCAGGTGGTAAAACCGGCTGTTTCTTAGTTTCATTTCTTTCTGTAATAAGGGCTACAGCTTCAGGAGGCACATTCTTTGGAGTTTTTCAAAATTTCGTGAATTTTCACCTTTTAAAAATTTTTACTATTAACTTGTCAGTTACTTATATGTTTATATAATTTGGGGGGGGTATATTTTCACACCTCCACATGTGCTCATTTCACTTACTCTCCACCAATTTTCCCATCTAGGCACCTATCCCTATTCCATCCCTCTCCTCAACTCCTTCCCCTCCGGTACCCAGGTTATTTTTCAGAGTCTGAGAATTATTTTTGCTGTGGTTTTACAGCATATTTTCTTTTGTTATTTATATTCCACACTTAAGAGACACCATCTTGTGTCTATATTTCACTTGCTGACTCATTTCATTAGCAATCATTTCAAGATCCATTCATTTTGTTCCAAAAGGCACTATTTCATCCTTTTAACTAGTTGTGTAGTATTCCATTGAGTATATATTCCATAATTTATTTGGTCAGCCATCTGTCGCTGGAACTTAGGTTGTTTCCATACTTAGCTATTGTAAATAATGATGCTATGAACATAGAGTGCTTCAGTCTTTTCTTATTAGACTTCCCATGTTCTTGGGGAACTACCAAACAGTGGTATTACTAAATTAGATAGTATTTCCATTTTTATTACTCTGAAGTATCTCCATACTATTTTCCATAGAGGTTACCCCAAATTACATTACATTCCCACCGATAGTATATGAGTATTCTTTTTCTCCACAACCTCACCAACATGTTATTTTCATTCTTTTTGATACAGGCCATTCTCACAGGGGTGAGACAGTCTTATTGTAATTTTGATATGTAGTTCCATTATAATATATGGTGTTAACTATTTTTTCGCATGCCTGTAGATATCTGAATGTCTTCTTTGTAGAAGTGTCTATTTGGATCCTTTGCCTAATTTTTTTATTGTGTTGTTTGAATTTGTGTTTGTATGTATATGTGGCTAAGGTGTCTCTGGATACTTTTCAATCTCATCTTTGATTTTTTTTTAATCGACTGAACAATTATTAACCTGGTGATAGTAAATATTTGTAGGCCATTTTGGGAATGGTCAGAATGCATAGAAGATGCATAGCGTAATAGAAATGCACTAATCTTCTGGTAAGGTGATTTTCAGATTGGTATAATAAAATGTAAATTGGTAGCAACAAACATATTTAATCTATGAATATAACTTTAAGCCAAACAGCCCTCATCACCAACATTTAAGTCAGATACATATACCACACAGTGTTGGCTCTACTTGTACCCTATAAATGCAGATGGACAATAGTCATTTTTACATTACACATCACCTGGAAAATAATACATTCTTAATTTCATAGTTAAAATACACTATTCTGTCCATCCAAGGGCGCTAAACAATGTGTATGAAAATAGACCCTTGAAAGACCTTTAAAATGCTGAATGAGGTATGATAAGAACTCTGAAAGGCTAGGAAAGAAGATGGAAGATGTCAAAGATAAGACTAGCAATAACCAAGCTTTTCGATGTTCCTCACCTGCCTTTTCATTAAAGATGACTAAATAGTCCTCATATCCCTCAGTGTGGGGCTTAAATTGGAAATAGTTATTTTAAGAATATCTGAAGGACAAAGTAGTAAGAGTAAGAATGAACACAGATTTAATTTTAATAGCCCCATCACAATGACATACTCAGAACCTTACATTTCATAAGGGCATACTGTATTAAGGGAAAAAGGAATTTAGGGTGCTGTGTGGGCAGTGGTTTGCATGGAATGATTATTATTCTGAATGATTATTAGTCTGAAAATAAACTTCATCTTGGGGCCCTCCCTGGTGGTTAAAGCACAGCACAAAGGGGCCTAAGCCACCTCCGCATGAGTTCGATCCCCACCTGCCCCGGAGGTGACCACATGGCACAGCAGACCTCTCCCTGGCCCGCCCACTGCTCCTCTCAGCAGTGTACTTTGTCAATCTGCCTGTTCTGTACCCCACTCTGTCTCTGGTGAATCCTCTCACCCCCCGCATCTCTGGCCTGTACCCCAGTTCTGTACGAATGAATAAATAAATAAATCTAAAAATAAAATAAAAAATAAACTCCATCTTGGCCTTACATTCTTTGAGGTTTTTTTTTTCTTCTTGAAACAGTGTTAAAATGCCAATTGAAGACATTTAGAAATTTAAAGTAACGGAATTAACAACCTCAAACAAAGAACATGTCTGAAAGTTTGTCTCAATGTTTGACTTGACCCAGAAGAGTTTCTCTGAGACATATTTTCTAAACACTACCCTAGCACCTTGGACCAATAAAATGGCCTTTAAGCTTGAATGAATAAGGTGGTTTTTTTTTTTCCTCTAGTGCAAAGCTTCACTATTTCATCTTTTCAAACTCCTTTACTGCACTCAGCGAGGAATTATATTGACAAGGGTAGAATTTATCTCCTAGAGGAGACTGCCATGCTTCTGTTAAGTGCTAATATAACATTTGTGTGTTGGTACCTTAATAACAGCCACAGCTTACCTAATGAAAGTTGAAAGCAAACAGTACTCTCTGAAATTTTATTATGACTGGAGTGATGGCAATTTGAGGGAAATTATCCCTATTTTTGTTCCCATATCAAAAACAGAGATGCTAAAGCAATTGTTACGTGTTTGGTATGGAATTAGGTTCCACTCTCATTAATCTAGAAGGAAGAGCATTTTTCATGTAAACAGCTCACGAGGGTCAGAGAGAAGAGCTGTTTCTGTGAAAAATGCTTGTCAATAACTTTGTGAGTGAATTTTGAAATAAAGTGCCTGTAACCTGTCATTATTCCTTCCTCTCAAAGTGAGTGGATGAAAATTGAGCATGTGAATTGAAAGCAGGGTGAGTGTTATGGCCTTATCGACTTCAGGTAAAATGACTGTTTTAACTTGTTATTATTTTTCCATTCAGAGGTCAGGCAGTGTACAGTATTACCAGCACAGACTGCAGTGTAAGCAAATTGGTATACAAAAAGGCTATTACCCACACTCACAAGGCACAGGAAAGTATAAGTCACTAATATCAAGTGGACTCGTGATCTCTACAAAAAGAAACAACCTCTAGTGCTTTGAAAAAGAATAGTATAGTAAGTATAAAGTACCCTGGAGGCAGAAAATATAAACCTGCTTAAGTAAAGCGTATATGTTTAGAATACAGATAAGAAATATACATTTCAGGGACATTTTTTGGAAAATAAAATATTAATTATATTTGTTCTGCAAAGGAATTGTGGAAACCAGTTATTGGATATTTGAGACCCGTATACTAAATATTGAACACCTCTACCCTATTTCTTACCTTATAACTTCTTCCTCACTAATATCAAAGTAATTATTTAAAGTAATTAGTTAAATAATTAGTAAATTATTTAAAGTAATTAGTTGCTGAGTTTTCAAGTTCACCTGAAGTATCAAAAGCAAATTTTTACTATGGTCTTTCTTTTCCACAGAGAAAAATAAAATCAATGAGACTTCAAAATGTCAAGAAAATTTTCTTTTTCTTCCAGAGTTTTATTTTTAATTCTTAAGAACAGCTTTAGAATTTAGTGTGGCTGTTTTAGTTTTGCAAGAAAAGCATCTTTTCTCCAAGTAATGTCAGGTCTATGGATAGTATATATTTATTACAATTGTTTAAAATTATTTTTCCATTTCAGTAGACCATCTAGTATTTTTGTCATTAACACTGATTTTTCCATTATAGACTGTTGATCATAAGATGATTAGACTGTATAGACATTAAAAGAGGTTACAGAAGGGATTGATGATTGATTTAAGACACAAAAAGTTTACATATAAATATATAACTGTGAAACTTGTTCACAGGTCTATTACCAAGTTCTGATATAATATAAAAAGATTTGAGATCTTTTTATATTATATTTTATATTTTGGAGGGATAATTATACCCTGGCTTCAAAATAATTTGGCCTACATAAAATAATTATATGGCATTTTTGCTAAGCATCATCTCACTTATTTAAACAAGTATTTACTCACTGGACATTGTTTCAATAATGAGATTACAAGGAGAGTTAATGTCTTAATCTACTGAGTCAGTAAAATAGTCAAATAAATTGCCTCAGTAATTCAGAGGAAAGCAAGCTCCATAGAGGCATGGGATGCTATGTGTCTTGGTTCAGTGACATATTGCATGTTGTAGACATCTCAGAGGTGTTTGTTGGGTGCTTAATGAACGTGATTGGCATAAATACTGCATTTCAAAGACTACAGAGAAAGTCTTCACTGGGAAGACTTTCCCAGTGAAAGACAGGGCTAGCCTCCAGGAATGTTGACATAATGAAGCTAGGACCTTCTGTTTGAAGGGAGAAAAAACTCCAAAACTGAAGTTATACAACTCAGAGAGTGAGATGAACAGCCATGAACTCAACTCAAATCCAGCAATGAGTGAGGGGTGGGGCACATGCAGGAATGGTTGAAGTAAATAGAGTTCAGATCTTGAAACATGTTAATGGGCATGATAAAGAATTTGGACATTAGATCAAAAGTCACTAAGTGATATTAAGCCTGCAGGGACATTTTTTTTTAAATCATAAATATCTTGACAAATGATTTTTGATTATTCAGGCTGAAGTGTGGCAAATGGATTGAAGAAGAGGTTGAAGTAGAGGAGACAAGTTAGGGGCTCCAAGAAGTCTATGCAAGATATCAATGACAATGGCCTAAATTATTCAAAAGTAAAGGGACAGAAAGAAATAAGCATATTAAAGTAATTTTAAGGAATTAGACATGATAAAACCTAGTGGTTAATTGGAATAAGGTATGGAGAAGTAAGAAACACAGAATAGACAAAGACAAAACTCCATTCTTCATTTTTGGACAACAGAGTGGCTAGCTGGTATTTCCTAAAATAGGAAGATATATTTGGTATGAAAGGTGGCAAGTTTATTTTTTAGCAGGCTGAGTTATATAAAGCATTATTTTGTTATCTTATGGGTTTCTTGTCTGATTCTCTCTTTCCTGTTGTCCCAGACTAAATTCATATAAATCTATTACAAATGGATAAAACAAATCTAAATAAATGCAGGCATGAGCATGTTTTTCTTACATACAAGATAAATCACACATTTTAGTACAAAAAAAAACTTCTTTCAAAAAAAGTTTATGAAATACAAAGGTAGACTAGGAGCCTACTGTTTCTAAGATCTATATTATTGTAATTATCCTGAATTGTATAATCAGTGGACAGCATGAACCCACAAATTCACCATAAATGTTGTGCTGTACCCTTTAAGAGCTAATCAAGAGTATATCTGAGCAACAAGTTACACTTCAATATGTTTGCATTTATAGTGGTATGGCATCCAGAGACTTAAGTTACAAGTTGAATTGAATATACATACCTGCATACATTTTTAAACTTAATTTGATTTTTTAATTTTTTGTCTCTCTTGATTCTACCAGACATCAAAATAAAGATACAAAAACTGGGGTCTCCCTGATGGCCTAGGTGTTAAGTTTCAGGGCTATGACCACTACGGCCAGAGTTCAATCCCCAGCCAGGGAGATGACCCACATATGACACAGCAGACCTGTCTCACCTGCTGCTGCCTTTAGCAGTGTATTTCAGTTAAACAATCTATTCTGTTCCCCACTCTGTATCTGCTGAATCCCTTTGTACCTCTGACCTATACTCCAATTCTTAATATACAAATAAAAAATTTTTTAAATGAAAATATGAAAACTACTCAAAATACAAACATATATGACTCCTAATTAATATAATTTTAATTTTATGCACAATTATTAAATAAATGCATGATATCAAACTGAAATAATTTATAAAACCTATATCTGACTTATTATTTTATTTAATACATACTTATTAATTTGTTAAACATTTATGTAAATGTATATATGTAACCCTAGTAAATTTTTTTTTAATATAGCAGGTTTACTCTGATATTAACATCCTGATTGCTTTCCTTTATTTATAGGAAGAAGTGACAATGACACAGGTAGTAGCCTGTTGGTACTGGCAATTTCCTATCTCCTCAAAGATGCTGTGATTTCATGGCATGCCACTGCAGTGACAAGTAAACCATTTGGAAGGAAGCATTTTGCTTTGCAGAAGATAGGTGGAGGCTTTAAAATTAAATGTGAAGCTGGGGCTACCATCCTGCTTCCAGTGCTTCTATCTATACTGTTTGTCTAAAATGGACATCTGATTTAAACAGAACTCTAGAAAAAGTGATGACTGTATTCTGAAAAAGCAAGAAGACCTTTGGAAAACAACTGAATTACACTATTGTGTTTTAGAATAGTCTATATTCTGAATAGTATATAGAAATAAGAGCATTAATTTTGATGTACTGTAAACAGCTAAGGGAGCTGTTAGAAAAGTGAAAGAAAGACAGCTTGTGGAATCACATCATTTATTCTTGTGTGTGTGTGTGAGAGAGAGGGAGAAGGGAGGGAAGAGGAATGAGGGCGGAGAGGAGAGGAGAGAAGAGGAATAGGAAAAGAGATAGAAGGAGGAGGAGGGAGAAATAGAAAAGAGAGAAGGAAGAAAGAAACAAGTAGCATAGGAGACTTCCCCCAGTCCAGTCCCAAATTGGGAGAGGAGGGATTGAATCTACTGTTCCCCTCTGCTGACCTCAGTTCTATGCCTTTTGTGTGAACCTCTGACTATCCTAGTTTAAGGAAATGTATTTGTCCTACTCTATAGATCTCTTTATTAGATTTCAAACCAGTTCATATATATTACACACTTTAATACTTACTAGTAAATCAGTTTGTGTACATAATACCATGAAAATTATTCTTTAAAGATAACTCACAAGATTTGTATCAACCCAGTGAAAATCTGACTCCAAGGTACACACATAAATGAAAGTCAAAATCTCATCCCCAAAAGCATCTCTGACTGTGTTAACTGCAGTTTCCAAAACTATTTTACCAAAAGGGTTTTGCTTTGTCCTTTTAAGATAAACAAACATACCAGTGGACACACAGGATAATACACTGTGTGGCTGGTTACCAAAGCAAGAGTCTAAACTAAAAAGGCACATTTCATTTTCATCAAGCAAGTTATGCTCAAGAGTCTTTGCATTGTAGTCTACCAACTAATTAATTTCCAATTTGAACAGCAAAGGGAACACAAGAGTTCTCTCTTCCTGGGCTGATGAAAGGTTTGGCTTTCTTAGGAACAACCTCATGTAAATAGGACCGACTGACTGAATTTGATTTAAAACAATCAATCCCAATTTGATGTACAATTCCTTTATTGAATTAGCCTAAATTGCACTCAAAACCCCTCTGAGTTTTAAACTGCAGTTGTTCCTTAAGCGTTGCTACAGGTATACTTGAATTCGATATTTGCAAATTGAATTGTGCTTTGGACATTTTAAAGAAGTTAGCTTTTTAAATACAGTATTTATATATAATATTTCTAAAGTAAGTTAACTATCAGTTCATTTATCTTTTGTTTAAATACAGAATTTAATATACTCAGTCTGTCTAAATCAAGAATATTTTGTAACTAACACCTACAGCTTTTCTTTAAGTCTTGGTGAATGTCTCTTTGTAGACCAAATGAAACAACAATATGTGAACCAACTCTTTGGTATTAAATTTATATTACAGGGAAGAAAACAGGTCACAGGTGGTTCTGGTCACCATACCAAACCAAGATCAGTCACTTAACTCCTGAGTACACAGTTAGGTATAGAATCTTTATTATCTGAGTTCTGGTTCAGTGTCCTTTTCACTGCTCTACCATCTGCTAAAAGAGGAAAGGGAAAATAGGTGTGTAGAAAACAAAAAAGTGGCTAGTTCCACATGTCATTAGAAAGCCTATGAATGACTTTGAAATTGGCTCATCAAGGGGAAAACAGAGGCTATACTAATAAACTCAGTGCCTAATGAGCATGACTAAATCTTTTTGCAGTGCTCGGATTTGCCATAGTTCAATTCTTTGTGAAATAAAAAGCAACATAAAGTCATAAGATACCACCCTGTGATTACTTTAGTATGGGATAAATACTCACTACATATGTTTTCATAAAAATAATTTTGGACAACCTCTATGTACCTTTATCTGTTAATTCATGATAGGTTCTATATAATCATATTTCTATTAATATGATACAAACGTTAATGTTGATATGTATTAATTAAATAATATAAAAGATAGTACTCTAAGATCCCAGAATTTTACTTTCCCTATTAAACCTGAAGTAAGGTTAGAAGGAAATTTGAGATGACATTCTTTAATGTATTTAAAACATAAAGCAATAAAAATGTAGGAGAGAATAAGCTTCCTTCATTCAGGAAGGCAGAAGTCAGCTTATAGCCCAACAGAATCTGCTTGTTTTTTCTGTGAGGACCTAGTCTTAGAAAAAAGAAAACAACCTGGTAAATGTATTTCTTTTATGTAGTGTGCCTACTTGATTGCTGACATTCCACAATCTCATAATATTCCTTGAATAAATTGTCCTCATTTTGTTTGAAACAGATACTTAACATATATTTAAATTTCGCAGTTTTGTGGGGGAGAGTGACTATGCTGAGCTGTGCGTTATACTAATGGCATTGGGTGCAGAATGAGTCATCATGGTTTTTATTTATTCATTCATCCTTAGATCCTTTTAAAAGTCTCTGAGTCCCTAATGACCATCATCATTATCATCAGTAAAAACTGCTTTCTGGTGAAAAGGCAATAGGCATTAAATTTAGAGGCAGCATTAAATTATCAGTAAAAAGGTCTTGAAATAGTACTGCATGCATAATCCTGGACACAATATACTGAAAGTTCATATAGCAACAGTCAGACAATCTTCTTTATAAAGTTGGTGATTAAGATGTTCTTTTCTACTTTATAGCACAAGATAATATCATTTAGTCTGGGAGAAAACCAAGAGTATGTCAGTTCCTATGCTCTGGTGTTAAACACTGGAAGTCAAAGATAGCAGTCATAATAAGTACTTAATTATAAATAAAAATTTAAAAATATCAGTATCAAAACTTCAAGCAAGCCCATTGCCTATTATACTTCCTCACTTGTCATAAACACTGCCCAATATAAAAAAATAGTAGGAAAAAAATCAGTAGGTAATTTAAAAATCAGTAAGAAGCATTTTAAATTAAACCTTACTATAGTTTTTCTGTCTTAGATGTACTTTAAATATTCCATTGTCATTCAGCAAACATCATGGCGCCTTTACTTCTAGCAATAGAATCAGAACTACATTTACATGGTCAAATTTTACTAATTTGGGGATGAGCTTAGCCTGGCATCTGAAAATACGGGAAAACTAGTTCTGGGTGATCAAGCCACAGGGTTATTGTGATTACCAAACCCTATTGTCTTCCCTACCTCACCCTTCCATTACTATTTGGGCAGTAGGTGCCATTTAGAAAATGGTAAGGAAGAAAGCAGACCAGAGAAGATGACCTCATTCCTTTGTGGAAACACAGTAGATAAGTTCAAAGTATTCTGAAGCAAAACTGTTAGAATTCTCTGCAATAAATCTTGCATTCTCTAACTTTATCTAAGCTCAAATTTGTAATATTTGGAACAGATGATTGGGTATTTGTATTCTCTGTCTTTTTGTAAAAATAGAAACAATGGACATAAAACCCTATATGGAATGAAAGAAGTACCATATAATATATATGTGAAATGTATCTTTTAGTCTAGACCACTGTTGACAGGTTTCCCATCTTTATGAATGTTTTTTTTTAATTTGGTTGGATTATTTTTTATCAAAAGTGACCTAAATCTTTCAGGAAGTAACTAATTTTTTTCCCCAAAATTTCATTTTCCTTTTCTATGAAATCAAAATGCTCCTCTACATTTAGGATGCTAATGGTGGTTAAGACAACATGTGAGAGCAGGGTAGAGGATTGTGGGCACTTTGGAGACCACACCTGAAGGGAGAAATTCTGTATTATGAAAAAATAAACAAGGATGTTTTAAAAAGAAAAAAAAATTTGTTGCACCAATGCAAGTTTTTGCTATTATGTTTGTGGTGATTCTTCAGAGGCTGCTAGCAACTTTAGAAAGGGCATTGTTGTGATTTCACATTCTAGCACATTCTATAAAAAATAAGTTCCTGTTTGCCCCCAAATTTAAATTAACAGTTTAAAGATATGTGTAATTTTGTTGTTGATCTCTAGGAATAGATCACACTAACCAAGGCATATATTGAAGTAGAGGTCTTGAAGGAAATTCAATTTCATTGGCATTGACTCTTCTGGATCCTTGGTGCTTCAAAAATAGGGAAAATAATGCCTTCCTTGATGAGAGTCCTTCATTCTATTTCCAATTATAAAATGCACATTTTCTTTAAGCTCTTCTTTCTTGTAAAATTTTCTACTTCCAGCACACTGGGCCTTCCTTACCAGCATAGATTGGACAGTGCCTCAAGACAGGCAGCAAACTTATGATAAAGTCCTCTCTGGGAAAAGAAGTCTGCAATTTAACATTTCAATATTTGTTTCCCTGTGATCAGTATTAAAATCCAAGCATTCCTCAATTTTTAAAAGAATTTTGTATGAAGTATAAATAGTATTTTTCCTCTCTCCCTATTACATTGTATCATCATATTAAATATTTTTTGCTTTTTTGCTGTCTAGTGCTTTATTCGTTTGGGTTTTTTCCTTTGGTGTCCAATCCTAGGAATGAACCATTCATTTTTTCAGTACTATACACTGTTAACGGATGTCTAGGTGAAATGGATTTCTGTGATTAATAGTTTTAATATTTCTGTGATTAATCATTCTTAATTATTAGTTTCATAAATGAAATAACATCCTGTATTTAACAAAGAATTCTGATACAGACTGAATGTGTGAGAAGATGGTTTCAGAGGAGGTTCCCTATTTTGTTCTCAGTAGGATAATTTGCAAAGTCCAGAGGGGCACTGAACTGAGAGGATCCTATGGCTTGGGGTAAAAGCAGGGAACCTCTTAGACATCTTAGACCAAGGCTGACTACCAGAAGTGACACAGAGGAAATTCAGCTGTGTATGACAAAAGGTAGATGGAGAAAGGTGCCTTAGAGACTATTAGCTGGGCTGGAAGCCTGATGGGCAAACCTCAGACTTCTCCTGAGGTGGTCCTAAGAAAGGGAGAACCTACTACTGTGGAGGCACACACCTTTAAACAGATGGGACATATATACAGAGGAGCTGGGGTGTTTGTTCCAGGTAGGCAGGGTCCCCAATGAAGAGGACAGTACAAAATGGTGCTTCGCCTCCCACACTCCTTTGGGACTAGGGCTACTCCTGTGAAGCAAAACAGTACAGGGCACATATTGCAGAAATATGCATCTGAAAACACAGATAAAGTTATTGGCAGCACCACAATATGATGTATTATAATATGTAACACCACTTTCAGCAGTGACTGAACCCTTCCAGGCTCCTCCCCCATCCCTGATTCAGCAGTTGGAAATCAGTATTCCTTGACTTAATCATCATACAATGTATTGAAATGCCAAGTCAGGAAAAGCTTTTTTTAAAGCCCATAATGGTATATGTTGGAAAAGTGTAAAGTGGAAATTTTGTACTCTTAGGACATGAAAATAGCAACCTGGATAGTGACAAGGTGGGGAGGCAGAAAATACAACATATATCACTGAGTGTCCTTAAAGAAATATTTCACCACAGAGAGAGGACAAATGCCCAGAATTCAAATACAAAGATATGGAAGATTTTTCTTTTCTTCCTTATTTTTTTTAAGATTTACTTATTTATGCATATAGAACTGGGGTAAAAGGCAGAGCAGCAGGGGTGATGAGAGGCTTCACCAGAGACAGAGTCCTGGAGCGGAACACAGAACAGGCAGACTAATGAAGTAAGTTGCTAAGAGAAGCAGTGGGCAGGTCAGCAGAGGTCTGCCACACCATGTGGATCACCTCTCGGGTGATCAAACTTGCACTGAGGTGGCTACAGCTAGCTTGCAGTGCAGCATCTTAACTTGTTACACCACAAGGGAGGGCCTGATATGGCAGATCTTTTCTTCTAGCAGATACAAAGTCCAAAACTGCCATGATAGAGAGATGGCAGAAAACATAGAAGCGCTGATCAAAAATATAATAGAATACTCAGGAGTACAATGAGATTTTAATTTTCTTGAGAAATAAAATTAATGAATAGAACATAGAAATTGAAGCTTTAAGTAAGAAAATAACAGATGCAATATGTACACAGATCAATAGAAAATATTTAAAAAATCAATAGAAGAGATTAAAAGAGGAAGTATATAGAAGTAAAATAGAAAAAAAAACAGAAACTCAAATCAGTAAATTTGAAGATGGTAATGCACAAAGAATCCAGGTGGAAGAAGAAAGAAATACCAAAAAAAAAAATTAATTAATTAATTAAGAAAAACTTTGAAAATGATACCAATAATCCATGAGGTAGGGCTATATAAGAATAATATTAGGCAGGAAGGAAAAGAGAGGAACAGGAAGCAAAGAGAGAACAGAGAATGTACTCAAAGAAATAAGAGATGAAAACTTCCCAAACCTGAAGAAGAAATTAAACATACAAGACCATGAAGCTGAAAGAACACCTGGCTACCTAAAATGTCATGAAATCTGCACCAAGAGTTCAGGACAAAAAAAAAGAAAGAAACAAACTAAAAACAACTACTGAATCTGATAGAGAAATCTATTGAATCTGGCTAGGGGGAAGAAGTAAAACATATAAATGTAACTTAATCAGGCTTACATTTGATTTCTTTAAGAAAACACTATAGGCATGGAAAGAATGGAATGAGCAAAACCTATAAATGTAACTTAGTCAGGCTTACATTTGATTTATTTAAGAAAGCACTATAGGCATGGAAAGAATGGAATGATGTACTCAAACACTAATGATTAAAAACTGCCAGCCACCAATACTAAATGCTAGAAGATTCTCCTTTAGATAGGAGAAAATAAAGGCCTTTTCAAGCAAACAGAATCTGAAGGAGTTTGTAAACACCAGACCTACTATCCACAAAAATGTTGAACGGAACTTTTATATCCCAATTACAGAAAATAACCAAAAAAGAAAAAAAAGAGAGAGAGAAAACAGACTCAGAAAACTTAGAACAAAATAGCATTAGTAGGCCCTCATATATCAGTAATCACCCTTAAAAAGAAAACTACAGACCAATATCCTTGATTAACATAGATGCAAAAATCATTAACAAACCTTTGTATCAACAATGCATTAAAAGGTCATATACCATTACCAAGTAGGATTTATTTGTGTGATGGAAATAAGGTTCAACACCTGAAAATCAATCAGTGTAATTCACCATATCAATGAAAGGAAATATAAAAATCATAAGATACCAATAGTTGTTGAAGAAATTATTTGATAAGATTCAACATTCATTTATGATTTAAAAAAACCTGGAGCTACATGGATTTTATCTCACCACAATAAAGACCACATATGACAAATTCACAGTTATGTCATTCTCAATAGTGGAAAAACTGCAAGTTTTTCTACTAAAATCTGGTACAAAACAAGGATGTTCACTTGTACCACTCAACATAGATTGGAAGTCTTATCTAGAACAATTTAAGCAAGTAATAAAATTAATCCAAATTGAAAAAGAAGTAAAACTATCATTATTTGCAGATATTATTATTTGCAAATATACATCGTAAACACTAAATATCCATTAAAAAACTGAAACAATGAATTAGCACAACAAAGTGGCAGGTTTCAAAATCAATTTACAAAAATAACTTCCAAACATTGAGCTAGGAGAGAAGGACTCAAGAAAATAATATCATTTACAATCACAGCAAAAAGAATGAAGGTTAAGGACAAAGGAGATGAAGGTGAAAACCAAAAGACATTGTTAAAAGAAACAGAAGAAGACACAAAGAAGTTGAAAGCTATTCCCTTCTCATGGATTGAAAGAGCATTGTCAAAGTAACCATCTTATCCAAGGAAATATACAGTTCAATGCAATCTCCATTAAAGCTTCAATGGCATTCTTCAAAACAATAGAACAAGCATTATTGTAATGCATATATAACCACTAAATACCCGAATAACCAAAGCACTCTTGACAAAAAGAGAAAAATAATGGGATCACACTGCCAGACTCCAAACAACACTACTAGCTTTAATAATCAAAAGAACATGGTACTGGAACAAAACCAGACATATAGAATAGAACAGAACAGAACTGAGAGCTCAGAAATAACCCAAACCTATATGTCACCTACTGTGACAAAGCATTGTGAAAAAATACTTATCACTTTGGGAAATGTAAATCAAAACCACAATGAGATATCAACATCATAACTGTAATAATGACCCATATCAAAAAAGACCAGAGATAACATGCATTGGCAAGGATATGGAGAAAAAAGAACCCTCCCTGTAAACTACTGGTGGGAGAGCACCAATGAAACAGTAAGGATGTTTCAGCCCCTGTGAAACAGTAAGGATGTTTCTCAAAGTATCCAGCAATTCCACTCCTAGGAGTCTAGGTAACTGAAGAATGCAAAAATACTAAGTTGGATGGACATACACTCTTATGCTCATTGCAGCACTATTTACAATATCCAAGTTATAAAAACAACCTAAATACACAAAGCTAGATGAGTGGATTAGAAAAATGTGGTTATATACACAAAAGAATAATTCTCAGCTATAATATATGATACACTTTGCCACTTATAATAATGTAGATGTAAGTGGAAGGGATTATGCTAAGAAAATAAGTCAGAAGTAGAAAGACAAATAAATACTGGATGGTGTCACTTATATGAGGAACTAACAGAGACAGAACAAAGAGTCAGATAAACCAAACCAGTAACAAACCCTGGAAATTTGATTGGAGATTACTGGCGAGGAAGAAAGCCGAAGGACAAAGAAGGAGGGAGTGCATTTCACTATAGTGGAAGATAATTGGTCCCTTGGTAGTGGGTGAGGTATGGGAACATACACCTGAAGGTTATGAACCTCTATACTTCTAAATCATAAAGTGTTGTAATCCAATGTTAAAAAAATCCAGTATATCGTTGTCTTAGTGATGTTTTAATAACAATTTTATTCTCTTTATACTACAAGATAGAATATTAATTGAGATGTGATATATAGTAAACATTATATGGAATTTTTGTATTATTCAAATATTTGTAAATCTTGCATGCTTTATAGACTTCCTAAGTGAAGTTGCAGTTCTGTAATTTAGGTTATTGAGAACCATACATTAAAATTAGCAGTGGAAGTAGAGCTGGGTTTCTAATTGCTGATTACAATGACTTAACTAAACATGTTTATACTAATTAAAGGTTTGCATTACTAATTATGCATTGTTTGCTAACTTCTGAGCTCAGCATTTGCTATATTTCATTATACTAGGAACAAAAGATTCTAATTATCAAAACAGACTAAGTTGAGTGCTGGAAAATTCAATTTTATATAGTATTTAAGAGATTCTTTATAAAACTGTAATTAATTACATAGAACAAATTTCAATAGTTATGAAACTTGAAAGTGCAAGAAAGAGTCTTTATTATTATTGATATGCTTTAAGTGTTCCCCAATGGTGTGACCAACTCCCTTGGCAATTTTTTACACGATTTTAAAAATTTTTCTTCTCAAAATTAATTTTAGTTTTCTATAAGTAAATATGTGTGCTTTCTGCCAAAGCAAACCATATAATAACACGAAGCACTTTTAACTACATAAAAGTAGCACTTGATTTCACAAATAACTATGGTGGCACAAAGATTAGGAAGACAAAATCTCTGCCTACTTGCAATTTAAGTTTTTTTTTTAAAAGATTTATTTACTTATTCATACAGAACTGGGGTACAGGCCAGAGATGCAGAGGGTGAGAGGATTCACCAGAGACAGAGTGGGGTGCAGAACAGGCAGATCGACGAAGTACACTGCTGAGGGGAGCAGCGGGCGGGTCAGGAGAGGTCTGCCACACCATGTGGTCTCCTCCGGGGAAGGACGGGATCGAACTCATGCGGAAGTGGCTTAAGCTTCTTTGTGCAGGGCTTTAACCCCCTGCGCCACCAGGGAGGGCCGCAATTTAAGTTTTATAATAAAAAAGGAATATGCAACGAAGGTATTAGTTTGACAGCTCAATTCATTCTGTGTGGTTACTGTACTTGTATGCTCCTAATAATCCTTAATATTAATCTAGAAGGTGACCTGTAGAACATTCTTTATTACCCACTGTATCACCCACAGTGGAGTAGACCCCACTTATAAGAATATGTTATATATGTAAGATTACCAAAGAGGTAAGATTTGGGGGGAGGAACAGACATATTCCCTTATAAAACAGGGAGGTGTTGCACCTTTTCTAAAAGATTCATTATTGAGGTGATTTCAATATCAAGCACCTGTACTGATATTAGCATAGGATGATTTTTCAAAAATTCAATTTAATTCAATTTTCTAAAGTTGACAACCTATAAAAAACAAAGTCTGAGATGGTAATGATTATAAAGTAAACATTTGTAATAAGGAACATCTTTCAAAAGTTGATGTATTTTGTGTTGGCATTATTAACTGTTAAATTGATATTATACATGATCATTTTAGCAAGCCCAAAGGATGGATATAAGGCATAAGGTGAAAACATGGCATATGGCCCTTCTAAACATTGGCTTTCCTCCTAACTCACAAAAAAATACCACATTTTTGATTGAAAATAGAATTTAGGCAATGAACCATTTTTTATACCAAACTGTTAATTTAAGATAAGTACACTTTTAAAGAAAAAAAAAAAGCTAGGAAGCAGTTGCTGATTGCATAGAAGAGGAAATTTCACTGCTGATTCTTACAGTTTTTGTTAAGAAAGCAATGATTTAGCCAAATTTCATAGTTCAGGCATCAGAACTTTGTTGTGTTCCAAAAAATAAAAATAAATAATAACTAGCTAAATTAGTGTTTGGGGAAATGGATTAGATTGTAATGTATGCAAGCAATTAACCAACACTGACTTGATTCACTGTGATGTCTAAAATGGCATTTTAAAAAATGAAAGTAGCTAAATTTGGTCCTGATAAAATATATAGCAGCAATGGGTTAGGAATTTTGCAGTTTCGCCCAAAGAGTCCAATCAAACAACCCATATATTAGGTGGCTGTTAACATGCTGGCAGCTGAATTTTTTACATCAGTTTCCAAGGTTGCACAGTAATTACATCTACTGTGAGTCATTTTTGCAGCATATTTTATAAAAGTTTTACAGGTTTGCTGGGAAGGAATTATTCAAAGTCACCTTTTATAGATAGTGCCATGATTAGACAGTTTTTTTGAAAATGTTAGTGTTTACCACTTCTATTACTTCTGGTTTAAGAGTAGCTGGCATTTGTGAGTTTACTATAGTATATGAGTGGAGCTTCCTTTTCTGTGTAGACTTCTGTTCCTTAGCATTGCTAGTTTATGCTCCCATTGAGCTACTGCCAGAATATAAATCCAGTTGCCTTTTGCTGCTCAAGGCCAACCTAGCAACCATGGAGAGAATTAGTTGTTCTGAACATTTGTCCTCGAATGTCATTGGAGGGAAGTGGTATGCAGTTTCATGACCAATATAGTTCACAAAGAGTTTGCTCATTTGAACGGTTGACTAATTTAGATGTAATATTTTGGAACTTGCTCTTTATTCTTATTCCCAATTAGATTCAGTCAGTGTCCAAAGATGTATTTAAGACTATGGTTGGATAAACTATTTAGCATGACTTGTAGATCCACTGCTTATTAAAGCAAATGTGCTTTAAGTTTATTCTATTTGCATTTGTACATTTTCACAGCTGAGTAAAAAGTCCTAGTTGTTTCTTCAAATTAATATGTTAAAAATATCTTACTGTGGCCCTCCCTGGTGGCGCAGCGGGTTAAAGCACAGCACTGAGAATCTAAAGCCACTTCCACATGAGTTCGATCCCCGCCTGCTCCGGAGGAGACCACATGGCGCGGCAGACCTCTCCTGACCCGCCCGCTGCTCCCCTCAGCAGTGTACTTCCATGATCTGCCTGTTCTGCTCCCTACTCCGTCTCTGGTGAATCCTCTCACCCTCCGCAACTCTGGCCTGTACCTCAGTTCTGTATGAATAAATAAATAAATCTTTATAAAAAAAATCTTACTGTTTTACTACAGGGATGGTAATGTATTCATTTTAGAATGCAAAGGCCAGGTAAGAAATGTGATGTTAAAGTCACAGGGTGCATAATCTTTCTGAAGGCCAGTCAATATCAGTATTTGAATTGAGGATGGAAGAACATATGTGGCAGTAAAGCTGGGACCAATGGAAGGCTAAAAGTCAAGAAGAGCACACACTGATGTCTCTGCTAAAGTCATTAGCAACATTAACACGGTCTTTTGTAATGCTCAAGCAATATGTGCTAACTCTTTTTCAAAACATGTGGAGTGAAAAGATTATGGTTATCAAAGACAAAGCTATCTTCTGTAGCATACATTCTAGTGGAAGAGAATGTTGACTACAAAACTAATTATTATATCTGCAATAGAGGTAAACTGAGTAGCACAAAAGAGAGGAAGCATAGTGGCTACTTCAGATACAATGCTCAAGAGAAGCCTTTGTTAAAATGTAGCATTTCAGCAAAGACCTGGATGAAGTGAGAGAGAAAGACAAAGCTGCTAGAGAAGAATAAATAGCTCTGCAAGGGTCTCGAGGCAAAAGTAGATTAAGTAGTTAGAAGTACTTAATGTAGCCAAAGCAAAGCAAATAAGCATCAAATTGGAGGAAAACAAAGATGTAGGTAAACTGGTGGCCACATTTTGGAACACCTTTAAGGTCACACATACATAGTTGGATCTTATTCTGTCCATACAGGGATGCCACAAAAGAAAATTATTATTTTCTGACTTAGATTTCTAAGATATATCTCTGACTACTGTATGAAGAACATTGTGTGGGATATGGAAGAGTAGAAGCTGAAAGATCCATTAGAAAACTTTGCAAAAATTTATGTTACAGATGTAAGTGTCTTGGACTCCATTGCTTGCAGTTGAGATGGTGAGACATGTTCAAGATTCAAGATATATTTTGAAAGAAGGCCTGAGAGGATTTGCTGGTGAATTTGGTTAAGGAACATAGGGGTAGGCAGAAGAATCAAGAATGCCTACTGACTCTCTGGCCTGATCAAGTGGATACATACTAGTGCCACTTATAGAAATGGAAGGTTTGTGGAAGGCAAAGGGGAGTATATTTATCAGTTCTGGCTTCCATAACAAAATACTGTAGACTGGGTTGAAAGAACAGAATATTATTTCTCATAGTTCTAGAGAGTGAGAAATCTAAGATCAAAATGCCAGTTGATTTGGTTCCCAGAGAGAACCTTCTTTCTAGCTAATAAGTAGCCATCTTCTTGCTGTGTTCTCATATGGGGCAGGGGCAAGGGTGGGGGAGATAGACAGAAAGGGTAGAGAGGGAGCAAAGAGAGGGAACAATTGTGTCTCTTCTTATAAGAACAATAAATCCTATCACATCAAAACCACTCTTACAGTTTCCTCTAACCTTAATTACTTCTAAAAGCCCATCTCCAAATATTAATTTAGAGGATTGTGGAGAACACAAATGTTCAGTTTGTGATAGACACATATAATTTGGGCCATATGTCTGCTTTTCTACTGCACATGCACACATATACATCAATCATTCAAAGGAAAGTGAGTAGACAGGACCAGGAGTGTGGAGTCCAAGAATAGTTCAAGGTTGGAGGTAAAATTTGAAAGACATCAGCATATAGATTTTTAAACAACAAAAGGGATGAAAACACAGAGTTGAAGACAAAGGGAAAAAGTTAATTACTAGGGCTCCTTTTAAAAGTGAAAAAGTTACAGGATTCAACAAACATGAAGAAAGGTATCTGAGTAACAGGAGTACTAGCAAAGTATGTTTTCTCAGAAACTAAGTAATAAGGAATGTATCTGAAGAAAAAGCTTAACTCTGTCAAATTCTGTTGATTAGTCAAATGAGGTTAAGAACTAAGAATTGACCATTGGCCTTAGCTAGAAGGAGAATGCTAGGAATGCAGAAGGAGATTTCTGACAAGAATGATTTCTATAGAGCAGTAGAAAATATAGCCTGAATATATTGGGTTAGGGAAAAAGAAGTGAATGTAAACACAGATGTCTTTTGAAGGCTTCACTGCAAGGGAGAGCAAAGAAATAGGATTATAGCTATAATGGTTTGGGGTCCACAAAATGTTCTCATTTTAGGGAGAAATAACATCCTGGATTGATGTTGATTAGGAATGGGTCAGTAGAAGTAAAAACTTAAAACGCCAGAGAGCAGTAGGAAATTGCAGAAGTAAAATCCCGGAGTGGCCCAGAGAGAAGAGTGTCCTTGTACAAGTGGAAGGTTGGCCTTATGTAAGAACATAATAATCCTGCAGTGTAAATGAAGCAAACACAAAAGACATGGAGGCATATTTAGTAGTGAAAGGATGAAGTAATTCTCTGCTTATTTTTCAATTTTTTGAATTAAAGTTAAGAGGTAAGATCATTAACTAAGAGTGAGGAGGATAAAGACGTGTTAGAAGTTGGAAGAAAAAGAAGTGTGGAGGTATAAAACTAAACTTAGAAAATAAAAGAATAACATAACTACATAAATGTTGTCCATTTAAGACCAGTGAATATAAATCTAAATGAGACCAATGAGCATTTTTGTGTTTAAAATTAAATTTTTTTAATTTTTGTGTTTTTTCCCAGACACCTGTGCTTTTTAGTGTAGGCACAGAGTGGGTGGACAATTGGGTTTTAAAAGGATTAGGGTTTTGTTAGAAGAGTAAGATAACAGTAAGGGAAAGAGTTTTTTAAAAATCATTTCCAGTTGTCTTTTGCTAGAACCAATTTCCTTAACTAAAATCCATTGTGTATGCTGGTGTGTAGGCGTTCAATTTTTTTCTTAGTCATACCACAACTATAAAACTCAAAAGCTGAAAACAGCTTTCCCAACATAAGTACTATAATTTCTTCTATCTCACACTTATTTAATTCAAGTTGGGGGTTCTATTTTTTAAATCCTTTTTACCAGTTTTTCTTATTATATAATACATAACAGCATAAGAAAAACAATTATGGATGTTATTAACATTTGGTACTTTTGAGTTTTAAAACAACTTGTTATAAGAATGTTCAGAAAAAATACACTATTCATACAAGGAGGTTTATTTAAAATTACTCAGATGATATAATTCATACATACCACTTCATGCATATATTCCATAACTCACTAAAAACCGTAAGTGGATTTAATTTTATTAAGAGCCATGATGAAGGTAGCAATTCAAACATTGATCAAACAAACCCAAGGTACAAAATGCCTATCTAGAGCAATCTAAATAAAAAACAATCAAAAATATTAGTACATCTGACATGCAGTCTTTCAGCCCCAGTTTGTTTGTTTGTTTGTTTTTTCTCAATTCTGCCCTTTCATCCCCTCTAGAGAAGGACCAGATGTACACTGGAAACATACAAATAGAGAACTGGGTGCTATAAAAATAGGAAAGGTAGGAAGCACAATTAGATCCTTGGAAATAGCAAACATCCTCTAAGACTTAAAGGAACAGTTGTCTTTTCTAAATAGGAAAAGCAAAGAAATAATAAATCCAGAATTGGTAAGGGTCTCTTTTTTACAAGGTAGATCTGGGGTCCAGTTTTGTATGTGCCTTTGATTTTGACTGCCACACTCCATGATGTCCAGATCTCAAATCCAGGAATGGGCTTTCTGTTGACTCTTAGTTTAAGAAGGAAAGTGAAGAGAAAAACTCTAATTCTAACTAAATTACAGGAGCAGGAATAACAACTAAGATTCAAGGTGGATACCTTACTCAGAATTTAAAAACAGGCATCTACTAGAAGTACTCATTTTGTATGTCTCATGATTCTGCATGCATAGGATCATAAAACCAAGAATGCAAGGTGAGCAGGATTAAAAGAATCCTAATTCTTCAAAGGAAAGGAGGACTAAAATCTGGTCTCTAAGACCTTCTGTCTCAATAATCTCATATATATACACTTATCTATTAATAATCAGCAGTTCTTGAATTTTGGAGGGAGGTGTTATGGATTCATTTGAGACTATATTGAAGGCTACACACACACACACACACACACACAACTTTCTAATGTGTTCATAAAATATTGAAAATAATGTCAAAAGTTCAGAAACATAAGATTAGGAGGTCCTGAATTACATGGCCTTAAAAATGCAATTAGTCGGGCCCTCCCTGGGCACAGCAGGTTAAAATACAGCACTAAGAAGCTAAAGCCACTTCATTATGTGTTCAATCCCCACCAGGAGGTGATCCACATGACGTGGCAGACCTCTTCCTGAACCGTCTTCTGCTCCCCTCAGCAGTGTACTTCATCAGTCTACCTGTCCTGCTCTCTATTCTGTCTCTGGTGAATCCTCTCACTGCTCCTGCACCTCTGACCATATGCATAAATAAATAAATCTTTTAAAAAAAATGCAATTAGTCGGGCCCTCCCTGGTGATGCAGCGGGTTAAAGCACAGCACTGACAATCTAAAGCCGCTTCCACATGAGTTCGATTCCCGCCGGCCCCGGAGGTGACCACATGGTGTGGCAGACCTCTCCTGACCCGCCCGCTGCTCCCCTCAGCAGTGCTCTTTGTCGATCTGCCTGTTCTGCTCCCTACTCTGTCTCTGGTGAAGCCTCTCACCACCCCTGAGCCTCTGGCCTGTACCCCAGTTCTATATGCACAAATAAATGAGTCTTTAAAAAAAATGCAATTAGTCAATAAGTAACTTATGGAATCAAATCTGAAATTGATTTGAGAATGTAGTATCTTTGGTACTTTCTGTGAAGCATTGTGATTCTTTTTTATTAATTTAAAAGGTTTATACACTGAAACAGAAAAATTAGAACAACCCTTAACCAAAAAGTTTATAGCATGGTAAAAGAATATCATCAAAAATATTTCCCAGATATTTTTATGGCCCAACAATCTATAGTCATCTTTTTTCAAGATCAGTCCCATCTCATGCTCTGAAGAGTGATTTCCTGAAATAGATTATGTAATGATTCTGAGTAATCAAGATCCAGCCTCCAAACCCAAAATTATCGCTCTGTCTGTCAAATACTTCAGAAGATACTGTTTTGAAATCTCGAAAGCCTAAAGTATGCCCCCCTTTAAAATGAATATATCTATTTCAGCTCTATATATTGAATGTAATATAAAAGTATGAAGCTCAGTAAGTTCTAACTTTATGGTAGACACCTCCTTCTTTTATAAATGTTTAGGCCAAGACCTATTTGACACAAACATTGAGTACCTACAAAACTGTATTTCTCTACTCATGGGTCATTGAAACTTTATTATATATCAGACTTCAAATAGTAATAGGATTGCTTGGGCAAAGGAGGAAGAAAAATCATATCAAGATAGCTAATCCATTAATCCATATTTCCAAATCAAAACAAAACTGCCTTTCTCAAGCATTTTGAATGAATTTGCATCTCCTTTATGTCCTCCTTATGGAGGAATCATTCCAATCTGTACCCCACTCCCCAAGAATACAGACACACACACAGACACACACTCATACAGGTTGGAAGGTATGTTTGGAAGAAATTTTATATGAAGTGTTGGAAATTCAATATCAATACTTTAATTGTAAAATATAAAAGAATATATTAGTATAAAACTTTCTAAATATATCACATTATCTCAAATAAAAAACTGAAATGTTAATATGCTAGGTGGTCTAAAAGGAAAATAGTTTTTGTTGTCAAATGTTCTTATCTTCTAAATGTAGCTTTCTAAAACTTACTCAATTTAGCCACTTACATGTTCTTTTTGTACAGATAGGCCAAAAAAATATATAAAACTTCAGCCCACAAAGCAATTTTTATTTTAGTGTTTTAGTTTTTCATTTTTTAAGAATACCCCATTAGGTGGGAGAAAATACCCACACACCATACCTCTGAGAGGGTGCTGATTGCGAAGAAGATCTACAAAGAATTCATACAACTTAACAAAAAGAAAATAACCCAATCAAAAAATGGGCAGAATTGCTAAATAGACACTTCTCCAAAGAAGACATATAGCTGACATAGACACATGAAAAAATACTTATCATCTCTTTGGGAAATGTAAATCAAGACCACAATGAGATACCACCTCACACACATTTTTTTGGCCCATGTCCAAAAGAAAAAAAAAAAAAAGGCCAGAAATAACAAGTATTGGCTAGGATATGAATAATAAAAGGAACAATTGTACACTGTTGATGGGGATATTGGGGATATAGTCACTATGTGAAACTATTAAAAACAGATTTACCATATAGATCTACCAATTCCACTCCTAGGTATCTACGTGATGAATGTAAAAACTAAATTAAAGAATTATTAACTCTTCTGGTCATTGTAGCACTATTTACAAGACCTAAATTAAGATAACAATCCAAGTACCAAAAGGTAAATGAGCATATTAGAAAAATATGGTAATTATACATAATAGAATACTACTCAGTTATAAAAGAGATAAACTACTGCCATTTGCAATAACCTGGTTGGAACTGCAGTGACTATGGTAAGGAAAATAGTCAAAAGGAAGATAAAGAGTCAAATAAAATCAAATCAATAACAAACCCTATAAATTTAACTCTAGAATTAATGTTATCAGGGCAGGGGGAGAGAAGGACAGAAAGGGAGGGAGCATTTTGGGCTATGATAGAGAGTTAAAGGTGTCTTGGTAGTGTATGGTATGGTAACATACAGCTGAGGGGTGTGACCATACAATTGTAAATTGTATACAGTTTTATGAATTAATGTTACCACAATGAAAAAAATAAAGCAATCTTTGGTTCTTAATTGTAAAGAGAAATTTTTACATACACCATATATTTTGTCTTTAAAATTAGGAGGATAAATTACGGGTTTCCTTAAACCTGGGTTGGCTGGGTTTCTACAAGAGAAAATACAAGAGTCATTAAGCATACTAGAGTCCCTTAATTTCTCAAATGTGAATCTCATCAAAGGTTAAAGAAGGTAAAGTCTTTTACGTGTTATCTGTGGAGGGACCCAGTCAAATACCATTTCTGCTTCATGTGTGGGGAAAAAAAAGATAATTCTGTAATATAATAACCTTCAAGATAAATTTTATATAGGAAAGCTAAACTATTCTCATAAACTAGAAATACCTAAAATTAGTATAAGCTTAATCTTTTCTTAGTGAAACAAATACAAGATTCAAAATAATAATAGTACCATCTCATAAAATAATGCCTTCCTCCTAGAAAAACACATGATACTCTATGGCTCTCTTTTTCAAGAACATGATCCAGGGTCCATCAAGTCTAGTGTCACTTTTACAGCATATTCAAACATAATATATGTCCTCTTGGCCTGCGTTTCACATAAGGACAGCCAAGTCCTGGGCTATTGCAATGCGAAGCCTCAGGGAGTGTCATCTCCCTTTGCCCTTTATCTTGGGGATTCATGGAACAATACAGTACAGTATGCTAGGAAGAAGAGCAGACCACGAGTTGAAAGACCTAGTTTTATCTCTGGTACTTTCTAACCCGTGAAAGTGGATGCAACCCTTAATCATTCAGAATTTCAATATACTGCTCTATAAAATGGAGGGCAAATGTACCTGCCTGCCTTGTACAGTTGGTAATGACAATCAGGTGAGGTAATGTCAGTGAACATATTTTCAAAAAACTGGACCCCACACACACAAGATAAAAGGAAATCTGGACTCTAACTTTTATAGTTACCTTGCTCTTGTTTGAATTATGAGACTTTTCATAAATCCAGTCATTTTTTTATCATTAGCTCTAATACTTTATAATGATGCAGAAAGGGTTGGGATGTGCAATATAATCATGCAGAAGGAGATCTGGTGCTTTTTTCTTTCCCATCTCAATTAACCTTTGTTGAAGGTCATAGACAGGCCAGAGCCAAAGATCCATTTTCCTTTTTAATCTTGTCATGTCCTCAACCATAAAAGAAAGATGTAGCCAGTTGTAGAATGCTTAGTTTTATGAAATATTCTGAGGGAAAAAAGAACACTTTCCTCATGTGGATCCCTTATTCACATTTTTCTTAAATGTGTAGATTTTTTTCTTGTTTTCTTCTTTGCCTCTTTGTTTCAATCAAACTTTTGAGTGTCTGATTAGTATCATCAACAGTCTGTGATATTTCTTTGTAATATCTCACAATAGTGTAAGGCCAGTGTGTCTCTAGGGTCTTAAAGGTTTGATAATGGTAGGCTACTGTAAGGAAAAGAAACTTATTACTATGATAATCCCAATTTCATAACAGTTTGGGTGATTTATCTTATTGGCCTTCACCGGGCTAATATTTGTCACAATATTTTTTTTTACATTTTACATGCAACAAAGTTTGAGCACATACTGTGTGTTTCATCACACTGTGCTGAGTATGATGGAATATGAGTAATAGTAATAATAATATTAGCCACTGAGGGGGATCCCTATGTGCCAGATATAAAGCTACCAGCATTTATGAATGATCTCCATGTTTATAATAGCTCTGAGAAGTATTCTTGTCTCCATTTGCTTAAGTGAAAGTTAAGTGAAACTTAACAAAGTAACTTGTGCAAGACTTAGCAAGAATCTGTTGCTTAAAGAAGTCAGATATCAGCTATACCTTATTCCCTATAGAGAACTAGGTCAGGTTTTCTTGAACCACTCAATTATGCAGCTTGGCCTTCCCAAATTTTTGTAAGTCTCCTACATTTTTTTTTTTTTTTTTTTTTTTTTGCCTCTTGGGTTCCAGCTATGCTTCAGCCCCAATGTAAAACTCTATCCTTCTCAGAAGTTCAAAGCAAATCCCCTCCAATAAGCCTGTATCTCCTCTGTAGGTCCTTTTGGAAGGTTTTGAGGGTTACTCTAAAGACTCACAACTTAACATCCTAGATTGATACTAAACTCATAATTACACTCTGCAGAACCAGAGGGATTCCATTCCACAAGTTCTACATTTTTTGTTGTAATTATACAAATAGAGATCCTGATATAATTTTGTATTAGACATAGTTAAACCATGAGAAATATGTTAGATACATTCCACAGCTATGTACTTAATTTTTTAGTTCAACAACATTACCAAATAAAAGAGTGAGACTAACTCTACTGATTCTTGGACAATTATGTTTAATCTTAAAAACTGGAAGGAAAGGGAAAATAGGTTCTCAAATACCTATGTGCCCTTTACTCTTTTTTAAATTTATGCTCATAAGGTTCACTGTAGAAAGAATAAGCAAATTTTCCTACAAAGGGCTTAATAGTAAACACTTTTGCTTCATAGGTCATACAGTCTCAGTTGCAATAACTTGTTCTTTCTTATAATGACAACAGCCATAGACAAAGCAGAAGGGGATGGGTGAGGCTGTGTTTTAATTCAACTTTACTTATCAGCAATGAAACTTGAAATGTACAAAATTTTCACATCATTAAATATTCTTCTTCCCTTGTTTTTCTTTTATTTTCAACCATTCAAGTCTAAAATTTTTCATTTAAGTTACATAAATTCTTATTTAAATAAATATTTTAAATATAAGATTCATTATTGGCTCTATCCAAAACTGGCTGTTAAGAGCTGTAGTTTGATTGGCAAAATCAAGCATCTTGATTGGCAAAATCAAGCATCTGGTGATTTTATATTTGTGAAAGAAACACAATAACCATTGCTATGTTTTCTGTCCCACTCTAGCCAGACCTCAGGAGAGTTGCTATCAGTTTTAGGCAAAAAAAAAAATTATATTCTTTCCACTAAGTGCACTGAGGCTGTCATGCTTTACTACTGCCTCTCATTTCAAAAATGTAATATAATAAATTTCTTTTAAGAAGTAAATTTTGGCCAGTGTCATCCTAGGTATGGATCAATGAGTTCAAACTCCCTAGATTTTAATGTGTTACAAAAAAAAAAAAAAAGTGGTGATGCTATGGCATTTACCATATAAGTGAGATAAATGCTCAACAGAAAAAAAACTAAACATGTTTTTTTACAGAACTTCAAATTTTCTTTTTGGAGTTTCTCCAAGAGTATGATATACTATGCAGGGATTCCTATGTTACTAGCCACAGAGTTCTTCTTTCTTGAAACATTTCCGGGAACTCACATTTTAGATGTCTGCTACACAATGTAATTGGTTTGCAGACCAGCAGCACAAGCTGTATTTGGGAACTTGTTAAAAACATACGTTAAGCCACACCCCAGACTTACTAAGCTAGAACCCTAATTTTAATGTGATCCACAGGTTCTGGGTGCTAGTTAAATTTTAAAAACAATGTTATAGAACTTACTTTTATAAATAATGTCTTAAATAGCATCAATCCTAAAACTAAAATTAACCATAAGATTAATTTGGAAATCCTGACTATCATGAAAACAGAAGACATTTCTATGAGTTAAAGATGATTAACTCAAACAAGTTACCTTTGGATTTTTTTCCTTTCTCATTAAATGCTGGTGCTTGGTTTTACTTTTCATGTTTTTGTGGGTTTGGGGGAGCAGGAAAGAGACAAGGCAATAGAAAAATAAACTTCTTAAGGATGGAGTAATTGACTCCATGTCTGAAAGAGTTCAAAACCTTTAAAGAAATAATCATTTTTGGAGCCAGAAATATAAACTAGGAAAAAACCTTTGTTTTTTTTTCTCATTTTTAATAAAAACATTCCTCCTCATCATCATATCTTTTCACATATCCACTGTTCTCTCAAGGAGCATCTTAGTTTTTGTTATTTTTATTACTGAGTAAATACAATGATGTCCCCAGTAAAAGAGCACACATGTTCTTCATGACAAACTTACATATTTAGATAAGAAAAACAGTTAAATTTGACTGCTGTTTACTGTAAGTAGCTTTCTGAGGGTCTTATATGAATTTATATCACAGGCTTCTAACTTCCAGACACATACTTGTTTAAAAATCCCATGATTCATGGACAAATAGTTTTCTTATACTTGTAAGTGCTTATTATATGTAGCAGCTGTGAAGTTGTACTGTTACTTCACTATTGGTAGATACTGGTTGGGAACCAAACAAGATTCTTAAACAGTTTCATATAAATTTTCATTGTATGTCTCTAGTTTAAATAACTAAAGAACACAAATCCCCCCTTTTATTGTTATTGTTATTAGACTCCACCATATAGATGATAAGAAATGCTATGTTCCTGATTTAATTTTTCACTTATAACTGTGAATCAACCTCCCCCCACCCCCACTCCATTTAACAAGCTCTGCTTGACACCTCAGAAAAAGTAGAAAGTAGTCTGATTTTAAAAGATGGTCACAAGCAGTGGATTGGGATAGAACACCCAGATTTAAACCCACAGGTTTATGGGCAGCTAATCTTTGACAAAGGAGCAAAAAAGATACAATGGAACAAAGAAAGTTTGTTCAGCAAGTAGTGCTGGGAAAACTGGGAAGCTACATGCAAAAAAATGAAACTAGATCACTACCTCATACCATACACAAAAATCAACTCAAAGTGGATTAAAGACCTAGACATAAGAACGGAAAACATAAAATACCTGGAAGCAAAGATGGGTCAAACACTACACGACATACACTTCAGCAACATCTTTAAAGAAAGAGCACCCAAAGCCACAACAGTGAAGGCAAAGATAAATAGATAGGACTACATCAAGTTAAAGAGTTTCTGTACAGCAAAAGAGACATTACAAAAAAACAGGCCCTCCCTGATAGCACAGAGGGTTAAAGCACAACACTAAGAAGCTAACGCCAATCAGCATGAGTTCAATCTCCACCCTGGAGGAGGTCCGCATGGCATGGCAGACCTCTCCTGACCCACTCGCCAGCTGCTTCCCTCAGCAGTGTACTTCTTCAATCTGACTCTTCTCCCCACTCTGTCTGATGAATCCTCTCACTGCCCCTGCACCTCTAGCCTGTACCCCAGTTCTGTATGAATAAGAAAAACAGACATCCCACTGACTGGGGAAAAATTTTCTCACACAAAACTAGCGATAGGCCCTCCCTGGTGGCACAGCAGGTTAAAGCACAGCACTAAGAAGCTTAAGTCACTTCAGCATGAGTTCGATCCCCGCCTGCCCTGGAGGAGATCCACATGGCGAGGCAGACCTCTCCTGACCTGCCCACTGCTCCCCTCAGC
>NW_004567124.1:30807372-30811272 GCF_000260355.1 Condylura cristata
AAAAAAAAAAAAAAGGTGGTCATGAAGCACAACTGAAAATAACTTCATGTCCCCATTTGCTAAATCTTTCCAATATCCAATTTCTGGTCCCTTTTGTGAAAACAAATCAGCATATAAGATTAAAAAGCCATGAGACTCCCAGTAGACCAGATCATTCTCCTCAGAGAAAGCCATTGAGAGTATTCTGCACTAAAGAAATGTGTGAGCTGTGTAACAGAACAAGCATCTGGGCCACATACGTAGTTAACATGGATAGATATACATAATAAAAAGATTTCTGTGTTATAGTGGCACTGAAAAGACCCTAACATGAGCAATAATCCTCTTACACAACTCCACAGCAATGATAGTTGTGAGCTGCTAACTCTATTGTGCTACTGCAAAATAGTAAAGTAACACTTGTACGTTCCCTGATGTTCAAAATTTTCAGTTGTTATAAGAATTATCTGCTCAAATATGTCAATGAAATTTTCCTATGGAACTGAAAGCTTTGTCTGATACTTGTCCATTCCGAAATACTCAATATCTAGCTATTTTATTCAGTAGACTTATTAAGTATAAGGTAATAAACAAGATCCTAAAGGATTGACATAGCCATGTGATTGTACTTGGGTTTAGATGGTATTTTTTCCCTTTCACTGCTCATCTTTTTAGAACTATCTTAAATTATGCTGTTTCCATTAAATCTTTTTTTAAATTTACCAATGTGATAGTTCTTTCTCTAAAAATGGTGTGTCTTCCTGTGCCTTGACCTATTGCTTATGTTCATATGAAGGTAATAATAGTATCTATTTCATGAGTTGTTGTGAGGATATTATAAATAAACATATGCAAAGCCCTTAGAACATGCTATGGAAGTTTTAGCTGATGACATCATCAATTATTGTTGATATTTAGGAGACCTGACATATTTCAACTTCATAAAGGAATTCACGTTGATTTTCTTTCAGGTTGTTGATTCTTACATTGATTTTCTTTGTTTTTAATTTTAAAATTTGACCTGTTTGATTTTTTATTCTGATAACAGCGTTAAGTATTAAATTTTATACTTTTCCTCGTGACTACTACATAAACCTCACTATCATTTATTAAAATTCTTCCATTTCTCTCCCAGTGATTTGAGATGTAAATTTTATCATATACCAACATTAGTTTCCTCCATATGTCAGTGATACAAACTTTAAAACTTTAACTCTGTGTTAGAATCTATAGTATAGTTTCTCCCTCATTGGTCTCCCTCTGGCAACCTTTGTTAACTTGTTTTCCCAAATGAACTCTAAAATTAGCTTGTATAGATGAGGTACTGAGAAAAGAACAACAAAATTTGGTGATATTTGCTGTTAAATTAACAAGGTGACATCTTATTATTATTTCACATTCCTTAATTGCACTTATATTTGTTCAAAGTCTGCTTATGTATCTACCAGGCAGATTTCTTCATAGGAATCTCTCTCATATTTTGGTAAATTTATTACTTTTTTATCTTTTTCTGTTACTCTTTTAACATTCTTTTCAATTATATTCTTTAATGGGTAATTGTATGAGACAATTTTTTTGTATATTAATTCAACATCAACTACCTTGCTAAGCTTTTATTTGTATGTAGTGGTTTTTCACCAAGGATTTTCCAGATATATATTAATATCATCAGTAAATCATGCAGTCCTGAATTCTTCTAATTTTTATAACTTTCTCTTACATAAACTTATATTTTCCTCTTACATATTTAGTTATAGTGGCATATATAGTCTACTTCATAATATCAGATAATAATTTTTTCTTTTGTAATTGTGTTGCATAATCTCCCAGCTCATTATTAATTAGTTGAGTTAGTATTATGGTGGCCATCTTTGTTTTCAGTCTGATTTTAGGAAGTAGCTTCAGCATTTCCTCATTAATTAATGTTGTTTTGGAGGCTGAAAAATATTTATTTTATTAAACTAAGGATGTGTCTAATGACTCTGTTGGTAGTCAGTGTCTTTAAAAGGTATTTAATTTTTTTCAAATGTCTTCAAATTTTATGGTTATGATCATATAACATTTCTACTTAGATTTATAGAATGATGAATAATATTAACATATTTCCTAATATTAAAACGTTTTTGCATTTGTGGCACTAATCTATAGACAAACATGATTCTTAAATTAGTAGTGGAATCTTTTTGCTCATATTTTATGATTTTTTTGAAGTGATGTTTATAAATGAGCCTTTTCTATAGAATTTTTTGCACAATCTTTGCCTAAATCCATTTCATAAAATGTTAAAAAGAGAATAATATTGTAATTCTATCATTTATTTATCAGACATTAAGTCTATTCATAATTAGATTGAATGTTTTCATGAGAAATTTTCTTTCATCAGCTGAGGTCTGACTTGAACTAAAAAGGCAGATTAAATGCTTGATTTACCATTTTGGTGATAGTAAGTTCATTTTACATTATTCTCCAAAAGATAATCAATGAGATTTTGTATATTTCTTCAGCATTCCTACGAATCATGAATTTTAAATGTATTTAATGTTCTAATCATTGTCAATATTCTCAATGATATAGAAATTGTCCCACTGGTGGCCAATGGAAGTCTCTTTACCTTGGCTTCAAGAATATTTGAAGGTGGCCTTGCCTTCTTGTGTGTCAAGATTTCCAGATTCATCTTGAAAAACTTTCCCTTTAAACCAAAACAGCTGGATCTTCACATGTTCTCTGGCTTAGTCATTGGTGGTCCTACCAAATTTACAAGATCTTAGAGTAAGCAGTTCAGCTCGGACTGACCCTACAGAACTTATAGTTGAAGGCTCTGTGTTAGTCACATTCATCATAGCTTGTCTTCAGTCCTTTCTTGAAGAAGTTATGGGTAAAGCATCTCCCTGTTTACTACACATGTAAGTGTTTAGTCATGTGACTAGGGACCAGAAAGAGGATATAATATTTAGCCAAGATTTATTATGTTATAGCATTGAAAGGACAGGCAAAAGGGAAGTCCATAAAGTAGAACAGACCAACAGCTAGAAAGAAAATCAGGAAAGCACTGTTACTAAAATCTATTTTTTCACCACCATTGTATTTTCTTTATTCACAAAACAATGCTTTGTCCAAGGAGCAAAGAATATGCAACAGAACAAAGAAAGTTTGTTCAACAAATGGTGCTGGGAAAACTGGGCTGCTACGTGCAAATAAATGAAGCTAGATTATTACCTCACACCATGCACAAAAAAACAATGTGAAATGGATTAAAGAACTAGACATGAGATGTGAAACCATAAAACATCTAGAAGAAAGGTGAGTAAAACACTATAACATACACCTCAGTGACATCTTTAAAGATACATCACCCAAAGCAAGGGTAGCAAAGGAAAAGGTATATAGCTGGGACTACATCAAGTTAAAGAGTTTCTGTACAGCAAAAGAGACATTACGCAAATCAAAGAGACACCCAACTAATTGGGAGAAAAATTTTGCACATAATACTAATGACAAAGGACTAATCACAAAGATATACAAATAGCTGATGAAACTCAACAAAAATAAAGTGAAAAACCCCATCAAGAAATGGGCAGAATTGCTAAAGAGGAAATGCAAACAGCCAACAGGCACATGCAAAAATGTTCAACATCACTTGTAATAAGAGAAATGCACATTAAAACCACAATGAGATACCATCTTACACCAGTGAGAAAGGCACATCTTAAAACAACTAGCAACAACAAATGTTGGCAAGGATGTGGAGAAAAGAACTCTGTTACACTGCTGGTGGGAATGCAGACTGGTACAACAACTATGGAAAGCTATGTGGAGAGTTCTAAAACTGCTAAAAATGGAGCTTCCGGGGACTTCCGGAAGATGGCGGCAGAGTAAAGACGCCGAGATCACCGCGTCCAAGCCGGCATAGGAATTGAGGAC
>NW_004567124.1:30817838-30825003 GCF_000260355.1 Condylura cristata
AAAATGATGTAAAAATAAACTTTTTAATAATAAAAAAAAAATGGAGCTTCCATGTGAGCCAGCAATCCCACTCATAGGTATCTACCCAGAGGACACAAAAACATTGATTCAAAAGGACACTGGCATCCCCATGTTTACTGCTGCTATATTTACAATAGGGAAGATGTGGAATCAACCCAAATGCCCAAAATTAGATGACTGGATTAAAAGAATGTGGTACGTATACACAATGGAATATTACTCAGCAATCAAAAAGATTCATGCCCTTTGCAGCAACATGGATGGAGCTGGAAGAGATCATGCTTAGTGAAATAAGGTTAAAAAAAAAAGAAAAATACCAGATAGCTTCACACATAACAGGAGTATAAGGGATCAGGGGGATAACAAAACAATTGTAATAAAGTAAAAATGAAAAACAATGAACAACTATAAACCATAGAGATTTTTCAGGGGTATACAGGGGGGCAGGATCAAAATGGGTGGGAAGAGTGCACAGGACACACTTGGTGTGGTGATGGCACACAGATGAACTGGTGGTGGGAATTCCATAGGGATTACAACTGAGATGAAAAAATGCACAAAATGAAGAATGATGTAAAAAGTAAATAAAAAACAATGCCCGTCGATAGAAAGAACTGAACAACACTTCACTAAAAAATGAATGGCTGGATCCTCCCTGGTGGCACAATGGGTTAAGACACAACACTGCAAGCTAGCTCAGCCGCTTCACTGTGAGTGTGATTCCTGGCAGACCTCTCCTGACCCACCCACTGCTCCCCTCAGCAGTGCACTTTGTCCATCTACCTGTTCTCCTCCCCACTCTGTCTCTGGTGAAGCCTCTCACCGCCCCTGCACCTCTGGCTTGTACCCTATTTCTGTATGTATAAGTAAATAAATCTTTTTTTAAAAAAAAAGTAAATGGTCAACTATTTCAATTTCCATAAAAGGCCCAGCTAAATTATGGAAAAGTTTTGCTTTGTTTTGCTTTGTCAAAGCAAAGGTGATGGTAATCATGGTGATAGAGAAATAGAAGCTACTCTAAGCTGTGGAGTGCATGATGATGAAGCCAAGAGGGAAGGCTCTGCCACTGCCTGCTGTCAGAGGAGCTTCAGTAAAGATGAGAGATTTACAGTAGCTAGAAAGAAGAGAAAGCCAGGAATTTTTCTTAATTTTGGTTTTATATTAATTTTATTTGGTCTTTGTCTGCAGATGTTACATACTGGAAAGGGAAGGGAAATTCCTGAGGAGGCAAAAGCAGCTAATATCATATCAATAATATGGGTAGAAAGATTAACCTGAGCAAAACAGATCGATGTTCTAGTGAAATAGAAGGAACCAGAGTAAAGTATGGTAAACACTCAGGAAGTTCTTCAGTAAGGCATAAGAATGATCAGTTCAGTGTCACAGAAATATTAAAATAGTCTTCTATGTGAACTCATATTAGTTAGTATTCAAGTGCCTTTCTTCTAATGTTAGCAAAGTTCATAACATTTTATCATGTAGTTGAGTATTGAGACAGACTCAAATGAAAACAAAGCCCTTTCTCTAAAAATATAATATTAGATCACAGAAAGGGAAGAGCCAAGAATCACAAGACCTGAGCTCTGGTCTCAGCAGGACCATATCTGCCTTTGGCTCCACAGAAATAATTAACCCATATGAATAGTACAAATTATAAGAGATTTAAGAGATATAGTCAAGAACTCATATTGATTAAACATTAAATAAAAGGTAAAGGAAAGAATCAAGAACAACTTTTATGTCTCTAATTTTGACTATCTGAATGCATAGTTAGTCCACTAGAAAGAGAATAATATGATTAGGATAATTTATATGTTATATATATACACACACACACACACACACACACACACATACATACATACATATATATATATATTCAATCTATATGTAAATCAAATAGCCTACAGAAAACATTAAAGAAAGGCATATATGAAATATATAAAGTATAAAATAAAATATAATTAGCTAAAATGGAGAGCCTAACTATAGAAGAGTCTTGTAAGTAGAAGAAAAATAAAATAATTTTATTTTTAACTTATAAGAGATGGCAGGATCAGATAGAGAATTTTTAACAATTTAAATTTTCCAATATCCTTACTTGTCCTGAATTGCCATTGGTCTTGTTATTTAACTTACCCATTATTTCTTCTGAAACAATTGCATTACAGTAAGAGTAAATAAATATAACTCTAGAGTACTGTAGATCACTGAAATGTTGGTTGCTTTAAACAAAAAGAAGTATCAAATCAAGTCTATTTCTAGACTGCTGTTCTCCTGGGCACTGGTTCATCGTTCAGAGCTGTCAAAGGGTCTTGTCACTCCCAAGCTTCTGTGACACCCAGGACTAATTGTTTGCAGCCCAAGGCATTGCATGTCCCACTTTTAAAGGCATCAAGACAAGCCTCTGAATTATCTGATCATTCTAATTCTTCTATATTAATGACACAATAATGGTATTTTAAATTCCTTTGTTTTGTGTTAGTAATTCTCACTCACCTGCTGGGGCTTAATCAAGTACTCACTCTACCCACAGATGATTCAAATTATTACAGACCATCTGTCCTAGTAAGTTTCAGATGCATTTTTAAACTATTCATATTTTGAATAACTTGCTTTGAAAAGCATAAAATGTATCTTGATCATTCATACAAACCTCTCAAAATTCAGACATCTTTCCACATTTTTCCATCCTTTAGTGACCTGGCCACTCTCAAAATCCTAGATAATTCATCTAAATGAGTCCTTTATCATTGCTTCTGCAACATGATATTGTTAATAACTTTATATCACTTCACCTGTATAGAACTGAGAGGGCAGAAATTATCTTTTTTTCTTTACATTACCTGTGTTTAACATAATACTCTATTTTTTTTTAAGATTTATTTATTTGTGCATACAGAACTGGGTATAGGCCAGAGGCTCAGGGGCGGTGAGAGGACTCACCAGAGACAGAGTGGGGAGCAGAACAGGCAGATCAACGAAGTACACTGCTGAGGGGAGCAGCAGGCGGGTCAGGAGAGGTCTGCCACACCATGTGGTCACCTCCTGGGCAGGCAGGAATAGAACTCATGCGGAAGTGGCTTTAGCTTCTCAGTGCTGTGCTTTAACCCGCCGCGCCACCAGGGAGGGCCATAGTGCTCTATTTTTTAAAGTACCATCAAATGTTTAGTGATAAAATAAAATGTGGTTAAGAGAAGAGCCTCTGGAAGAAACTGCCTGGTTTTGAAAGTCAACTCTGCTTCTTTAGGTATTAAAGGATTTTGGGAAATTTCTCTCACTTGTACCTGTTTTCAGGATTGTTAAAAAAAAAGGATGGGCTATACATGAAGTAACTTGCTCAAGGTTTGCCAAAGAGAACACCATATAAGTGTCTGCTGGATAGCAATAGCTATCTCTGTTTAACACTTTAGAGTTTATTTGTTGAATAACATTACACTGTTGCATTTAAAATACATTAACCACTGTTTCCTCAAGAAAAAAAAAATCAAGAGCACCATCCTCACTTTTATTTTCCTAGCATTATCTTTAATGTCTACTATGAAGCTATCTGCAGTCACTGCAGCACAAGTTCAATCCCTGGGCAGGGAGATGACCCACATGATGTGGCAAACCTCTCCTATCTCACCTGCTGCTCCCCGCAGTAGTGTATTTCAGTACATCTACCTGTTCTGCTCCTTACTCTGTCTCTGGTGAATCCTCTCATGCCACACACCTCTGGCCTGCACCAGTTCTTATATGCATAAATAAATAAATGTATTTTTTAATCCACTAAAACATCTAATAACAGATTAACAATGCAACATCAGCAGTAGTTTGCTGAGCTACCTGGTGATGTGATCATAATATAGTGTTACCAGCTGACCATAAAGCTGAGACATATAGGGGTTCCCTGGTTAGGGATTAGGGGCTAAGTCTCAACACTATCATGCTATCACCTCTGTGTCTAAGTTCCATCTTGGGCCAGGGAGCTACCCCACATATGGTGCAGAAGACCTCTCCTGTCTCACCTGCTGCTCCCTGAAGTATATTTCAGAAGATCCACCTATGTTGATTCCACACTCTGTCTCTGGTAAATCCTCTCACCCATGCCCTCCTCCCTGCTTCTCTGTCCTACTCCCAGTTCTTCTGTGCATAGGTAAATAAATACATCTGGAAAAAAAAACTGAAGCATAACAGCAGAGGGGAAGGAGGTGCAAAACGGGGAAGGGATGAACACCAGGTTTACAGGTGGTATCACAGGGAAGAACTAGTGACTAACGATGTAAGAAAAAAAAATTTAATTAATTAATAAAATAAAGTAATGGTGGATATTCATTAAATGAATATCATTTTAAACAAGAGAATCCACACATGTTAAGTCTCTGTACACCACTAATCTTCAGCTCAAAGCAGAGCCAAGAAGTTATGACAAACAATGCAGTCTTTCAAGTTCATAGTTAGAAGTATCATTAGTGGTACTTTTGGAATGTGACAGATCAATAAGATAATTCTAGGAAAGAGAGAAAAAAGAAGGGAGAGAATTGGAGGGGAAAAAATGTAGAATGGCAAGGAATGTTGAAAATAACTGAAAGAGATTGTGCTGAATAATGCAGAAGTAAAAAAAAAAATCAATTTTCCTGTCTCAGTTCTCTAGTATCCAAAGAAAAAGATGTTTAGAGACAGGAATGTGAGAATATTCATAAGAAAAAACAATGACAAATGAAAAGTAAAAAAAGAAAATGTTAAAAGAAATATGAGGGCCCTCCCTGGTGGCACAATGAGTTAAAGCACAGCACTGAGAAAGTAAAGCCACTTCAGCATGAATTAAATCCCCACCCTGGAGGTGACCCACACGGCGCAGCAGACCTCTCCTGACCTGCCCGCTGCTCCCCTCAGCAGTGTACTTCATCAGTCAGCCTGTTCTGCTCCCCACTCCGTCTCTGGTGACTCCTCTCACCACCCCTGCACCTCTGGCCTGTGTCCCAGTTCTGTATGCATAAATAAATAAATCTTTAAAAAAAAGAAGAAGAGAGATGAGGTATCTATGCCATTCATGCAGTCTTAACTGCTAGGTTTTGATACCATATTTTACAAAACATTATATGGTCAAATATATTTTAGAGAGTTACAAATGGTAGGTTATCATAGTGAGAAGTTTTAAAATTCTTCTTCATGAACTTCCTTTGTGTTTTCTATCACAAAAGTAATATATAATCAAGGAATAAAATTTTGAACAAAGGGCTTAGACTCATGTGTGCAGGCACAAGTATAAAAATGTGCACATGCTCACACACATGTGTGCATGTATACACACACTAAAGCTATATACCCTTTACAGTCATCTAATCTTTATATAAAGATTTTGGAGTTTGTCTTTCAGTATGTTTCAGGTTTTTGTTTACCTGCTTCTTTTTTTTCATTTATTTAGGTATGTATCTATGAAATGTTACACAAATGTTATTGCATTAGGGAATTTAAGGGTTTTGTTTGCAATCTGCTTCTTGATCATTCCCTTTTTTAAAATAATGAATTTATATAGGAGAAATGCTTTTAGCACATCAAAAAAAATTATTTTTTACAAACTGGAAGGATCTGCCACACTAAACATGAGTAGGGAATATGTGTTTCTGAGCAAGAAACTCTGAGCTCTCCAGAGGAGGATGCAACTTAAAAAACACAGAAAAAAACTAACTCCTCAGAATGCTCAGATTGTATCAACTAACCAGGGTATAAACAGCATATCCACAATCTAACTCCTATAATGAACTCTAATTGCCAGTCTTTGGTCTTCCTGAACTTTGGTAACTTCTTCCTCCACAGACAGAGAAAGATTAGTTAAAGGACACTGGGAAAATGAAAAACAAAACTGACTATGAGTGCCAGACCTATAAAATCTAGTACCTCCTGCTGTGAAATCTAAAACGAGTCACCTGGAAATATATGTGTGTACTGAATGGAAACTTGCTTAAATGTTCAAGAGGTTGTCTCACGATGGTAGGATTACAAATTATTATTTTCTGTATATACATTTCCACATTTATAGTAAGAACTACTCTAGAAAAACAGAATAATAATTACTTATAATAATGTAGCGATAAAAGAACGTTAAGATATAATAAACAAAACAATGGAACAGACAAAACAAACCCTTGACATCTGACTGTAGAATCAAGGCTACCAGAAGGAGGTAGATGATGGACAGAAAAGGGTAGAAGGAACCCAATGAACTCTAGTGGAAGATATGGTAACACACCCAAAGATACCTCTAAGCCATATACAGTGCTGCAAATCAACATTACCACAAAAAATATCAGCATTATGATTTATTGAAGATCTTGTAAAGACAAAATTAATCATAAGGTCGGAGCTATTTTCCTACACTAAGATGGCAACAAAACTCTTCAGAACACTTAAAATACAAAATTCTCACCAAGAAAAGAAAAAGGGAAAGGGCAGGCCAAAATTCACTAAAACAAACATACCACTATTACAGAAAAACTTTTCCAGTGATTTTGTTTTCTTTATATTAACTATTGTATTCAGGTTCCAACTAGCCTGATAACTCAGTTTCTAAAGCTCTTGGTTTATTAGTACAGTCCAAATAGCACAGCCTAGGATTAACAATTGTGGAAAATGCTGTTTCTTGTCACTGATTGTAAATAAATTGACTTGGAGTTTTGAAAGGAGACAGGGAGGAAAAGCCTAATTCCCAAGATACATGAAATGGTAATTAAGAAAATACAGCTTTCAAATAAGATACTATACATTTTCTGGAAGCAATAGGAAGCAGTACTTAGGGTGGAATGCCCCCCAAGAAGAAAAAAATATTTTAAATTAAATTAAAAAATAAGCAACCTTAAGGAAATTTGGTACCTGAAAAATCTTTAAGTAAATGATTTAATCAACTCATCACTAATGAAATAGATTCCAGTCTTTCTAAATGATTATTTTTTAATGTAATCATTTAAGCTGGATACATTAACTATCAACTACATTAAGCCTCTTGGAGTTCTGTGTTTGTGGGCTTTTTTTTTTTAAGATTTATTTATTTATGCACACAGAACTGGGGTACAGGCCAGAGTTGCAGGGGCAGTGAGAGGATTCACCAGAGACAGAGTGGGGAGCAGAACAGGCAGATAGACGAAGTACACTGCTGAGAGGA
>NW_004567124.1:30825503-30847930 GCF_000260355.1 Condylura cristata
TCAGTTGTTTTCAAAAATAAGTCAAATTTAAATTATTTCTTCAGTTATTTTCAAAATGAGTCAAATTTAAATTATTTCTTCAGTTGTTTTCAAAATGAGCCTTCTTCAGAAAGAATAAGACCTAATGACTTTTTTTGCTATGATAAGATTTATATTTAAAACAATTATGTTTTAAATCTATATTTACTTAAAGTTGAATGTTTAGCAGACCATGAATTAACCCTGGTGACTTCATTTTGAATTTTCATTTACATACTTCATTTTGCCTGCATATGTCATAGCAAGAGAAAAAGCCCAAGGCTCATACACAAAGGGAGGACAGCTAGGTTGGAAGATACAATTTCAGGTCTTAGAATTAAGAGGCAGGTGAGGTCCCCAAAGACAATAAAAGAGAAGACAAAATGGGCCTAGTAATAGGAGTGATGAGTCTGCCCATCTTATTCTTAAAAATCAGAATTTCCTCCACTCTTTTAGGAAGTTTTAGAATATAAACTATAGCCTGGATTAAAAACAGTGCTTATAAACTGCTCTGCTAATCCTCACAAGAATCACATTTTCTTTGAAAACTCAGGAAAACTGAACAATTATGAAGTTGTTATGCAGCCCTAGAGAAAAAAGTCCATCCTGAGGGCTCTGAAGCATGTTATCCATCACATTTACCCAACATCACTTTCCTGAGTCCTTAGTCCTCTTAATATTTGTGCAGTGAATCTAGTTTCCATATACAAAAAAGATTAGTCAGAGAGCCTTACAATAAAAGCAACCAATTTTATACTTGCTCCATATTTTGAGGCAAGACCCTTACCTCTGGTGTCCCCTGAGAAGGGACAAACAGCTGGAAAGTAGGCACATCCACTAAGCATTTATTTTACATGATCTGACCCCATTTCCTTCCTTTTTCCAAACAGATTTCAGGCATCTCTGTCCAGGTCCCAGTCTCTTTAAACTCATACTAGCATTTCAGCAAAACTGTCGTATTTTTATAACACTTTTAAAATGTGGTCTTCAAGGACTTTTTTCCTTGAGTAGTGCATATATTGAAATAGCTATATAGCTTTGCCCAGTAATAAATAACTCCAGGAAAAAAAAGAAATGCTTAAGATGGATATTCTACAAAACTTCAGAATTATTGTGAAATCACATTTTTATCTACCATTTTTAGAGCCCATTTGATTTATCCCCAGCGTGGCATATTAGAACAGACATGGAGATACAAACAGCCTGATAGTTAAAATTTTGTCTGCATATGAATCTCCTCTGGCTTCTTCTCTGCCAGGAAAATTTTTCCTGTTGTCAGTCAACTGATCCTAATATCTTCCTTGAAACAGAGCAAACATTTTAAAGTGCAAAGCAAAAGTCCTCCCCCAGGCCTGGAGAGAAAACTTTTTTCCTTGAGCTTCTGATGCCTTTAAGAGAAATTAGTTTTGTTGGTTCAGCAAGATGATAAAGAACACAGTTAATTCCATATAAAGAAAAATGTTTGAATACCAGTACTGCTGATTTCAACTATGATTTATTTGGGTAACATTACTGAAGAAGATAATCTGAGTCATAAATTGTATAGATGGTAAATCTCACTTAAGCAATAATAGAATGGTAATTTTGCTGTAGTTGTGAATTTTGTGTCTTGCTTTGGAAAAATCATGTATTAATATGCATTTTGAAATATTTTTTATCAATTTAGGAATGAATACAGGCCTTCTGATGATGGACTGTATTGTTTTAATTAATTGATTAATTCTAGCTCTTTTTAGAATTTGGTTAAAATAAGTTACTCTGACCCTGAAGAAAATGAACACAAAACTTTATCTTAAAACCTAGTAAAAAGTTTTGATTTAAGGTAAACAATACAAGTCTTCTCTAGACACCCTTAAAGTAATGGGTGCAAAACCATTGAGGTTATTTCAACTATTATCCTACCATACATTATTTTAATTGTTGACTAAACATAAATCACTAACATGATAGAAAATAGTGATCAGGTGGAAAATTTACAAGCCAGATTGCTTTAGTGATGGTCACTGAAAAGAGAGATTTACTCAAACAAAACCTGCATTCGCATATCTATAAAACATTTCACTAATTTTGTATTTTAGAAAAAAAAAGAAGCGTGTGTGTGTGTAAGGGATGATTTGTGGACTGCAGCAGAAAGTAGAGCAGGAACGGATATAGGTGAAGAAAGAAATCCAGAGAATAATAATAATGGATAGAAAAAATAAATCTTTTTAAGATTTTCATTATCAATTTAGGCTAGACAGAATAATCTGGAACAATTTAAATAAAGCAAGTAAAAAATACTCAAAACAAGTTATCAGGGTAATTTATTTTGAAGTTGTTTGAGCGATAATATGTGTATTAGGCAGAATACTCCAGAAGAATAGAGCCAACAGAAGGTATAGAGATAGAGAAATATAGAGATAAGTGTAGGTTAGGAGTAGGTGTGGGTATAGGTGCAGAATTAGAGATAGAGATGGAAATGGAGATAGTGATAGACATGGATTTTATGTTGAGTTCCACAACTGTGGGCACCGAAAAGTTAGAAATCTACAGAGCAAATCAACAGGCAGGAAATTTAGGTAAGAGTTGATGTTATTGTTGAGAGCCTGAAATCAGCAATGCAGACCTGCAGGTGCAGAATCCAGGTAGTGTTTTACTACTGTAGCCTTGAGGTAGAATTGTTTTTCCTCAGAAAACATCAATCCCTGGTGGAGCAATGGGTCAGGACACAGCACTGCAAGATGGCCGCAGCCACTTCAATGCCGGCCCCTGGGGGTGACCCACAAGATGCAGCAGACCTCTTCTGTCTCACCTGCTGCTCCCCTCAGCAGTGTACCCTGTTCTGCTCCCACTCTATCTCTGGTGAATCTTCCCACTGCCCCTGCATCTCTGGCCTGTACCCAGTTCTTTATGCATAAATAAATCAATCTTTAAAAAAATGAAAAGAAAACATCAGTCTTTATCGAAAACCACCAAGTGATCATGTGAGGACCACCCACATTGTGGTGGATAAGCTGCTTTATTTAAAGTCCACTGTCTAGAAATGTTAATCACATAGTGTAACTGTGTATCTTCACAGCTACATCTTAACTGGTGTTAAACCAAACAAGCTGGCATCATACCCCAACAAAGTTGACGAATCACAATAATAGAAACAACCTTGTACATCTAGTTTCTCATAATATCTACAAAGAATGAGACGATGCATTAAGTATTCAATAAAATAACAAATTTTGTGTGTATTTCTGAGAATTTGGAGTTTGGTGTGCATCTGTCTGTCTCTGTGTCAAGTTTGTGCCATATGTTCGATATTATTGGTCTGTGTTTCTAACTTCCATTTTCAAAACAAGTATATGCTGTCACAGCATTTTTCATGCAAATTTCCAAAGTAATATAATCTCTGTTATAAACTCTGCTACTGAATATACCTCCTATGATAACACTTTATGAAATTTTACTCCAGATTCTGAATCATGTGTCTAATATCTTTGAGGAGGAAAGCCTTAGCCATAAAAAGAATAAGCGTTCCATTAGGATAAATGACTTCAACAAACTAGAAGTTGATCTTTTGCCCTTTGTTTTAACACTTACAAGATAAAATATATGAGTTTCATTCACAGCCTTTGTATTAGTTTTTAAAAGTGGCTGCTCATAGCTGTACATGTTTTGGCTTTGTTTCATTTTGTTGTTTTCATGTCAGTTTGTTCTTGCAAATTGAGTTGTTTGGTTGGTGGACTGATTGGCTGCTGGATTTTGTGACCCAAATTAAATACTTCACTCATCAAAACTAGACAAAAACTAGCAAATGGGAATTTAGAGAATGATTTTGAAGAAAGTGATCATAGATTTTAGTTGGCTTTATTGGAAATACCATATCTTAATAAATGTAAACAGTTTCACTAGCTTCTGTAACATAATGTATTTTTCTCTATATAATTTTGCCTTTTTGTTGAAATTGGATGATAAATGGCATATAAAGGAAAACCATCAAGAGCAATCATAATATATATATCTATCTATATCTACATATATAGATAGATAGATAGATGTATGAGTATTTAACTTGCAATTTATGAAATGGAGATTAGTTTAACAAAAAATTATACCAAAAGATTACAGTAATGGACTTAAATCATTTAAATGATTAATAAAACTAATCATATTAGCAAATTAAATATCTATTTCACTTTTGGTAGCATATATTCAAATCTCTTTTATAGGTATTCAGAAATATCCATTTCTTATAGTTAAAGCCCACAAATTAAACATTGTCTTTTTTGTAAAGTTTGTGAATATGTGTTTTACTTGGAAAAAACATACAAAGAAATCTCTAGCTTCGTCCTTAAGGATTATTTCTTATTCTCTTCATATATTGACAGCCTTTCTCTTTTCTCCTTTTGAAAATTTGTTTCCAAAACTGCTTTAAAAAAATTGCCACAAACTCAGTAACTTAAGACAACACAAATGTATCATCTTACAGATCTACAATTGAGAAGTCTGAAGTGGGTCCCATTCAGCTAAAATCAAGACCTACATTCCTTCAGGAGGCTTTTAGGTAAGAATCTGTTCCTCTGAAAATCGTTTTCCTAACTTCTAGAGGCCATAGATCTTAGCTCAAGGTCTATCCTACATTTTCAAGCAGCATGCTAAGACCAAGAGCGCCCCTGGCCCTGTACCTGAATAAACCTACTCTGCCCATATTTTGTACTTAAAAGGATGCGTGTGATTAGATTGATCCTACCTGGAAAACTAGGATAATCTCCCCATTTTAAATTCTATTGGGAATTTGAACCTTAATTTCATCTGCAACCACAACTCCTGGTTACCATGTAACCCTATATACTTGCAAACTTCAGACTTTAGGACATAGACCTTTTGGCAGATGTCATTCTTCTTCCCTGTGTGTCAGTAATTCTTAAGCTAGGCAATGGACATGTCATAGTTCACTATAGTATCTAGCGCTGTTAGAGGTTATAACTTTTCTAAAATAAAAAAGTAAAACAAACTTATGATCTCTTATCAGCCAAGGAATTGAAACTAGAAAAGCTAACATGCCAAATTCAGTTGAAATTTCATTAGCATTCAGCCTCTTAGCAGATTTCCATATTTATTTCCAGAGAGCTCTCTGAAAAATGATAAAATAATGCAACAACTTTAAAAGATAAAAGTATAAAAACACAGGCATGCATTTTGCCTCCAGCAAACAGTCCTCCCTCAGATTTCATGCCAAAAAATGGTTTGAAATATTTTTTTCCACTACTCATTGCAGATTCTTAGAACTCTTAGGTTTGGAGAGCTCTTCTCTATCTTCTTGTATTCTGACACATGACTCTCCTGCCAAGTGGCCATCCACACATTTCTTTGAGTATCTCTAGGAGTGGGGATAAGTGGGCACACCATCAGAAGCACTCTATTTTATCTTTGGACAGCTATGATTATTAAGACATTTTCCTACCTATATGGTTTTAGAGAATAAATATAATACTACTTAACAGTCTACAAATATTTGAGAGTAGCTCATATGTGTCCCTGAAGCAAAATATCAGTAGTTCCTCTAGATATCAGTGATAGTCTGAAGGTAAAGAACAATAAGAATATCCCTATGCAATCTTAGTTTAAATTTAAGTGAAAATTCCCCAACAACTCAGAGTACCTGATAAATTGAATCATCAGTAGGATTGAATCACACTGGGAAAATTTAGAGAAGATTTTACACATAGCTCTACCTACATTCAAGCCCCACAGACTTTCTGGGATTCTTTCTTCCGTAGAAAGGGTATTTCAACTGGGTGGTAAGTAACCATTTCTGTTAATCCTGGATAGCTTTCCTGCATGCCTATGAATTGCAAGAATAAATGATTAAACTAGGGCAGCTGAAGAGCTCAAAATGGTAAGATTGACCTGTGTATTTGCCTTCAGTGAAGACCTTTTTGTCAATAAGGAATAGTTGAGTCTCTGCCTCTGTAACCAGAGAGGCTGATCTGTTTTCAACAGATTAGCAGAATTTAAAACCAATTTTACCCCCCAAAAAATGAATTTACAGAAAATGGATTATCCAACTTTTACTTTTTTAGTACCTAGTTTGACAGGGTTTTCTGAGAAATTTAAAATAACAAAACTAAACAAGAGGCCACAGTCTTATAAAACAAAAAGCTTTAAGACATTTTATTAACTCAGGAACACCTTGGCTCTAGTAATAAATATCAGAGACATGACATTAGATTTCTTCAAACAATAAGGATACAATCTAGAGTTAACAAAATTATAAAGTGGGTGGGGGGAAAAAGTTACAGAACCTAACTGATAGGTAGAAATACTGGTTCTCACCAACTTACTACACAGTTAACTTCAATTTTTGCCAACCATAGTCTCATTCTATAGAGCTGTCTGAAAATATAAACAAATAAAAGCCCTGGCTAAGACATTTTGCGCTTATTCAGTGACTTCTCTGAACTAAGATCTTTCTTCTCCATGGCTTGTTATACACATTTATTGACTCTGGGCATAGCAGTTTCTGTTAGGAATCTATCATTTATTCCATTTTCAGAAAAGATCACCTCTGTTGTCCCAAATCATAGATTTACCAGACTACTTGAGTGTTCACCCAAATAATACACAACCAACATTGCATACCAGTTATTAGCCTTAGTTACCCAGGACAATTTTCTCATGAGGAACTTATAGCTATAGACCTAGCTATTGTGTTCCAAACTGCTTCTGTACTATCAAGATTTTTGTCTACCAGGAACACCTTCCTTCAGAGCATGTGCAGTTTTTATTTGTTCCTGTTGGACCTGAATCAGTTAAGGGCTAAGAAATGTGAGCTCAATATTATCTATTCTCCTCATTCAATCTATATTAATGTTTACACAAAATGGAGTCAGTTAATGACATTAGAGTCACTTTTTGTCAAAACCTATATGAAAGTTAAGACCTTTTATCACAGCAGTTAATTGCTCTAAGTTTGTGTTCTGTCTGCCCTATTTTTTCTTTGTGGTGACTTAGAATATGTATTTTTCTCTGTCCTAGCTAGGTCCTCTTTTCCTCTCAGCTTGCTTCTGAACAATCTTAGAAGAATACCAGAATATACTCAATTGAGATTCCTTATATTCACTGATGCAATTTAAGTCTTGTAAACTTGGAATAGCTTGAACAGGCAACTTCCCCTGTTAGCTAATGTCTGTCAAAAATTAAAGGATGTATGTCAACCATTCAAAAACCAAAGTTAGTGTACTTGTTATCTGCATCTTTTATTTGGTTTAAAAATAACAAACCAGGGCCCTCCCTGGTGGTGCAACAGGCAGCACAATGAAGCTCGCACCAGCCACTTCACAAATTCCATCCCCTGCCAGGAGATAACCCATATGGCATGGCAGACCTCTCCTGGCCCACTAACTGCTCCTTTCAGCAGTGTACTTTGTTGATCTGCCTGTTCTGCTCCCCACTCTGCCTTTTATGAATACTCTCACCATTCCTGCACCTCTGGCCTCTCCCCCAGTTCTGTATGCGTAAGTAAATAAATCTTAAAAAAATAAAAATAGCAAAACCAATCAACAATATAACATGTTTATTTGGATTGGTATAAATGTCATGAATAAGTCATCTTGGCAATTCAGGCACTAAAGTTGCTAAACTTAGGCAAGTTCATGAGTGTTTCATTAAGACTGAATTTGATGAAGGGGGCATCTGGTTATATCTCCTTTAAAAATTATTTTCAAGCAGAAACTCTTTCAACTATTCTATAAATAATAGGACATAAGGACCTCTATCACCTGTCTCTGTGACTTAAAAGTCATTAATTTGAGGGCTCTCCCTGGTGGCACAATGGGTTAAAGCACTGCATTAGGAAGCTCTCTGAAGCCACTGCAGCATGAGTTAGATCCCATGTCCAGGAGCTGACCCACATGGCATGGCAGGCCTCTCATGACCTGCCTGCTGCTCCCCTCAGCAGTGTATTTCAGTCAATCTGCCTGTTCTACTCCCCACTCTGTCTCTGGTGAATACTCTCACCACCCCTGCACCTCTGACCTGTACCCCAGTCCTGTAAGCATAAATAAATAAATCTTTAAAAGGAAAAAAAAGTCATAAATTTGAAAAACTCTCAAGTCAGGAAGTAAAGTTGATTTTCCCTCCTCCATTGGTTCTTTAACTTCTACACATACATGTAAAATAGCACCAACGACTGCCAAGATTTACCAGCATCCACTCAGCAAGCCTCTTCCTACCTCCATCATACCCACTCCCTCTTTTTTGACTCTCATTTTTTATTTATTCTATGTATTTTTGTGGGGGGCTTAAAATCCTTCATGTATATATGTTTAACAAATGACTGGACAGACAGAAGATCAACAAGTTCTTGCCTAAGAAAAATCCTCAACTATAGGTAGTGTTTCTTCACAAACATTCCTTGTGATCTTTCTAGCCTTATCTCTTGCCATTTTCCATCACACCCCAACACAATGCAGTGGTTTCAGCTCCATAAACATACCAGTTCTTCTTTGGAACACGTTTCTTAACTATTTGGGACCTCATATTCAGATAAATGGGAATAGTATCTACCTTATAGAGTGACTGTAAGGGTTACAAATATTAACTGGTGCAAAGGTCATAACATAATGCCTTGCACATAGTAAGAGCAAAAAATGTTAGTCACAGTGGTGACTGTTGTAGTGATGGTAATATTTTTCAACAAATGGCTTTCTTTTCCTCTGTGTAAAACACTGCTTCATCTACCTAGTAGATTTAGTTATTTGCCTCCGTGAGGCCCTTCCTCACCCTTAGAGGGTAGGTTGGAGCCTTACTTCTCTGTATTTTAAAACATTTGTATGAGCCTTTAATATTGTATTTGATATTTTGCATTATAATGGTGTCTGATGTCTTCACATATTTCTTTTCCCCACTAACTTGTTAATGATGGGAGATCTGGTGTCCTTAAGGTTGCCCCTGACACTTACTGTAGAACACCAATATTTGGGAAAGAGAGAAAGGAAAGGAAAGGAAAGGAGGGAAAAGGGAAAGGAAACAGAGATTAAGAAGGGGCAAAGGAACAGAAGGGAGGAAGGAAGGAAGGAGCCAGCAAATGAACCCTGCCCCTGGCAGCTATCCTGTCTTCATCACTCCTGGAAGATCCCCAACAGTGATGCATTGATCTCATTTACAAATTCTGTCAGTGCACTGATTAACAGTTCCCCAGTTTATCACTCAGGGCATAAATAACTCTGGTTCTGAGAGATATTAATTCATTTGAAGTGACTAATTTGCCTCCTATTTGGTGATAATGCCAACTATTGACTAAGGCAAAAATCTCTCAGCTTGCCAACCCCCCAAAAAAACACTTATTCAGAAAATGGCTCATATAGGAGAAAGAAGCAGCTGTTTTTGAAATTGACACAAATGAGCCAAAATTTGTTTCTTAGAGAAATAAATTTTATTTCAGTGATTCATTTAGCTTCAGTGGTGAAGCTTTGATGAAGACAAAAGGGAAAAATGAAGGACAAAGGAACACAAAGTAGATAAGTGTATCAGTTTTTTCCATCATTTGCTTTCTCTTCGTGATTTTTCCTGTCTGTATTTCCTAAGTTATAGATGCAGGGTTCCTATTGATCTAGCCTATTATGTTGGAGAAAGAAAACTGAATGGGAAAAATAAAATGAATTATAAACTGGAAACATCTTCTCATAAAGAACAACAGTATTTTTTTCATTTCCCTGGTGTAACAAAGATCTTTTTTACAAACATTCTACTTTTAGATATTGTACAATGGCAAAAGGACTTTAAATTGAGTAAAGTTTTTCCATTTTATGAGCCAATACTTCAAGTTCTGAAAATGCTACAATATATGGTTTATTAGATAATCTTTTAAATGTTTCTAATAGTAATATGGGTAGCCAAATTTTTTCTATGTTAAAGATGTATGGTAACTAAAATGTAGATAAGATTACTACATGTGTGCAAAAACAAACACAAATCACAAACTCACACATGCATGCATTCACTCACACACCAATTCTCTTGCCACCAGTGGAGGGAAATATCAGATGTAGATCAGAAAGTCTTTTTCCAGGCAAAAAAAATAATAATAATAATGAACAACTACATACCAGAGATATTTTAGGGGGGGAGAATGGGGAATGGGATCAAATGGGGACAATGGTGATGGCACAAGGGTGAATTGCTGATAGGAAGTCCATGTGGATTACAGCTGAGATGCAAAAGGGCACAAAATTATGTAAAAATAAACTATTATTTATAATAATAAAAAAATTGTGAATAGTGTTAAAAAAAAAAAAAGAAGTCTCTCTCTGATTCTTCCCCAAACCAATTTGTTTACAGGACTTAACCACCATTGCAGATCAGTTCCTTCCTTTGGAGCAGACTTAGCCCTCCCTCAGAAATGAATTTTATTCTCATCTTTCTACCCTCTGCATTTTCTCTTCTCAAAACTAACATTTTTTTTTTGTATTGTATTTTGTTTGACCCCTTTCCTAACTCTTTTTGTCTCTCATTTTCTTATACCCAAATTTCACCGGCATTCTTCCTCCCAAAATCCTACTGCAGTCCTGAAAGTCTACCCCTTCAACCTACTCCATGTACTAATATTATAGCATTTTTCCTATATACAATTTAGAGAAAGTTTAAAATTTAATTTCTTATTATAAACATTTTCCAGTCTGGTTATAGTAATCTATATTTCTAACCCTATCAGCCACCATTTGGATATTCAATCACCAGCCCTATGCACACTCACAACCCCAAAATGCTTGTCAACCAATAAAAGCTATGACCAGCTAACAGGTTACTCCAGTGAAATATCTAGGACCTATCTTTGAATCATCTCTTGCAACCCCTACTTCCAGTCTAGAAGCCCCTTAAACCCTTTCCATACATACCAAATCTACATTTCTATCCATTTGGACTTCTACCTATCCAAACCTCCATTAGCATTTGACTACTACACTTCTTTCTTGATCTCTTCTTACCTCCCCAAATCCAATTTTTATCAATCAAACGACATCACAACTCTATTCAAAACCCTGTAGTCATATTTCATTCCAGTGAAAATAAAGTCCACATTTCTGTCCCTCTATCATCTGGCTTGAGTGGACAACTATACCCCAATCTTTACCACCTTATCACTGTGCCCCGGCCACACATCCTTTCCCTATATTCATACAAAAATTTCTCCTGAAAGCCTGAGCCCTACCTGTTTTTTTCTGCCTATAGTGCTTTCTCCCCTAAACTTTGTTATGTCACAGTCTAACCATCTGTATATTCTCTACCCAATCTAAAGTAGCTACTTTCCTACTGAAACCACACTTTGCATAACAGTTATCTGACTTTTCCTTTTGTATGTTTATTTCCTGTCTTGCTCTCTGTTAAATCTATTATTTATGTAGAACACTGCTAGACTCTTCATAAATGTGTTTAATGAAACTTAATTTCCCATGTCCACAGCACTGGACAGTATTCCTGGTGCAGAATAATAGGACTGATGATCAAAGAGAGGGAGACTGAGTTGGATACAGAAGACTAAGGAACAGTAGGAGAATCTCTTGACTAAAGGGTCCATTTTTGCTGAATGAGAGTTAAGAGAAAACATCAGTTAAGATCCTCACAATCAATCAAAGAAGATTTGGATCAAGTCTGGTAAGTTATAGAGGTCAATTCTTAAAGCTGGAGAAATACAGACTATGAACTATAATTGTTTTGATCACTACTATGAGCTCAATACCTAGAACAGTACTTGAAACACAATGGGTATTCAGTAAAAAGTTGAATGAATGAAAATGATATAATCTTCAGAATCTTTGGAAACAGTTTATAAAACCCAATAGAGATAGAAGCCTGTAGAATAGAATGCCTCAAAACCTGAACATTGAATTATATTTAACTGATTTAATAGGATTAAGTGTCTTGTGCCCTTACTAAGAAATCATCTAGGCCTGGGATCAAGATTCTGAAACTTATGTGTTCCTTGTGTGTTTCTTACATGAACACTAAAGTTTAAATGACTGCTTCAGATGAGGTAAGATGATGAAAGAGCTAAGCAGGGTACATATTTGAAGGGATGAGTGAAAATTGCCAAAAATTTGCAAAGTAGAGAAAAAAGTCAAAAGGACTGTTTCCAAACTATCAGGCAGAGAGAATAATGCTGCCAATAACAGAATATAGGCGACTTTTTGCATCAGTATGAAAAGACCTTCCCATTTAAAAAAAACGATACAGTAATTGATTTTCACCTCTTCAAAGACAATGTAAAAACATGTATAAAGTGAAATGTGAAGCTTAACTTAGAAAAGTATGTGTTCCCAAAACCACAGGAGATACATTATAATACACAGCAAAGGTATTGCCACTGCATTCAGTGATGGGAGAGTGCTAGAGACAAGCTAGTCGTGTTCTTAATGTCAAAGCCTGTATTAAATGTATTTATTCCTATTTATTTTATGGCAAAAGCATTGTGTATATCTTAGTAAATAGCTCCTTGTGCAGTAGGTCCTTGAAACTGGCTTCCTCCCAACCAAAAAAAAAGACATAACATGGGAGGAGAGCTAGTAGGCAAGAAAGAATACAAGAGATTTAATTTGAGGAAGTTCCAAATGCAAATGTCTCCAGTAAACAGTAACATTTCAGTAAATTGTTCATTTTTGATGCTCAGATTATATTCATAATCCCTGATATTTAAAATCTATAATCCATATTGTAATCCTATTTTAGTATAAAGACGGGCTGAGGTCAGTGAATGCTACTTATGAAAATAAATCTTAAAGCACAGATCTGCTTCCGGCACCTTTTTCTCAGCACCTCTATTACAAGGAAACTGACATCTCAAATACCCAGTGAATTGAATACCCAAAAGTAAGTTAGTTCTCTCCCATAATGATGGATAGATAGACTTGTAGAATGGTTATCATAAATCCCCCAGTTCCTTTGGTCAGTTTTCAATTAATCATGCTAATTAGAGAAGAAGTAAAAACAGGAATGTTGCTGATAGAAGTACGAGACCATACCTAGAACTATAATCACAAGACTGCTTGCTTCACTGGGACCACTTTGGTTGAGTTTGTTTTGCTCTGGTCTTTTTAGTTTGTTTCCAAAGTAAAGACAATGCATTAAGAGATTCTGTGTGAACTGTCCTATAGATAAGATCTTTTGAACAAGCAGCAATGTTTGTTTGTTTTTTTTAAAAAAAAAAAAAGATGAAAAAAGTAAAAATACTGGTTGAAAATTTCCAAGACAGAACTAGAGTTTCACATCAGTTTGGTGTGGGATTTAATAACTAACCACTTCACCATTGCTGTCAGGGGCATTATGAACCTGTCTTACCAGGAAAAAAAAAAAAAAGCCAAATCCTAAGTATTAATCCTATTTCTAACAATCTCACCACCACCACTCTGCCAAAATACATTTGTGAAAATCAACGAGTGAAACTTATTTAAACATGAAAGAAAACCTGAATTTGCTTCATAGAATTTTTTGCTTGACAGAGGATTCTTCCTCAAATATCTTCCATATAAGAATTCTAGCTCATGAAACTGATACCTGATAAGGCCAATAGTTTAAACATGCTAACAATTTACTGCTGTGAAATCTAAATTCAAATACTGAAGGAAGGGTCTTGAAACCAATAAATTCAACTTTTCTATACAACTTCACTTTGCATGATGTAACATCCTTCAGTGCCAGCTATCAGAATCCTGCTCACTTTGTTCCAGCAATAACATATTACATACATTTAAAAATGTAAATTCAGAGTTGCCCAGCTAGTTCAGTCAGTAGAGCATGAGACTCTTAACAATGTAAGTTCACTCCTCATGGAGAGCCTCAGATAGCCTCAGGCTTCAGAGCACTAATCAGCATACAGTCAGTGATTTCTTTTGCTTGGGTTCCTCAGTGCCCAATATATACAGGAATATACAATGCAGAAACAAGGAAGAGGAGAAAAATGATCCTTATGCAGAGGTATACAGCAATGGACATAAATGTTGAGTCAACTATTCCAAAAGAGGGAAAGCTTTCTGTGTTTGTGGCTTGCTATGAAATGGCTGACTTAAAAAAATATAAAGACTCTCTCTCCCTTCATCTTAATACAGTGACACTTCTATCATTTTTATCACTTTCTCCCACATGGATAAAGAGCTAGTCATACACTGGAAGGAAAAAGTGTTTACTTTCAGAAAAGAGGTATGATTTTGTGGTTTTCTCTGTATTAAGGACAACTGAACTCAAAAAAGCATAAATTAGATTTATTTAGAGTCTGAATTTATACAAGACTAAATTGTGACATTTTATTTCCCTCAAAACCATACCACTTTATCATAAAGGTACAATTTTATATTTGTAGATATTAAATTAACAGATCTCCTGTGAGTGATAGCTAGTATAGTTAAGCTTAAGTATATTTTATCATTTAACAATGTACTAATTAATAATCAGCTACATTTAGTGAATGAATATTTAAAGAAAACTTCAAAATTCAACTCTTTCAATCTACTTGTTATATTTACCTTCGTTCATTAGGATGATTGTGCTACAGTTGCCTGGAAAGAAATAGCCCCTACTTCACTTCCTATCTAGATAGCTAATTGAGTACATTTAGAGAGAAAAATTAACAGAAAAGTACACTTTGTAGTCAAAACTACGAAGTACTTTTTTGGTAAGATTATGATGCTTTTTACATGGCATTTTTAAAAGTATAGCACCAGAGATATTAATGTAAGAGCAATAAGTCACTTTCACTGTTGGTGCTTTGGTAGTAGGGTGGTAACATATATCAGAAGATGTATATCCTGAAACTCTGAATCATCAACAGAGTTGTAAACCAATGTACCCTCCCCCAAAATAAAGATTAGTTTAAAAATAATTAACTCCAGGTCATTTCTCAAAGCAGTATCTTTTGTCAGGAAATTGAGAGTAATATAGAGGAGCATAATACCTTCCACTAAATATTTTAAAGCCATGATTTTCACCACTATTATAAGTAACAGTTCAGACACTTCACATGAAAAATCATTTTGTCAACCTCAAAAACTCATAAGTAAAGGGGTGCACACTTTCTCACTCTGCCACAAAGCTAAAGTGCTGCCAGTTAAAGGAACTTTCCAATTCTTCTCTCTATCCCTCCCATTGTTTATCTTCAAGAAGCATGTACATAAACCATTTATAGCAGGTGAGCAGCATTCTCCAAGTTTCAGGGAGATGCAGAACCCTTTCACTTATTGAGGCTCCCACATATAAACACTTAAGGAAATGTTAAAATGAGGTTATTAATTTTGTAGCATATTTAAAACTATAGTCCTGACAATGAAACCTCAATGACAATTGAATAGCCTCTTCAGGAGTCAACAGGGAAGTCTATATCTGCTGTCCTTCATGACTCTCCAGCTTTCCTGGCTCTCTCCAAGTCTGGCCCTACTATGTATTCCCAGTGGGCATTCAACTGTAGTTTTGTTAACAAACATCTCTACTACCAATACTTCAAACTTCCAGTCCCTTGTCCATAATGCTGTCAGAGTGATATTTCTTACACACCTATTTGATTATGCTATTCTCCTGCCTCAAACCCCCCTCAGGTTTCCAGTTATCTATAGGGTAAGTCAGGCTGCCTTACCTGAGGACCACAGCCTTTCCAAGCTGCAGCAGGCCCTGGCTTTCCCTCTTCACATCTCTTAAGCCCTGTCTCACTCAGCCTCTTCACTGCACTCTCAGTTGCTTGTACGGTTCCCTGAGCCCTGAATATTCTTGCTCTGTCTGCCTGCAAAGTACTTGCTCTTCCTCCAGAATTCACCACAACCCTTCAATGATTCCCTTAGGAGGCTCTGGAGCTTTCCTCTTTGGCCACATTTAAGCCTATTGGCCTTTTACATTGTCTGATTTTTCACAACTGGATACCAGTTGCCTATGAGTTTGACTTGCTTGGCTATGTTTGAAGTTTCTTGAGTACAGGGACTGCTTTATTCCCCAGTGTATTCTCAGTGCCTGAAGCACAGAAAATTAGATAATTATGTATTATATTTTCATCTTTGTTGCTCAGTTTATTTGATTTTTCTTCGCTTGTTTCTTTATTTTCCCTTTTCACCATTAAAGAAGCACTTTAATCTTGACTGATAAGAGATAAAATAGTGTTATTCAAAGGCTTTTATCAGGGATAAGTAGAATTATGTTTTGAAGGAGACTCTATGTACTTTTTAAAACTTATCAGTTTCTAAATTCTTGAACATGTAAGTCTTTCCATGACAATTTCCATATATCTCTCATTTTCTCATAATTAAATCTACTTCTCTTCAAGCACTGAGAGACAAGAAAATTTTAAGTTTTTATTCAATTTTATTATTTCTCTCTCTGGTTTTATTGCTGCAGTATTTTTTCTGCTACTTGTTCATTTCAAAGGTATAACATTTCTGCTATGTTGTAGATTAGGTGACTTTCATGGGTTGGACTGCAGCCCCCATGCTATCCATAAAAACTTCTTTCTGTGGGGAAATGTATTTTAAGTTGCAAATAATGTCTTAAAATTCTTTGCAACTTAGGACATTTGTAGGTTGTGGAGTCTCCATTGAGGCTGGGAAAGTTGATTATGTATTAATTTAAGTTTTTCATTTGGGAAGTATTTATTTAATTAACATCTGTCAGGAGGAACTTCTTTCTCTGAAGATAGGGAGTGAGGTGAATTAGATCCTTGTGCTCAAGTGAATTATAATCTAAACATAAATTTCACTAAAAAGGAAAACATATCTCTTTCTGCCTCTCTAGTGTGTATCACCCCTTTTGAGAACAGATAAACTATGATCTTACTCAAAAAGAGAATAGTAACAAATTAATTTTCATCCTTCTGAGAAATGCTTCAATATATAAAATATTCTGTCAATGTTGCTTTCTTAAGTATCTACTAGAAATCATAATCATCCCAGAATGTTTTCCTTTTTAATGAGCTGCCTTTCATCTCAAAAAGATTTGTGATACTTTGTTATTTTGTAATTTTAAATTGATCCTTGAACATATTTCTAGAAGTATTCTCAAACTATATGATTCTTTCTGTAGTCTTCTTTTTTTCTTCTCTAGGTAAAATAAGACTTACTCTAGATCTCATTTGCTGTCTTCTATCAAGAGAAAAAAGATAATGGATATGAAGATGTAAAGCCCTTAACAATGTACAGTCCTAAGCATTTAATAGGTGAATTAGTGGTCTTAAATGGTTATCCTTTAATCAGATTGGAATTATTCTTGGCAACTAATGGATATATCTATAAAATGGAATTTGTGATTAATGATAGAAATGTTTCTAAAGATCTTTTAACATGAGATAAATAAAGCAGTAGATCAACAGAAGATAGGTACATTTTATAATAATCACTCTGAAAGTGCTACTTCAAGTAATAATTACCCACTCAGGAATAATGGGGGATTTTATAATGGTTATAACTGTAAGAAACATTTACCATGTGGCAAGGCAAACCTGTTATTTCCCTAAGCTTAAAATGGAACATTCTTTAATAGGAAAATAATGTCTTAATTCAGTCTCCTAAGCTTTTTAAATTAAATTAATAAAATGTAATGTTTTCATCTTAACAGTTTTACTCATTATTTTCCTAGGGATAATATTTTTTAAAAGCTCCATTTCCATGCATACAAAGTTGACAGTATATTATATTCCTTTTCCTATGGAAGTGTTCCTTCTATAAAATATGCCTTACCATTTCTGATAAAGTTTCATTAACCATCTCAACTTTTAGTAGTATTTACCCCTAAATCTCCAGTTTAAATCACTTATATTTTGTGAGTTGACTATTTGTGAAAATGTCTCTCTAAGAAACCAGTCACACTACCTAGAAAAAAAAAAGGGGGGTGCCAAAATTTTAGGGGTGCCAATTTGAAAGGAACAAGAGGTTAGTTCTTACTATTTAGATATGTGTAAAGGTGTGATAAAGTGGCAGTGCTTTTCTTGCCCATTTATTCATTTGTAGCTTATTCAACAAATGTCTACAAGTATCTATTCTAGAGGTACTATTGATAGTTCAGAAGCTGAACTAAAACTAGGCAATGTTTTGACACACAATGAAATTCACTGTACAGCACTGGAAAAAAACATAATAACTTTATATGCAGTGCTCCAGGAGAATAGGAAAGAGTACGTAAACCCACAGTGGCAATTAAAATTAAATAGTTTTTGTACACTTAGTAGATTTTACTTTTTGTAAGATTTCATGTTTCCTATTACCAGGAAATGTCTTAATTAAAAGTCTGTCAAAAGGTAAAGCTGACTTTAAAAAGTCCCAGGGAAAGCTTCTGAAAATAATCCCTCATATAACATTTTAGAATATCTATAAACTATGTTAAACTGTTACTCTATCATTTTTATTGAAAAAGATGTGTAGATCCTTAATAATCATAGATTGAATGTTAATGGTTTTTACTGTTCTGTTCTATAAAAAGCTGCTGAATTTCAAACATGTTTATATGCTTAACGCATGCATGGAATGAACCCACTACAATTTTATGCAGCTAACCTAACAAGAAACCAAGTTCCTCATAGATGCCATGGATCCTAAAAGATATTAATCATAAAAACAGTTAATTCAGAGATCTGGCAATAGGGCGGCACAGTGAAGATGCTGAAATCACAATGTCCAAGCTCACATAGGAATATAAGACTAAAAGCGGACTGTAGACTTACATACTATGAGTTTCAATGCAAATGAAAACAACCTGGACTCACTAGAAGGAAAGTAACTGAAGGATAGTCCGCTATTGAGGAGCACCAATAGGAGAGCTCCAATCTGAGAACACAAGACGGTCAGATGCTAGGAAGTGCCTCAAATGGAGGCTTGCTGCTCTTCACCCTGCCTGCTAAAGCCCTGGAGATAGAGACAGCACAGCTTGGTGAGTGGAACCTAAGCTGCGGGGAAAGACTGCAGCCCCAATCGGGGAGTGCCCAAGCACTAGGAACTGCCTCAGAGGGAGCCTCGCTACCCTTCAGCCCCACCCTGGAGATAAGAAGAGACAACTGAGATCAGTGAGTGGAACCCAAGTATGGGGAAAGACTGCTGGAAATGGGCACATAGAGCCCCGGAGGTGGGGAGGAAGAACTGGCAACTGGAGCAGCTGCTTCCAGAGCTTCCTGCATCCCCAGCCCCCACAGCATAGGCCAGGAGGCTTGTTCCCACTATTAATCACTAAGGCGGGGTGTAACCAAGTTCACAAAGCCCCAGAGGTAAGGTGGGGGGGGTGGGTGAGGAAGAACCCGTTAGACTGAATCAAAAACAGGCCGAACCCTGGGAAGCTGCAACACTTTTAAAACATCCTCAAACCTTCACAGGCACATTCGAGAATAGAGAGGTCCTAGGAAGTGCCTCAGATGGGAGATTTGCTATTGCTCTACCTGTTTACTGCATCTACCCACAAAACCTAAGGTAAAGCCCTGGAGCTAAAGAGAGAAAACTCGGCTTTGTGAGTGGACCCCAAGCGGTGGGGAAAGACTGTTCAGGGAGTGATTGCTGTGGTCACAGAAGCCTTGGAGGCGCTGAGGGAGGACTAGCAGCCTGTACAACTGGAAGGCTTGCAGCCTTCTACTACTCTCTGTATCCCCCGTGTCCTGCATACCCAACCCTCTACTGTGGCCTGAAAAAAACTGGTGGATAGGGCCCTCCCTGGTGGCGCAGCGGGTTAAAGCACTGCACTAAGAAGCTAAAGCCACTTCCGCATGAGTTCGATTCCTGCCTGCCCCGGAGGTGACCACATGGTGTGGCAGACCTCTCCTGACCCGCCCGCTGCTCCCCTCAGCAGTGTACTTCGTCGATCTGCCTGTTCTGTTCCCCACTCTGTCTCTGGGGAAGCCTCTCACCGCCCCTGAGCCTCTGGTCTGTACCCCAGTTCTGTATGTACAAATAAATAAATCTTTAAAAAAAAAAAAAAAAAAAAACTAGTGGATAAACAGACTCAACCACAGGCCCAACCCTGGGAAACTGCAACAATTCTAACACTCCCCCAACCCTCCCACAGGCACATCCTAGATTAGAGAGGCCCTAGGAGTGCCTCAGATGAGAGACTTGCTATGGATCTACTACTTACCACATCTACCCACAAAACCTGCAGTAAAGCCCTGGAGTAAAAGAAAACTCAGCTCTGTGAGTGAACCCCAAAAAGTGGTGGGGGGAAAACTGCTTAGGGAGAGACTGCTTGGAGTGGGTACAAAAAGCCCTGGAGGTACTGAGGGAGGACTGGCAACCTGCACAGATGGGAGGCTTGCAGCCAAGCTCACAAAAAAAAAAAAAAAACAGGTGAAAGCACAAATAAATAGGATCATAAACAAAAGTAGATAAATCACGACAGATCCAGCAGAAATCAAAAGAATAATCAGAGAATACTATGAACAACTCTATGCAAACATGTACAACAGTTGAGCAGAAATGCACAAATTCCTACAACTCTACAACTACCCAAAGCTAGATAAAGAAAAAAATACAACAACTAAACAGGCCAATTACAAGCAAGGAAATTGAACAAATAATCAAAACCCTCCCCCAAAATAAAAGCCCAGGACCAGATGGATTTACAAATGAATTTTACCAAAAGTTCAGAAAAGAACAAGTGCCTATTCTACACACTCATCCAAAAAATTGAAAAAGAAGGAAAACTACCACATGCTTTCTATGAAGCTAATATCACACTAATACCAAAACCTAACAGAGAAAACACACAAAAAAGAAAACTTCAGACCAATCTCCCTCCCTAATGAACACCAATGCAAAAATCCTCAACAAAATCTTAGCAAGAGAATCCAAAAATACATTAAAAAGAGTAATACACCATAACCAACTGAGCTTTATCCCAGGAGCACAAGCTTGGTTCAACTTCAAAAAAATCAATTAATGTAATCCATCACATCAACTGACAGAGGAATAAAAACCACATAATCATATCAATATATGCAGAGAAGGTATTCGACAAAGTTCAACACGTATTTATGTTTAAGGTCCTCGAAATCCTCAGAATAAAAGGAACATACCTCAACATGCTAAAAGCCATATATAACAAACCCACAGCCAATATTATCCTAAACAGAGAAAACCTGAAAGCCTTTCCTCTGAGATCAGGAACAAGACAAGGAGCAAGACAAGGATGTCCACTATCGGCACTGCTCTTCAACATAACATTGAAAGTTCTAGACAGAGCAATAAGACAGGAAAAAGACATTCAAGGAATCCAAATAGGGAAAGAAGAGGTAAAACTGTCCTTATTTGCAGATGATATATTAATCTACATGGAAAACCCTAAAAGCTCCACAGAGAAACTAATCAAAACCACCAATCAGTTTAGCAAGGTATCAGGATACAAAATCAACACACAAAAGTCAGAAGACTTTCTATACACAAACAACCAATCAGAAGAAGCAGAAATTTAAAAAAAAATCCCCTTTTCAACTAAAACAAAAATAATCAAATACTTGGTAGTCAACCTAACAAAAGAGGTAAAAGACCAATACAAAGAAAATTACAAAACACTGCTAAAAGAAATACAAGAAGACACAATGAAATGGAAAGACATTCCCTGTCCATGGATTGGGAGAATCTACATCATCAAAATAGCCATCCTGCCAAAAGTGACATACAAATTTAATGCCATCCCAATAAAAGTGTCATGACATTCTTCAAAGAAATAAAAAAAAAATACTGATGAGATTCATATGGAACAATAAAAGACCTCGAATAGTCAAAACTCTTATAGCTAAGAAGAAAAAGAATGGAGGCATTACAATCCAAAACTTCAAGCTATACTACAAAGTCACAATATTCAAAACTGCATGGTACTGGAACAAGACAGACATACAGACCAGTGGATTTGGATAGAAAACCCAGACATAAACCCACAGGTTTATGGACAGCTAATCTTTGACAAAGGAGCAAAAAAGATACAATGGAACAAAGAAAGTTTGTTCAGCAAATGGTGCTGGGAAAACTAGGAAGCTACATGCAAAAAAGTGAAACTAGATCACTACTTCACACCATATAGAAAAATCAACTCGAAGTGGATTAAAGACCTAGACATAAAAACAGAAACCATGAAATACCTGGAAGCAAAGATAGGCCAAACACTACACAACATCCCTTTTGGCAACATCTTTAAAGATAGAGCACCCAATGCAACGATAGTGAAGGCAAGGATAAATAGATAGGACTACATCAAGTTAAAGAGATTCTGTGTAGCAAAAGAGACATTACAAAAGACAGACTTCCCACTGACTGGGGGAAAATTTTCTCACACAAAACTAGCAATAAATGATTGATCACAAAGATATACGGAGAACTGACGAAACTCAACAAAAATAAATTAAACAACCCCATCAAAAAATTGGCAGAAGAGCTAAAAAGACACTTCTCCAAAGAGGAAATGCAGATGGCCAACAAGCATATGAAAAAATGTTCAACATCACT
>NW_004567124.1:30848995-30873827 GCF_000260355.1 Condylura cristata
TTTTTCTTGTTTCTTTATGTGAGCCTGTATTACTATATATTTTCCTCTTATAACTGCTTTTAATGTGTCCCATACATTCTGGAGACTTGTATTGTCATTGTTGTTCTTCTCACGGTATTTTTTAATTTCTTCTTTGATCTCCTCATTGATCCAATGGTTCTCCAGCAATATGGGTTTCAGTGTCCATGTAGGTGGGCTTCTTGCCTTCTCACATGGTTTATTTCTAGTTTGGGAATCACAGATACTTTTGAGAAGGTGCACTTAACCAAGAAGGAACCTACTTGACTTCCTGTATTTTATACACCATCTAGTGCCTTCATTGCTACTTAGCTTTGTTGTTTAATTGTTTCCAAAAATAACTATCATTAAAGACTTTTTTAAAGGCCAACAGCTTAGGACTTTTGATAGAAGTAAACAAAAAGCAAAGTTATTTGAAGACATAATATTTCTTAGTCAGAAAATGAAGTTTTTGTTTGATTAAAGAGCAGTATGTTGAATTTGATAAAGGATCATATGTGTAAAGTGAAAGAAATCACAAAACCTATACATAAAGTAAAAGGAAGTCATTTCAGGGAGAAGTTTCAACCAATGTAGTTATACAGAATGGGGTAAATAGAAATAAGTAAAATTTGAATTTTGTTTCCTTTGTGCTATGTTCCAGAAACATCTTCCAATGGGAAAGTAACTGGGGACAAGGTCAGAAGTCAGAATAAAGTCAGAACAAATATTTCCATGTAAATTTGTAATTCGCAAAGTTCTCCAAATCTATAATTGTAAATGTCAGAGATCTAACATTAAGTTAACTCTCTTAATATTAAACTTAATATTTAAATTGATTGATTATTATATAATTCATTAGTTAATGCATATATCTTTTATTTTTATTTTGATAAGCAATAATAACAATATTTACCATTCTGATCATTTTTAAGTATGTAATTTAGTGCATTAGCATTGTTGAGTAATCATCAACACTATCCATCTCCAAAAATTTTCTCTGTCCCAAACAACCTATCTTTCCATTTAACAATAATTCCCCATACCTTCTTTTCCCCTTTCTCAAGTAATTCCTATTCTACCTTGTCTCTATACATTTGACCACTCTAGGTACCTCATATAAAAAGATCATAGTTTTGACATTTCACAGTATATGATCTTTGAGGTTCATCTACATTGTAAAATGTTTCTGAATGGCATGCTTTTTTAGGCTTAGTAATATTCCATTATATTTTCATACTGCATTCTGTTTATCCATTAATAAAGTGATGGACATTAATTTGCCTTCCACCTTTGGTCATTATAGATAATCCTACCATGAATATTGTTGTACAAAGACCTGTTTGTATCCCTGCTTTTGGTTCTTTTGAGTATATATTCAGAAGTGGAACTGCTGAATCATTTGGTAATTCTCTGCTTAGATTTTCAAGGAATTGCCATACGTCAATGCAATTATTTCTAATAGTACTTATGCAGTTGCTGTATAGTAGCAAATTTTAAATGCAAATAATTATCACTACTAATTTTAGAAGAATAATTAAAACAAAAAACATACCTTTTTAATCACTCTTATGTGCAAGTGTGAACATTTGATACAAGTTCTACTGTTTTTAATCCAAGATGTAAATACTCATGTGTATTTTTCTCTCTGGAAGATGTTCACTGATTTTTATTCTTTGTGATTCTTAATTATTAGCTTTATTTTTATGGCAGAAACACAAAAACATAAGAATTATCAACTGTAACATTTGTGCATCAGAATTTAGGTTCATATTTCCCTTTGCCTATAGATTTTACTTATTTCTTCATACAAGTCAGTAATCAATGACAGTTATAAACATGGTCTGTTAACATTTGGTTTTATATTTTGTAATTTTTTTGTTCATATTTGCAAAGAAACAACTTGGTTAAGGATCTTTTTCCATCCTTTGAATACAGTAGAGTCACGTGTATTTTTCAGTTATTTTCCTAAGTTTTAATACATTAATACAAATATTGCAATATCATACAAGTTTTTCAAAGTCCTTTCAAATCAAAAGCCTATCTCCAATATTCAATATCCACTAAAGTTATACATTCATGAGAAATAACTTTGACCCCAAATTTTGCATTGAAGTCAAATGTCATGTTGTTGTGGATGTCTCTCATTAATAGCAAGACTGGTTTACTTTAGGACAATACTGTTAGTAATGAAACTGCCCCCTTAATATTATGTATGCATTGCATTGCAGCCCATTAATGACCCAAATTTTTGTTATAATATTTACTGGACTCTGAAAATCTGTTCAGTACTACATATTGCAATAATACAATCAAGTTAAATATAATATTCATATCCTGGAGTTATGACAATGTTCCAAATTTGAAATCTGCTCATGTGTTTGTTTCAGAACAAATAAAAATCAACTCAGATCTTTAAATGGTTGCTTTGTTAACAGGTACAGGTTTCATGGATTCTGCCCCCACTTCTGATACTGGAACTACAAACCCATCAATACCAAGGAAAAGAATGCTGGGACGGAAGGGCGGAGCTGAGCAGCCAGGTTAGGATAAAACTGGACATGTGGGTTCTGGGGGTCTCTTGGCCTGGTCGTTTTGGCTCTCGATCGGTTTTCAGCATGCTGGTGGAGTCCAAGTCAGCAGAACTGGTAGAACATTATAGTTAACTTGTATTTCTCTCCTTTTTTCCTTGGGTTGTTCCTTTAACTTTCTCCTTGTAAATAAATCCATCATTGAACCTTTTTGTGTGCGTCCATAATACAACTGTATCATAAGCACGCCAGTGAGGACCCACAGACAGGCAACCCAATTCACATTGGGGTGCCCTGTAACAGCTTCACTTATTCTGAACCAAATACAATTTCCCTTTTAGAGAGGGAGAATCTTTTAAAGGCTCATTAATAAAATCCTAGTTAAAATACGTTGGACTTTGTAGAACACTAGTGTCATTTTTATGAACTAAGTACAAAAAAAAATGATAAAGTACATAGTTAATATTTTCTATTAAATACAAAAGGGCAAAGTGTTTCTGACAAATTCAAAACATTCTAAATTAAAAACTTTTCTAGTGCCTTGAAAAACACTGAACAACTATGGTGATATCTTACCAACTAAAATTCTTATTTTCTCATTGTAACTTACATTCAGCCAACACACCTTTAGAAGAGATATCAGTACTATTCTTTGGATTTATATTACAGATAATCTTACAATTTTAACTCTGAGGATACAAATATTCTATTTCTGGACCCATGTAAATTTGCAAACAAAATGCAAGCTAATTTATAAAATTTCTTTATAAAATAAAGAAATGTAAATGTAAGAATTTTAGTAGGAACCCAAGATCTATATAAATGAACACTGAAACAAAAATCTTGGGTTGCGGCTAAATAATCACTATAACAAAAGCAGAACTTGAACTCAAAAACAATAAAATTACCTAAGGCTATCAGTTAGCATCAACTGGGTAGTCAGTCATAACGGACAGCATAAAGAGGGTTTAGAATATTTGGAGGCTGTTAAAATTCAACAAAGGTCAAAATACTTTTTAAAATTTTACTGGAATCTGAAATACTGATAGATAGCAAACATGAAACCATTTATCTTCAAAGTATTTAAAGAAATTTTCTAGGCCACCCAAACAGGAATACACGTGAATTATTTAAGACATAAGGTGGAAAAAGTGACTATGGACTATGGTGATGGCACATGGGTGAATTGGTGGTGGAAGTCCACAGGGATTACAACTGAGATGGAAAAAAATGCATAAAATGAAGAATGATGTGAAAAATAAATATAATTTTGGGCCCTCCCTGGTGGCACAGCGGGTTAAAGCACAGCACTAAGCTAAAGCCACTTTGGCATGAGCTTGATCCACACCTGGGAGGTGATCCACATGGCGCAGCAGACCTCTCCTGACCTGCCCGCTGCTCCCCTCAGCAGTGTACTTCATCAGTTGGCCTGTTTTGCTCCTCACTCTGTCTCTGGCGAATCCTCCCACCACTCCTACACTTCTGGCCTGTACCCCAGTTCTGTATGCATAAATAAATAAATCTTTTAAAATAAATAAATAAATAAATTTAAATTTAAAAAATTTATGCCTTGATTGTCTAATGTCCAAGCTAACAAGCTAATTTTAGAGATCTTCAGGAAATTACTGCAGTTCTTTCTATTCAATGATAATTTAATACATTTATGCTTTGCGTTCCGGCCTGTGAGTTGAGAATATAAACCACAATTTTATTTAAGTTAAAACAGTTTAGGAAGTCTTTCTTTTTTTCTTTATTTTATCCTCAAAGCAGCTGATTATAATATTTAAAAAATGACCAAACAAAACTTACTCTTCTATTGTAAACTGCATAACAAATTCCAACCCAGAACAAAATTTTTTTGAACCAATGTCAGGTTCTTAAAAATTGAGAAGTTTTACTGTAATGGAAAACCTTTTTTTGAACTGGACATTAATCATTTGAATAAGGTGTGCATATTTAAGCACAAAAGCTGTGGCTTTCCTTTTCTGATTTGAGCATGCAAAATCTTTTATTTTCATAATCAGAGCAAAATGGACTTGAACTTGAACTCAAAGGGAGGTAAGAAAATACAACCTGTTCAATGTATTTGAAACAAATTTCAAATGAAAGAAAAATCCCATCCTTTCATTTTTAAAGTATGAGTTGCATTCAACACATAAAATTTTCACTATTCATAAGAGGAAGTGTCTAAGGATTTATTTGATAATCTAAATTTCTGTTTTTAAAAAAATCAAATGATATGTATTTTTAATTCTTTAAAGGACAAGTTACAAAGCATGTAGAATAGACCATAGGCTCTTAGTTTTTAACGCTGTATCTACAATTTGCCTATCCATTGGTTTGTTCATCTGAATATCAGTAACATACAGACTTGATCTAATAATGGCTAATTATGCAGTTGTTTATCAGCTCATTTGAAACATTTTGAGATTCAGTCTAGCTCAGCAAATTACTGTGCTTAAGGCAGTTCTATATTCTAGAAAATTATAATATCCCCAGAAGGCAAGGAATTAATAATAAAAATCCTCTTTTGTAAAAGATTATCATTGCAGAGCAAATGGAGCAGATCTTCTCTCTCCTACTGAATTTAATATTCTCATTTTTCCTTGAAACTTTGATGGAGAAGCAATGAGAATATCTCTGTTTTATTAACTTATTAAGAAGCACATTTATAGAACTTGTGCACTATATTGATTCCTAAAGCTACAGTGCTGCTAAGAGCCAATAATCACAGGAGAGCAGGATGATTCAATTTGTTATACCAGAATGTTTCTAAAACTCAGTGGAGCCCAAATTTTCACCCAATTCAGACAGTCTGATTATTTAACTTTTCTAAGCCTCAAAGTATTCATCTGTTAAGTAATCAAAAAAAGCAACCTCTGGATCTTGTGAGGAATAAAAATAATGCCTGCAAAGTGCCTAATAAAATGCCTGAATATAGTAAATAATGTCAGTTTTTTTTAATTATAATTGTCATTACTATCATTACCACTTGTGGATCAGAAATTAAGTAAAGAAGTGCCCATTTAATTAGCCCATTTACCTAAGTAGTTATGCAACTTCTCAATATAAATATTTTCCTATCAGCTAAACTTTTAACATGATCTTAACTGCACCAGCAGTTTCTATCCCAAAACTTCATCTCCAAGTTAACATCAAACCCGCAAGATAGGTGGGCTACCACTACACAAGATAAATCACCTACACTCTAGTTTGGAATTATTCCAATTTCACAGCAGCTGGGCTTGACAACATATTTTTTAAAGCTCTAATCTGCTTCTGTTGACTGTGCCAAAGAGTTTTGAACTTTTTCTTCTTGATTCAGATTTTGTCACAGATTTTGCTACCCTCATTACCTCTACAATGAAGCACTGCATAATATTTTAAGAATAAAACAAATCTTTAAAAACTAACCAGATGCCTTACCCAAAATAAATGAAACTATTTCTTTTAAAGCATTTCTTCATAGAATATATATACTACTGCATTTATTTTGATGAATAGTACTTTCTTACTTCCTAGTAAAATGCAGCATGCTACCTTTAGTTTGTAGGTATAACTGATGTCATATATTTGAGAAATTCAGTTAGCTTATGTTCTCCAAAAACCAGTCCTAAAGACAAACTTTGAGATTGATGATTGCCATTTCCTCTTTGCCATTCTTGGATTCTAGCTATCTTTGCCTCTCTTGTCTCAGGAAAACAATTCATATTCCAGGGCATTTTAATTTGGTTGACAATGTACATACTATTAAGTTTTTTGTTCTTGTTTTTGTTTGTTTTGGTCCTAAAATATGAAAAGCTACCCAAACAGTAGGGACTAACTGTACAGGTTAGCTGCTCTCCACTTCATTCTGGACTCATTTCCTGAATTTTTTTCCTATTTTAAAACATGAAGACAAATTTCCTCAAACTTAAAAACATCCAGAAAGTCTCTTCTCCTTTATGATTCCTCAATTTTTCCCAGGGAAAATTAAATCCATTGCATGTGTTATATATGTAGAAGGGTAAAGTAAGACCAAAACATCAATAAAAAGGTACATATGCTAACTGCTGTTAAAAAAAGACAACTGCTAGAAAGCAGCACTTTGGAATGCACTTTTACTCTGTGGATTAATGGGATGTCAGTATTCAGGAGAATGTTTTGAGTCCTTTCCTTCACCAGAGACTATTAAAATAAGTCATCCTACTTATTATAGAGGTGCTTTAGAAAAATCTAACCTGGAAGGGTCAGGTGTCTTTCACCAAAAGTTTCCAGAATCCTAATCAAACCCATTACCATACGGCTATGAATGCAATGACTTTTCATCATTCTCATCACAGCTGTGGTTGTGCTGTTGTTATTGTTTAATCTCTCCATGTTCAGCTTGCTATAATCACCATAATTCACCCTAATGTTATGTGATTAGCAGCCTCTGTTGTGGTGAGAATTAAACACTACTCACAGAGTTTGGGACCTTTAACCCTTCTTGGAATAGTCTAGGGTTGCATTGGCTGAGAGACAAAATGCAGAAACTCCACGTGGTGCTGCCTGCACTCTGTCAGGCTGGGGAAATAAATAAAAAAAATTTCACTTTCAACTGTATGTGTTGACCCCTCAGCAGACATATTATGTATGTTCAAATCCTCCCCTTTCCTCAAGAAGTTTATTTATCCTCATCCTGGGAAGATCTCAGAGGATTTTATAAACTGTCTCCAAAATGCTTTAAAAATAGAAGGTAAAACACAGTTTTTAATAGAAAGATAACAATTCTTAAATTTCATTTGCAGCACCGTCAGTAGATTAACTACATGTTGGACACATTAAAAAGAGGTTTGGGAAAATTTGATGCTTCTTTGTCTTAAACCGAAAGCCAATGCAGATGTGCCAAGCCCAGTGACTGATGTCAGGAATATACAAACAAGTAACCACCCCCTATATAAATAAAAGATTTCCTGCCATGCTCTAAGTTTTGCAAAAGATTATTAATCATCGACATGGTAAGAATTTAATTCACAGACCTTTTAGATCACAAAAAAGAATTAGTCAGAATTAGAAAATTATTTCCTAATAACTAATGTGGCAGAATGAACAACTGGAAAAATATATGTGTAAAATCGACATTTAGAGAATGTTATTTACCACACCTATACTTTTAACCAGGTTGGCAATATGTAGCATTTGCTCTAGCACAGTACAATCTCTGTATTTTTTTCTAATTACTGCTTCCTACAAGTCAGCTCAAATAGGAATAGACTCACTTTTTCAGCTCAATTTCCACAGCTTGACAGGCACTGATATCAAAATTAATTCTAAATGAAACTTCATAAAAGAAAATCCTATTTGACACAAAGAACGATAGGGCTTGAATCACTGTTGTATTTGCATTGTGAAGTTCCATTTTTATTTTTATTGTATATAAAATAATGCCAAAGGAGAGATTGAATACCCAGAGAGAGTTCATTTGAGGCATCCTGATAGTATCTGCCATATGCAAGTAAAGCAGAAGCCGTTTTTATGACATCTTCAGAACTTGAAGATTGAATTACAGTTTTAGTAATCATCAGTTTCCCTTCTCCAGTGTCACTTTTGGGTAATATATTGCATAGAAAAGACTTATGGTTCCAGTTTTATAAGCTTGCAATAAAAATATAACAACTGTTGTATTAAATTATTTAAGTTGTAAACCATTGTGAAAAGGAGAAAAAGTTTTATCGACATAGAGGCTGAAAAAATTATTATAGTGGAGAGAAAAATGTATTGTGCTGATTATCGCCAAGTTTTGCTCTAGTTTAGCATACTGTAAATCTTCAAGATATTTTTCAAATCAAGGCCTGAGTATGTAGGGCTTTTTTATTTGTTGATTATTTAGAACTGGCCAAGGTGAGGGAAAAATGAAAACTAATCTTGGTAGCTCCAGATTATCAATTTATTTTAGCAGAGATATTAGTGCAAATAAAATAAGAAAAAAAAGGTAATAGAGACTTAAGATTAAATAAAAGCTCTTAACTTAAAGAAACCTAAAAGTGACATGACTAGAGATTATCTAGTCTTTTTAGATAATTGTTTTCTTATACATTGGCTTTATGTTCACTCAATAATTCTGCTATTCTAGTATATTATTCTGCTTGGATGCAAAAGATTCTGAGCTATGGTGCATTCCTTTGTATTGCTACATAGGTCTATTAGGCCTTGCCTTACAGTACCAGACTTTTCACAGAACTGTCTGCTCATCAGTGCCTACTTTCTTTTACAGTTCTCAGCCCTAGACTGCACCTAGAAACCTAGGCGCATTCTCTGCTCAGGTCAAAATGTTAACATTCTACAGTTTTGCACTCCCACACTCTACTCCAGTATTGCTCAATACTGACACACTCAAATCACACACACACACACACACACACACACACACATACTTGGTTGCCACCTGCAAGGAAAAAACAATTCTTCTTTATTATATACAATAAGTCTCACTTAACATCATCAATAGGTTCTTAGAAATTGATGGAATATTACATATACTGAAACCAGTATTGCCATACGTTAATGGACATAAACAAAAAGAGTTAAGTTCTTATGTCCCATTTCCTGTCATAAAAACATCACCAAACTTCTAAAGACAAAACACACATCTAATATTAAACAAGAATTTGTATTTGTTCATTCATTTTCCAACTAATTTATTCCAGCACACGGTCCAGAATCATTGGACGCTGCCTAACCCAACAGCTCAAAGTACAAGAAGGGAACCAAGATTGAGCAGGAACCACTTCCTTTGCAGGGTGCGCTCACACCCGCACCCATCCTCCCTCATACTGATCATGAGGGACAATGTAGACATCCTAAATTGAATGAATCTGACATGCATTCTTGTAGGATGTGAGAGGACAATGAAGTACTCAGAGAAAACACTCACATACATGGAAGAACATGCAAACTACACACAGACAGGAACACTAGCCAGGAACTGATTTTTTTTCTTCTAATGAACATTATAACAAAATGAGGTTGAACTAAACACCATTACCTGAGGAACGGCTATAATCCAGTTTTTCTCTCTCTCAGTGGCAAATTAGAATAAGGAAGTCACATATTTCCACCTTGTAAATCAGAGGAGTTATATCAATAGTGACTCAATTGATCCTTTTGTGCTATCCCCAGCATAATTCTAGAACTATTACTTAATGCTTCAGATATTTACTCTCTCTTACCTACACTCAACAACAATGAACTGGCCATAATCTCACTTTGATGGTGATGATAATAATAACAACAATAACAATAATAATAATACAACGTCTAATGTGCTGGGCACTATATGTCAACTTATTCAACCTTCACAAAACCCCAATAAAGTAGTAATTTGATTCTACAAATGAAGACATTTAAATCTTGTTTAAAATCAATGATACTTGTTTAAAATAGTATCAGAATCATGATTCTAATTAAGCATATGATATTAACATTCTTACCCACTATTCCATACAAATGTGGAATAATTCAATCTTTATATCACCAAAAGGAAAATAAGATTAAAATGAAATGTGGATGAACTATATTCCCTTATGATTTCTTTCTCACTAATTTTTCATAGATTTGTTAATTCTACCCTTGGAATGAAGATATAAAAATGAATAGCATATGGTAGGAATACAAACTGGTTTAACCACTATGGAAAGCCATGGGGAGGACCTTTAAATTACTAAAAATGGATCTACCATATAACCTAGCAATTCTACTCCTAGGAATCTACCCAAAGGACATAAAATCATTAATTCAAAAAGACACTTGTGCTCCCATGTTCAAAGCAACACTTTAGCATTTACAAGAACTAAAATATAAAACCACCCTAAATGCCAAAAAACATAACTGGATCAAGAAGATGTGGTACATATATACAATGGAATACTATGTGGCAATCAAAAAAAAAAAAATAAACTCATGCCATTCACAGCAACATAGATGTAGTTGGAAGGGATTATGCTCAGTGCAATAAGTCAGAAGGAAAAAGAAAAACATCAGATGACTTCACTTATAAGAGGAACATTGGGAAACCATACAAGGGATCAGAAAAATAAAAGACAAAACTAGCAGTCAAATTATAAATTGGAGATAATTCATTGGGGGAGGGGAAGGAAAGGAATCAAAATAGGAGGGAAGAGCACAAAATTCTATGGTTATGGTTCACAGGTGTCTTGGTGATAGTAATTTTATGGGGACAATACCTGAGAGGAGAAATTAAATGTACAAAAATAAGTAATATAAAAATATATAAATGAATTTTAAAAAGTAAGTACAAATGGCATAGGTCACTGCCTTCATTGCCCATTGGAAAAGAAAACCAGGTAAACAATTGTAGCCCAATATGGTATTAGAATTGAAAAAATATTACCCAAGGTACCATGAGAACACTGGAAAGAAAATAAAGCCCAAAGAATTCAATGCTGTTTTGTAATTTATTGGCAGCCTATCTCCAAAAGAATGATTCAAGAATAGCTTTATACTCATCTAAGTAGTTTTAGAAGCTTCTTGTAAGTTCCCTCTTCCCTGGACTAAAAAGGAAAATACTTTATTAGGTCAACCCTACTCATTTACTTGAAATAAGAGACTCTTCTTCCTTCTGCACTTACAGATTTATGAGCCAGGACCACGCAGATGAATTTGGTGCAATTTGGGTCAGAAAATAACAACTCTCTTGAGCTGAAATTCGTGTAAGTGTATTGCTTGGTTTAATTAGAAGCTCCCACACTTTCACCTCCAAATCCACAGCAATAAGGCTTGGAATCAAGCGACCACAGACATATGGGTAACTAGGAACAAAGCTCCTCATTCCCTTGGCCACGCTCTAATATATGATCTCTGTCCTCAATGCCCTACAAAGTTTCTTGTATGTACATGATACAATAGTAGACAACTATATGCTGTATACTTCACATCATTCAAAGATTGCCATGATTTCCCTCTAAGTCTACCTCAGAAAGCACTAGACACGTTTCATTACTTATATTAACAATCATGAACTTGAGCTCAAAGTACAGCAGTTAGTAAAATACTAGCCACTATAATGGCTTCCTAGGTGCACAGTTTCATAAGAGAACTGGAAATTGAAAACTTCATACCAAACAAAAGCAGCAAAACTTCAGAAATGACATGGGATAACTAGAATTTCTTTTCTTTTATTCTGAGTAACCGAAGTTCTTTCTCCTCTAAGAATTGCCAGTGCTTTTATAATAAAGTCTATTATTTTTCTACCAAAAGAAGAAACAGGTATTGTGCCTTGAGAACAAAATCTATGGGACTACAATTAGAGAGATATTGAAAACAAGTTTTCCTGGTTCACTTTGACTACAGTAACTATTAAGATCTTCAGCCAAATTGAGAGCTAGAACGAAAAGGATCTTCAAAGGGTTTCTTTGACTTACAGTAATGAGATCATATCAAAGATCAGGATGTATTTACTACCCAGCTGATCACTATACTTATTCAGGGTGGGATTAAATACCTCCTAAAAACTGAATAAGTGAAGGATAATCACTCAGCCCAAGAACTGCTGGGGACAATATATCTACAGGGAATCAGTCTTTCTGGTAAGAAACTTGACCTGGAGTTTTTGTGTAATGAGAAAATATAAAAATATTATAATCTGCTCTTTAGAAAATACATGAAAGGGAAACAAAGGATGGAGGTACATATACATATATCTCTAGAAAAGAAATATTTTTACAGTTTGTTCTATAAAACAAAGAATATATAGTAGCTTGGAACAACCAGAGATAAACTAGTTTCACTGGCAAAAAAATGTCAAGCAAGAGATAAATATTCTATAACTAGAGACAACAGACCTTAAAGATAGTGACCATTATTGCTTACCTTAAGAGATTGTAAATATGGATTATATGTCCATATTTGTGAATATGGACATTGTGAATAATAACTAGGGTTGCTGATAGTACAGCTACTCTTCACATTACATAGACCCTCAGTAAGTGATAATCTTTGAATATAAGGGTGAGTGAATTTACATAAGGGACTTAGTTGATAGTACTCTTTTGCTTCATACCAGTTGACAAACAGGCCTCTTAAAACTCTTTTAAGTATTGGAAACAGTGACATGGGGGTGAGAGGCTCATAGCCCAGGAACTGATCCCTTGAGCCTGGGGGTGAGAGGCTCATAGCCCAGAAACTGATCCCTTGAGCCATCCACACCTCAATCCCTGACGATTTTGATTAATCCATGCTGACAAACCAGATTTGGATCAATAGAAATTGTCCGTAACAAGAAACTAATTGTGTATTTAGCAAATGTAGTGTAATTTTTGGTGGCTTAGTAATTTATATGGAAAAGACTCTATTGACTTGTAAAATCAAAATTTGTACCACTTTAAGGTAACGGCGCCTTGGGTTATAATAAATTACAGTGTTTTTGTTTTTCTCTAGGACAATGTATAATCCAAAGACATCTAATCTGTTTACTCTTAAACTGTGAAAATTCTTAATTGTTATTTATGGAGACTTTAGTTCTACTTACATAATGTAAAAAGGCATCCAACGTGTATTCCTTAAACTACTTCCATACACCATCCCTGTTTAAATGAAGCAGCAAATCACAGCCAATTTCAAGGCACGTTACAATCTCAGCTCAAATTATGTGGTGGTTTAGAATAAAGAAAAGATGTCCCTAAAGTTACATCATATTCAGGATAAAGGAGACCTCAGGTGTTGGAGAGCTGCTGAGAGGCAAAGTGGTTGAGCCAATGAACCAGTGTTGAATTTATATTGTACTTTTCACACAAGAAGATTATCTAGGCCTTCAGTACTCCTACACATGAATCCATGTGTGACGTCTAACTCTTTCCACTTAATTTCCTTATGGACCATTTTTTTCTGGAAAGGAAGATGGAAATTTTCAGCTAGCCACAAATGGACTGAGACCCACCAATCTCATTTCACATCCCAGGCAGGGTTTGAAACCCAGCTTCAAAGGTGAAAAGAAAAAAAAGACTTTGTCATAGTATCTAGGGGCAAGCTTTGTCTCACAACTCTTTGCAATATATTATTAAAATCCTCTTTTCTAGCAGAAACTACTAATATATCTAATAGAGATATCTTGCTAATCGTTTTCACTCTCAAGGAAGAAAAAGTTTAAAAGCCAGGGCTGAGGTCAAAGGTCCATGAAGGAATGCTATAAGGTCTGTACTTTATCAAATGTAGAAACTACAAGAATCCTTCACCTCTTAACCAAGTTGCTCCTTCTGTGACCAGAAACAGAACTATTCAAACCATTCTCTCCCTTAAATGGGTAAAAACCCCATTTGAATATTCACTAGAATCTTCTTGCATACCTGCATTAGTTATGTTAAGGATTTTAAGCAGACTATTAGTGTTGTTCTGAATGGTGGCAGCACAGTAACAAGCACACTTAGGTCAGTAGGTGAAAGGGTAAAGAAGCCTTGTTTAATAGAATTTACATGCTATGTGAGTCTAAATTGTTTAGCTGCCTGATAGAATTTTTATAACGCCTAAAATAAATATCCATAAACTTAACAGATATGCAGGAGAACTAAAAAGCAGCTTGTTTTATTTCTTCAAAGGTCATACTTTTTTCCATGACACAACAGTAAATAGCATGATAAAACACCTTCAATATATCATAAATTATGGGAAATAACCATTGTCTTTTCAGGATCATTTGAGATATAAATACTTTGAGATTAATGTTGAAAATGCTCTTCAAATCTGAGCAAAAAAATATTGCAAAACTCATAACTGCTTAAATAAATCATGAATGTGATATAAATTAAAGATAGAATATTGGCCACCACTAGAAAAAAACTGCTACAGAATAGTGCTATTTACTAATAAAATACATTGGGTTGAAATTACACAAATTTGGAAACCATTAACCATGGTTGCAGAACTATTAATGTATCTAAAGATCTGTTCTCATTTTACTTCCAGATGATAAATTTCTTGTTTCAAAGAAACTTAAGTAACCTAATAGATTTAAGTAATCCCCAGCCCAATAACATGTTTACCAATTACCTATCATTTAAAATAAAAAGTTAGAAATAACCTTATATTGATCTATTTTTCAAGAATATTTATCTGTTCTCCAATCTACATCTCTAGCCCTGATTTATCACAGAGTCCCATTCCTATGTGTCACCTATGTATAGCAAATCTGCAGTTAAATTTTCCTCAGATCTCAAACATAAGCCAAGGGTAAGCAATCTATATTCTATAGCCAACTCTGACAAGCTGCCTGTTTTTGTAAATAAACTTTTCCTGAAACCTCAGCTAAACTCTGGCTTCTTTTGTTCTGCAACAACAGATTAGATTAGCAACAACAGAGACAATTCAGCTCACAATCCAAAAATTAATATCTTTAGCCCCAAAATATGAGCCTCTTCTCTCCTCTTATGATTATAGCTCTTATTTGGGTATTTTTCATGACACATTCATATTATTGTATGACTTCTAGTGCAGTTATATATTGCAACATAGCAGAATACTCCAAATCTTAGTGACTTAAAGCAATCTCTATAGGGGCACTCCCTGGTGGCACAATGGGTTAAAGCACAGCTACCACAGCTACTGCAATACAAGTTCGATCCCAGCCAGGGAGGGGACCGCATGATGTGGCATACCTCTCCTGACCCTCCAGCTGCTCCCCTCTACAGTGCATTTCAAATGATCTGTTTTGCTCCCCCACTCTGTCTGGTATATCCTTTCACCCCCTGCATCTCTGACCTGAACCCCAATTCTGTATGTGGAAATAAATCTTTTTAAAAAAACAATCACTGTATTATAGCTCACGATTTTATGCATCATAAATTTAAGCAAGGCTCAGCCAAACAATTGTTCTTCTCAATGTAGCATTACTGAGAGCCAATCACTGGAATTTTTCTGGTAGTTTGCGTTACCTCAAAAGTCTAGTGCCTGAATTCAGCTGAGTCTTCTGCCTGCCATTAGTCTCAGGACCTAAGAGTTCATATGGAGAATGGTATCCACCAGTCTGAGAATTGGCATAGTGTCATCTCTTCCATAGACCAGCCCAAGTTCAAAGGGAAAGGAAATATACTCTACCTTGTAAGAAGAGGACAATCGAGGAATTTGTGGCAACTTTGAACCTGCTACTACCTGTCAACCCATCCCTGTGCCTCAAATTGCTTACAATACTCTGGTCAGATATTCTTAAAAGACTTAATTTCATAATGTCTATTCCTTTCTCAAAAACATAAAATGATATACTCTTGCTCATTTGATCTAAGGTCCTATCCCTGGAACTAAAAATGTATTAGGGTCCTGCTGTAACAATCCTACCTTACTGTTGTATGAGTCCTTTTGCTGTGCATTGGCCTGTATGCTCATGTAAATATTCCTTGGTATCACCTATTCTATCCTATATCAAAGGAACTTGACCTCTGCAGTCTCTTCTTTCTAGACCCCTTGTCAACTTCTGACTGGCCTTCACCAATAGAAGACATTGCTGAGATGCTGAAGAGCTAGAAACTGGGTTATCTGTCCCCTTCTCTCTACTTCAAGTATCTCTGGCAGTAACTGCATTTGTACTCCTCTTTTGTTCCCAGCTCTGATTAGGCTTTTTCTAGTTCCATCCTCTCCTGGCTGGACCTGGTCTCTGAGCTCCAGAAATTCTTCTCCCTACCCCTTCCAAGTCAAGGGCTGTTGGCAGTTTCCAGAAGTTACTAATATCTAAACTGTCACACTATTTCCTATCTGTCATCTAAAGTCTTTATCCCCTATAAAATCAATTCCCTGCATTAAAATATCTAATGTGATTTCCATTCTCCTGGTTAGACTTAATAGTCTTCACACAAAGCATCCATTCAAGGATCCACTCATCCATCCTCCATGTAGTCTATCTTCCATATTCTAGCCTAGATCTGGTCTCATTCTGAAAAGCCTAGGTGAAACACCGTCTTCCTCAAAAGGTCTTTAAATGTCCATTCCAGTTTTTTTTTTTAAACCCACTCCACCTTTCCTTAGAAACTTCCAATATGTAGATGTTCTCAGGTTATACATCCACTGAGAATGCTTGAACTTGCTTCCTATTCCCCAGAGGTCTGACTCCAGTGTCACTGTACTCACTAAATGTGGCCCTAATTATCAGATTTTAACTTATAGCCCATTTGCACCAATATAATATCTTCAAAGCCTGACTAATTTCTGTTAGGCATAACTCTACAATAATCTGTCCTATTGAGGAGGGTCCTAAGTGAATGTGGGATTGCAATTGTTTAGTGCTACTGCCCAGGTGAATGAGCCGTAATGAACTCTGGGATAGTGCCACTGGACAGCAGAGGAGACACGGGATGTATAATTCAATGTCCTTCATGAAGTAGACATGAAAAAAATTAAATGTAGAAGATAATATTACAGTAAGATTGACTGACTGGTGCACAGAAACAAATGGAATTTTTAATCACTGCACTGTCCTTTGGATACTTTCATAAATACAATTTAAGTTTCATCTCTTTAAATAACATCTTAATAAGGGGAAGAAAATGTCATAGAAAAGAAGTATTATAATTTGTTAATTTTAGATTTAATCTCTTAACTATGCTCCACATTTCTTATGCCTTGGACCCATATTTTGTTTGTATTATTTCTCTAGCATCTTAGCAGTGCTAAAAAAAGAAAGGTATTCAGTAAATATCTCCATAATGTAAAGTTATCTATCTAGCATATTCTATATGCTAAATTAACAAATTAAATAGATGATATTACTGCCATCCACCTAGTTGCAAAATTTTCTTTGTAAAGGGACTATTTTAAGAAAATGTTCTATTTGTGCTTCACAAAATAAGCTACAAATTAATTTTTTGCTCTGGTATTTAGGGCCAAAAATGTTTATTTTGAACCAGAATAGGACCACTTTCAGCTCTTAATTCTGAAATTTCTTAATTCAGCTTCTGGTATTCCAGGATGACATCAAAGGGAGCCTGGTCTTCTCTTGCAGAAAAACCTAATAGCTGATTAATTTTGAAAATGAATTTCTTCCTTCTTGCAATTCTTAACCACAGAGACAGTCATTTGAATGCTTTACAAAAAAAGGGCTCAAGCCTCCTCTTGTTTTACCTTTTCATTGCACTGCCGATCATTTTAGAGGGCAGACATGCTCTAGACAGCTTTAATTAAACTGTACCAAGAAAGTAGATAGATGTCAATGGAAATGATCCATAACATGAGGCTAAGCATGTATTTAACAGTGTTCCGTCCAGTTCAATCACCTTCTAGCATTTCAGTGCTTTTATATTCATGTAGCAGAGAATGAATGTGTGTACGTGTTGTTGTTTTTCTTTCTTTCTTTTTTTTTTAATCTATCCCATTAGTGGCCATATGCTTGGACTTCAATGGATACAAGAACTGTCTGCAATCTGCCAGGGATTTAGGGACATCAATAATTTGTGAATAGTCATGTTGGTACTGGTCGAAGGGTTAAGTGCTCTGCACACCAAGGGCACCTCTTTTGGGATTTGAACTTTTAGTTGACTGTTAGGAACCTTATCCCCTGTGAGGTTTCCTACTACATGCTGCTTGTCAGATGCATCCAGCTGTAGCTGGGAAGCATATTAGCTCTGGGATTTAAAGATCTGTATGAAGTACTGATAGGATGGTGTCTTTGAGTTAAAAATCAGGAAGAGTATACTTTGGCAAGCTCAAAGAAGTTTTCATGTTCCACATTAAGCATATATGCTTCCCTTTTTCTTAGTATTTCATATATTCCTTGAGAATAAAAAACAGCATTCTTTGGAAAAGGACTACATTTAATATTTGTTCCTACAACTTTCATATAATCGAGATTGCATCAGTTAAAGTGCCAAGATAATGATCTCCTTTAAGACCTTTTTTTTCTTTTGGTATGAAAAGCTGTTCTTCCCTTTCTTCTACCCAAAGGGTAAGAAACAGGTAAAGTGAATATTTTTTATTTAAAGTTTAATTCATTTTACTGATCTTGGATGAAGATTTAACAAATACTGTTGTTGAAATAAGAGCAACAAAAGTTATGTAAAACTGCTTTGTCACTTTATGCATGCCTAAGCCTTTTCTGTCATGTTTGTTATTCTAGTCTCTACACTTGGCACAGTGCCTGACAGATAGTACTTAATATTTACTTAATAAAAGGATGGATGGGTGGATGAATGGACAGATGGATGGACGGAAAGTGGGTGAAGAGGAAATACTTGGAAAATGGTTTTATCAGTCTGACCTGTATGCAAGTAGTTTCTCTTTAGTATTTTCTAGAAGCTATTTTGGATCTGGAGGTGGATGTTGCGCCATAAAATATGTTTCAACAGTTTTAATGGATATGGATTTTAGAGCTAACTCACATTATTATGACTTCTTAGTAATAATAGCACTTAGTTTCCTTCTTAGGTAAATAATAGGAGTAATTATGCTGTGATGACAGGCCTCCATCAGATTATTATTTTTCTACCACATATCTAGACATGGTTTTGTTTTAATATGACTAATACTCCCATCGTAAAGTGTATTGTGGCTTCATTAAGGAGGATAACGATTATTACACAGAGGAATCTTTAGTCTTTCTTCCCTTGAATGGCTAACTGATCTTAAAGATAGTTTGTCTAGTTTGTAGTTGATAGTCTATGTGTTTGTTTCCAGTAACTCCAGCCTCCTTACCCTGGAGTAGCTTTATCCATTCCTTAATTGTCCCTAGCTTATGTCTAGAAGGTCTTTTTAAACTCCTTAACTGCACATTGAGGCCTCAGTGGACACCTAGATTGTGTCTGCTTGGGAAAATGCCAAGCACTAATGAGTATTTTGTTTAATGTAATGGAAACTGGAAGTGCACAGCTTCTTCCTTGACTGATCAATGCCCACTTCTGTTGCTTGAATGTATCTATACATTCTAAATTCTAGAAGGTCATAAGAGGGCAGAGCACTTAGTGTCTGCCTAGGAAGGACCTGACAATTCACAAGTAGTGTTTATATGGGTAGTAAGCATTGGAGTTAGTATTTCACCCCTCCTCCTCTGTGTTCAGATATATCATCCTTTCTTTAAACCCCAAATCCCATAATCTTAAACTTTTTCATGTTAATTTTTAACAAATCATATGGGTATAAATTATGTTGTTGAACTTTATATTAGGTAATGTGTACTTCAAGGTAATTATTTCATCATTATTTTATTATTATAAAATAGTTAATATACATTATGTTTGGCTTTGTTACTTTTTACAAATTCATATCATAAGGAATACAAAATAAATTTTAAAGTAAAATATTAAAGCACTACTACTTATATAAAAAGTCAGATTTGCTATTAAAAAAAAAAAAAACAAGCTTTAAGCAGTTCAGTAGGCCAACATGACCAAGTATGTTTGAGAAATAATGATTTCCAGGTGGCACTGATATGCTGCCTACAACTAACTAGAAAGTGTAGAGGGTGTTTCTGAGAGTTCATTGATGCATAGCTGGTTGAATAGAGCTGGAGATCTCTTTAAGAGTATATTATTTACAGCCTACTTGAATGTACTAGATAAGTTTCAAAAGTAAAGATTTCAAGCCATTAAAAACTTAACAGAGATTTATCTCTCATGTAAACATTCCTGGGTTTAGAGATTTCATAAAAGATCTATGGGCATGGTACAAAAAGATGATATTTTGAATATGAAGAATAGATAAAACTTAATTCCTCTACTTTGAGTAAAATAAATCACTTTTTCTTTACTTATTTCCAAACCATCATCTTGCTCCGGTCATATCATCTCATACCTTTGCAGACTGAAACTATGCAAATCTCCTCAAATTAGAGTTTATAATAGAAACTTTGCTTGACCTTTAATAATTGCTACTTTGCCAAATCTCTGTAATACCTAAACTAAGTTGCTTATTACACCAAACATAAAATCCTTTGACCCTTAAGGCTCAATATTGATCAGTCCTACTTCTGTCAATACTCACTTCAAGTGTCAACAGTTTTCAATGTGGAATGAATGCACGGATGGATAACCTTCATAATCCATAGACTTTTGAAATATTTTATTCCCATATATTAAAATTTTTATCCAATTAATTAATCTGTTTATTCCATATTCTTAATTATGATAAAAGGTTGGGCATCACTGTGAATATACTGTTAGAGGTCATTACAGGGAGGGAAGAATGCAAGGGACTATGGTTACGGTACATAACCAGTGAACTGGTGGTGAACTGGTGGTGGAAATTCTATGGGAACTACTCCTAAGAAAAGAAAGCAAACACTGTAAAAAGAAAATGAAAAAGGATATAAAATATATGTATATTTTTAAAATTAAATTTTTAAATAAAGGCCACTACAATAAGCACTTACTATAAATGATACCATACTGAGTATAGGATTCATATAAAAAGTTTCATTGAAGTATTTTTCAATCCTTAGATCATAAGGGGAAATGCTTTTAAAAAGAATATTCAAGTGCTTGGTTTGCCCTTACATAGCAGGTCTATTTTTTTAAGCTGTGGTATTTTTCAGATTGTCAAATTGTGTATCAAAGAATTATTCTCTTGGCAAATTTTATGAATTTCAGTTCTGTTTTCTTGACAATGTAAAAATCAGTTACCCCGTTATAACTAAATGTCATTAGTCTAATGTGGCAACTTCATGACAGTTTTAGTTATAAGAGAATCCCTCAGTTTAGAAAGGAAGTTCTGCCATATGAGAACTTTTTATTAGACATAGAAGTTGGATATTTTGAAAAGATTTTTGTTTTTTGCTGCTTTTTATTGTTTACCAATAAAAGTAAACACCTCCAATTCACGTTTATAATGTGTACTATCTCATGTTTCATTTCTCCAGTTAATATCAAGTTAACAGCAAACGTATCTCTGATGTTGCTAGATTTTATCATTAGATTGTTTTAAATTATTCTTTGGGGCTGCTCTCTTTTATTTTACTTTAAATAACTTGAACATTAATGGAATTGTATGGAATGAAAAAGGGAGGCTCTATGTTCCTGGCCCATCCAAGGAAGGGTTGAAATGAGCAATAAAGAGGTGCAGAAAAGACTTGGAAGAGACCTAAAGATGTCACATGGAGCACAGACATGTAAGAAAGAAGGATGTATTTGCTTCTCAGCTGAACTGCACCAGGGACTTGTGGGATATGGAAAGAGACTCATGGCTTTGAGACGTGTAGAGGAACTGAAAGACATGAGAGAGACCTGTGGGGAGGCTGACAATAGCAGCTGTTACCTTGATCTATACTCCTTTTGCCCCAGACTTGCCAAACTCTTTGCTCCTTTCCTACAGTTCTATGCCAGGAGGTGCCTTAGACATGCAGCATATTTTCAGGGCTGAGAAGCCTCACTCTGGGCTAACCTTGTTTGGCTGAACATTTACCACGAGGGAATGGGTAACTTTGGGTGTTTCATTGGGAAACTATTACCTTTTTTCTCCATCTTTTTCTTCACACCAGCCTATTAAAAATTCTTTCACACTAAGAGTATGCTTTGTCTTTATGTGGCAGAGGTTAGAACCTCTCTAGAGCAAGGGTATTTGGGGAGTCCAGAGTACCCCTCAGTCTGCCTACTAGCAGAAAGGTATTTTAAGTCAATCTTGATATACGTAAATTTCTGCAAAGATGAAAAACCAGAAAATATGGAAACTTGGTAATTATTTTAACATTGCTTCCATTTGGTGTGATTATGGAGAATTCACTGGGTGAAGCATTCCACAGAATGCTTCCAATAGGTGTTGGGTATCAGACCTGTACAAAATACAAAAGTCTTTATCCCTGCTCCACCCCTAAAGAAACTGACTTTGCAGTGGTATGTATTCAACAGCTATTGATTGTGTACCTGCTTTGTGCAAGGTCAGCACTGAAAATGTATCTTTTTCTGTTTTTGCATTTCAGATTTTGCAGAAATTGACAAGTTGACAACCACACTGTTTCTTGTAACTGTGACCCACTTACCCAAAGAGAAATTATCCCTGTGGCATGCTGGCTTAACACTGAGACATCTAATAAACTTCTATCACTCTCCTTGAGGAATGAACTCTCTACACTAAATGTTCTCAGCACCATTTTGAATGTCTTTGTTGCCATGGTACAAAGCTGGCTTAAGACTTTTCATATTATATACTTCATAGCTCTTTTTTTAGCATTAAGACCCAAAATAAAGTTTCCTACCTAGAATAAATATGTATTTTTCTGCAAGGACTCAAAATTATTACCTTTCAACACAAACTTCCTGAACCTCTAACTCCATGCAAGGATCATAAAATCAGCTTTTTCTAGCCACTGGTTGAAAATTGTAAATGGACTTATGTTTCTAGTACTGTGATTTATCAGTTACATCAGCAGCATCTTTCTTGTCCACGGACTAAGTGTCCTTCAATTTCCCCACCACCGTCAAAAAGTTCTGTGGAATTATTTGAGTTGTATTTGTAGATGAAAGTTGTATGAAGAAGTCTATATGGCTTCCTTATAAACTCACTTTTAAGGCCCATCATTCAGCAGAGAATGTTTGTTTCTAAATAGAAAATTTTCATTTTCATTTTCATCTACTATTATGTTAAGAATGTTTTCCCACCTACATTATATTATTTAATCCTTATGTGACCACCTAAAATGTAAAGAGATCAAAATAATTTGGACAAGGCCATCATACATGAGAACTGAGGGGTATGATAGTATCGTTTTGACTTAAATATTTCATTTATGCTGGTCTTTCTATAGTTAAAATTATATCATGAATTCTGAAAATCTGTTTGAGAACTGAATTTTAAGAACATAAAATTACTAGTCAAAAATGGAAGTTTCTTATGAGTTTTCTAAAGGTATTGCTAGAGATTTGAGGCATGGATACTTATTTCTAATTTACAAATAGGTACACAGGAGCAGAAAATGTAGCAATCAAAGACAGGTGCTGGGATCCCACTCCTAGGTATCTACCCAAAAGACACAAAAACACTGATTCAAAAAGATACCTGCACTCCCATGTTTATTGCTGCTTTATATACAATTGGAAAAACATGGAAGCAGCCCAAAAGTAGATGACGGGATTAAAAAGATGTGGTACATATACACAATGGAATATTACTGAGCAACCAAAAAAAGAAACAAATGTCTTTTGCAGCAACTTGGATGTAACTGGAAAAGATCATGCCTAGTGAGATAAGCCAGAAAGAGAAAGAAAAATACCAGATGGTTTCACTCATAGCAGGAATATAATGGACCAGGCGGGAAAATAATAAGAATAATGAACAGCCATATGCCAGAGACATTTTGTGGGGGTGGAGTGGGAAATGTGATCAAAAGCAGGGGGAGGGAAGTGTATTGGACTATGGTGATGGCACATGGGTGACTTGGTGATGGGAAACCCACCGGGATTACAAATTGAGATGAAAAAAAAATGTACAAAATAATGTAAAAATAAATTCTAATATGAAAAAAAAATAAAAGACAGTTGCTAGGAAGTTAACCTATTCTTCCGTCACCTAATTGTTCAGATGTCTATTCTAAAGTGTCCTTCAATTTCCTCACCATTCAAAATGTTCTGTGAAACTATTTATATGATGAGGTTTATTTTGAATAAAGGATAAATATGACTTTCACTTTTACCTGTATGTATAAACAAGAATCAATAAAAGTTCTTCTTGAAATGTTTCCAAGGAATCTTATACTTTTCTAATTAATCCCATAACTTGTTTTTAACGATTTGGCTGTGTTCCATAATTGATAGATATTTTTTTAAGATTTATTTATCTATGCATACAGAACTGGGGTACAGGCGAGAGGTGCAGGGGCAGTGAGAGGATTCACCAGAGACAGAGTGGGGAGCAGAACAGGCAGATCGCCAAAGTACACTGCTAAGGGGAGCAGCAGACAGGTCAGGAGAGGTCTGCGGCACCATGTGGGTCACCTCTGGGCAGGTGGGAATTGGGGATCGAACTCATGCTAAAGTGGCTTTAGCTTCTTAGTGCTGTGCTTTATCCCACTGCACCACCAGGGAGGGCCCAGATGTTATTTTAATTTATATATATGAGAAGAAAACAATAGGATACCTTGGTCAGAGAATAGAGTACACACAAACTTTTAGAAAACTTTTACTCGCTCAATCAATGTTTTTCTGAGACTTCAAGAAATTCACCTGAGACACTGGCTGATCTTTGTGAGTGATCATTATTATCAATTCTTAACAAACTGCAAAAATAACTTGCCCTTAAAGATCCACCAAATTGGTGACCAAGCTTGTGTAGGATCTAGGACATCCAGGCTAACAATTGCGTTTCAACAAAAAATCACTGAAATATCCAGAAAGATGCTTCGTAGGGAGCAGTTGGCTGACAAGACCTGG
>NW_004567124.1:30873927-30897341 GCF_000260355.1 Condylura cristata
AGACCCAATATAAGTTGCTGCCAATTTACTTTTGAAGCCTTGTCTGCAGCTGTCTCCCAATACGTGTTATGTCCTTCTGTCGTCACACTGTGTACTAGTAATTCATGGTGACACAGCACAATTCCATGTGTCAACGCCACTGAATGTGTTTCCTCCTTTGCCCTACCTCATCTGCTTGACAGTCTTTCTGAGTTTGGAATCTTTAAATGACACTTTCATTTTATGAAGACTTTTTAAACTCTCCTCTCCCCACCTCCACTATTTCCAAGAACAGAAATAATTGTCTTCTCCCTGTGCCTGTGTAGTTCTTTCAGTATCTTCCTTAACATGTCAATAGTTGTATGATTCACAAAATATATTTTATTCCTCTTGGTTCACCCAAGCATATAGTATTCAATATACTTGCAATGAACTATGTTGCCTTTGCATGTCCAGGCTGGTTTCTACCCCCTAGCTTCTACACCACACCCTTCCTCCCTCACTCAACATTTCAAAATGCTCTCCATGATAACAGCCATTTGTACAATACCCCATAAATTACCAAGGACTTTCAAATCTATTTCTTTGCTAGGGCTGTCATAACAAAATAGCAGACATTGGGTGCCTGAAACAGAAATTTGTTTTCTCACAGTTCAGGAGACTAGAAGTCAAAGATTGAGGCATGAGCTGCCTGGGTTTCTTTGGAGGTCTCTCTCCTTGGCTTATACGTGGCCATCTTCTCACCTCTTCTAGTTAGTTAACCTTAATTCTGTGTTTTCTGTGGCCTAATCAGCCCTTCTTATAAATCCCATACTGGATTTAAGCACACACATTCTTTCATTTTACCTTAATTTCCTTTTTAAAGAACATGTCTCCAAATCCAGTCACCCTCTGAGGTACTAGAGGTGAGGTGAGAATTTGCCACACATAAAATTGGTGGGCAATTCTGCCTATAACAATATCCATTATATGCTTTGTCCCCACATGCAATAGATGTAGCCCCTTTGTGCCTCGGCATTATCTTTCTTTTAAAGGTGGCTCTTTGATGCCTGACTTTACTCCTTTGTCTTCCATAGTCTAGGTCTCAAGTCTGTTTTGGAAAGGAGCTAAGCTTCTTAAGAGGTGAATAAATAATGCTTTAAAACTCTAAGGTTTCAAACAGAGTTTTTGTTGTTGTGGCTATTATAATTGTCAAAAAGCCAAGTCCCACTGTCAGTATAAGGAAACCACTCCGTTTCAGGTGCTGAGGAAAAAATGGTAAAACAATGTAATACAATTTTGTTTGTTTTTGTAGTCATTAAAAACCTGAGTAAGGGATTTAAGGCTACAAATATGAGCTACTTCAACTAAACAAATGCTGACCTACTTAAGAATAGAGTCAGACACTTGCTACCTAATAGGGTAGACTAGAGTTTGACCCTGGGAGCCATGAACACCCATTGATATGAATAATTCTTTTCATGTGAACAAACGTGTTAACTTTTCAAAAGGGTCTTAATCCCAGGCCAAAGTGGGGTGCATTGTGTGTACTACAGTATATTGACTAAGAGACCTTTAAGGCTGCAGTTTTCCCCTTATGTCCATTTATTCAACCCTGAGCAGGGAATTCTTGAGCACTTTGGTGTTTTATTTCCTGTTTTGTTGTTTTTCCAATTTTGGCCTCCTCCTCATAAAATTCTCTCATACTTGCCCAGAAAATGTTTTTCAACACTTGAGTTCCAGGTAGAAAACACAGGGGACATGACACTGACACTGACAGGCATCTGGCCAAACCTTGAGGAGTCACTTACCCCTGCCCTCTTTTCACTCATAAGTAGAGAGGCTTCAAGATATGGCCATGAATTAACTCCTATCCAATCAAGGATTCCTTCCCTTCCTCTTCTGAAGTGGGAAAATTTGAAACTGTCTCTTTGGGAAAGACAGTTGGTCAAATGTTTGGGGGGGTGGTATGTGGGAAAACTTATTTCTCCCTCCCAAGTCACTGGTGCATTTCTTCCCCCTTTTCATCTCCCTTTCACTTGCTTAGGCCTTTAACAGACACAGTTTATATGAACACGGTGATGCAACTTATGTGTGTAAATAAATGTAACTAGCTATCATGTGTATAAGAAGCGACATAACCATCTTTGTACACAACTTGTCTAGTGTTTTTTTTTTTCTTTTCTTTTCATTATAATTTTCCAGATCCACTGCCAAAGAGCATTTCCCAGAAACCATGGTGGCAGAGAATACAGGCAGATAATGGCTACAAGATATCCAGGCTGCCACATGGAGGGGAACACCTTTAAGAGTTGAATGTGAAGAAAATTTGACAATTAGGTGATAAACCCTCACATCAATATTTCACTACAAATGATCTGATCTTGGGATACACACATATTTCTGTATATTTGCTATTTGGTTCTAGAACTTTTTTAAAAAAACATGAATACCACTTATATCGTCTTCTTGATTTTATTATGATTAGCGTGCCCTCTTGCCAGAAGCATTTAGTGATTGTATCAAAATAAGAGTATGCTGATTAGTCCAGAACTCAAAACACAGTTATGGGAAAATGAGCATTTTTCAAATGAGACTTGATTTTCCTCATTTATGTGTACCAGGCTTCAAAAATATCTATTAGCATTTTTTCTCAGATCTAAATTGTATATGTGCATATCTGCCTAGTATGTCTCCTCTCTCAAATCTCTCCTAAGGGCCCTCCTTGCTCTTTCTATAATTGTTGGGCATTAAAAGAGATGACACATCAGAATGAATGGCACTTGCAGAGTGTAGAAACAGATTTACTAATTTTGATGATGGCTTCCAGTGAGATCTTGCCATACACATGGCTGGGTTGCCATAAAGCCAGCTGAGCTGATCGCCCTAAATAGGTTAAAAGATGACATGGAGAGATTTTAAGCAGAAATGATTTCACTCTTTCCTCTCACCAGTTATATGGTTAGCTGGTTCACCCGCTGATTTGTTATACCACACAGGACTGCCTCACAGTCCCTGCCAGCCTTCCAAGGTCTTGATGATGTTGGAAAGTGACTCTCTCCTGAGAATGTAAGAAAGGAGGCCTGAATTCCTCTCCTTCAAGGGCACTCTTTTCAATCCATTATCTCCTACCCGTGTGCAATAGTCTAGTCTATCAAAATACAGTGATTGAATAAAATTTTATTTTAGGTAATGCATGCACTGATTCAATAAAAGGTTTGTACTACATGGTATTATAGTTCCCTAAATGAACACTGAAATCCTAAAACGGGAAAACTTATCATCGGTCTAAGTTAAATCATAGGCACTTCTTTTAAACTGCATACCCTAATAAGATACCAACCCATTTGATACTTCAAAAAAAAATCTGTTATCTTATAAAACTGCTTTTAACATTTTCCAGCCATTTTAAAGCCACCTGTTTTTTCTATCATAAGTACATCTGGCATCAGGCAAACAGATTACAGTCATGGACAGCTGACTAATTTATGATGTTTTCATATTTTTGGCAGACTAATCCAGGTTAATATACCAGACTAGCTTTCAGAGAGGAATCTTGAAATACTGCACTCTTGCAACTCTTTTACCTTTTGACCTTTCTCTTTCACACTCTAGGACATTTCCAGTATGGTCCAAAAATTTAATTAGAAAACAGAGGAAGCAAAAGTGAATTAAATCCTTATGTTCTATCCACCTACTGTCCCTTCAAAAGCTGACTTCCTAGAAGGAACTGCAAACATGTATACCCAATACTGACTTTGAGATATCTTTGTACATTTGATCATTTTCCTTTCCTAAGCTCATCAGGAATGCTAGTACTAGTGTTTGCATCCTATATATGGAGGACTGCATTTTGTTCAAATATAATAGAAGTTTGGTAAGTGAAAACAAGCAGGAGAAGAACATAACATATGCCTGGCTTTACAAAAAAAAAAAAAAAAAAGCAATGTGAAGTTTTGAACCAAGGAAACAGAGGAAAAACTCTCTATGGTGGCTCTGCTTCTGTACCTTGAGTTAGAGAGGCTGAGTCCACTGGCCTTCTCAGAGCCTCTTTTTGATCTGATATCCCCTAGTGGGCCATCCCTTAGCTATTTATGGAGAATCTAAACTGCTGGGTTGAATGTGCCATATTCTTTCTTTAAATATCCACCCAAGGCCCCAAAGTAATGGACGTGTTTTTAATAAATCTAATACATAAATCATTTATCAGATATACTTCAAAACAGAGGAGCTATCAGAACATCCTGAAAGATTCATTAGAACATTTTTTCTTGCAGACATGTCACCAAGTTAAATAAATGCATGTCAACTCAAAACTGAGATGAGAAATGGCAGAGCACATTATGGATTGAGAGTCAAGAAGATAGAAATTCTAGTCTTGTCTCTATTGCTGACTTGTTTAATGACTGGAGTAATGTTTATGATGTACTCCTAACTACTCTTCCCTCTGGCCAAAACCCAGAACAATATCTACAGAGGACCTTAATCTTCTAAGAGGATGACCTTAAGCAAGCTTGCCTTTCTAAACATCGGGTTAGCTTGACTGTGCCCAAACCCCAGCCCACTACAGCTTGGGACTTAGCTTTGGGTTAATCCCCGATTAAAAGGTTTAGGTGGTCTTTTGCTATTTAAAATGAAAAACTTTAAACACAGAGATATGCTTGCATGTTTATATGGTCATATCAATAAGGAAAATGCCTATCCTCATTTTACTTCAGATAAATTTAAAATGTTTGGGTATATTGCTATTTGCCCTCTGAAGAGGTTTCTATCAAATTTGCACTTTCATTGGTTTATGTCAGTTCCTATTTACCCACAACTTTGACCTTACTGCCCATTGGAAATTTAAACACTTTAGACCTTTAGCAGTCTCACTTCATTTTAACATGCATGTCTTTGAGTATATATTTTCATATTTTAGTCACCATTTATTAGCCTATACATAATGCATTTCCAATTTTCTATTGGATATTTGTTTTTCTTATTTATTTGTAAGTTCTTGGTACATTAAGATCCTAATCTTTCTAAAAACAGGATATATGGAAGGTCACTCTGATTTCAATCACAAATGAAATTTATGAATTTGAAAAAATTATGACAATTGCTATTACAACCTGAAAAAAATGGCAGAATTTCCCAACCATAAACAGTGAGAGGTACTGTGTATCACCAGTTATTACCATAATAGTTGGTTAAATAATTCATATTATATGTGACACACAATGCAAAGAAGTCCAAAATGTGATCTCTTTCCTTAGGAGTTCATAATAAAGAACCTAAGACATGATCACATGAAATGATAATCTCTGAGATTATCCATGTAACAAGTAATGTATACCATAAATGCTCTAGGAATTAAGAAGAAAATCTCATCATCTGTTGGAGTAGTTAAAGAAGAGCAAAAGGCTCTCTTTGGTGGCACAGCAGTCTAAAGCACAGCACTAAGAAACTAAAGCCACTTCAGCATGAGTTCAATGCCTGCGCCAGAGGTGATCCACATGGCGCAGCAGACCGCTGCTGTCTGGCACGCTGCTCCCCTCAGCAGTGTACTTCATCAGTCAGCCTGTTCTGGTGAATCCTCTTACTGCCCCTGCACCTCTGGCCTGTACCCCAGTTCTGTAAGCATAAATAAATAAATCTTTTTTAAAAAATACTGCTTAAAAGAAAATACAGACTTGAATAGACTGGAAGACTCAGAAGTGTAAGAGTTAGAAGCAAGAGAAAACACTGAAAAGACAAAAGAAGTGAACAGGATGGTGGGGAACAGCAGAAAAGTTTAAGGAAGATGGGTGGGTTGGGGTCAGGTCATTGAAAGCTTGACTGTCTGACTTCCTTGGCTTTTATGCTGTAGGAACAGTGGAATGTAAGTGCATTGACATAATAAAATGTTTGGGATACATTTGACCTGAGAAAATTGAATGGCAAATATAGAATTAGGGATACATATTGTATGACTGGTAGAGAATCAACTAGTATAAAGAAAAAATAGTTTGTATTTTCTTCAATTTATAATACATAAAACTGCTATGCGATTAATGCTACATAATGTTACCTAAAAAAATCATAATTTTAACCTAAGAAAATACACACACCTAAGTATGTGTATATATGAACATTCCAGGGAAGCGCCTTTTTCTAAATCTGTGTTTCAGATTTCATGCCCTTTCACTCACTCATTTCTGATGATGCTAAGTCTTTCTTTGTTGGGTCTGGAACTCATAGCAGTTTTCTCGCTGACCTAGAAATTCCAAACATTCTATTGTCATTGCACCTCATCTGTCATCCTAAGGAATGGCTTTATTTATTCATGTGATTTGGAGAAATGAGGTGATGCTAGAAAGGGCTTAAAATAATGGGAGGAAGGTGTTGGCTGCACAGGCCCAGCAATTTCTTTCTTACTTCATTTCCTTTACAAGTTGGTAAGGTTGGATAATTGATCTGGCCCCCTGCACTGTCACATGCGGCATTCAACAAGTATTTATTGAGCACCTACAAGGTGTCAGGCACTGTGCCAAGCAAAGGGCACACTGTTTAAAAACAGATCCAGTCCCTGCTCTTAAGAAAATTATAGCATAAAGACCAGAGCACGTGGAAGCTTATAGAATATACACACTCTACTGCTTCTCCTCTTTTATGACAAGGAACTGGACTTTTCCCTTGAAAATTTCCTAGATAACAATTCAATTCCTTTCCATCTCCAGTTTAGTTCACATTTTCCTATGTTTACATTTCTTGGTGTGTTGAGACATACAATCTACTTTTATTAAATTAAAGGAATCCAAATAATAATAGGGTAAGTAAGCTTGCTGCAAAATACCAGATATGTTAGTCACTGTGGAGATACCAAAGAGTAAAACATGAAACCAATCAGTTCTCAGAGAACTAGAGACTGCAATGAATGCTTTTTAAAAAGGTCAGCTTAAAAAAAAGTCAACTTTCTAATGTTGTATTACACAACAAGTTTTACACATGGCACAGATAGTAGATGCTATAGAAACTTAAAAAATAAAGCATTATGGGGGCCCTCTCTGGTGGTACAGCTGGTTAAAGCACAGCACTAAGAAGCTAAAGCCACTTCAACATGAGTTCGATCCCCACCACAGGAAGGTGACCACATGGCGCAGCAGACCTCTCCTGACCCACCTGTTGATCCCCTCAGCAGTGCACTTCGTTGATCTGCCTGTTCTGCTCCCCACTCTGTCTCTGGTGAAGCCTCTCACCACCCCTGCACCTCTGGCCTATATCCCAGTTCTGTATGCATAAATAAATAAATCTTTAAAAAAAAAAAAAAGCATCATGGGCCTTCCCTGGTGGTTCAACGGGTTAGGACACAGCACTGCAGGCTAGCCCCAGCCTCTTCAGTGCCAGTTCGTTCCCCAGCCCAGGGGTGACCCACCTGCCATGGCAGACCTCTCCTGACACGCCCGCTGTTCCCCTCAGCAGTGTACTTCGTCTATCTGCCTGTTCTGCTCCCTGTCTCTGGTGAAGCCTCTCACCGTCCCTGCACCTCTGGCTTATACCCCAGCTCTTTATGAATAAATAAATTTTTTTTTAATTAAAAGAAAAGAAAGTATTATTTTATTATTTTCACAGGCAGCTTTGAGCTGTGGCTCAAAACATGAGTCAGATATGAGTAGGTAGAGGAGTTAGGAGATTTTGTCTGAGTCCTGGCAGCTCTTTTCACTTCTAAGGAGGAAACCCAACACAAACTGACTCATGTAGAAGAGTGGTCCTGGGCTTCAAGTGAACTGGTTCCTGCTTTTCTTTCTCCTTCCCTCTCTGCTGACTTCAGTCTTATACTAAACTGCATCTGGCATTCATGTTAGTCTGTTAACCACCCAACACAAAAGACAACTGTTCTTTCCCAGTAGTTCTGACAAACTCCTGTAATTTACCCTAATTGGACCAACTTATATCATTGTCCATCCCTGAGTCAATCGTGGCAGCTAGGAGAATGGCATTCACAGCTTGGCTACACATGCGTTTTATGTCTTCTTGGAGCAAAATCAAGTAGGTCAGACCAGCAGGTGGGTCTTATTTATATCAGAACAAAAACAGGGTAGAGGTGGTTCCCCAAAGGGGACAAATAAACCATAAAGCTGGTACAGAAAAAAAAAAAGTCCTCATCATTACATATAGTCTATAAGAAAGAACCATTCTAAGTACTGGGTAAAATTCCTAACAACTCTTAATTTTTGTGTATTATTTATTTACTCTTGCTAACATCCCTAGGAGGTGGGTTATGCCTACTTTCAGGTGGAGAAACTGAGAGGATAGATATTAAGTAATTTATCGCAGACCAAGGAGTTGATCTCAAGCCACCAGACTGTTGAGCCCATAGTCTCACCCACTGTATCACACTAAAATTGATTTCTGTACATGCAGAGAATCAGCTAATTTTCAGACTCAGAAATGAGCAAAGTATATCTGAAGAACAGTGAGAATATCAGCAATTCAGAAAGATGCTAATTTTAGTCTATTCTCACAGTTATGGAAATGATAACCAAAAAGTTGGCAGAGAATGTTACTATCCTCCCCAAGATGCCAAGTTTAGACCAGACCCAGTCAACCATTGGCTGAACTTCCAAGGGGAAGGAAATGGTCACCACAGAAACTGAACTATTCCTTAAAGTCTACCCCTCTCCATAACCTTTCATGCAGATTTTTACATAATTGACTAAAGACTGATTTCATGTCTAGGTCTGATTGTCATTCTCTCTCTCCTGCTTTGAAATATCAAAGCAGACCTTAGTTAAAACTAACAATGCATTTAAAAACACAAACTCTAATGATTGCCATTTTGGCATTGAAATCAGCAGACCCAGACTTCAGTCTGTTTATTGGGCACTGCCTGATGCAAGGAAAGTAAGCACAGTTGAGAAAACACCACCAAGTGTTCTATGACGACAGCTCAGTACTTCAGAAGAGAAATGGATACATTAGGAAAAGTTTCTCTCCCTTTGATGTAGAAGCTATCTTTTTTTTTATTAAAATGGGAGTTAACTTTAAATAAATAAAATTCAGCCTGTAGGCTTCAGAAAACTAATGTTGCATTTTGACAGTGTCATTTCTCCAAGTCCCGAAAGCATTATGGGAGTTAACTTGGGTCTTCATCATGATTTTCCTTTATGGTTTGCCTAACACATTATATTTTCATCTCTGTTTTATTGATTTCCCCTCATTTCTCCCACATTTTATCCTTACCAGCTGTTCTTTCTGCCCTTCTGCCCACCCCACCCTCACACATGAGGAGGGAGGGCAAGGGCTTTCCTGTCTTTGGCCAGACAGCCAGGCACTGCTGCCTCAATGCTCTATCCCCAGCTGAAAATCTCTTTATGTGGTTTTCAAAAAGAAGACAAGCCAAGGGACTGAGACCCAATTTCACACAGAGAAAAGGAGGAGCCTCATATTCCTATGATAAACCCAGAGAAGGATGCACAATTTGCCATTGGCATGGTTTTCACTGGAAATGTTGTGTGCCCTCTTCACTCTGGATGCAGAGGGTGAGAGACTGGGAATGAGGAAAACACACTTTCTTCCACAGTTCTTATTTCCCCTCAAGGCTTCTGAAAATCCAAGTATCAGGGGTCACCAGAATTTGATATAAAATGAAGCTTTTTTCTTTTAAATAAAATTACTTCTAGGTAAAATGAGTAAATAGACACCTCCATGAAGACAAGTTGTGCAACATGAGAAAAACACTGACAACTGTTGTTATCTTGCAGTCATTCCTTTTGACCATTCTTAGCACTCTAGGAATTGTTTCTAAAGCTGGTTTATTTGAAATACAGGTGAAAATTAAAGAAAGAATTCTTTAACATTAAAAAAAATGCCCTGTTAAGGAGCTGGAAACCTGGTTTTTAGAATTTTGACTTTTAAAACAAGAGGCATTTTTATATAAGAAAGGCAGGGATTCATGAAATTTTATGCAAAAATGTGTGTTCAGATGCATAGGCTGAGTTTTGGAGGAATGGTTTAAGACAGGAAAAAACCTGACTTTGCCAGTCTCTTGTTTCCTTCTCACGCCAACCGATGCCAACCATCCCTTGCTTCTCTGTATTCACTAGCTTTCTCATGCTCTCTCTTGCCAGATTCCTACTTATTCCTTCACAGATGAATTGTTCTTTTTGTTTTCTGATCAAGGAGGGCTGAGCCAGGAGAGCTGAGGCGTTGGTGCCTGGGTGGTGATGGCAGGTTAGAAAGCAAGGCTGCGGAGAGGGCTGCTGGATGAGCCGTGAGGAAGATGGTGGTGTCACCTGGCCCCACAGTGACCAGCATCTCCTCAGAGGGAAATGGGGCATCCAAAATACCCATGTGCAGTCAATCAAGATACTTCCAGTAGGTGGTGAGGGGTAGGTTCAAATACTTTCAACAATGTTAAACGTGTGGGTTTATTTTTCCCAAAGAATCAGCGGTTTTTGCTAAACATAAAGCTTAGAAGAATACTAGGATTGTGTTTTTGGATATATGGATGGCAGGGAGTTAAGAGACGGATTATGAAGAAGATAGGGGAGGAACCAGAAACAGAGACAGAACATGTACACCTGTGGGTCTCATTTTCTCCCTGAACCTCAGTCCGCCGCTCGCTCCTCCCTGTACATTTTGTAGGCAATGCTTCCCTCTAGTGGCCAAGGGGGATGAGCACAGGTTTCAACTAAATTCTCAAACTTAAGGAGCATTTTTTGTTGCTCAGAACTTTGTACCCAGTTTTAAGATTACTGTGTCTTAAAATCTTAAAATTAAAAATACAGAAATTTTGCTATAACTCACAACTTCTTATAAAACAACGTATATTCACAACCTATATCCTGTTCCTAGGGAACAGGAAAGCCTGAGACACGGTTCAGTGATTTTAAACAATATAGGACCAGAAAGAACAATACAGCTCCCAGAAAAATAGAAGTTTACTAAAATGTTGCTGGGGGGGCAGGGGTCCAGTTACAGGATAATTAGGGAACAGAAAACCAATCACCATGAAAACGTCCTGACCACCTAGTCCTAATCAATAGTCTGGCACACTGATCAACAGGAAGTCTTGATAGTCCATAATGACGAAGAGCCTAGAGCAAATGGGCATCCTCCCTAGGACACCCTGCTGTCGGGGAGTTTTTTTCCTCTTGTCTCAGTAAATCCACACGTGCTTGCTCTCATGTTTGGTTGGAGGCTCTTGTCAACGGGGGACCCAGACCTATAAGCATCTGGCTTAACAGTATGACTCATCTACTCTGTTTCTCACTATCTCCATGATGTCCCCGGACACTGAGGTAGTTTGGGGCCTTCCCAATAAGCCATGTGGCCCTGCCCCTTGAAGGAGCTTGAAGAAGCTGTAAAATTTCTGGAGCTGACTTGTTAAGGACCCACCAGGAAAGATACCGGTGAACATTAGCCCTCACTGCTCCTCTGTAGGGCACTTTCCTCACCTCCCTAACATGGCTGGCTCCTTCCCATCTTTTAATTCAGTTCAAAGGTCATCCAGCAGGAGCAGCCCCTCGGACCCCCCATCCTTTCAGAGTGTCAATCCCCAGTTCATTATCATTCTTCTGACCTAATACCACTCATCGTTTTTCAAAATTATCTTGCTTGTTGAACTCTAAGCTTTATAAAGAAGGGAAACTTTCTACTTATTTTCACTGATAATATCACTAAATACTAGAAAATGCTGCAATTTCTTGGCACATGGTAGGAACTCGATAAATAATTTTGAATAAATAAACGAATGAACAACATAGAATAATTATTTCCTAAGTATCTTCCCATGGCAATTCTTTTTTGTCTAATATTTTACTGTCTTCAATGTTTGGAAAGTGGAACATTAAGGTACAAGCACAATTCCACAAGGGAATTTTAAGGTATGAAATCTCTATCCATGCACCAGTGGAGGTAGCTGACTAAGATTGCAAATTATCAGTTCTTGGTTTAATTTAATTTGTCATGTCGACATAGCAAAAAGTCCTATCGTATGTAAATATAGTTTTATGAAACAATAGAAATACAAGGGAAAGAAATAAAGGGTAAAGTGACAAAGAAAATCTTTAGAGCCCTGTAAATAAGCAGATAACAGATAGTAATAAGGTTAAATTGGTGAAAAAGAGACCTAAACATATAATACACAACTCCATCATATCAGGAGAGTTTTCAAACGGCCTGCATCTTTTTTTGTGATCTAGTATACATTGTTGTAGTGACTATAATATTTGCCTCTGTTCTATTTTTTTTTTAAGATTTATTTATTTATGCTTACAGAACTGGGGTACAAGTCAGAAGTGTGGTGGGTGAGAGGATTCACCAGAGACAGAGTAGGGAACAGAACGGGCAGATACACTGAAACACACTGCTGAAGGGAGCAGCGAGCAGGTCAGAAGAGGTCTGCTGTGCCATGTGGGTCAGCTCCCTGGCTGGGGATCAAACTCGTACTGCAGGGCTTCTGAGAGCTTCACAGTGTAGAACTTTCACCTGCCTCTGTTCTTTCAAAGCAAATGTTTCATTATTTCCTTACTTCATTACACAATCATCTTTAAAAGATCTGCTTTGATAGTCCACATAGATTTAGATCTTTTTCCTTTTTGTTTCATCTTTTCCTTCTCCCTCCTCAAATGTGACACCCTTGTACATAAATTTAAAAATGGAAATCTAATTTCCTCTGGTTCAGCCACATTAGCGATGCAGAGTCCTGACCTTCTTCCTACTTTCTCTTCTCCCACTCCACTATCCTCTCAGAAAATGCTGAGCTTCCTGTGGGATAAAGGGCTCCTAAATATAGACAGGAGCCAACTAGTCCAAACCATAGTGACCCAAATACTTTAAATATTATAATAACCTATTATCAATTCTGACAACACTTATTAAACAAGCTAATGTGTGAATGCACACGTTTGTCCATTCAGTAAACATTTATGGGTTATGTTCTTAACGTGTTTTTAGGTTTTTCTACTCTTCCTGTAAAAGAGGAAGAGTATGTTTCACAGTGTAGTGGGAAATACAAATAGACCGTGATTATAAATAATATAAAACTGCAAAAATGAGAGGGTAGATGCAGAGGGGAACAGACAGTATATCTAGTAGTAGCTTTGTAGATCAGAGAAGGTTTCATGAAGGTGAACATATAGATGGGAGAGGAGTTTAAAGGGCAGTTTTCTAGCTAAAAGGGTAACAAATACACACAGGTCCAGAGTGAGAGAAAGAACATGGCTCATCTGAGTAGCTCAAAGAAGCTGTACTATATTGGAGCATCAACTGTGAGGGGAGAGGAAGGAACAGGAAAACGAAAAAACGTGGCGAAGTGCAGAGTTCCCATCACAAAAGGCCTTAAAAGTCATTGTGAAAAGTCTGGACTTTAGCTGGAGGATAATGTAAACCTGTTGAAATATCATAATCTGGGAAATGATGTGATTTTAACTATAGTGTAAAGAACTACAGATTGATCATTGAGTTCAATGAGAAGAATGTTGTAATTGAGATGAGAGACAACAGTGGCCTGATTCAGATAATGGTCAGTGAGATTTAACAAATAGATGGATTCAAGAAAAAATGAAGAAGTAGAATAAGATTTGCTTAGTTGAACATGAGGAGTGAGGATAAAAGAAAAGGATGATGCTCAACTTCTACTTGAGGCAATGAGTGGGTAGAGGTTCCATCACCAATATAGTGTCACTGATATGAGTAGTTTTATTTGGACATGTTGCAGGACATGTCTATGTCAGAATCAAGTGGAAGTAATTGGGATGCAGTTTTTTATATGTGAATTTGAAGCTCAGAAAAACTTATGGCTATAGATAGAGACTCAGGAGTCATCACCTTATATATTGTACATGGTTCTTGAATATGTAAGATATCCAGAGGTTTTGTACAGAAAGTAAGGAAGTTTCTAGAATAGAATTTCATTGGACAACAACATTTATCAAGGGTAGAGGCCTCAGAGGAAACAAAAATTTGAGGCCAATTCTTAGAAGCCAACAGAAGAGAGTGAGAGATTGGCTGAATTTGAGAATGGTTGACTATGTTGAATTTGCTGGAGAAAACTGAGAAGCAGCCTTTGGATTTAGCCAAAAGGCAGTCATTGGTGGTCTTAGGGAAGATATCCTCAGTGGTGGGCCTCCTGATAGCACAGCAGTGCTATTAAGCTATCGCCAGCCACTGCAGCTATGAGTTCGATCCCCGGTCAGGAAGGTGACCCACATGGCATAGCAAACCTCTCCTGTCTTGCCCGCTGCTTTCCTCAACAGTGTATTTCAGTAGTTCCACCTGTTTTTCTACCCACTCTGTCTCTGGTGAATCTTCTCACTACTCGCCCACCCCACCTGCATCTCTAACCTACACCCCAGTTTCTGTATGAATAAATAAATAAATCTTTAAAAAGAAAATACCTCAGTGGAAATCATAAGAGTAAAAATCGTGTTGTCACAAAGTCAAAGGGAGATGGGAAGTCAAGACACCAAGAGACAACGTTCCTAAGACATTTTTAGGAAGATTTGCTGTGAAAGAAAAGTAAGATGATAGAATAGAACTTGAGATCGCATCAAATTGTGTTATGTTATGCATTACAAATACTGATGGAAGGGAAAGTATTATCATGTCCACTTATTGGAGACACAGAGAGGTTAAACAATTTGCCAAAAGCCATACAACCAGAAGAGTTAGGATGCAACCCAAGTTTTTCCAGTTCCAAAGTTCTTATTCTTAACTGCAGATATAAAGAGTTTATACCTGAGTTCCAGGTCCTGGCTCCCCAGAACTCATTAAGACAGAATTATATTCTAATTACTACTGGTAACAGGGAAGTAAATATCACATACCTGTCCTATTTAATAGATCAAGAGACTGAAGCTAAATGTGTCTGGTTTAAACTTACACAACTTACTAGTGGCAAATCTCAGCTCCGGAATTCAATGCTCTTTGTCTTCTTTTATTCTTTCATAACATTTCCACTTGGTTTGGAAGCAGGGTTGAAGAGTAAAGCATAGAGTATTTTTGTTGTGACAACTGGTTTATGCTATTTAGATTTACCATGTGAATACCTGTAACTTTCTCTGAGGATAAAGAAGTCTCCAAAATTTTACTTACTATGTGTAGTGGCAACCAGGCACAGAGGAGGCCAGCAGGGGGCTGGGTGAAGCCAGGTATCTGGCAGACCTCTCAGCACCCCAAACGAAGCCTGTTTCTTTTGGGGATCTCTCTGGGTTCTCTCGTGGTTCTGCCTCTCTGTACTCTCCAGTCCACCGCCTCCGCACACAGCCCCGCCGCCTCTGTAAGGACACACCCACATAGCCCAGGCCTCTAGGCTCAGGTGTGCCCATTGCGCATGCCCACACCAAACTCCACGTGCCCACCATCAGGCATGCGTGTCCGGAGCCGATGCTCCCAAGCACCTCCTGCATCAGCGTAATGAAAGACGCAGGTGATGGCTACAGAGGCAGTAGTATAAAAGCCTATTTCATATACCTTACATCAATGCCATGCCAGGGAAATTAATGTATTGTTATTTTTTCATTCCTTGTTTGATTTACACCAAAGTTTTGTTAAGTACAGACTGGACAATCCAAGGAAGTGTTGAACTGGTATGCAAAACCATAATGTAGTAAAAAAAAAAAAAAAAGCTATACAAAATGGTGCAGAAGAGGTCAAACTTTTTGTAACATAAAACTCTTAAGTCTGGCCCTCCCTGGTGGCACAGCGGGTTAAAGCACAGCATTGGGAAGCTAAAACCACCTCCGCATGAGTTCAATTCCCGCCTGCCCGGCAGACCTCTCCTGACCGGCCCGCTGCTCCCCTCAGCAGTGTACTTCGTCGATTTGCCTGTTCTGCGCCCCACTCTGTCTCTGGTGAAGCCTCTCGCCGCCCCTGAGCTCTGGCCTGTACCCCAGTTCTGTATGCACAAATAAATAAATCTTTAAAAAAAAAAAAACTCTTAAGTCTGCCTGTATCAGATTCAGCTCAGTGGCATATGTTTGGTTTAGAATATGGAAATTGTTAAGTAGGTCAAGGGTATCATTCAGACAGGCTAAACTCTTGATGCCTACTCTAGTCCGCCTATCAACACCCAACTTCATGTCCCCGAGTCAGCTTTCAGGACATCTGAACTAAAAGATGACTTATGTAAAGCAGGTGCTCTGGAATCACATTGCATAACTCAAATGCTAATCACACATACTTTACATAACTTCCCAAAGTCTCATTTTACTCTTTGTAACATTTTGAGGATATTGTTCTCCATAAGTCTCTCATATTTCTGTTTATATTAGAAAACAATGCCCTTTGTTCCAGACTACCTTCTCCAGGATTTTATGGCAAACAGCCTTGGATGATAGAAATAGTATCGCCCTTCAGAGCAAAAGGCAGGCATTCTTAGTACAAAAGAGATTCAAGTTTACTAAGCTAGGGTTCCTTTCCTATTGAATATGGTGGCCTCCCCATAGAACTTCAGAGAAGAACTTAAATAAATGTTAATGTTCCTGTTCCTGGCTGAGTCATAAGTAATAAAGTCCTTTGTGGCCTAGGATTCTCTTGTCATTTACTATTGTACTAAGTGGTCAAGTAGAGCAAAGTCTCTTATCCTTCATAATTCTTGACACCATAGAACTAAAAGATTAGTAAATCTATTCATCTAAAATGTGTAACATGTTTCTTGGTACTTGGTAAGCACTCAATAAGTAATACTAGTTGTAAGCAATGCTAACTCTAGGTATATTATAACCATCAAAATATGAATATGTCCATGGAAGTTAGACACAAATAAAGCATATAGAGGCCCAGAAAATCTGTTGACTGAATGAATGCCATCCCAAAAAGAAGCTCTTTACCACCTAGAAGATGATGTCTGAGTCCCTAGAAGATGATATCTCTGTCCTGAAATTATTCCCACCAACTTGGCAATCATTTTACTTGCTAAAAAATCAAGGGCCCTCCCTGGTGGCCCAGCAGGTTATAAAGCACAACACTAAGAAGCTAAAACCACTTCAGCATGAGTTCGATCCCTGCCCCAGAGGTAATCCACATGGTATGGCAGATGTCTCCTGACCTGCTCGCTGCTCCCCTCAGCAGTGTACTTCATCGATATGCATATTCTGTTCCCCACTCTGTCTCAGGTGAATCCTCTTACTACCCCTGAACCTCTGGCCTGCATCCCAGTTCGGTATGCATAAATAAATAAATCTTTTTTAAAAATTCCATCAAAAAATCTAAAAGAAAAAGAAATAAAAAATAACAAGATAACCTTTGGCTAATTTGTTATGTAATAAAAAATACACTTTGACAAACAAAAAGGTTCAGTTCTATGTCATTGTCATCAGTGTTCTTTAAAACACAAATAACATTCCCAGTGCCACAAAGATTTACACAAAGATGACTCAAGTCATCCATCCTCCTTCCTCCCCAAGCCAGTTCTCATGTTTTCCTTCTTTCCCTTGAAATTACCGAGTTGGGTTCCAAATTCTAGGCTGGTTCGTGGATTTATAGTAGATCTTTTTGAGCCAGCACACACCCACCTAGACAGAAGATAATATGTTTAGCTATTTCCCTCCTCTCCTTTCCCCATTCATCCAGAACAACAGCCAAACATTAACTTTAATATTCCTTGTTTCTCTTCTGCTGGCAACGTTTTCTCTATAACTGACATTTTTTTCTATTTGCTCCATGCTTTCCCCATCCCCATCTCTCTTATCTTCCCCTTTTCTTTTTCCTCTGTCTGGAGAGGGATGATTGGTAGAAACCCCAGGACAATCAAGAGGCAATTTTAGAGAAGCAGGAGAGAAACTGGTAACATGGTTCTAAATCAGGAGGGAACAGCAGCACTGTAAAAACTCTGTAAGCAATGGGTATTTACATTCCTTCTTTCCACTGTTAAAGATTAGAACAAAACCCTGCCCACCCTACAGATGGGAAAACTAAGAACTGAGCAGTTAAGCAACCTGCTAGGATTGACAGAGGGTAAATGGCAGCACCAAGATTTGGCTCCAAACATTGAGACTCCAGCGATCTATTGTCTCCTTTGAACTCAACTGTGAAGGATAAATGAGTTGCTAAATAAATATATAAAAGAGAGGGAAAGTTCTGAGCAGAGGGTACAGCATTACACAAATGCCTACAGGTGTGATCCAGCTTAACAACAATATCCACAGGGAAGTTATCAGGAAAGAAAAATCTAACAAACTTCAGACTCACTTATGACTTAATTTGGAAACAGAAATACATAGAGGGATCATGGAGACTTGGGTTGAAATAACAACATGACCCGTGGTGATGTTTTCTCATCTATTTTTCATCTCTAAAACTGAGACAGTATGTATCTCACAGTTTGATGGCAAGACTAAGAAAACCTACCAAAAATCTTTCTCAAGTGTGATATTTTATGCAAATAACTTTCTCCCACTTGGCTTTTTTCCCTCTGTGACAGAAAGTAGGTTGAGAATAGGGACTCATGAAGCAACTGCAAAATAAAGGACATCCCAGGAGCCTGGGAAAATCTTGCAGGCAGTCTTTGGCCTTGGAATTGTTCTTTACTAGCTGAAATCTGGAGGTTATGAGACCCAGCCTATCCAAGCAGCACAGAGAAAACATTTTACTAAAGTCACTAATTAACTATTTCCCTACCAGAGGAAAGTTGCACCTTTAACCTCCAGCATTTTATTAAATACAATAAGAACAGAAATGACTAAAACAAAAGAATAGTAGATTCTACATGCCAAAAACTTAACTTTGAGAAAGTACAGAAAAGCCTCCAGAATTTGTGCATCAACTCTGATTTAGCGAGCGGTTTGGGATGTGGGGCATGGACTGAAGAAAAACAGAAGCTGATCTGTAGATGAGGAGGGGTCTTGTGACAGAGGAAGCCAACACAAGATCCACCTGCCTTTGACACGTTGGGTTTTTTACAGGGAATAACTTGCAAGTCAGGCAGTACTAGCTGGCAGAAAATTCAATTTGCTATGTTTTGAGAATGCCTCACCCAGCCCTAAGCTCCATTCCAAGTGGCAAAGATACAACAATAAACAGTAAGTTCACTGCTTTCATGGAGTTTACATTTCATGGAGTTCTCACAGGGACTAGTTGGGTGTAAATAAGAAATATAAATCAACTAGATAACTTCAAAGAAAGTACTAAATGATACATAGGAGATGCTAAGTAGTGTTTGCTAACTGGATGAATAGATGAATGAAGCTTAAGGTAGTCTCCACAAACCTTTCTTTTCCAGTGAAGCAGCCTAGCACCTGTCCTCTTAGGCAATGACCATTTAAAACACTCATTCATTCTTATTCAGCCATTCAGTAGATAGTTATTAGTTATTTATTCCATATTAGGTACTATGCCAGGCTCTAGAGATATAATGATAAAGCATATCCCAGACATTTAATAATCCTTTTATTATTAAGAAATCACTTTTCACTCTGTACTTTCTTTTGCTGATTTTGTCAACTTTCATATTCAGATGTATCTCCTGCCAGAAGAAATATAAAAGCTCAGTACTCAGGCTTCCCCTATTGGAGAAGCAAAGAGCAACATCCTCACAAGACAGCTGCCTCCCCACTGTGGTGACCACTAGCCTCAGAATCTCATGCTAAACTAATAATAGCAACCATCAGGCGGTGTAGTGGCCAATTCTCTCCTACCTATGAGCACACACACTGCTTAATTTATGGATGGGTGATGTAAACACAAAATGTTCTAGAAAAATCATTAGAATGGCTTTGGTCATCTTATTACTAATATTTAAGCAATGCAAGGAAACAAATTTGGCCAGTTTTGTAGTGTCTTTTCTTCTTAAGTTTCATGACACCTTTGGGGAAAGGTGAAGATATAGAGTTATCTACCAGCTGGCTATCACATTATTTATTTGTTTATTTTTAATGAAGAGCTCTGATTGAGCTGACAAAACCATTTAATTTATGATTACAAAACTGCTTAGAGAAGCTTGAATTTTTGAGTTGTGTAAAGGTTTGGGATATGGAAAACTGCCCAACAGAGCAGTCAGAAAGGCTAAGGAAGAAACAGGTAAAGAGGAAGAAAAAATAATTTACCCCAAGAGGATAAGTAGGAACTGTATAGAAAAACACAGAAAGAGCACATTGGATCTAGCTGAAAATTGTTGTCAATATTTTTTCTCATTAAAAGATAAATTAATAAACAAGAATAAAAGTATATATCAGATGAGGTTGCAACTCTCATTTATGATTACAGAACAGGACCACACTACTCTCTTTTTCAAACTAGGTGCGGATGACAGGAAGAAGAGATATAAACTATGTTTAAATTTTAACAGAGAGGCCTTCTGGAGGAAAGGCAATCCATAAATCCAAGACATAAATAAACAAGCTACCGTCTTAGACAATGTTCTTGAAAAACCGACAAGGCAAATCTGCTTTAAGTTGTATGCTGAGAATGAAAAAAATGGATGTGGAATTTGTTTGGTTTCCCTTGACTTGATAAAGGACTATAATTGCTGTTCTCCCATACTCCAGTCCTCCCCTCCTATTCCCAAAGATTAATGTGACTGTCTTTGTCACATGTTGAGATATCACATTGGCTTCTCTGCCTCAGTGTTAGCTGTGAATCCTCTGAGTCAGCAGACTGGTTTTTCTGATATGCTTTTGTTTGATTTCTTACTATACCTTTGCTTTATGTGGTAAGAACCTGTTTTTTATTTGAAATTTACACATATCATTATAGGGCCATGATTGAGGACAATAATGTGACCAATGCACATTTTGTGGTCTGTGATATTATGAACATGGACCTGATAACTCTATAGGGTGATTTTATTTTGGCTTGGGCTACTGAACAGAATTAATTATGATTTAAGTTCTTCAAGATGGAAAAAAATCTATCATGAAACCTATATTCAATACTCTAAACAGAAACTTCAGCCTTATTTTTTTTAAAGATTTATTTATTTAGGTATACAGAACTGGAGTACAGGCTAGAGGTGCAGGGGCAGTGAGAGGATTCACCAGAGACAGAATGGCAAGCAGAACAGGCAGATCGATGAAGTACACTGCTGAGGGAAACAGTGGATGGGTCAGGAGAGGTCTGTTGTGCCAAGTGGATCACCTCCAGGGCGGGGATCAAACTCATGCTCAAGTAGCTTTAGCTTCTTAGTGCTGTGCTTTAACCCTGAGGGAGGGACCTCAGCCTTATTTTTAAATACTTGGTTTAGGTGATATATTTCTAGATAGGTGAGGGTTAGGGGTTTCCTGAACCCAACCATTCCTTCAGATCAGAAACCCTATATCAACCTTTAAAGTGACTGAACAAAGTCAGTTGCAGTAGGCTTGTTCTAGGAAATGCAAATGAATATTGTTCTGAGGAATGATGCCCGCAAAAAAAAAATTAAATAGACCACAGAAGAAGACTACTTATTCTCAATGTTTAGCACAGTTCCTGGCATGAAAAGAAGTCTATAAGTAATATTTTGACATATTGACAAATCATCTGACAAGCAAAAAACTTTGTTCAGATTTTTCAACTTCTCTTACCAATGAATATTTTGCCACTGTTTCCAGTGGATGGCAAAATAAGCTGACTGGACTCATCTGTGCCCCAACTTCTCGCCAGTCTTTATAAACTGAAGGGTACCTCATCTGAGCCCGGTACTGGCCTAGTCTTGAATATAGCGCTTTACTACATCTTTACTTTCAGCAGAACAGACATGATCGTATCAAGGCAGAGGAAAAAAGGCCTGGAGAATTAACAAGCCACCTAAGCATCAGCTGAATTATAAAATGTCCAAGGAGAAGTATGGACTAAACGGAAAAAAGGATTTTCTGGCTGATTTTTTTCTTAGCATGTCTTGTTTGGAGGCCCTCCGTGGTGGCACAACAGGTTAAAACACAGCACTATAAAGCTATCTCAGCCACTGCAGAACGAGTTTGATCCCCAGGGATCACATCCCCAGGGATGTGACCCACATGGTGTGGCAGACCTCTCCTGACCCACCCGCTGCTCCTCTTAACAGTGTATTTCATCAGTCTGCCTTATCTGCATCCCACTCTGTGTCTGATGAATCCTCTCACTCCCTGCACCTCTGGTCTATATCCCAGTTCCTGTATGCATAAATAAATAAATCTTTTTTAAAAATTGCCTCATTTGGAACATGAGTGCTAGACTTTTGTCCTATCAAGAAAAGAAGCTTCTTTGTTAGATAGACTTAGCATCTTCCTTTAGTTTTTAATGACTCCATAAACTCCTACTTGGTATTAGTTTTCCTTGTTGCTTTTGCATTTGGTCATTAGAAAGACGCCACAGCTTACAAGGATGTGCTTTCAGAGGGTGGAAACCATAGAGAAAATTCTAAAAATTAATAATTTTTATTCAATAAGCTTTCTCACATAAAGTAACTTTTTGCTTGACTAGGACAGATGGTAAGGAAGTGTTTTAAATCTTTGTTCTTCCAGGAAACCTTGCACATCTGGAACAAAAGCCTCCTTCTTATCTTTTACCATGCTATTCAAAGCTTTAAAGGAAAAAAAAAATTCAAGTCAGATTTTATCCAGAAATGACTTCTTTAGAAGCCCTCGATACAGAGACATTTTTGGGAGGCAGGAGGTTACCATCTTCTGAGGTCAGACAGCTGTCTCTTTAACATACTGACAATTTCTGGCTGGAAAGAACATCTGAAAAACGTATTTCCAAACATTAAAGTTGAGGCAGCTCTTTACCCTGCCATTTCCTGCTCTAGTCTCTATAGGAGTCTCACAAACAAACCTGTTTCGAAAGGGGCAGGCCACTCTTTCCATCTCATTCCACTAGGCAGCCTTTTGAAGGCCTACTCTCATCCCTCCATTGCTCACAAGCCCACTTCTAAAGGCATTTTGAATTTTATACTTTAGAGATAAGAGAAAAGTCTAATGTAGTCTCAGTGACAACACTGAAATGGCATTTTGGCCCCTAAAGAAATTAATAAATCATCAGCTCTACTTTGAAATTGAACACAAAGATGGTTGAAGACCCCATGAGTGTCCAGGAACTCACTTGGGACCCTCAGTGAAGTTCTGAGTGATGCTGTAGGAGGCATTTAATGTAGACATGCAGTGGCCCTGCCACTGACCTTGAAAGGACAAAGAGTTTCCATATACACTTACACAGAGTCCTAGGGATAAGCCTCTCTGCAAGAAGGAAAAAAGTTTATGGAATCAATGTTTAAATAATAGACAATTTTATCAAACATTAATTCTGTATAAGTGCTTTTATAAAATTATGCTATTTAACCCTCCTGCCAATTTTATAATTTCATCATTTGCAGATATGGAAACAGAAATAAACAAAACAAACAAATATATAACATGTATAACTGCATGTGAGTTGTTTTTAGTAGCCATAAACTAGAAGCAACCTGACTGCCAATAACAGAGAAACACTAAATTTTTTTGAGTTAAATTAAAAAGCAACTGACTATACAATGTTAATATGAAAATAACCTTTTCCTTTTTAAAAAGATTTATTTATTTTATACATACAGAACTAGAGTA
>NW_004567124.1:30897771-30899023 GCF_000260355.1 Condylura cristata
CAGGATGGAACTCCCACTGAAGCAGCTGCAGCTAGCTTGCAGAGCTGCATCCTTACCCACTGCTCCACCAGGCAAGGCCCTGAACATAGCCTTTTCTGACCAGAAGGGGAAAAGAGTAAAAAGTATTAAAGGAAATTTGGAGATGATTAAAGCAGGAACTGGGTAACCTACTGTTTCTCATCAAAAACTCTTGTTCAGTTCTAGAACAATTTGTTGATCCTTAAGAAGCTTTATGTCTATGGATTACTGGTCTGTCAAGCATAGCAACCTTTTGGAATGCAGATGCAATATCTAATGAGGTAAAAAGGTAGGGTGACAATATAATTTGTCATCTAAATCAAGACCTTTCTAATAGTGCATGGGAATGCTATCATCACTGCCCTGAATAACAGACAGACCCCAGGAGTGTCTTGTGCAGATAAGGACAAAGTTAGCTGGTCACAAGAGACCCTAGAGAAAGCAAGACTCAAACAACCCCACATAAGCTCAACCTCTCACCCAGATTCTCCCATACCCCTTTGTCTCCAGAGTTCCTTCTTGATCTAGCATCCTATCATATTGTCTATATTTTTAAGAGTTAGGTTCTTTTTCCTTCTCATTCCCTGACTGACCCAACAAAAATAATAGCTTCTTTTCATGTCTCCAATAGGCTGAGACATCCCCCACCAGGAAAAACAGAACCACAGACACTGTCTTCCCCTCATGATCTGTGAAGAGCTATGTAACCTCTACCAGACTAACAGCAGGGCAGAACAAAGCAAACAGCAGGAACACCATTGACTCTATTAGGAGAAGGAGTCCAGTTTACAATCTGCTTAGGGTTGCTCAAGAAGAACAACTAGTCCTAAGCTCCAGGATACTGACAGAAAGATGCAAAAAACATTGAGGAAATCCAGAAAATAAAACAGCAAACTCCATTACATTCAAATTCTCTCAACCATTTGCTAGGGAAAAAAAACACCAAGCTGTGCTCTAAAATAAAGCAAATCCTCATTTTTATCTACTTCAAAATGAAACAGAATGTAGATGGAGATTTATGCTCTCCTCTCCTTGCACAGCAACCACTGCCCCATATCATATAAGTTGCCAATCTTTTACGCCACATAAAATACTGCCCAGAAGAAGCTGGGGCAATCAGTTCATGAACATATGTTTGTGTTCATTTTATGGGATGCTAAGGAATCCATTTTCATGGAGTAGAAAGTGTGGCTTAAAAATAATGTACAGGGGCCCTCCCTGGTGGCGCAGCGGG
>NW_004567124.1:30900144-30907948 GCF_000260355.1 Condylura cristata
TTGTTACCCATGTCAACATGCAAGTAAAATCATGTGTGCCATGAAAGAGAACAACTTCCAATGGAAAATGCCCCACATGACAGACTTAAGCAGATGTTTGACCTTAGTTCCCAGCACAACTGAGGTGAACAGGGCCATAGAAAGGATCCCAAGAATTCAATTGTTCCACCCAGAGAAATTTGCTCTGCTGTTATACTCTCACTGTAAAGCAAAGGGTAGATATAGTGTAAAGGGTCAAATTAAGGGTAAGTCTGGTTTCCTCACTCTATGAGAAACTTAAGGGGACAGGCAGTTACTAGTGCTTTCCCTTTTCACACATCTACCAATGTGCTTTGTGAATAATCATAAACACAAATGATCAAGCTATCTTCTATATCTCTAGCCACAACCAAATAAAGAAGATTCACAGAGACATCTATGGGTCATAGTTGGAACTAGATAAAAATAAAAACTAGAACATCTTAACATGTCAGTACTTTCATTTGAATGATCCCATCAAACACTAAAGTCAATTTACTGGGCATTAATTGGACTAAATTAAGTGGGAAGGAATGTGGCCTTTTTCAATGTGCAAGTTATTCAGTGTTGGGAGAAAAGAAAAGTGACATTTGTTGAGCATTTACCACATGACAAGTCCTGCACTAGATTATCCTATATTCAGATGTCATTTACTTGCAGAACAGTCCTCTGAAGTAAGCAGGCTTAACTTCATTTCACAGGCAACCATGACTCTGGGGTATTAAATCACTTGCTCAAGCTCCCGTGGAAGAGGCACAGATGGTAGAGGTAGGGCTCACACCTATGTGAAGCTAGAGCCTCTTAACAGAGGCAGCAAAAAGCCTGGCAGTCTTATCATGTGGATGTAATTTATTCCCACTTCTGATTGGATGAATAAAAAGAAAATTGCTCATTTTAGATAAACAACTTTGTGAACAGCCATCTGCTGAGTGGCAAGAAGAAACAGAAAAGTCCAATTTGATATAAATCTTGGTCCAATGCAACCAGTTAAAGTGCCTTTACTTAAGGCTCCATCTATATGGATAGATCTATCAGTCTCAGTCTTCCATGTCCCCTCTTGTCACCACTCCATGATGTTATCTGAATATATAAATATATGAGATATTTATGTCCTGTCCCTAAACCTCACAACCTTGTGGTAGGTAGGGTCAGGGGCTGCAAGCATGATGCCCTAGGACTAGCTTCTTGGCCCTCAGCATCTTGTCATTTGTCCATTCAGTGGCTATTATCCAACTAAGGTATGTGGCTCCTGCTGACTCCTTTTTTTTTTAAGCTGACAGACTTGTACAATGAATTTCTATATGCTCACCACCTAACTTCAACACCTTACTGAGGCTGGTTATATTTTATCTATATCCTTACCTACTCCTCTTCCTCTTATTATCATTTTGAAGAAAATAACAGAAGTCTTATCATTTCATCTGCAAAGTTTTTGCTATGTATCACTAAATCATAGTTGACATTATTACATATAAACTTACAAAATTTTAAACTTAATTGTGATAATTGTCACAATTTTAAAATTAGCAGTAATTTCTTAATATCAGTAAATTCCCAATAAGAATTCAAGTTTTCAACGCCAAGAAAAACAAAAATTTAATTTTCAAGGGAATGGTTAAAGTGAAAACCAAAAAAAGGTTAAAAAATGGAAATGAATAAGAAAACAAGGAAACCCTTTTTAAAAGAACCGGCCGCCTCCCAACCTCTGCAATTTGGTGAAGAAACCATTTTATGTCCTACAGACTTTTCCACAGTCTATATATTATCCATTGCCCCTCTGTGATAGAGCTAATTGCCTACTTCCTATAATTTGGTACATAGGGTTAGACACTGCTGGTTTGTTTTAAAATCACATTTGTAGTTTATTCTAGCACTGACTATTTCAGTTATAAACTCTTACTGTTAGAAAATCTATATTTCTCTTATTTTCTTGTTCTTCAAACCTTGCAAAAATCTTTTAAAACACAAAATGTTTGATAGTTTTAATCCAAAAAATGTTAAACACCTTCAACAAAGTATTTTTTTTTTAAGATTTATTTATTTGTGCATACAGAACTGGGGTACAGGCCAGAGGCTCAGGGGCGGTGAGAGGCTTCACCAGAGACAGAGTGGGGAACAGAACAGGCAGATCAATGAAGTACACTGCTGAGGGGAGCAGCGGGCGGGTCAGGAGAGGACTGCCACGCCATGTGGTCACCTCCGGGGCAGGCAGGAATTGAACTCATGCGGAAGTGGCTTTAGCTTCTCAGTGCAGTGCTTTAACCCGCTGCACCACCAGGGAGGGCCACAACAAAGTATTTTTAATTGTTATTTTGAGCAGACCTATAATAACATTTCAGCACAAAAGTTATATTAACATTGAATAAAAATGTCCCAACACCTTGTCTGAGGTAGAATTTTGTTGCATGATATAATTCACAACCTCCTCTGGGAAGTAATTGGCATTGCTGTTAAAATGCTTGAACAATTTTCTGATAGACCCAAATGAGATTAAGCACTTCTGGGAAGCCAGGATTACTCACCCAGTTGACTGGCTAGCCTAATAATCTTTAACCAGACATTATTTTTTCTACTACCCAGTTTAACAATGATAAGACATTCACTTCTATAAAATTCCTAAAGGGAATCTTGAATTGGCACACTTAAAGGACTCATCCTTTGTGGCTAACTTGAAATAAAGTTAGGCCCAGGCTTATAATCCATTTGTCTAAGATTTTGTTTTATCAACATTTAGGAAGAAATGATTTGTTTTTGTTTTTTTTAAATAATTTGTTTAGCTAAGAAATTTCAGTGAAAGATATTAAGAACATACAAGTCCAAGTCCTTAAATAAAGCTCTAAAGACTCTGATTTGACAAATGGAATAAAGTTTCTTCTTTGGATAAAATGATTCAAGCTTAGCTGTTCTCAGACAGAAAAAGATATTCCTTCTGAGTCTTTCTGTGAGCAAATTGGCTCTTTATCTGTGTCTGCAAAACAGATAATCTATGGGCTTTAATAAATCTAATAGGCAAAGGATGAATTGTTAAGAAATGAACTTCACTTCTGCAGTTTTATTTTTCACTTCTGCAGTTTTAAAAATACATTTAGCTCAATGGAAGTAAAATATGAAAGCTTGGAAAAATTAAACTTGATCATAAATAAAAATAGAAAAAAGCGGCCCTCCCTGGTGGCTCAGCAGGTTAAAGCACAGCACTGAGAATCTAAAGCCGCTTCCACATGAGTTCGATTCCCGCCTGCCCCGGAGGTGAGGACATGGAGTGGCAGACCTCTCCTGACTCGCCCGCTGCTCCCCTCAACAGTGTACTTCGTCGATCTGCGTGTTCTGTTCCCCCACTCTGTCTCTGGTGAAGCCTCTCACCGCCCCTGAGCCTCTGGCCTGTACCCCAGTTCTGTATGCACAAATAAATAAATCTTTGGAAAAAAAAATAGAAAAAAGCATAAAAAGTCAGGTTACATGTATTCTAGGAATTTACTTTTTATTATATTTATACAACAGGTTTGCTGAATTTATCTGGAAACTCTTTTAGTTACCAAGACAAAAATATGAAGTTTCAAATGTATATATTAATGGAGTTCAACCCATGCACCTGTGCCTTTCACAACTCTGGATGGTACCAAACAACTCCAGATGGTTCTAAACTTGAACTGTATATAGGAAGGTTTGAGTAGGGTCACTTATCAGTTTTACCTGATTCTCAAGGGTTGGCCAGCTGAAAGTCTTCACAGGGGATTTATGCTGATATGCAAAATTGCAGGCCAGTCTAGGAACGAGGTTAGGTCATTTATACCAGCTCACCTGCTTTTATCACTCCTAAGTTACATCAAAAGGGAATAGGACTTTTTCATTAAGGATATCTCTAGTAGCAATAGATACTAATAAGACCACTTCGTGGTATTTTTAAAAGGATTAAAAGCAATGATAAAAAGTACTTAGTACATTTTTTAGTCAATATAGGAAGTACTTAATATTTATTATTTAAAGATACTAAATTATTAATAAATGTATTAAATTGTCATTAATATACTACATTAATAATGTTTATCCACTTCTAATCTTCACTGAAGTCAAGGATCCATATGTGCTGAGTCATGGACTGTCCAGGAGGAAAACTGGACGTAACAAAGATGTCTACATAGTACTTTATAAGCTACAAAGAGCTTTAATATGCATTGTTGCACTTGACCTTTAGCTAGCCCACAACCACCCACAGTACATCAAGTTTACACCTGGGAACCTGGTGAAGAAGGATGTGATATCACAGCTACACTTGTAGTGAGGCTCAGACTCTAATACATCACAGCCATGATGGAGGCCTTCCTCCACACACTACAGTCACAAGATTCCAAGTACGATAAGCAAGTGAAAGTATTCTCAGGACACCAAACTAACAGCGCTAAAACAGGGAAAGTACCAAGGAAACCAAATGTAGCCAGTAGCCCTAATTCTAAAACAAAATAAACACCACTTATAGAACAAGAATGTTAAAAACCAGAAACGCATACTGCTTAGAACCTCAAAATTTCATGGTACAAGAACTTTGCATGCTACTCCTCCAGAAAAGATAGCTTCTCAAGGCTCATAGCTCTCCTGTAAAGAACTGGAGCAGGTTACAAAGATTTCTCACCAAAGCATTTGTCAAGAGGTCAACATTGGAACTAACCTCCCTCTGTGGTTGAATCTACTTCCTTTCTTTGGTTGGGCAATGGTGTCATTGTCTGAACTGGGTGACAATCCAGCTCAGGTTTGTACTCACAGAAGCAGATATATATAAAACAGGAATTGATGCATTTACCATCAGATGTATTTACTAATTTAAGAATAAATATATATAAACTCCTAGATGAGATACACATTTTAGTCATATTGAAAAGGAAGAGCAATAATAAGAGAAATTTGAAAGATCTCACACCTTAAAAGGAAATTTGGAATTTGTTATTTCTTAGGAGTCTGACCTTGACCATCACAATGATATCAAAAGGAATTAAAAACTAATATGGCACCTGATTATTTATTGACTTGTATCAATATGCAGGCACTACTTTTTTTAACCAAAAGTAATTCCCATATTACATAAAAATCCATTCCCCTGGCATTCTTAAAAATGTCATATCTTTTGAAATATAATATGCATCTATAATTACATATATGCCTATGTATCCTATGTATATATATATATAGTGTAAATTAATGTCTACCCATTATATCTACATATATAATATATACATTCATCAATAATTCATAAGACATGTATTTATATACCTACACCTTAGATTCTTTAGATATTTTACTCATTTGCTTATTGCAGAGACTATCAGGTTCAAGGCCCTTTGTGATATCAGGGATGCAGAAATGAGTAACATCGTCTCTGTCACAATTTAGTGGAAGAAGCTAAGTCAATATTAAATTAAATTAAAATATAATGTGATAAATGCTATTAGAAAATGATATGATCAATAGGGTACCTCATGTCCACATATTACTTTATAAATAATTAGTTGAAGCTCACAATACATTATTCTGTCTGCAATTTCTACATATACCCTCACAGTGCTATCTCCAGTCACCCTAGAAAGAAATTGTCAAATATTTTTATCTGGACCACAATACCTATCACAGTACCAGGTAGGAGTTTGGTAAGAGTACTCTGAAAAAGATAAACTGATAAGTAAAAACAGCTGTTATTATTAATTCAATGAAACTAACAATAAAGAAACTCAAACATAATAACCATATTAAAAGATAAAATGTCAACCCATTCATTTAAATAATACAAGACAGTTATTAACATGTCCAGGCAAAATGATTCAAAAGGGACCAAAGCCCACTGGAGTCCTGATAGATTTTAAATAATTATTACTTTTAAAACCCAAACTCATTGCCATAGAAACTGCAACATTTTCACTATCCTAAAAATTATCTTATGCTAAAAAAATTAAAGAAATCAACACAGTCCAGCTTGCTTAATATTTCCACAGTGAAATAAGTAATAAAACAAGTTTCACTGGGATTTTTCCATTTGTTGAACTCAAGTGAGTAGCAGCTGAGCTTTGTCAATGGGAAACCAATTTGGGTTAGACTGATATGAAAATTAAACTACTGTAGTGTATCAGAACATGGTAACATGCTTTTAAATCTTAGCTTTAGTGATTTATTGAAAAGAAGGAAATGACTTATTGGAAAGGAGGAAGTAAAGAAGAGAATAGTGAGGAGTTAATTACGATGGAAGATGGAAGAAATGATCATGAAACCACACAATTCTGTCCTCAAGTTTTTGGCTGTATTTTTTTTTTTAAAGATTTATTTATTTGTGCATACAGAGCTGGGTACAGGCCAGAGGCTCAGAGGCGGTGAGAGGCTTCACCAGAGACAGAGTGGGGAGAAGAACAGGCAGATCTAAGAAGTACACTGCTGAGGGGACCAGCGGGTGGGTCAGGAGAGGTCTGCCACGCCATGTGGTCACCTCCGGGGCAGGTGGGAATCGAACTCATGCGGAAGTGGTTTTAGCTTCTCAGTGCCGTGCTTTAACCCGCTGCGCCACCAGGGAGGGCCATTTTGGCTGTATTTTACTGTACTTGAAGGGAGGGAAGAAAGGGTGTATTTATTATTATCATCATCATCATCATCATCATTATCATTATTTAGTCCTTTTTAGCCATAGGAATAAAAGTATAAGGGAAAGAATGTTGGTCAGATAGAAATAAGAAGGGAGGGCCCTCCCTGGTGGCACAACTGGTAAAAGAGTAGCACTGCAAAGCTGGCCACAACTGCTTTGGCTCAAGTTTTTTCCCAGGGAGGGAGATGACCCATATGGCACAGCAGATCTCTCCTGCCCCACCCACTGCTCCCCTCAACTGTGTACTTCGTGGATCTGACTGTTCTGCTCCCTACTCTGTCTCTGGATCCTCTCACAGCCCCTGAACCTCTGGCCTGTACCCCAGTTCTGTATGCATAAATAAATAAATTTGGGGGGAAAAAAGAAAAGAAAGAAGGGAAAGGTAAGTAAAGTGTTGGTAAAGAAGAACAAGGGAAAGACATAGAAATGTGACAACACGTGGAGAGAGAAAACTATGAGAAATGGGAAAAACAATCTGTCCTTTTGTGCATTTTTGTTTCTCAGAATTGTAAACATATACACACACACAACCTCGATAATATTTTAATTTTTTTCCTTCCACTATTTTGTGTTCATCATCCTACTTCTTGTTCTGTCTGTTAAACATTGACCACCATTATTACCCAGTTTGCCCCCCACTCCTACTCTACCCTTCAGTATTTGCACAGTTTTCTTTATGCGAGAATTTCACAATTATATATCTTGAAGTATGGAAAAACTTGGCTGGGATTGTTTCTTTTTTCTCAGAACCAGATTAACCAATTCTATTAGTGAAACAGATAATCAAAATTGAAAGTGGCCCAAACTGTTGGAATCCAAGTCATCCCAAATTGTTAGAAATGGATGACTTGGAGGCATCATAGCTATAATTGGGATAAATATGTCTGTAGTTCACAGAGTAATAAGAAAGAAATGAGTTAATGTTTACAAAGCATCCGTGGAGGGTAGGCACATGACTAGAGCTCTGTACAGTTGCATTTTGAATGAAAATATAGTTTAAAGTATGGATTTGTGCTTGAATTGTTTTCATAAGTGAAGCATCAAGAACAAGTTCTTTGGGGCCCTCCCTGGTGGTGCAGCAAGTTAAAGCACAGCACTAAGAAGCTAAAGCCACTTCAGCATGAGTTCGATCCCTGCCCCGGAGGTGACCACATGGCGTGGCAGACCTCT
>NW_004567124.1:30908108-30943886 GCF_000260355.1 Condylura cristata
TGCCACACCATGTGGGTCACCTCCGGGGCAGGGATCGAACTCATGCTGAAGTGACTTTAGCTTCTTAGTGCTGTGCTTTAACCCACTGTGCCAACAGGGAAATGTCCCATTTCTTATCCCACTATCATACAAAGAGAAAAGTTTCATACTTTCAAATTAATTATTACCATAAAAGTAGATTTTAATGAAGGTTCTCCTTATTCCCTAAGTTTTACTAGCCTGATTATTTTTGATGATGTATATGATCAATAGTTATAAGGCTACTGGCTCTTATTTCTGTTCAATATTATCTTGAGTTGTAACTGATGACTTCTCCAACATTTTAAGATCTCAAAGTTTTGCCTTTGGATGATCCCCAAATAATTTAAACTGGTAAGCAAGCACTTTGGATAAAGAGAAATATATTCTGTGAGATTCATCTTGCCTGTCAGTCTAATTATATTTGACATAGACATCATGAACATTTTTTGTTCTCATATATTGACCACTACAGGCATTCAATACACATTTTAATGCACCTGCCATTTTTGCTACTGCAAAAAAATAATTAGACACAATCCCAAGAAACTCTCATCTTATTAATGGAGGAATTGACACATATCAAACTATTAGAATGCAATTGGATAATCACAATACTAGAAGTATATTAACATATCCTGAGGTCACAGGACAACTTTTTTTAAAACTCGCAGAGGGAGAATCATCTGAGTTGGCACTAGAATAATGAAAAAACGGGCATAAGTGATAGACAGATTTATGCTCAATGCATTATTTTGTCTCTTGTTTCATGATTAGATGAATTAATCTTTAATTTATAGGATGGAGCCACACAATATCAAATGGTTGAACTTAACATTAAAAACATCTTTAGTAAAGAGAAGAGAAGAGCACAAGGGACTATGGTGATAGTTCACGGGTGAGGAAGTGATAGGAGATTTGTGGGGATTTATTCATTTATTGCACAACAATGAATCACACATGTAAGAAAAATAAATAAAACTAAATTTAAAAAATCTTTAGATTCAGTGTATTATTCTTATATAGTCTATATTCTCTTTAAATTTCCCAAAAATATCTACCAATTCACTTGACTGCCACTGAGTAGATTGATAATAATTCATTGTTAATCAATTAACATTAAGCCTACTATTAAGTTACTTGATTAATTTACCACTAAGTTGATAGTGTCAGGATGCCTACCTCCAAGGGGGACCAGTAACATGAACACTGTCTTTGAAGGCATGGGCACTCTTGTGTATGCCTTTTTAACTTATAGCATTTGTCTACATCTTCCTTTACACAAATCTATTTTAACTACTGCCTATTCCCTTCTAGTTGAACTATAACTGCAATTGAAATTTAGGGGGAGAAATGCTGCTTATAATTTACGCTGACCACTTCTCCATTTAATCTGGGTTAAAAGAATTTCTGGCCCTCCCTGGTGGCGCAGCAAGTTAAAGCACAGCACTAAGAAGCTAAAGCCACTTCAGCATGAGTTCGATCCCTGCCCCGGAGGTGACCACATGGCGTGGCAGACCTCTCCTGATCTACCCGCTGCTCCCCTCAGCAGTGTACTTTATCAGATGGCCTGTTCTGCTCCCCACTCTGTCTGTCTTATTTTTGTTATTTAATATCTTAAAATGTAAATCCCGTCATACAAAAGTCACTCCAATAGAGTTTCTCAAAGCAGAATAGATGAGAACTTCCTTCCTGATGAAAACCGTCTAAAATTTCTTCCTTTCTGAAAGGAAAACCTGCCTTTGCACCCATTTTCTGACATCATGAGTTAATAATCTTTCCTGTCAGGAAAAGATCTCCAACCTTATACTTTGTAACATTCATTTAAACAATACAAGACAGTGACTGCTTCTTTCTAACTTTCTCCTACCACTCTTTCAGCCTTCCTATAAACCCACAGCATGATGATAACATAGATGTTTATACATGGTTTTCTTAATAGAGAAGCTTTGTAAAAATACATTCACAATGACAATTTCCTCAAAAGAAAGGGTAAAAAAAATATGCCAAGTAACTAAATTTTAAAAGTAACTTTAAGACAGGAAATCAGGAGCTGATTTGTGTGCAGCTCAAGGGAAGCTAAGGTTGTGGTGAAGGCACAGATCATGCATCACCCCAAACATAGTAGGGTCGACCCATGTAAAGGAAAACTTGTAAGCCCTTTGTAAAACAATATCTTACTTTCAGGCCCCTGACTGTCAGTCCTCTGTTCTGGTTAATATCATCAAGGGAATCCTTGCTTGACAGAATGTAATTTAGGATCTATTAAATATGATTACTTAGCCTTGAAAATGATAGATATTGGACAGAATTATAGATTCACTTTACAAAAGAAAGGTTTCTTTTACATCCTTTCTTGTGGAGCCTAAAATGAAGCCTGGGGAAATCCCTCAGAGGCATTGTGGCATTTATAGGTTAGGTTTATGAAAAAGCGAATTGATATTAAAAACTGCAAAAATTGAGCAAGGTGAAGATAGTGAGCATGCAGACAGCTGTGACGTGTGTCTGAAGGGTGAGTGGCATGTTGCCCAACTGATTTACTTGCTTTAATTATATTAGTAATGTGAAAGTCGACATGATTTGAAACAAGCTCTTTGAGTTTTTCACATACTAGCCCCCAGTGGCCACTTTTTATGGTCGTCCCAATTTCCAATTACTAAAAATGCTCAGAGCTGAAATACCTCAGAGTTCATTGGTGGGTTGGTGGCCTATGCTTGAGTTTTTAATTTAATTAAATTTTGTTTCTGGCTATAAAAGTAATATATGGTCATTTAAAATTTTTAAAACAAAAAGATTGCAAAAAAACTAAAATCACTGATAACTCTGCCACCCAGAGATTGCCATTAACATTTGCTATTTTTACTTAGACAGAGTTCTGTATTATTTCTATTACTTAGTTGATCTCATATGTGCAGTTTTCTAAAAGTTTTAATAGTATTATAGCATAACCATACTCCTATATCTTTAAAGATTTACCCTAGAGCTATTTAGTAGTTATATGATATACGTTTAATGTATGTGCCATCAATTTTTAAGCTGACTTACAGTTAATGGGAACTTTGGAGGTCTATTTATATTTTTTCAAATATTATCAGGTAAGTCTTTATATGCATCCCTAGTTATTTCCTCAGGATCACTTTCAGAAGAATCACTACATCAAGATTTTACTAGATCCTTTTAAATGTGGCTGAATTCAGTTCTCTTATATGCTCAGGCTACATTATAGTTTTCTTCACCATATCACCAGACTGCTTATCTTTTTGGGATTCAAAATAATGACAGTAGCAGATAGAATTGAGATTCCCACCATTACATTTTTGATTGGCAATGAATTTTGTGCTAGCGATAAGGTGTAAATAGCATTAGAATTCTAATTGAGGAAGCATGAAGCGGGAAGTGGAAAGTTACTGTATAGGGGGTATAGAATTTCAGTTGTCACAAGATAAAGAGAGTACTAGAGATGAATGGCAGTGATGGGTCACAATGATATGAAATAATATCACTGAACTGTATAATTAAAATAGTTTAAAAAAGTGAATTTTATGTGATTTTTATCACATATCTCCACTACTTGTGTTATATAATAGCACATTTGGAAGAAAGAAATAGGCGATATTACATGATGTTCTCCTGATGTTATGAGAGATGAAGCCATAATCTTTGCTAACAGTTATATAGTGCTTTACAGTTTACTTTTGCACACATAATCTTATTAACATCATAAACTTGTTAAATAGATGATTATCCCCATTGTATACATGAAAACACTGATATGAAGGTGAAAATACTGCCCTAGATAACACAACTGGCAAAAGCCAATACAAGACATCAATTCCATGGCCCCAGCTTCTTACCTAAGCTATCTCCTATGATCACTATCTAAATGGCTGCAAGACTTATATGCTAGCAAAAGAAAGCATCCAATGTTTTCACTTGACAAGTCAAATGTTTCATATATAAGCTGACAGAGAGCAATTTATGCACTTAAAGAAAAAACTTAGCTTAAAAAACAACTTTTTGTAACCATTTTAAATAAAATTAATTTTACTAATATTAATAAAAAGTAGCACTCCACTATTTCAATACCTAGGTTGTGTTTTTTATACTTTCAGATTATTGATTTACTTTTTAAAAAATTTTCCTCTATAACTGTGCTCAAGGAAGGATATAAAGGAGAGCTGAAAAATAACTTAAAAATAATTGACAGTCAAAAGTCATGTCTCACTTTTTTTTTAAATTTATTTATTTATGCATACAGAACTGAGGTACAGGCAAGAGGTGCAGTGGTGGTGAGAGGATTCACCAGAAACAGAGTGGGGAGCAGAACAGGCCAACTGACAAAGTACACTGCTGAGGGAGCAGTAGGTGGGTCAGGAGAGGCTTGCCACACCATGTGGGTCACCTCCGGGGCAGGGATCGAACTCATGCTGAAGTGACTTTAGCTTCTTAGTGCTGTGCTTTAACCCACTGTGCCAACAGGGAAATGTCCCATTTCTTATCCCACTATCATACAAAGAGAAAAGTTTCATACTTTCAAATTAATTATTACCATAAAAGTAGATTTTAATGAAGGTTCTCCTTATTCCCTAAGTTTTACTAGCCTGATTATTTTTGATGATGTATATGATCAATAGTTATAAGGCTACTGGCTCTTATTTCTGTTCAATATTATCTTGAGTTGTAACTGATGACTTCTCCAACATTTTAAGATCTCAAAGTTTTGCCTTTGGATGATCCCCAAATAATTTAAACTGGTAAGCAAGCACTTTGGATAAAGAGAAATATATTCTGTGAGATTCATCTTGCCTGTCAGTCTAATTATATTTGACATAGACATCATGAACATTTTTTGTTCTCATATATTGACCACTACAGGCATTCAATACACATTTTAATGCACCTGCCATTTTTGCTACTGCAAAAAAATAATTAGACACAATCCCAAGAAACTCTCATCTTATTAATGGAGGAATTGACACATATCAAACTATTAGAATGCAATTGGATAATCACAATACTAGAAGTATATTAACATATCCTGAGGTCACAGGACAACTTTTTTTAAAACTCGCAGAGGGAGAATCATCTGAGTTGGCACTAGAATAATGAAAAAACGGGCATAAGTGATAGACAGATTTATGCTCAATGCATTATTTTGTCTCTTGTTTCATGATTAGATGAATTAATCTTTAATTTATAGGATGGAGCCACACAATATCAAATGGTTGAACTTAACATTAAAAACATCTTTAGTAAAGAGAAGAGAAGAGCACAAGGGACTATGGTGATAGTTCACGGGTGAGGAAGTGATAGGAGATTTGTGGGGATTTATTCATTTATTGCACAACAATGAATCACACATGTAAGAAAAATAAATAAAACTAAATTTAAAAAATCTTTAGATTCAGTGTATTATTCTTATAGTCTATATTCTCTTTAAATTTCCCAAAAATATCTACCAATTCACTTGACTGCCACTGAGTAGATTGATAATAATTCATTGTTAATCAATTAACATTAAGCCTACTATTAAGTTACTTGATTAATTTACCACTAAGTTGATAGTGTCAGGATGCCTACCTCCAAGGGGGACCAGTAACATGAACACTGTCTTTGAAGGCATGGGCACTCTTGTGTATGCCTTTTTAACTTATAGCATTTGTCTACATCTTCCTTTACACAAATCTATTTTAACTACTGCCTATTCCCTTCTAGTTGAACTATAACTGCAATTGAAATTTAGGGGGAGAAATGCTGCTTATAATTTACGCTGACCACTTCTCCATTTAATCTGGGTTAAAAGAATTTCTACAACAGTAGTAATGAATTTCTAAGATATTGTATCACTACCTGACCTGTCCTACCTGATACTAGGTATTGATGTGACATGGATCAGTAAACAATGTAATCTCCATTGTGTAGTTGACATTGATAGTTTCTGGTCAGCTGATAGATGATATGCTAGAATTATTCAGAAATCAAACCAGTTTTGAGATTCATGCTAACTATGCTGTGTATTCTCTTTTTACCACTGTCTAGACTGGTAAAATGAATTTGATTATCTCTAACTTCTTTTCTGATGGCCAATCAGTTCGTAAATGTCTATTGTCTAGAATCCTGAGTGGCATCTAACTTTCTTGTTCTTTGCTAATAAATGTTTCAGGTTCTTAAAATATGCTCAAATTTTTTCACACATTTGAAATAAACAGATAATTGAACAATAACTCAGATGGTTCTTCTGGACAACCTTACTTCATTTAACACAGGTTTATTTTGGATCTCTTCTTTACCATTATATTCCTTTAACTCAGGCAAGGGCTGTAAACACTGCTTTTCCCCTAATTTAGATCCTCATCCATTAGAGCTCATCCATTGGGCTTCTTCAATAGAAGGAAATTCATGTGAACAGAGTGGTTTGAACATTAAACACTGAATGTTCAGTGCAAATAAGTTTGCAGGTGTTTCCAGTTCTGGGAGGATTCTATTTGTATAGTGGCATAAAGAAAACAGACTGCAGTTGTATGAATGTCATCAGTATTACGTCAAGGGGGAAAAATCAATTTCACCCTAAAGCAAATCAAAAGATGAACCAAGCAATTTTTAAAGTAGGTGAAACTTAGCTTATTAATTGAATTGGGCATTATAATGTTCAATGTTTAAATAGCATATACTGGAATGAAAGTCTCTAAAAAATATATGAAAATTTCCTAAGAACTTTTGAATTTGCCCACATTTATTGTGGAATGTTTAAATTAAGGCACATCAGAGTTAGGTATTGGCACAGAACCATAATGCCTCTGTGTAGGGTTTCTCACACAGCTCTTCTGTTCCCTACAGAATCAGGAAGTCATGACAACTAAGAAACCAGTGATTTTGCTGTGAGTTCACAGAGTAGAAAACATATTTGTCTATCAACACACCTTTCCAATTTTTGAAGGAGAATTTTTCTTCAGGATATTCAGCATTATATTGAGCACTTGGCCAATGCAAATAAACAAAAATAAAACATATTCAAAATAAAATACGATGATGTTTTTAAATCAGCCAAAGTAACTTTTTTTCCTGCACCCTAGAAAATATGTCCACTTTTTAAACTTATACACAGCTGCATAGAACTGCCTAGGGTGTTAGCAACACATACAGCGATACTTTAACAGATAACGATCAACAGTCTACATAAAGGAAACTTGTTCTCTTCTTAAATCTGGGAGTGAACAACAAAAAATAGTAACTTCTATAAGAAAAAGACTATATATTGCCATTAGGATGATTGTCTCATAATTGTAGTCTCATCCATACATCTCAGTAAATGCTAAATCTCCCCTCAGAAGCCTGTCCTTTGCAGATATTTCTGTTTGATGGACTCATGAAAATCTCTTATCCAGTAGTAATAACAGCTAGTCTTTGTTGAGAAATTGAATATGGATTGTCCCAAACACATATGTATATCACTTCATTTAATTCTCACCCTACGACGTAGGTATGATAATAGCACATTTTTCAAATGAATAAATTGAGAAACAAAGTGCCTAAGTGAGAGGGCAAGGTCATACAACCAATAAATAGTAGAGAGTATATTAAAAGTCAGATTATCTGAGAGATAACTGTTACTTAGCAAGGAGGAAAAGTAGTCTTATAAAGCAAATGGAAAATTAAAGAGTTTCTCTCTTGCCTTATTAGTGCCATAATGGGATTTTTCCTATAAGATTATTCAAGAAAGCAGGAGATGCACCATAAAATCATATATAGAAAATTGGGGGAAGGGAACTCTCCCCAGGCAGTGACCTTTATTACTGAGATTTGATTTGGAAACCAATTTTTATAGCTCAGTTAAAACTGCTAAACCCAGGCACTTATATAATAGAAATGCTGACATGACCTTAATTCCAGAGGTGCAAAGGGTATAATTGAATTTAAGAACAATGTATCTCATCCATTAAGTCATTAAATAGATCGTAATGATCTGACACATTTGGTAAGTACGACATGAAAATGGTTAACAATGGTATGCAAATAAAATGAGTCTGCACTATTAGCTACTGTATTTTAAGTTGTGTTTGCCAAATATAACATTAAATTACAATACAGTCATTTAGAAAATGTTATGGCAATATATTTTAAATGTTTCTGAATATAATGCCAACATAAAGAATGGTAATTTAGAACTGCATGATCTTGCCAAGTGCCTATGTGTAATTCAGATAGTTTAAATTTACAGTTTTTAGAATTAAACTTACTCAGAAATATATCCTTTTGACCCAAATTCATAGAGTTGCCCCAACTCTATGAATTGAATCTGGCTGAAGAAAATATAATTGGCTGAAGAGGCCAATTAAATGCGAAAACAAGAACGTTTCTCCAAACAGATGTATATTTGCACCATTGACAAAAAAATACCCAATGTTTGGCATGATATAACCAAATGCATAAATCCAAGTGAAACCACAAGTTAAGCACAAATTCAGAGAATTTAATCAATATAGACATCCAGTCATACTCATTTTAGCTGATACAAAATAAAACAAAGAATCTCTCTCTTCTTCCTCAATGGCAGGGATAGAGAGCTTGATTTTCTTCTATTTATATTGTCTCAATTCTTCATTTAATCTGACTGGCTTGCAGGACCATTAATGAAGTGTTCTATCATTTCAGTATAATGGAGAATTTAGTAGCATAAAATATACTGACCCTCAATTCAACAATAATCAGAACTTTTGCTTATTTCATTTTCATATTAGAACTTTATATAAATGCTAATGTAGCAAGAAAGAGTTAATAAATAATAATATACCTAATATATTTTCCAGTAAAGAGCTGGCCACAATAGTTGCAAATATATTAAAATGACTGATTTCAGATTTATGTATAAACAGCAAGTCATATGTGCATTTATGCAAAAAGACAAATAATATAGTGAGATAAAAATTAAAAATGCCCCCAAATATCACTATCATAGTAAAATAGATATTTAAAAAATCAAGAGTTAAATGGAGTGCAAGTGATTCATTTAATGTGAAAATCAGTTGCAAAAATGACTCCAATTTTTACCTTCCTAACAGTGTATCTATACAACCTTTCCATAAAAATACAACACTACCACACTACCACATCCTGAACTGGACCATATTACAACTTCCTATGGCTTCCAGTATTTGGCAAATGTTATGGAGTGCCATTCTTAGGCAAGGCCTCAAAGAAATATAATGTAAATTCTCTTGCTTTCCTGCTCCTCTTTCTTTGCCATGAGAACAACTCTTACCCAATGCACTTATGAATGAAAAACCATGTGAAAGAGTCAAACTGTCCCAGATGGGACCATCTTAGCCAGTCCCCAGTTGACCCACCAACTGATCACAGTTGCGTAAGCAAGCATGACTAAGAACTGTTGAGTCTGAGATAGACTAGCAAAATCCACCCAGTTTTTGTAGAATTACAAAAAATAACAAATATTTCTATTAAGCCAATAAGAATTGGAGTAGCTTCTTATGCAGCAAAAGATAACTAATACAATTAGTGTTAGACAATATCTTGTAGCAAAATAATGCAAATACCATGGTTATCTCTAAATGTTAGATGACAGCTGAATTTACATTTAACATATTTTAAATGCATCGTGACAGACTGATGTGATAGATAAGACAATTATGACTATACTCATTTTCAAAACCAGAAAACAGAAAAAATTCAATCTTTGAGCCAGATAGTGTTAAGGAAAGGAAAGGGTAAGAATAGGCTAAGGAATAGAATCCAGTTTTTTTCTCTCTAATTCCATACCAGTTTTCCAATAACACTATGATCTTAACTGATTTCATGGTAAGTTTGGTTTAAGGATTAAAAAGTCATCATCCTCATACCCATGCTATTATGGCAAGTTCTGTCCACCTCATCAAAAAGATATCAATAAGATATCACTGTCTCCTAAAACCTACTAAAATAAAAAAATGAGAAAATTTCCAAAAGTCTACAAATAATACAATAGTAGTCATTGTTTTCATTGTTTAACTTTTATTGTTAAACTTTCATTGTTGAACCACCCATAATGTCTAGGCTTCATTGAGGAGAAACAGAAGCAGGGAGAAAATTCATCACTTTTGCTTTGGTGTCAACCTATGGACTACTTAATAAACCAATTAAATTAAAATGCAAAATGCACTAAGATAACCACTGAGCAATCAATGATAATTAAAAAAATCAATTTGTCTTCTGTAGTAATTAAATTTGTCCACTTAGATATAATTGATATTGTTCACAACTAATTATCCAAGGAAAGCCTCAGAGGGACTTTTAGAGACTAAAGGATTGAGCCAAAGATTCTTTCTAATTTGAAATTGGACTGAATGCCATGTTTTCTCAAAAACTGATTAAGTCTTCCCTAGAAACAAAGTATTGAACAAACTCTACTAGAGTCAGGAAATCAGTATTTCATTAGAGTCAGGTTAGCTACCATCTAGTACTCTCCATGTGGGCTAATCACTTAACCTCTGTGTTTCAGTGCACTCATGGTAGGTAATAACAGTATCTACACCTCATGGAATTATTGTAAGCATTAAGTAATATTGGTAAAGTATTTAGAACAGTAAGTCCTGCCTTAATGTCATCAATTTTCAGTACTACTGGTACTGGTTTAGAAAGAATGGTAGACCACTAACCACAAGTTTATTCCCTTTTTTTTTCTCACTTCTAACTACTTCTGTAGGCATTCTTTTTTTACATTCAAAGGTTATTTCTGCCCTATCCCATATTATGATATGTAATTGTACATCTTGGATTTAAAAATGCCTAAAATACGGGAATGGGAGGTTCACATTTTGCTATGTGGCATACCTGATTACAAGTTATTAAGCCAATCCTTCCCTCTCATATGCAATTCATTTCTCAGCACCAGTGGGAAGGAATAATAATAAGATAAAATACAGGATGATCTTATCATTGATGCTTAGCACTTGTATATTCACTTTAAAAGGTGGTAAAGCAATTTACAATTTACTGCAGCCTTCAGGCATCCTAAATGACAAGTTAGCAAGTTATATAGATATGATATCACCTATTTATTCTGGTACTCAGTGCAAAAATGTCAGGGAGATCCCTAGTTAGGTACACTAAATTACTGACTCCAGGGGCTGGAAAGTACACTAAGAAGATATTAGCTATTGAACCCATCCCCTAGATAAGAATCTATGGCCCGTATAGAAGCAAACCTTTCCAAATTCTAGAGAAAGCTATTAAACTATCTTCTACATTAAGATCCTCACTCTTCCAGGAAATTCTTTTCAAGGTATTCTGGCTTCAACTTAAGCACATTTGCTCTATCATTTGTTGGAATGAAAACAGCTGGTAAGCTTTCTGACCCATGCAGCATTGCTTTGAATTCTCTTCTTTATCCCAGACCTATATTTCTCAGTACCAAAATGACAGCCTTATCTGAATATTATCCACTTCCACTACAACCTATCTTTTCATATGAGATTAAATTAATAATATCCTATGCACTCTGGTTCTGAAAATGCAGGAATCATAAATCGAGGTTTGCAGTCCAGAAATGCTTTCTCCAAACTTCTGAAATATATCTATCAATTGAATAAGGGTGAAGGAAAAAAGAATAGTCCTCGAGTTAAATACTTCTCAGTGGTACTGACAATAATGGGCTAAAATATCTAGTCAGGGATCAGTATTTGAGCCATAAGGCCAGCAACAATTCATAATAGCACAGGTCATGGCACATTATAGCTTCCAAGAAAATGTAGACTTGAAACAATAGATGCATGAATGAAACACAATCAAAAACAAACTCCTAGACTTCTAAATATATTCATTAACTAAGGAATTCTGGCATAAAGAAAATGGAAATCACCTCATGTTTTGTCTAAGGAAAACCAGATGTTGGTTTTTGATGGCACTATGAAGGCATACGAAGTATCTGTTTTAAAATGGCAGATTGATCACATTGTCTATAACCATTTCCCCAGTGTTACTAAAATTCACATTTATTAATAGAAATACTGCTAGAAAAGGAGCCAGTATCAAACCAGAAGTGCCAGAAATACTAGAAGAAACAGTAGGAAAATACTGAATAGGGGAAATAATAATGAGAAATAAAATAAAAATATTCCTTCTACTTTTGTATACATTGAATATTTTCAATAAAAATGAAACATTTTTTTTAAATCACTGAGCTCTAAGCAGAATAAATGAAATTTAGTGTCCAAGATTTTCCACTATGAAAGGCTGACTGTCTTCAAATAATGCATGGTACACATGATACTGAATTATAATACAATTAAAGCACCATACTGATAAAATTCCTTTAAAGTTGAAAAACAACAAAGTCCAAGAAGTCTACATAACTTGAAAAGGTAAATTGAATCTTAATCTCCTATATAAAAAGATGAGTGAAAAAGAATAGCTAATTTGATGGAAAATGTAATTTTAAAGACATTAACTGATAAAATTCAATACATTGAAGTAATGATATTATAAAATGCATATTTACAAAGATTTTTTTTTAATGGGGGAATCATTAGAACAGAACTAAGGGAACAGAATCCTTCTCTAAAGCTTAACTTGACAAAATAGAGCCCATCCAGGTGAATGTGGATTTCAGATAAATAAATCATCTTTTTAGTGTAATTATGTCCCCAGAATTTTTATTTGCTAAATACAGCAATGTTGCTTCTAATCTTTTAGCATGCTTCTCCCCCAGCTTTATTGAGATAGAAATGACATATAATATTATATAAGTTTGTGCTATACAAAATATGATGCTTTAGAATACATATATATTGTGAATGCTTTGGCTTGTTTTATAGTTGGTTTTTTTCTTTCTTTCTTTCTTTACCACCATGTGACTGCCTAAAGTGTTATCCATATGGTACTTCATTAAAGCAACTATTATTTAAAGTCTCTCATGTTAAGAAGTTGAGGAGATTTCTAGTGTTATCACCTAAGAGATGGCAGTTCTGGTCCAGCTATTTAATTTTGAGACCTCAAAATAACAGCAGAAAAATTATCCCCCAGAGAACGAGGAACCTGGAAAGTGTTTTTGACAGATGCACCACATCCTTCCACCAGCAAATGCTGCTACTTTGTTCTCTTCCTCGCCTTTTCCTTTACAATAACATACAAATTGTATTAATCACCCAGATAGTGCCGGTGGTGAGTGGGTTTGATGAGGGCTCCACTGGACTGACTGAGATGACTCTATCAGTTGCATGACTCAAGGTGGGAAAAATGGAAACCAGAATGCAGTCCCTTAACCCAACCAGAACCCTTTAGAGATTACCCTATTTGTCTGTCTCCACTACTATGCACTCACATTTGCATTATTTGTAAAGGACTTTCCTACACTGCCCTTTACTGGTCAGATACATTACAAGAAATAAAGAGGTTAAGCAACTGTCCAAAAGCTACACACCTGAGTAAACCTATACTTCTGTTTCTCATGCTGGACTTCTTGGAATAATTTGGATAAGGCTGAGCTTTGCTAACATTAGGAAATCTATCCCCCACACTTCCTGTGAACTGATCACAGTTCCAGTAATTAGTTCCAGCCGTAACCTTAGATCCTTCTAAGTGAAGGACTCACTATGCACACAACCTCAGATTCTCTACACAACCTCAGTCCTCAATACATGCTCATTCAGTCCTCAATACATATTTAATTAACTTTGGGCTAGCTATAACAGAACATTAGCAGACAAAACAAAAAGTTCCTATTCATTGAGCCCACAGGTTAGGGGAAAACAGGAAATTAAAAATAAGTAACAATTCAAAGGTAACAAATGCTATTGTACAGAGTTCTCAGACTATATACTCTCTAATCTCTGGAAAGGGATGCTTAAATTGAGACTTGTAGGACTACTAATAACATAAGTGAAGGGAAAGAGAGTGAGAGAGAGCAGATGAGTACTCCAGCAATGAAACTAGATGTGCCAAGACCTAGAAGGGAGAGTAGGTGATGTGGAGATGATATGAGAGACAGGGTAGAATCAAAGAATGGGCATATGTGAACCAGGCCTATGATCTTCTGCCTATTCAAACAAATATTTACATATTTACTTCAAGGAGAATTTGGCTGGCCTAGAGAAACAGTAGTGAGGGAGAATCCTGGTGACCCCTTAGTTACTCCTATTTGGTCCTGAGGTGCTAAAGGGGGACACAATTTGGTGCCTAGCCTCCCAATCAACAAAAGGCCTGCACCAACTAGGATCTGTCCTCCTATGAAGCAGTTTAATGACCATCTGTTCTGTTGTTATTGAAGCAAACTCATTTAGGGATTCATCACCTCTTCTCACTCTTTTCAACTATTCTTTTTGAGGAGTTCTACTAAAAACAACTTCCTCCATCTTGGTACCTTTACATTCTTTCTGATTCTGACCTTACAGAGTTTCTAGCACTTCTCAGTCCAGAGGCTGAGTTCAGGTTCCCACGTGGGAGTAGCAGTGTGTGGAATGGAGGTCCTCCACTACCCTATCTGGCCAATCAAGGAGACTTTCTACAATACAAATTCCTTGGTCCCATTCCTAATCTACTGTCAGAATTTCTAGGGATACCATTAGGAATTTATATTTCCAAAATTTTTCTTGAGTCAATCAGGTGTCAGACAATTTTGTAAAATGTGTAGATTTCAGGCCCTCCCTGGTGGCGCAGCGGGTTAAAGCACAGCACTGAGAATCTAAAGCTGCTTCCGCATGAGTTCGATTCCCGCCTGCCGCGCGGAGGTGACCACATGGTGTGGCAGACCTCTCCTGACCCGCCCGCTGCTCCCCTCAGCAGTGTACTTCGTCGATCTGCCTGTTCTGCTCCCCACTCTGTCCCTGGTGAATCCTCTCACCCTCCACATCTCTGGCCTGTACCCCAGTTCTGTATGCACGAATAAATAAATCTTTAAAAAAAAAATGTGTAGATTTCAGAGCCAGTAAAACCTGAACTGAAACTCTGACTCCAGCATTAGGTGGGTATGTGGATAACTTTTTTTTTTTTTGACTCTACGATCTTCAGTTTCTACAGTTAGAAAAGAAGAAGGAGGAGAAGGAAATAACAGATTTACCTCAAATTACTGGAAGATTAAATGAACGAAATCATGACTAGCAGCTACCTTACATAACAGTCCATAAATAATAGTAGTCATTTAACTTACTTTACCTTACTTTATCAGATCACCAAACTAATTCTGTACCTACTTGGTTTTTTTAATATATATATATATATACATATTTACCTTATATGGTTCTTTTGCAAATTTAGAGTTGACAGTAATTTATTGTTGAATATTTTTAGTTTATTAATGTATTTTCTATAAAGCAAGCACCTAAAATTATTTGATAGAAGAGGTTTACCTTATTCCTATTTTTTTGTTTTCAAACTTCTTTGTTGAAGTAACATTGTTATATCAGTTTCAGGTATGCATCATTACCAAGCAGTAGCTGTATATACTATAGTAATTTCACTGCTAAAATCCTTCCCCATATAATGAACCCCTTTAATCCCATTTACTCATTCCCACCTCCCTTCCCTTTTGGTGACCACTAATTATTTCTTACAGCCTGAGAGTGTATTTTTGTTTTATTTGGCTCATTCATTTTGTTTCTTTGCTTTTCTTCACCTAGAACCTACATTATCACTCCTCCAACCTAACTGTACCTTCCATAAGGAACAATAAGAGTGGCCTCACCTGTTGAGAAGAGGGACTAAAAGTGAAGCCACAGGGAGGAAAAAGAACCTGTCTGCACATTTCCCATCCCAACCTGGGACCCCAGCACAAGCCAAAGACTTTTACAAAGGACTAGCCCACCCCTCCTGAATGACTAGATAAAGATACTGTGGAATGATTGGGGTTGATTTGGCTTTTTGTTGGAAACCAGGGCTAGCACATAGAAGTAGTCCTAAGTGGAAGTGACACACACACCATGTTCCTCTAAGGACTGGGAAGATCACTTCCAGGCCCACTCTTTGATAGGAAAAGTGTCGTACATGGAAACATACAGCAAATATTTCCTTTAACATAAATACTTGAATTATTTAACCCATGTCTTTCAGAATTCAGAGGGTTTTTTTTTAAATATTATTTCCATTCACATTTTATGAATTAGGTTAGAGCTCATTGACTATTGAGTATTTTCCCCTTAAAGTAAAATTAGTACATATTCATTAAACACAATTGAGAAAATACTAAAAATACTACATAAGGGAGGCCTTCCCTGGTGGCGCAGTGGGTTAAAGCACAGCACTGGGAATCTAAAGACACTTCCTCATGAGTTCGATTCCCACCTGCCCCGGAGGTGACCACATGGCGCGGCAGACCTCTCCTGAACCACCCGCTGCTCCCCTCAGCAGTGTACTTCATCGATCTGCCTGTTCTGCTCCCCACTCTGTCTCTGGTGAAGCCTCTCACCGCCCCTGAGCCTCTGACCTGTACCCCAGTTCTGTATGCACAAATAAATAAATCATAAAAAAAAATACTACATAGGGGAAAAAAGTTAAAATAATCTTGACTACCACCTAGAAATAAGAAAATTAGCCCTCCCTGCTGGAGTAATGGGTTAGGATGCAGCACTGCAAGCTGGCCACAGCCACTTCACACAAGTTCGATCCCCAGCCCCAGGAGGTGACCCACATGGTGCAACAGATCTTTCTGACCCCCCTCAGCAATGTATTTCATCCATCTGCCTGTTCTGCTCCCACTCTGTCTCTGGTGAATCCTCTCACCACTCCTGCACCTCTGGTCTGTACCCCAGTTCTGTATGCATAAATCAATAAATCTTAAAAAAAGAAATAAGAAAATTAACATTTTGATGTACCTGTATCAACTATTGTATAAAATTAGCATAATTCAATATACAGTTCTGAATCATGCTTTTTTCACTTTATATTGTGAATTTTTAGCACATTGCTATAAATTCTCAAAACTATAATTTTTAATGTTGACAATATCATTGCATATAAGTATGCCATAATCCATCAACCAATTGCTGGAGTTTGGGTTTTTCCTCCATTTCTTATAGTAAATATTAAGATCTGGCTTTCTTATTTCCAGCTTACTCTGGGAAAACTGACTTACAGATATTAAATGACTCACTGGAGAGCTGGAACTGGAATAAAAATTCTGCATTCTGGTCTAATCCTCTTTTTCATAGACTATAAATATTAATTTGTTTTAATATTATTAATTGAGGCTTAGACCATACTTGCCACTTCAATATCTTTTATTTCCTGAATTCATTTTTAAAGTGAGCTGACAGTATAGCACAGCATTAATGGAGTTTATATAAAATGCCAAATTGGGGATAAATGGGAGTAATTCAGTATCCTCCCTTCTTCATTTCTACCTTTCCTCATGCATTCACTTCCCCAACTGTATCACCTAATACTGATAAAGTCACTTCTGGTTTCGTTCACAAGAAAAGATCATTTCTCTGGTGCTCAGCAGCCCCACTAACCACCAGCCTCTACATAGTAGTACTTTCCCTCTCTTTCTTCACCTGACTTCCCACCCCTTTTCTCCTCCTCTTCCCCATCCCACACAGATTACTGGGATTTTTTTTTTTTTTTTTTCAATAGAAACCATTGGCATGGCTCTCCCTGGTGGCACAATGGGTTAGGATGCAGCACTGCAAGCTAGCTGCAGCCACTTCAGTGAGTTTGATCCCCAGCCCCTAAGATGACCCACATGGTGTGGCAGACCTCTCCTGACCTGCCTGCTGCTCCCCTCAGCAGTGTTTTTCGTTGATCTGCCTGTTCTGCTCCACTTTGTCTCTGGTGAATCCTCTCACTGCCCTTGCACCCCAGTTCTGTATGCATAAATAAATAAATCTTAAAAGAAAGAAACCATTGTCATGTGCCATTCTGTTCTGTTTTATCAATGAAAATATATACTTGTAGTAAGCTGTGCTCATCCTTCTTAAATGTTACTTGCAACTATACTTCAAAGGGATTCAGCAGTAGGTCATAGAAAATAAAGGGCCTGAGAACCTGGAAGTCCAAATTCCCAGTGTGAGGCTGAGCTATATTACTAACCTACAGTCTGATCTCTGTGGACTCATTCCATTTTTATTAGAGGATATTGAAAAGTCTTTCCAGTTCCCACAAGGCATACTTTATAACAGTAATAGTCTTTTAAATGCTCTTTTAGAACATCTCTGAATCCTCAGAAGGAGGGTAGAATGTGGGGGACTATGGTGATGGTGGGGGGGAGTAAAATGAACAATGATGTAAATAGATATATAAATAATAATAATAACCAAAAAAAAAAAAAAAAGAATATCTCTGGATCCTCTGTTTAAAAAAAGAACTTGTTTAAGGTGGCTTCTTTCTGGCCACTAAACATCTTTGACTTCATTTCTTATGCAGACGCCTCTCCATCCTAGAGCAGTTTTGTCAAAAGTATAGTTCTTTATCCATTCAAACAGGACTTCTTTCCTAGGTACTATACTTTAGAGGCCCCATACTGGCTCCCCTCTGGACCTCTCAGCTCAACATGATTATGGGTCTGTGAAGACAAGGGGATTTGCCCAATTAGAACTTCCTCTCCCTCTTCTAAACTGAGTATGTTTTCTACCCAGGAAATTCAGAATTGTCAGCTCACAAAGTCCTGTGTCTGCTTCCAGGACCATCTTAGGTTTTATTTTTCTGTGCTTTTTAAGGACAAACTATATTATAACCCAAAGTACATTCAGGAGGTGGCTATCTGAGGAATTTATGTTTGGACTTATGACTAGAGCTTGGATATGTATGGTGGAGACTACATTCTATTACACAAATGACTTTAAGGTCAATATGAACAGAAGGGTAGGTGATCCATTAGAGGAGATGATGGAGACACCATATGCACATTCATCTCTGGTTCACAAATATTAAGTATGAGCCTGTTTATGAGGTACACTCTCTTGCAAAGAGAGGCATACAGGACAAAAAGAACGGTTTTTCAAAAATGCCATGAGTTATTTGTGGTTGCACAGAAGTACTCACAGACTGAACTAGAAAGAGCCTAGGAAGTCAGAAACTCTTCATTTTAGCTCTAGCTAGAGGCAAATTCTAGACACAACAGTAACTTATAATTTCTTTTCTTGTCTCTATTTGCCAAAATAGAATTATGTTCTTGCGGATATAGAGTGATATATTAACAGCAATGACAATAGATTATTGAGCCTAACTTGATCCCCACATTGACATTATTTTTCTCTACTTATATTGGTCCACTTTCTCTCAGTTCACTAAAATAAAGTTTACTGGGTAAATCAAAGCAATTTCTTGATGTTGATCTAGCAGCCCACAATTAACTAATACATCGGAGGCCAAAGTTGTAATAAATGGACTGTTAAAAAGCTACAACCCTCATTGAACTATTTCTCATATCACAGAGCTTTTTGGGATTAAGAAGAATGGGTTTTGTAAATTTATTTCTATAAATTATAACTATATATTTCAAAATAACCAAGATGGAAAAGTGTGTGTCCTTTAAAATGATTGTATAGTTGTAGTTCTATACAAGTCAGAAAATTAGCTTGGGAAAATTTTACCCAGTTTACAAATTAGCTGGATGATATTGAACAAGTTATTTACCCTCTTGGGGACTCAATTTTTTAACTGTAAAATGAGGGGGTTGGATTAAAGGGTCTCTAAGGTTTCCTAAAAATCTAAGGTTTTATGATTGCCTATGATTTTATAAGCAGTTGTGCCTAGAGCTATTTAGCAGAGTAAATTGCAGAATGTGAAAACCTTTAGGACTTAGCAAAGAAATGAAAAGACCATTCATCAGGAAATGGGGTCAAGTTAGAGAGCAAAGAGTGTAGTTGCCTGAGCAACTTGAGTTTGAAAAGAAATTATTACAGAGTTAATGATAGTCCTATGTTAGCCAAGGACAAAAAAAGAAAGTTCCATCTTTTCCTGTTGCTGTCCTAAAAAGAGAAATCATAAGATAACAACTAAACTTTATAGAACAAAGTAAGTTATAATAAAACAAACAAACACATAAAATACCTGATAATAGGTTAATTTTAGGTGTATCTGCCACAAATTCTTTTCCAAGTGTTTTAGTCAAAATCTTAAAGTTTGAATGTCAGCTCTCCAGGGTACTTCAGGGGCTAACTAGTGTATACTAATTTTCTCCCCCTTTCATTAAAAAAAAAACAAACAAACAAAAACCTTCTCCACAAGTCCTATGGGCATGAGAAAGGTGAAAATAAGAAGAAAGCTGTCCGGATTTTTAATTACTGGCTCCCTCCCGCTTACACCCTCTTATGTATTATATGTCAATTCTATTCATACCTTCCTATACTGTCAGTCATGTTTGTCTTAAAAATGAAGGTCTGGGGCCCTCCCTGGTGGAGGACTTTGTCAGTCGCTTGTTCTGCTCCCCACTATGTCTCTGGTGAATACTCTCACCATCTCTGCTCCTCTAGCCTGTACCCCAGTTCTGTATGCACAAATAAATAAATCTTTTTTAAAAATGAAGATCTGGCTTGGGATTGGAAGCTGATATCAATCCCCCCCCCAAGAAATCTATCAATAATAATAAGAGAAAAAATAAACATTCAAATTGTGAAACTAAATCACAAATCAACAGACAAAAATGTGAAACTACTTGATCAGGGTTTTCAATCCATGACTCTAGTCAAACTATTCTAGAGGATATGGAGACACCAGAAAGTGTGGCCCTTTAGTTCCTATACTAGCCAAACTACAGTTTGCCTTGGACATTTAACCACAGTAAGAGAAACAAATTTCATACCCCACAGACTTTGTGCTTGAACAGAATGCAGGAAATTGCGGGAATGGTATGGGAAGGAAACAGTGACAAAAGACATTTTGCAAAATCTCACATATGGCTAATTAGCACTTCAAAACATAAAAATTGGCTGCATTTCTGATAGTTCCAATATTAAAATTTGAAAATGTGGGTCATAAATACATATATATATATATATATTATCACTTAACTTCCAATTATTTGTGTGTGTGTTTAAAAAGTCAAATGTTTCCCGACACTAGACAATTTTTATGATGCTTTTTACTGAAATTTAACTCAATTTCTTCTGTTTTTGCAAATCTCCTCTTTCTGTTAGAAAGAACATACTACCAGCTATCTAAGAAATAAGCACTCAGTATCTATTTTCTTTCAACCTAAACACAATATCATTTCTCATTAGGCATTTTTATGTTTGAAGTAACTTCAGTAATATTTGAGTTTTTGGAAACTTTCATGAAATACTATCTCTTAAGATATTCTGAAGAACAATCACAGTGCCTATAACACCATGTGATTTCATTTAACAAACTCCTGTATAAGACTTATTTGTGTGCCAGGTCCTGGAAGTTCTTTACAAATATCAATCTTTCATTTTTCATAACAACACTACAAACTAGGCATTATCATCAGCAGCAGCAGCAGCATCACCGTCTAAGAAGAAGCTAAGGGAAAGGGAGCTTAAGTTATTTGCTCAAGGCCAGCAACCAGCAAGTGACAGCAACAGGGTGTATGGCTATAGAGTCCATGCTCCTCTCCAAGGAAATGTCTGAGGTAGAGGTGGAAGCAGAGAGAAAATATCCTGGATGTCAGAGTTGTTTAGCATGAAATTTCTCTAGTTTGGTAATACAACTTTAACTTCCAGCAACCTCTACCTGTGTAATCTGGAAATTCTTTCTCAAGTCTCTGCCTCTCAGATGTTCATACAATAAAAGAAAGGAAGAAATGAACACCAAAGAATTATTTTAAGAGTAACCACAGGAATGCCATTGTTTAAGAAGCTAAGATCAATCAACTAAAGGAGATAACCGCAAGGTATTAATGGATAAATCATCTTATATTTGCATAAAAATAAAATTATGGCCCTCCCTGGTGGCACAGCGGTTAAAGCACAGCACTGAGAAGCTAAAGCCACTTCCGCATGAGCATGAGTTCGATTCCCGCCTGCCCTGGAGGTGACCACATGGCGCGGCAGACCTCTCCTGACCCGCCCGCTGCTCCCCTCAGCAGTGTACTTCGACCATCTGCCTGTTCTGCTCCCCACTCTGTCTCTGGTGAGGTCTCTCGCCGCTCCTGAGCCTCTGGCCTGTACCCCAGCTCTGTCTGCATAAATAAATCTTTTAAAAAAATAATAAAATTATATTGGTGTATATTTAGGCTTATTTTAATGACCTCTCTTTCAGATAAAAGAGGTTTTAGTTCTTATAAACTATTTCCTTGCCCAAGGACCTAGAAAGTAAGGCTCTTTAAGTACTTTAAGTACAACTAAGAAGTAGTATAAACAAATAAATTTGAAGGATTGTTTGTATTAATAAAAAATTAAAATGAATTAATTTATCCATTAGTAGGAGAATGGTTAAATAACATTCAGGCCAACTTCTTAAGAGTGATTATGGCTGGAGAATGTGCTAAAGGGGGAGGGGAGTGCTGGTGAAATAAACAAATTTTTACTTTATAAATTTCCACTTGCTTGTGATAGGTCAAATCCACTAAATGGACATGAGTTCAAGCACATGTAAACATAAGGAAACCTTTAAACATTAAAAGTTTGAGAAATTTTCTTAATGCTATTTATTTTGAGGCTTTATTTTTAGGAAATACCTTCCTAAAATTGGTAAATCAATAGTAATGCAGTCTATAGCAATAGACTAGTAAATGCAACAATCTATAGTAATAGAATACTATGTATTCTTTTAAGAAACTAAGATACACACTAGATGGACCATCAACACATTTCAGAGGCTGGCAAAGTGGTGTGCCAAAAACAATACTGCAGTGAGACCTGTCTAGATTCTATCAGACCTGACTGAGAGCTACAGCCACTTAACACATACAAGTCCCTGTCTGCGTCTCTTAAAAAAATAATAATAGCAACTGTAATTCAAAAAAAAAAAATAAGAGAACAGGGCCCTCCCTGGTAGCACAATGGGCTAAAGTGCAGCACTGTGAAGCTAGCTGTACTGCCTTAGCCATGAGTTAGATCCCCAGCCAGGGAGCAAACCCACATGACACAGTAGACTTCTGCCTGGTCCAATGCTCCCCTCAGCAGTACTTCATCAATCTGCCTGTTCTGCTCCCCATTTTGTCTCTGGTGAATCCTCTCACCCTCACACGCTTCTGGTCTGGCCTGGCCTGTCTCACAGTTCTGTATGCATAAATAAACAAATCTTTAAAAAAAAAAAAAAAAGAAGTAAGAGAACAGTATCTCTCTTGGTTAACTGACAATGAAATATATCTCCATCACTCACAAAAGCCACAAGAAGCTTACTAAGCAATGCCAAAGATGACATCTGAAACAGCTATTAGTGTCCTTTCCTTGCCCCCAGCATGTGCTTCCCCTGCCTTCTAGCTCCATTTGCATGTCACTTTGTGTAGTCATGGGCGGCATTAGGATTAGTCTTTCATCTGTCTCTGCTCCTTCCCCAGCATTTCTCCTCTCTTAGGTGTGAGAGAAATCCCAACCCAAGGCTGTGCACTGCGATGAGAACAATCATTCTCAAACATAGTTTACCTAACTAAATCATCCCCATTGAAACTTTGTTTTTAAAGATTTATTTATTTATATATACAAAATTGGGGTATAGGCCAGAGGTGCAGGAGCACTGAGAGGATTCACCAGAGACAGAGTGGGAAGCAGAACAAGCAGACTGATGACATACACTACTGAAGGGAGCAGTGGGTGAGACAGGAGAGGTCTGCTGTGCCATGTAGGTCAGCTCCCCTGCTGGGCTCAAACTGCTGAAGCAGGGACCACAGCTTCACAGTGCAATGCTTTAACCAGTTGTGCAGCCAGAGAGGGCCCCCTTTGAAAGTCTTGATAACAGATACCCAAATCCATACTCTTAACACTGCTGAGGGGAGCCTTTTTTGCCCAGGATCTTGGTCCATCTTCCCCAGCCTCATCCCCTGCCTTCCAATTCCCAATCAATTCCCCACATGCAAAATCTTTGACCCACAGGGAAACAACCCAGTTCAGTAGATGGAGGGCTATATTCACTTAGCTGAAGCCCTAGAGGTAAGAGGTATTTCAGAATTCATAACTTTTTAGATTTTAGACAGGTAATCGCCATACATACCTATAAACTATACAGCAATCCAAAAAATCTAAGGCATTAACTTATTGTCACACACATAAATATTTCTGCAGCAAACGTGTAATATTCAAAGTAAGTGTGATATGGATGAAAACAGCCTCAGGTAGAGCCATAAAGACACTTCTCTTGGCCGAAAAATATGCATTACTCAGTCTTTTCTATCTGCTCTGTGCCTGGAAACTGGTCTGCCTGGACAGTTTATACCCATTGTTCCCATATTTCTGATGTTGTTCAGGGAATGGGAGCCCAGTTTAGAGTATTTCCCTCTCCTAAAATGCAGCCATCTGTACTTGTTGCTCTTTAGGCAGTCTTCTTCCTTGGCTCTTTTGTTCTGGCTTCCAAAACCACTCCCTCATGTTGTCTCCTTGAGTGTAAGGATCAAAACAGCCCTGGTGTCCCTAAAACCAGGCCACTGTCCCACTATCACACTGCTGCCCCACTACACATAACTCCCTTGGGCCAGTATTCTCCCCACACCTTTGTAAGTCAGATCCACTGGATCCTCTTCTGGCCATCCCACTTTGAGTCTGACCTCTGTGTCCCAGTGGGTCCCTGACAGATACAGCAAATCAATTTCAGAGTGCGTCAAGTTTTGTGGACCAATCAGTTGAAAACCTAGTTTTTATAATTTTTGGATTTTAGAATTACATATAAGACACTACAAGCCTATACTCTAATGTTGCTTTAATACCAACAATGCCCTTCTAATTAACTAACTTCAAAGTAGTCTTTAAATAACATCTGTCTGCTGAATTCAGGAATGAACTATCCACTGACCAATCCTCTACAGACAACCCTGACACAAGCTATGCGACGGCTATCGTCTGACAGATTCCGGGTAGCTCGGGAAAAGCTCTGAAAGATCAGACTTTCCATGCTAACTTATGTTATGACCTCCCTTTTTTGTATAATCGTAATATCAAAATATTCTGAGCAACTTTCAGCCTACAATTGGATTGCCTCAGCTGCATAAGGCCTGCCTGCCCTGACAAGCAAGCACTGCACCAGGGTGAGAAATTCCTCTGAAGTCAAAAGTGACTTAACAACTGGCTGATCAATAAAAACAAAAAGGCTGTTTCTGCAAAGTCTCTCACTGCCGGATGGATGAGGAAAACCCAAATTTTATTCTGCTATCTCACCTAGCCTCCTATTCAGCTTCTACAGAATTACTCAAACTTCCTACTGTCTGGCTTTAAATATGGAAATTCATCCAGGTTGCCTGTTTTAGAGCTAGTCAAGTTTACCTGCTACACTTCAAAGCAATCCACAAAAGTCTTTCTGGCTATTCTTTCAGGATTCTACTATCTAGTCTTTAGATAAGCAAATTCACCTACGTCTCCTATTCAGAGCAAATTATGCCTAGACCTCAAGGAAACTTACTTAAAACCTTTTAGCAAGTTTCTTCAAAGTAGGAAACTTACTTAAAACCTTTTAGCGAGTTTCTTGATTAGCAAGAAATTTCCTCTTCCTGCGACCCCAGACCATTTTCTTAGAAAAAAGGTGATTGTGATCTTAACCCCTTTCGTATGCTAATGCCATCCCCCTGCCTGCTGGAAATGTATAAAATAAACCTCTGCTGAAGGCAGAGCAGGAAGATTTGCAACCAACTCCGATTCCCGTGTCTTCCTCACTCCCGCCTCTCCCCCTCTTGGAATCTCTGCACTCCGACGCCTTCCCATCTTAGGGTCCTGCCTGTGTTGCCTCCAGACACCTCAAAAGTTGGAGCTGGTCTCCGACACAACCACAATCTAACAGTCTTAGACACCTATAAATTCCCAGAAACTGCCTTGGAAAACATATGTGACTATGAGGTTTGAAGGGAAAACCCCAGCTGGGGAAGCAGTAGACATAAGTACTGTTATTGTACCATATGTTGAATACATGTGGATGAAAGGTTTCGTATTTCTTAATGTTGCTTTGTGATTCAAAAAACAATAGTTCAGTATAGTTATAATGACTAAAGTGTAGTGGTTTTTAAGCTTTTGATCACCCTCACATGTCAAAGACTTACAGACAAAACCTAAATAGAAGTTTTTGAAAAATACTCATCTTTACTATATACATCTATACTATATACTGTACCATTTTCTAGTCTTTTGTAATTAATATTGCTTTTAAAAATATTCATCATTTTGACAAAAGGGCCATGTCATGCACAGTGTGAAAGACACCAAAGCTGACATTGTTCACTGAGAATTGATCCTACACATTGTCAAAAAAAAATGTTAATTAAAATTGTAACCACAGTTTAATACATTTTTTGTTATTTACACTGCCATGTCTTTTTGTTTTTTGGCTTTTTTCCCCAGCATTTTCAGGGACCTGCTCTCCTGAGCAGGGGCAAGAGTTCCTGTCCGAAAGTTGGATGACATCTGGCTAGAACCACAGGATGTGTGCTGAGACAGAAACCAGAGCAGCCGGCAATCTGGGAGTTGGGATGTCATGGCCAATTTCGGATATTTGGTCACCTTATCTGAGAGTATATGTAAACTCACTTTTTTCCATCTCTCAGAAGGCAGCTTTATTGTGTAATTTTAAAAGAATTTTTGCTGTGTTGTTTAATGATTTTTGGTTAATTTTAAAGAGGGCTTTATGAAATGTGAGCTGGTGCCAGGAAAATGTGGCTCAATCATTGCTTCCCTAGAGAAAATAGCATTGTCTTTAATAATAGAACCTTGCAAAGTGTCTGTATTTCTTCTAGGACTTAAAAATTAAAGCAAAATTTTTTAGTATATACACACACACTAAATTATACATGGTCTGTAAAAGGGCAAAAATTGTTCTAGTTATACTTTTCTTTGAATCTAACAGATAATAATTTAGCACCTTTGAAAGAAAAAAAGTTATTTATGTTGATATTGTATCATTTAGGGTTAACACTGGTTACATGTGACAGCAATCCAAAATAGTGGCATTTAAAGTAAGATAGTATTTATCTGTCTTATAAAGAGCAGAAGGTAAGTAATCCAGAACTGGCATGGGTCCCTGATGTCAAAGGACCAGGATTCTTTTGTGCTGCTTTCTACTGAGAATCATGCCAATGTCTACAAACTTGTGTCAGCGACAAGGAAGGGGGAAGAGAAATGTTAGCCCCCCTTCTTTTAAAGATATGTCAGAAAATGGCATATTCTGTGCCCCCTTATAGCCCATTAAACAGAATGTAATCACATGGCTGTACTTAGTTGCATGGAAGTCTGGGAAATGTATTTAATATGCCAATAGGCCATGTACCCAGCTAAAAAGTAGAAAGTCTCTTACTAGGAAGATAGCAAGGGCTATCTTCAGATCTCGGAGAAAATGAGCAATTTACCCCACAAATATATGTGATCTATGATTGATAACCCTCTTTGCAACTTTTAACTTTCCTTCTCAAATAGTCAGCCTTCTCCCCATTCTTCTATTCTAGGGTTAAAGGGAATTAAAAGAACACTAATCTATTCTGTTGATTTTGTTGTCCCTTTAGAACAGAGCTTGCCATGACCACATAGCTTGTGGATGGATGGAACTAGAGTGAAGCAAATGCCAACTCCAAGACTGGGAAAAGGCCATGTTGGAATTCTTGATCATTTCTCAACACAGACCCCTGCGGTGTCATTTGACAGACCTCTTTTATCTCACCCAATGCTCCCCTCAGCAGTGTATTTCAGTAGATCTGCCTATTCTTTCAGTAGATCTGCCTACTCTGTCTCGTTTTACAGGGTCCCATAAATTATATAGCCAGTCCTAACCATTAGATATGAGGACTGAGGGGAGAAAGGCTCAGGATTATACTTAGGATTTTCGTTTAAAGGACTAATGAGTGCATTTGGAAGTGCAATTTGGGAAAGAAATCAAGAATAGTGAATATGTTAACTTAGAGCTGCACCTTAGACATTGTGGTAAGAGATCTGTCGATTGCTTCCACAACACTCATTCCCTCTTCCTAATTCTTACCTAGAATCCATTTCATTTCTTAATGGTTCTGTATGATCCAGAAAACAATTGGTATTGTTCAATTAAGAAATGGAGACAGGGCCTCCCTGGTGGCTCAGGGGTCAAAGACACAGCTCTATCAAGCTATCGCCAGTTCAATCCTTGCCAGAGAGCTGATCCATATGGCACAACAGACCTCTCCTGTCTCAACTGCTGCTCCCTTCAGCAGTGTATTTCAGTAGATCTGCAAATTCTGTTCCCCACTCTATCTCTGGAGAATCCTCTTACCCCCTACACCTCTGGCCTATACCCCAGTTCTTACATGTACAAATAAATCTTTTTAAAAAATGGAGATGGCAGGCTCCCCCTGGTGGCACAATGGGTTAAGGCATCACATTATGAAGCACTCCAAAGCCACTGCAGCACAAGTTTGATCCCCGGCCAGGAAGCTTACCCACATGGCGTGGCAAACCTTTTCTGACCCACCCGCTGCTACCCTCAGCAGTGTACTTTGTCAGTCTGCCTGTTGTGCTCCCCATTCTTTCTCTGGTGAATCCCTTCACCTACCACACCTCTAGCCTGTACCCCAGTTCTGTAAGCATAAATAAATAAATCTTTTTAAAAAATGGAGATTGCTATCTAGATAGATAGAGAGATCTATCGATCTCCACTATGATTTCTAAGGCTGTACACAATCTGACCCTATTAAACTACAGCTCAATAATAAGGCAGAATTTTATCTTCAAGTGGGACTAGCACTGCAATCTGGGAAATACCATTCAGCAAGACATTTAAGTGCTTATATTTCTATTTGTGGTAGGGCTTTGGCCTTACACAACTCTAGAACATAATTAAGCCTCAGGTTGGTACTTAGACGAGGTGATGAGTGTAAAGAAGGAGATGTGATAGTCAACTGAAACCTGTGAAGATAAATGCAACTTGAATCAATGACAGTTTCTCAACAGCATCAAGCAAGTTACATGAAGGTATGTGGAAAAGCTTAGTTACAGAGCTAAATAAGCTCCTAGTTTAGGACTTAGTGAGCATGAAGGAGAAAAACTTTTAGGAGTTGAAAGAGCTATGTGTTAGATATTGCCATAGAGCAGCAAGGTGAGCCAGCAGATGGATCACAGCAACCTGAGGACCTTGTGCCCTGCTCTGCCCTTCTAAGTATAAAAACAATAAGCACTTACTTCCTTTCCACCTTCCTAATGGAATATTAAATGCTTCTTATAAAGCTCATTGACCCCAATTCATGTAGGGAAGGGAATTCTGGGAATACAATTCTAGTTTAACCAAAGTGATGTAATAAAGCCCTGCAGATCCTTTTAATTATTTCCAACACAGCAGCAGTGGGTATCATTTGAATCAATGACAGGAATTAAAATCACATCATTTTCCTTCTTAATGCTTCTAAATGCATCCCCTTGTATCTAGAATAACACACCAACTCTTCACCATGGTTTATAAAACTATGCAGAATTTGACCCTACTAAATTATAATTGAACAATGAACCAGAACTTGAACTGTACGTGGAAACAAAGCTTTTTTGGGAAATGCCATTCAGCAAAGCATATAAATGCTCTAAAATAGGCTGAGGGACACTACAAGTTTATATCAGCACAGTTGTCTCTTAAAGGCAAACTAACAAATTTCTTTAAAGGGGGAAAGAAAAAAACATGCACTGGGAGGTATGTCCACATGTGCAGTGATAGATTGTCCTCTGTGAAACTGAGATCCAATAGCTTTTATTGATCTCTATGAATAGGCTTCCACTGGCTTTCCAAACACCCCAAATTCCAGGTGTCAAGATGTTCGACACTGAGAGTGATTAATATGGCTGTAAATGCAAGTCGCCAAGTCAATCAGATATTTTAGAAACACCTTCATTTAATCTCCTACAGACCCCCGACTCCATTTGAGATGTTGCTTTTGTCAAGTTCAGTCCATTTCTTAATCATCACAACCTTCACCATTCTCTTAGCTCATTTTGTTTTATGCTACTACAGCCTTTATGTCCATTCTCATCTACTTGTGTCCCATACATAAGACACCTGTCTGCGGGCTTTACTATATCTATAACATCTTCCTGGAACTCTTTTCCCATTGATCAACCTTCACATTACCAGTTTCCCTTTTTTTTTAGGTTTCAGTTCAACTGTCATCTTTTTAGAGACCTTCTGATTTGGCCTGAAGAAATCCCTTGCAGTGGAAAACATATTGGAGGCATGGAATGACAAGAGATAATTTAAAGTACTCAAAGACAAATATTTCCAGTCTAGAATATTTCACACTGCAACATATTTATCACCCAGGACAAAAGGATGGTTAAATAATCACTAAAAAGCTGAAACCAAAACAATTTATCAAAACCAACTTGGACTGAAACTAGCCTGTGAGTTAGAGGTAGTGCAAATACCTTAATTAAAATACAGTTGTTTTACCTTCTGATCCCAACTCACAAATCCCCATTCACACCCCATCACTCTGCCTAAGAAGTCATGCAGCAAAACTATAAAAGGCTGCAAATATTTTTCTTGAGGAAATATATGATAGGAAGGTTAATTTTCCAAAATCCTCTTTTAAAAGGGAGAGATGGCCAAGACATGCAAACAACCTAAAAGCCCCAAACAGACAAAGGGATCAAAAATTTGTGGTATATATACACACTGGAATGCTACACAGAGATCAAAATGGATTAAACTCATGTTATTTGTGGCAACATGGATGGAGCTGAAAGGGATTATGCTAATTGAATAAGTCAGAAGGAAAAGGATAAACATTAGATGATTTCACATATAGAAGAAACTAACAAAAGGTAAGAAAAAGTCAAAAATTGTCAAGCTTACCACAGATTGAAGGCATACAGAGGGAGGGAGTAGGAGATCTAAGGCATACACAAGGAGAGGGAATAACACAAGGGATGATGGGAATGGCTCTCAGGAGATATGGTAATTGGAGAACTCTGAGGACTACACTTGGGAGAAAACAGTTACAGTACAAAAATGAAGAACAATGTAAGAAAATAAATAACTTTTTTTGTAAAGGGAGAGCTGTCTTTGTTGGAAAAATTCTTTGATAATTGCTTTGAGGTAGAAACTGATACCTTAGGGGTGCATATTTTGGTGAATTATCTGCAGAAGGCAAGTGGATTATTTTATTAGTTGCTCTACAGAGGGAAGAGGAAAAGGAAAGAGGTAAGATAAGAGATGTGATGTGAAAAGGAGATGTAATCTCCTAACTAGGCCTTAAAAAATAAAAAAAAAAGGGCCCTCCCTGGTGGCGCAGCGGGTTAAAGCACTGCACTGAGAAGCTAAAGCCACTTCCGCATGAGTTCGATTCCCGCCTGCCTGGGAGGTGACCACATGGCGTGGCAGACCTCTCCTGACCCGCCCGCTGCTCCCCTCAGCAGTGTACTTCCTCGATCTGCCTGTTCTGCTCCCCACTCTGTCTCTGGTGAAGCCTCTCACCGCCCCGAGCCTCTGGCCTGTACCCCAGCTCTGTATGCATAAATAAATAAATCTTTAAAAAAAAAATAAAATAATAAAATAAAAAAAATAAAAATAAATAAAAAAAAATAAAAAATAAAAAATATGTCAAGGGCCCTCCCTGGTGGTACAATGGGTTAGGACGTAGCACTGCAAGCTAGCTGCAGCTGTCTCAACTTGAGTTCCATACTTGACCCCGGAGGTGATCCACATGGTGCGGCAGACCTTTCCAGTCTTGCCCACTACTCTCCTCAGCAGTGTATTTCATAACCTGCCCGTTCTGCTCCCCATTCTGTCTCTGGTGAATCCTTTCACCACCTCTGCACCTCTGGCTTGTAACCTGTTCTGTGTGCATAAATAAATAAATCTTTAAATATTTATTTTCAAAATTTTTGCCATTAAAACATTCAAAAAGGCATATGAAAGATGCTAAAAGTAGACTCCTTTCAGTAAAACTTATAGTACACTCAGTTGTAGCTGCATTGCTCCAGTTCCCACATTCTTTTAGAAGAAGCCCTACATTGTGACTTCTAAAATTTCAGTATTTAAAACAACACAACCAACAGGCAACTTAATGTCAATGTTTTTCTAGAGCTGATCAAAAGGCTAAGTTCTATATTCAGCATCTTATAGTCCAAAAGGAGCTAGCCCTTAAGGTTTGACTACAGAGATGGATAGACATACATCAAGAGGGAACTGCGAGACTTCACAGGTGTCGCGAAAATAGCCACAGACTATGAAACTGGATTGTTAGTCAAGTTAAACAGATAATTGAAGAATATCTGAATATTCTAAGAATAACTAAGTGATAATGTAGCTAGTCTCATTATTGCTTCATCAATTTTATATCTATATTGCTTCTGAGTAAGCTAAGAGACAGATCTAGACTTGTCACACCTGTGATCAAAATCCTTCAATAATTTCCCCTGGTTTACTAAAATAAAAAAAAGAAGAAAATAAAACCTTTGTAACACATGTAAGAAAAACCTTAATAGCATCCTGCAAAGAGCCTGCTGAGTAGGAAGTACTCAAAACATGGAGGCTGGAAATTGGGCAGGGATGGCTTTCTACCAAATATTGACTCTCTATATATATCATAGAACTGAGACAGGTCATCTCTGGAGAGCCACTAAAACACCAATAATGCCTGTCCCTCAAATTTTCATAACCCCTTCTATGACTATTTTTCCCCAAATTCCTTACCAATATTCAACATATGTTTTACTTTATTGTCTGTCTCCTTCGGCAAGCACATAAACGCATAATATATAAAATCCATGAAAATAGGCATTTTTAACTTTTAACTTCTTCAGTAATCTATCTCTAAAACCTAAAACTTAGCACATAGAAAGTGCTAAGTAGAATATATGTAGGGTAAATGAATGGATAAATAGATGATTATAGCCTCAGCTCAGAGACTATCTCTACCTAATGCCCCAGAGAGATTTATATATTCCTCTTGCATCCTCCTGTCCCATACATATCTTCTCTTATATAGAAATCTACATTGAAGTTAAGAGCATCAGTTTCAACGTACATAGAAGGGAATCTTTTGTGTGTAGTATATGACATGTCATTGAATAAATAAATGATTAATGATATCCCCATTTTAACGTTGAGGAAAATGTGGTTAAGTAGGGCCCTCCCTGGTGGCGCAGCGGGTTAAAGCACAGCATTGAGAATCTAAGGCTGCTTCCACATGAGTTCGATTCCCACCTGCCCCGGAGGTGACCACATGGTGTGGCAGACCTCCCTTGACCTGCCCGCTGCTCCCCTCAGCAGTGTACCTCCTCAATCTGCCTATTCTGTTCCCCACTCTGTCTCTGGTGAAGCCTCTCACCGCCCCTGAGCCTCTGGCCTGTACCCCAGCTCTGTATGCACAAATAAATAAATCTTTAAAAAAAAGAATGTTTAAATAACTTCTAAAGACACACACTAAGAAGTTGCAGAGGTAACTTTTCCTTGTTACTCTGCCCCCCTCTCTGTATGTTCCAACGGGTCCCACATTTTCTATTTTCTAATTTGTACCCATTACAAAGTCCCAGTTTAAATAAAACTATTCAGCAAAATCTTCCAATTGACTCTGATTTGTATTATATATCCTTTTTTCCAGAGGCTCCTGAAGTAGCTGTCATAGGTATAAGACACAGGCTACAAAGTCTCGGAGAACAGCTTATCTATGTGCCAACTATCATGCACATACTCTAACCAAAGTCTTGGTGGAAAGACCTGTTTCTTTTGCAATTAATACACCCTCCCTTGGACCCAAGTCTTAGGTAATATTCTCTTATCATCTACATATATCTCTCTTCTAAGGGTTTATGTGGTTGGTGAGGGACACAGTTGTTTGCATGATTTGGTTGAACTAACCTCCCAAAAGAACCTGCAGAATGGAGCAGATCTCCCAGGGTTACCATCCTCACCCTGAGATTAGCATTCAAGACAGCTAAGTCTTTTCTTCCCCTTTTTCCCTTCTCTGCTTTTGTTGGCAGTAGTGGCTTTAAATTTTTCCAAATATGACTCCTCCAAGGGTTCTACATGAGAAGCAAAAGTTTTTTCCTATCAAAGTTTGTCATGTCACCACATCAAAAATAAGAGACTTACTTTTCACTGAAGTAATTTCTCTCTTTTAAATAGAACAAACTTTTGAAATAATTTTTGTCATCAGTGATTCCTGAAAATACAAACATGTACTTACAGTCGAAAATATGTGCTTGTTGCTTGCTCTGATTTCCTCACCTCAAAGCTGAGTTATCATCAGAACCTGCAAAAATCCACAATAAGTTCTTCTCACCCCTTGGACTTAAAACTTGCAGTAGATACTTAAGCATCTTACGCCACAATAATGTGCCAGCCTAGTCCATAATTGAGTTACATTTATCCATTAATATGTCTCCATAAAATGTGATATCTATAAATCAGGAAGCAGCGATGAATTAAAAGTGCACGTCTGGTATTTTAACAGAGAAATTGCCAGGGAAAGGGAAGCTTCCATGTTTCCTACCCAGCCCTAATGAAAGTGGAGCTGGGCAAAAAAGGGAAGCTAGGGAGGGAAAAAAAAAAAAAGGACAGAAAAATGAGGGAGAGGGTGGGAACCTGACTAGGAGAAAGACAAAAGATGTCAAAAGGGAGACGTGGATGGGGAAATTGGATTAGTGAAACATGTGAAAAGATACTGAGTTTGTACCAGGGACTTGGACACGGAAGTAGACAGTGCTGTGAATGAAAGATGCTTGGGAAGACTAACAGTAGTACGCTTTAACTCTTGACTTGAATTTTGATTTCTCTCCTTTCCTTCCACACTTGCCCTTATGCCTCTTTACTGTGATTCCCCAATAGAAGCTGGCTTGGACTTGTGGCAAGCTTTTAGTCCTCAAAGGTCCTGCTTATGGGCCAACACCTTTTGGCTGAGCATTTACCCCTAGAGGGAGGGATAACTTAGGTTGTTTAACTGGAAACGACTGCAACTATATTCCTTCTTTTCTCTCTGTTGCACACTAATCTTATTAAAGTTTCTTTCCATTGACGATTTTACGCACTAGAGTATGTTTTGTCTTGAAGCCAAGGTGGCAGAACCCACTCTGAAGTAGGTTTGGGTGTCCCAGGGTGCCCCTCCTCGAGGCTACCCTGAAACAGTATTACACTACCTGTGTTCAAATTCAACTCCGTCATTTTCCAGCTGTATGATGTGACGTGACGTGATGTTCCTTGTCTGGCGGAAAGTTTCTTTCCCTCGTTATAAAACGGGGATCCTATGATTTCACAACATTGCTATAGTACATGTAAAAGTAGTAATAAATGATCGCTATTCGAAGACTTTACTCCGCGACAGACATTGTGGTGGAGCACTTTACATCCTTCCCATTTAATTAGCAGAACATACTGAAGAAACGCTGGATTTCTCTGTAGACAACCAAAATACAGTCAAGGGGCTCAGTGCCGCAATCGGGGCCACGATTGGCTTGCCACTGTTGGCGGGGAGAATGACTAGAAATGTCTGACCGCAACGCCTAAGCTCCTAACCCGTATGCTTTTAGTTCGATAATGTACAGAGTGCTGCTGAGACAGTCCCTAGCAGTCCTAAGACATGGAGCCCTGTTTATCTCAGTCCCTCTGCGTCAGAACCCAAGTGGGCTTTGAACTTGAGCTCGCCAATTTTCAGTCAAGCCTTCGGCCCGTTGGGCCGAGCTACACGGTTTCCACAGCAAGCAGGAAAACGCTCCCTTCTACACTGTTCTCTGCGAGGCGACGGCAGCCAGCGGTCCTGGGGCGGGGGGAGCCTGTTTCCAGCCGGACCGCGTCCCC
>NW_004567124.1:30943986-30959580 GCF_000260355.1 Condylura cristata
GCGCCTGCGCGCTGTGTCCGACTCGCTGCCGGCCCTGCGGACGTGCGCTCGCTGCCTTCGCGACGCCGGGGCCCTGGGATGCGCGGCTGCCCGGCCCTCGCCAACTCCAGGTGCGTGGGGGAGAACCTCAGGAACCCCAGAGTGTGGTGGAGCGAGCCCCGGGAAGGGTCGAGCCTGCCTCCATCCCTCCGAGGTGCTCAGGGACCCAGTACCGGGGCGCCACGACCTCAGCTCCTTTTCTTTTTTCCACTTCCCCGCCTCTTGCCTGCGTCTCTTGGGGAGCGGGAATCTGAGAGGAAGGTGCAGAGAGGATGCTTTTCCCCGGCTGCGGGTCCTATCACTTATGCCTTTTATTAGCCAGCTCCGGCCAAAGCAGTTTTTACCCTTTTCAGGTGTGGGAATTCGCAGTCTCGGTACTCGGCTCGACCTCCAGGTGCTCGTTTGTTGTGGACTGTTAGGGTGAGGTCCAGCTGTCAGGGTCCTCTGTCCAGTGCCAACAGAGATTATTCCCGCAACTGAAAGTTGTCAAAGTTTCACTCGGGTCTTTGGTTTCTTGTTTACTTCGTTTTAGTGGTGTTAGTTAACCCCAGAAAACGAAGGGGCTTTCAGCCTTGAGGCGACATTGGATTTTTGTTTTTGTTTTTTGTTTTTTGTTTTTGAGATCAGTTTTAACAGTCTTCCAACGGAGTCTATATTGCAGTTGTTAGGATAATTTTCGGGTTGAACCACCGAAATGTGCTATTGTACTTTTAATTTTCAGCCTAATAGGAAAATAGCAAAATTGGTTTGTTGTTTTAATTGTCGACCAAAAAAAAAAAATTTGAGAGCAGAGACTCAGTTGAAGTGGGATTTAGCGTTCTGTCGCATTAATATGCACCGTGTCTAATACATGGGGGACTGCACTTGTACCATTGGGGACTCTGAGCTGTCACTTATAAATAGGAGATGAGCTCACCCCTTGCCACCAGTGTTTCTAACAATATAGGACTCTCTGTATTTCTCCACATGGTGTGGAAGCAAATGGCAACAGCATTCAATCTTAGTGGCTGGTGGTAAGTGATCAACCATATGCACCTTTTGGGCACAGAAGCTGTGCATAGTCAATCCCTGTTTTAACCAGAGAGAGTTGTGTGTGCGGTTCACATATGGGTCCTTCCCTACATCCCCTCCCCCCAGCAATGTTTTATAAAAACTAAAGGGAAGGAATAATATGCAGTAGGAATTGACTCTGACTTTATACCAAAATCTGATGTGTGATCTTTAGACCTGATCATTTGCAATTTCAGGACATTACTTGACTGGCCTGAGATGGGAGTAGGATTTGGGAGCTGCCCTTTCCACACCAGACTTTGTGCTTAGCCAGTGCATTTCAGTTTTCTGGAGTTGCAGTCTAGGCCTTACTCCTTTCTTCCAACTACCTATACTCATACTATTCAGAATTCTTGGCTGAAATATCTCCATTCTGAGGTATTTTGCTTGGCCAAAGCACTTGCCAGTTGAATCCATCAAAACCTCATATTGTAAGGATGGGTGACCTTGAGGGAAGTACTTTTTTTCTCTATGTTGACACAGGACCTTACCACTCCTACCTTCCTTCCTTCCTCCCTGCCTGGCCTACAGATCCATAAAGTTGCAGAAATGTTTTGTTTGTGCCTCCTATGCAGTAAGATACTTGTGTTCAGTACACCTACCTGACCACACTTACCTAGAGCAAATACCTCTTGGACCTCTTGCCTACACTGTTGCAGTAAGAGAATAAAGGTTTGATTATTACTTTCAGTTTGATCCTAATTGACCACCTAATTTTGTCTAACTTATCTAAAATTAAGTAAATTTTCAAGCTCATGGTAGTTCAGTGGATTCATGACTTAAGTTTAGTCCTCATAACTGTTGTAGTTGTTAGGGATTTGAGGTTGTTCATCTTTAATTTCTCTGACTTATTGTTGCAAAAATGCATAATAGCACCAATACCTGAATTTTGCTAACATAGATATTTGGGTTCTATGTTGTATTTTGTTAATTAGTAGTTTGCAATACAATTATTCTACATAGATTTTCATGTCATATTCCATTTAATCTCTAGTGAGTTTTTTAATAAGTATTTTGGAGTTATATGGACCAGCTGAAGAAAATCACATGCTTGCTTTCCTTGATAATCCTGTGAACACCAGTCGTAGCTAATAGATTACTTTGAAACTTGAAATAACATGATTAACTTGTGGGTTCTTTTGTCTCGTGGTATGTGAAGAGGTATGTCCAGAACAGCTTTCACAAACTCCTTTTTACCTCGTCCTGCAGAATTTTCACAGAATGGCATTTATCCTTACTATTTATGCAGTCTGATATTTTCTACTCTGTCAAATTAAACAAAAATGCTGATCAAGATCCACTAAATTAATTTCACAATTGATTTAATGGATAGTAGCATGCAGTTTAAAAGACATTGTAATAAAGCAACTAGTAGAATATACTCAATAAATATGATTTTTTTCTATTTCTGACTCATACTGTTGTGTATCAGTGAGTATAATTTTTTACTTTAGATGTCTTTTATAAGACAGTAAAGAGCAAATAGCTTATATAATGCATTATTGTCAAATCACCTGACAAAAGCATCCTGAGTCTGGATGGACTTTTATCAACTGTGATATCAACTAGAAGATACACTATTAGAGTGAAAGAGCTAGAACACCTTCTAAAAATAAACCCTCTCACTCTCTTACTTATTTTTTAAAAAGTAATAGGATGAAAAGAGAACTGTACTTTCTGATAAAAGAGAAGATAGGGTGTAAGATTGTTGTGAAAGTGCCCGTGTTTTTATCTTTATATTAATTCGAAACTAAAATTCTTTTATTACGTTGCTTGAAAAATACACAACACAAACTTTCAATTCCTTAGCCATAGATAAATATGTAAGTGGCCAATTTGTCAATCTCATTTTCTCTCTACTTGCCTTATAAGAATTCTATGAGAAAATGAAAAAGAGAAAGAGAACTGTAAGTTAAGTTAGTATTTTTATCGCTTAGTTAGCATCCTAAAAATGATATTAAATAGATAAGGATGAAATTTTAAAATTTTAATTGAAATTTTAAAATAGTGTTGTGCTGACTACATTTATGTGTCATTTCATAGTTTGCATTATTTCCATTGATTTTCACAATAACTTGACTTATGGGTAGGCAGCAAGTCATGTTTTCTTTTAGAGAGGAAAATTTGTACTTTTTTCTACTGCTAAGATCACATGTTAGCAAATTTAGGACTGGAACTTGGGTTTTCTTACCACTTGTCCATGGGCACTTTGTTGATCAAAGAAATATTTGAGAGTAGAGAATGTTAATGATGTGGGTCAGAAATCCACTTTTGATAGATGGGAGCATTCCATTCTTGGATTATGTCCATGGTTAGTATAATTACATCAAACACATCTTTTAACTATTGTATTTTAATCCTTATACTTTTTTTTACCTTTTTTAGCCCAAATGATAAAGCAACTAATAATGGATAAATCTAATCATGACCTTAAGAAAATTGAAATTAAGAGGTGTATTTAGTATTATGATATTCTAAATAGTCCCCTCTCAATGTATTATCTCAATTAGAAATACAGCTTAAAATGTATAGACTTTTAGATGGTTATTTTAGTATTTGCTTGTGTGAAATTCATTTTACGAATCTAAAATGATTATTAGCTTAATTTTAAACAAAGGAAATGTCCAGATTTCCCTTTAACTTTAATATCTTTAGCCAAAGAACTGAAATTATTTCTTTACGTGGTACTAAAATATTTTAAAATTAATACATTTGTATTTTTCACTTTTAGACATCTGTGGCATTTAAGAACACTATGGAGCTTATAAGAGTATATCACTGAAGAATATGATGGCTGAAAACAATTTTAAAATGCTAAAGATTCAGCAGTGTGCAGTAGCCAACAAACTACCTAGAAATAGGCCATATATTTGCAATATTTGCTTCAAGCACTTTGAAACACCATCAAAATTAGCAAGACATTATCTCATTCATACTGGTCAAAAGCCATTTGAATGTGATGTGTGTCATAAAACTTTTAGACAACTAGTTCATCTAGAGAGACATCAACTAACTCATAATCTGCCTTTTAAGTGTAATATTTGTCAACGTCACTTTAAGAATCTGAAGACATTTGTGAAGCACCAACAGCTCCACAGTGAAACCTACCAGAATGATGTTAAACATGGCAGAAGAGTGCTGGAGACCAAGCAAGAAAAGCCAGGATATGGAATGTACAGTACTTTCACCACAGAGGAGAGATGGGCATTACATCCATGCTCTAAGTCTGATCCTTCATACAGCTCTACAAAGAAACGAAAGAATATCCATGCTTGTACAATCTGTGGCAAAATGTTTCCATCACAATCAAAACTGGATAGGCATACACTTATACATACTGGTCAGAGGCCTTTTAAATGTGTTCTGTGCAGTAAATCTTTCCGGCAGTCAACTCATTTAAAAATACACCAACTCACACACTCAGAAGAAAGACCTTTTCAATGTTGTTTTTGTCAAAAAGGATTCAAGATTCAAAGCAAACTTCTGAAGCATAAACAGATACATACAAGGAATAAGACTTTTCAGACTCTTTCTTTAAAGGTGAAGAGCCCAGAATCATGTCCGTTGACTAATAAGTTCAACATAAAGCAGGATGGTTTTGAACATGGCAACACAGGTGAATCTGACGATAATAGTCAACTTGATATCCACTCTATTTATATTGTCCCTTTTCAGTGTCCAGAGTGTGAAGAGTGTTTTGAATCAGAACAGATTCTCAGTGGACACAAGTGTTTTCCTGCCAGAGGTGGCAAAATTCCAAGCAAGCTCAAAAGAAGCTACAACTATAAAACTGTTGTTAAAAAAATCTTGGCCAAGCTTAAACGTGCTGGGGGTAAGAAATTAGATAACTTTCGATCTGAGAAAAAAGTATTTAAAAACAGTTTCTTAAAAAATTGTGATCTCATTTCTGGTGAGCAGAGCCCCGAACAAACCCAGAGAATGTTTATGAGTTCTCTTGGCAATCGTGGAACATATAAAACAGTTGGCAATAAAAAAAAGAAAACATTGACTTTGCCATTTTCATGGCAAAAACACTTCCAGAGCCAAAATACGGGGAAAAGCTTGAAAGGTATCCTAACAACAGAAAACATGTTAACTATGGATGATGCAGTGAATAATAAAGACATGTCTGTCTATGGCTCACCAGGTGAGGAATTCTTTGATAACTGCAAAGTGCTTCAATGTGGGTTTTCGGTTCCAAGTGAAAACATACATAGTGGACATAAGATGTGTCCTTGTGACAAATGTGAGAAAGTATTTCCTTCTGTATCCAAACTACAAAGACACTACTTAATTCATACTGGACAAAGGCCTTTTGGCTGTAATGTTTGTGGGAAATCTTTTAGACAGTCAGCTCATTTGAAAAGACATAAGTTAACTCATATTGAAAAGATTCCTTATAGAAGATCTCTTTGCCAAGTTGAATTTGAAAATTTGAATGAACTTTTCATTCATCCAGGTGATAATGTTAATTATAATCCTTCCCAACAATGTCAGACTCTTGGTTTTCAAAAATATGAGACCTCAGAGTCAGATCAAATATCAGAAGTAAAAGTTAAGGCAGAATCTGAAGATTTAATTTTTGGTACCCACTGTAGGAACAGACAGCCCTATCTCTCTAATGCACTTCTGGAATCAGAGCAGAGCCATTACAGTCACTGTTGTAATTATTCAGAGCGTACAGAGAGAAATGATGGCCTCCTTTACCAATGCAGTGTTTGTTCTAAAAGTTTTAGATCTCCATCCAAATTGGAGAGACACTATCTAATTCATGCAGGGCAGAAGCCATTTGAATGCTCAGTTTGTGGCAAAACATTCAGACAAGCTCCTCATTGGAAGAGACATCAGCTTACTCACTTTAAGGAACGACCACAAGATAAAATGGTTGTCTTAAACTCAGTTATGTAACTAACAGAACCCCTCATACATTTGTGGTCTCTGGTGATCTTGTTTTTGAAGCCTGTATCATTTAAAGTATGTTTCTATCAAATGGCTTGCATTAGGTTAAATTATTTCATAGGCAGTTGCTTGTCAGACATAGAGAAAGATAAGACATGTAGACTCTTAATAACAAAGTCTTAGAAACAGCCAAATTAATTTTTAGAGGGAAGAATGTGATTTGGTGCCAAAAAATAATCACTTTAATTTATACATTGGCTGTATGGAAATTGTTAATCTATCCATGATGTATCAATAATTCAGCCTTTTGCTTTTTTGTGAAAGAATTACTCTTGGAGCCATGTCATCTCTAAGATGTTCAAAAGACTGAGAAGCAGAGTTTTGTGGGGTTTTTTATTGCCATAAATAGCCCTACAAGATTTTACTTATTTTATATTTTGCATGAAAGCATAATTTTGTCCACCTGTAGCTAAAATATATTGCAAAACTTACTCTCATATGTTTAAAATATATAAGAGCAATAAAGTGAAAATCGATGAGAAAACCATACCATTGTTTTTATCAATCTTTCCAAGCTGTTCATTCTAGGACTTTGGGTAATTTCACCTCTTTTTTCACAGGTGATTAAATTCATTTTGTGCCCAACCTGTAGCTGTCTTTACCAAGAGAATTTATAAGTAAGAAAGAGACTAGGATGCATCTCTATAAATTTACCATGTTTACTTAACCAGGTTTATTGTCCAAGTGCCATAATCTTTTAATAATAGGTATGCAGTGTTATCTTTTAAGAGGAATAAGTGCATATCTTTTATTTGCTTATTACTGATTGACAGTGATTGTGGTAGACCTCATCTATACACCTGCATCTCTACAAAACTTATCTGCTTTAGTAAATGTTCTAATGTGTCATTAATTAAATGGTTCTGTGACTATTTTTACCTGTTAAGTTGGATCAGATGGCAATGACTAGAACTAGTTTTCTTCCCTATATGTGTTTTCAAGACTAACACTGAAGAATTTTATTTTGATTTTTAGTAAATTATTATTTTAATTAGTAAAGTAAGTATTCCTACATAGGAAAAAGTTGCTTAGAGAATTTAGAATGCTGTTCTACTAAACAACATTGCCTATAATTTGGGAAATATTTCACTTAAACCTGAACATCAAAAGATCTGTAGGCACAAATTATCCTTCATATTTGACATTTTTTATAAAATGTTTAAGAATGACATGTTCTAGCAAGAAAAGAAAACATAACCATTATATTTCTAAGATGAAAAGAACAGTTATTTATCCTAGCACTCTTAAATATAGTGACAATCCCTGTACTGAGAGTGGATCAATGAACATTGTAAGTTTACATCATTCTCTAAGAACTGTATTGGGGCAGTGAAAAGGGGAGGTTGATATGCTTGCTTTACAAGGGAATTTTGAGAAACTTGGTTTTAATTTATAGAGACAAAACATGACAATACAGGTGAATGCCAATGTTGTGTAAATGTTCAGGAGAATCATGTTTTAAAAGAATCATTACTGCAGGTTAACTTGAGATACATTTTTCTAGAGTAAGCAAGATATCATTTTTAGAATTTGCTTTGAACCTCTTTTAAGAACACATCTATTGCATAAAAGCAAGAAATAGTTCGTATTTTCCAGAACTAAAGGCTTAAGGGTTTTTCCCTTAAAAATGTCTGAAATTATTTTGGTATTTTCTTAAGCTATTTATGTAATTTTATTTGAAGTAAATAGCTTATATATTCCTTTCATACCCCAAACAGAGTTCTAACAGTGTTGTGTTTGTATGATTATTAGACTCTTTGCCTAAGTGATACACTTTCTTTTGGCCCATGCCTTTTTAAGCTGTTTCATATTGAAAGTTGGAATATTGTAAAAATTTTGTCAAAGATGTTCTGTAGTGCTATTTGAAGTACCTGTAACAAAATACATATTTACTTTTAATATCATTGCAAACTTCTTGTGGAAACTTTATAGGAATGAAAATAAACTGTATACATCCATAATAAGATTTAGCATTAGCTATTAAGTGATGAATTGCTGCATGCTAAAACTGTTAATATTGTTGAATCAATGACTGGTTTTCTGAAAAAATAAACTTTATAAATATCTTTAAAAAGAATTAGAAGAATTTTTGTTTGGCTGATTCCAGAACATAGCATAACTTACAGAAGTAGTTTGATTGAGGTAATGTTTCTGTTTTACACTGCAATAGAGCCTACAATTTCAAAACAAAACATGTGTGTTGAAGGAAAGTAGGTGGTGATTTAAGTTCCTGAAAAAGTTACATCAGAATGTTTTTAAAAATAAAGTTTCAAGTTACACAGTTTGGACTGTTGTTTTTTTGTTGTTTTTTTTTCCTAATGAAGAAAGGAAATCACATAATACTGGAACAAGGTACCAATTGCCATTTGCTTTCCTGGGCCCATACCAATTGACCTTATACGCTGAACTTCCTGACATGGATATTTCATCATTCTCTTCCTTCATATTGAATACTTCAATTGTTCCGCATCACCTACAAAAGAATATGTTAATTCCTCTGCATGTCATGATATACCTGCTTACTCATTTATGCTCCTCTGGCCTTTCCAGGTTTGTACTAAAAATATAGAATCAGGTCATTCAATGAATATACTCTTATTGCCTGCATTTTGTCTACCTAGTATTATTTTAAGTTATACTTTGTTGAGTGAAGAAATTTTGTTGGGTCAGGTTGTACTTTTTATTCCATGATTATGGAAGAAAACTAGTGTTTAAAACTCCAGAAAGCATTCCAGTTATAACTTCGGTAGGGTAACCAACTAGAATTAGCTTAAGGGTATTGGAACAGTTTCTGAAGTCAAGTCTGGCTATCATACAAGACTTGTTAAAATAAAATTTGCAAGGGATTCTTTTGATGCAGCATACATGCTTCTTAGAAGCTTCAGGGAAATAAGGAATATTTCATTTCTATCTTATTGAGATATATATTGCCAGTTAAAAGGGCTTAGAAATTTGTGCTGAACTGCTGGAATTCTGTTAGCCTAAGAAAAAAAAGAAAGAATTTAACAGGAAAGAAAATAATACAATGGTATTATTTAATGGAATATAGAACATGTAGTATATTGCATCTACTTTGGCAAACACTCTTTAAATCTTGAGCGTAAGTACTCCTGAAGTCCTTACAATTTACCTAGCACTATACCCTGTGCTCCACTGCTTGTTGTTTATATCTTTATTACTTGGTTCTGTTGATGGCTTTCAAACTAATGTGTACTGAAATCATCTGTGGGGCTTGTTAAGAGCATATATTGCCGTATCCTACCCTCAGAGTTTCTGATTCAGTGTCAGATTGGTGAGAGAATTTGCATTTATACAATACAGGTTAGCAATTGCTGCTGTATTAAAGGTATTCTTTGAAAACCACTGACCTAAACTACATGCTTCTGGAAATCAAGGAAATGCATCTGTTATTATTAAAGTTTTATACAAAGGGCTTCATATATAGATGATACTTGTATATTTTTACGTTCTCAAATGTATACTAAATGTGTGCAAAGAGGAATGACTGAATCCATTACTACAAACCATTTTACACTCTCCTTAAATCATAGATTTACTTAGACCCTTTCATTCGTTTTGAGATGAATTGCCTTCTAATTTGTTGAACTCAAAGGCAACCCAACATGAGTTTTCTAACCCAAAGATGTCTCTATCCTTACTCTGGTTTACCATATCCTCAGAATAATAATATTCTCCCACCTTTCTGAAGCTTAATTTTCCTTCCTCTCCTAGGAACCTCATCAATAGGTCCATCTTTTTTCTAATATCTTTAGTTTTTTCCTCTCATTGTTTTCCTTTTTGCCTAAAGGAAATTCCCTGTGTTCTAATTTATTTATTGGGAACTGCAAGTGAAAGAACACTTCACTCAAGTTGCTCTAACAATAGGGACCATCATTGGTTTATATGGTGAGATATCTGTTAAGGTTGTTAAACTATATAGTTAATTGGTTCCTTCCATCTGTTTTACCTTTCACAATTACAAGGCTTGTTCTTTGGTACTTTTAGTGTGTTTTGTCTGCAATTGGGATTTCACAATTCCTTCACAGGGATAAGAGAACAGAAGTGAGCAAGAGATCCAGAAATCCCTATGAGAGGAAGAAACAACTTTCCTAGAAGCCTACAGCAAACCTTACCCTATCATCTGCCAGAATTGCTTCACAGGTACATTCCTGAACTAATCACTGACTAAGGAGATAGAACTACATAGTCCTGACTCATCTTTCTCTAGCACAAGGTTGCCTGCGGTGATAGGCATACTGGTCAGATTTTAAATTGTGCTTGCAAATGGAAAGAAGAACTAAGGCAGTCAAATATGTTCATTTCACCTAGCTTAAAAGGACAGTAGTCAAAGCAAACAACTTTAGTTCTACCTGTCATACTATTTTGTCATATTTTACTCATTATAATCATTCATCTTATACCTATGCCCTCTGTTGCCTCTTCACTCACTGACTTCTTTGTCCTTTTTTTTTTTAACCTTTAACCTAGTATTTTACTCACCAACTCTTGATATTTGCTCTATCAATGGTCATCACTAGGAGAAATATTTCTCCCCTTCACTGTGGATCAGCCGAGTGGTCTAGACACCTTGACTTAAGTTCTTCTTCAGCGATGGTTCATGACCAATCTAAGTCTTGTTTCTCCCTTTCTATCAGGGCTACTCAAGGTTGCTGACCTAAATCTAAGCAAGTCAATGTGTAATATTACCTTGGCTAGAGTAATTGGAGTAAGATTTGGTATTATTGACAATTTCACCTTATGAAACTTTTGTATTATCTGGTTCCTTTGTTTTCTTCCTCAAAACACATTATAGAATAGTTGTAATATGAAAAAATTGATTTATGATTTTTGAAAAAATCATAAAATGTAATTTTTAGAATATTCATATCCATCAGTCAAAAACTTGACTAAGAGAAGTAGTATGAAAAGAAGGAAAAGATATGACACAGCATTTAGTCATGATTCTACTAGGTATTATAAATTTAAAAACTTGCACAGGAGATCTTGGTAGAGCTAAAGCCTATTGACTTCATATGTCATAAAATCATAAGATGAATTATGAGTTTAATAAGTACATATGTTGGCAAGCTGCTCCTCACTTATCTGGATACCTCCTGCTACCTCAGACTGTCCTTTTTAAGCTTATTTTGTCTTAATTTCTTCTCGATTGTGCTTTTTGGTCCTACTATTTATTCAATTAGGATGAATTTCTCTTCATTCTACATTTTCAGTATCTTCATGATTATTCTCCCTTCTTCATTTTTACTGCCAGATCCCAAACTTTGGCCTAAATTTACTTTTGCCTTACACTGACAATAGCCTCCCAGCTGGTATTTTCATGTCCCTATTGCCTACGCCAAGCCATCTAACTTTGTACTAAAAAGCCATCATCCAAAAGCAGATTTTCAATGATTAGTGTCCCATTGCCTTCAACAATAAATGCACCTCCTTCTAGTAGTTTTCAAGTTCACTGTCAATTTATACCTCCATAAAAAAATATTCATAAAGTTGGCCCTCCCTGGTGGTGCAAGGATCACCTGGAGGTGAACACATGGAGCGGCTGACCTCTCCTGACCTCCCCGCTGTTCCTCTCAGCTGTGTACTTTATAGATCTGCCTGTTCTGCTTCCCATTCTGTCTCTGGTGAATCCTATCACAGCCCCTGCACCTCTGGCTTGTACCCCAGTTCTGTATGCATAAATAAATAAATCATTTTTTAAAAAATCATAAAAACCAAGCTCAGATGCCGTTAGGTTTTTGTTTTCCCACAACTGCTATTTTTAGGGTTGAAAGAAACTCCATATCTCCCGCTGCCATGCTACCCTGAGAAATCCTCACCCCACCACACCACCCTGGTGGCTCAGGAATCCCGCTCAGACCAGCAGGATGTCTTCTCTTGGCCACCCGCTAGGAGGCGCGTGCGGGGGAGGTCGCAGCCCTTTTGCCTCTCTAGCTCAGAGCCACCACCTGCACGGACTTCCTGTCCCGGTCCGCTTCCGAGGGAAGGTTCTTGCTGCAGTATGAGTTCTGTCTTAGGACTGTGAAAACGGAGGCCATCCCGGCCAACAGGTCCTTAAATCACAGGGTTAGGCAACGGCTGCAGCCGCTTAGAGAAAGCGTCTCGCGTTCACCGGTGCTGCGGCGGTGCTTTCCTTTCCATTGAAGTGGAGGGAAGGTGCTACTATGGCGGCCGCCGCTCAACCGAAGAAAATCGTGGCCCCTACCGTGTCCCAGATCAATGCGGAGTTCGTGACCCAGGTACACTGGACCGAGTTTGGAGGGGGAAGGTGGGGACAGCGAGGCCCAAAGGCTTGCGGGGCTGGAGAAACGACTGATAACTTCCCTCGACGCTGGCGACATTCATCCATCAATTCATGGACATCAGTCTTTTAACTGAGTATCTGATCTGTCAGTCCCTAGGCTAGGTGCGGGGGTTACTTTGGTTAAAAGAGACTGTTTCTGCCCCCAGGAGTTCATGTTCCAGGGAAAACAGACAAAAAAAAAAAAGAAGCTACTACTAGAGCTTTGCCATATTCCAGCCTGTTTCAGGAGCGATAATGTGTCTTTGAAAATAGAGTAACTGTGGTTGGAGAGTATGCTGTTCAGACCCTATTTGTGGTGTTACATTATGAACCAAGGTTGACTTGGAAGCAATCCTTAGCTCTCCACCCCATTCCTACATTTTACTGGGGTAAGAGTGCAAGGAGTTCAGTGTAGAAAGTTATTACTTTACCTACTTGTCTTCTCTATATCTGTCTCAGAGGATTTGTCAACACAGTAATCTAGGAATCATGGAGAGTTCCTCCTTTCCCCCAACACATCTCTACATTCTAAATATCATTTAAGTCTGTCTACTTCTCTGTAAATCAAGTTGCACTTTTTTTTTTCTGTCTAGGTCTAGGCATCTTGATCTGTCTGTCTTTCCTCTTGCTCTCTTCTAGTTCATTCTTCATGTTGCTGTCAGAGTTATGTCTATGCAAAAGCAATTTGGTTATCTCTTCTTCATTTTTAAGGAGTTCTAGTTGTTCTAAAGATAATGATCTGAATCCTTTAAAGTATTGTTTGATACTCGGCTTCTAGCAGGCTTTCTCTCTTTTCCCTCACCAGCACTATCTCAGTGCCTAGCCATATTGAACTGCAATTATTTTGAATGTGCCATGCTACTTGAACTTTCTGGCCTTTCAGTATGGTACCTTCTGCTTAGAATCCTCATCTCTGCTTCCCCTCTTCCCCCCATCCTTTATATGGTTAATTCATTGTCATCCATCTATATTACTTTTCCTGATGCTTGAGACCAGATCTCCCTCTTCTCATACATGATAACTGTATTTTTTGTAGTAAAAATCATTTATTAGTTTTCTCCCTGAAAGACATTACGTTTTAGTGGATAAGTCAGATAACTGAATAGTATAGTTTTAGGCAGTGATAAGATCTATCTGGAAAGTGAAAAAGGGTGTTATACAGTGACTGGGATGGGATGTATGATGATAGTCTTCTCTGAAGTTACATTTAGGCTAAGACCTGAATGCAAAAACCAGGATACAGTTTAGTTAATATGTGATTGTCAGATGGTGATAGGAGAGCAAAAGTAGTAATAGTATTACAGGTTAGTCTAGTGAAGAGATTATGGTGATGTCTACAATTAAAAACTGCATTAGACAGCTGTATATGTAACCTAGAGGCCATATGATTTGATGATTGTGGAAGATTTTTGAGGGAGATGAATTGACATACTTTAAACAAACTGGGTGATTGCTTTGGACTGAACTGGGGAACACAGGAAAATTAGTTTTAGCAGGGCATATCAAGAGCTGTGTTTTGTCCATGCTATATGTGAAGTCCCTAGCACACATTCAGTTGGCATTAGTTAAGGTGGTTGAATATATTGAATGGAGAGCAGTTGGCAAAATCTGGACTTGAATATAAATTTGGGAGTTAATGACCCAAGATGATACTTAAAACTATAGACTTAACTGAGATATCCTAGAGAATTTATTAAACCTTGCATTAGATTGTAGAATTGAGGCACCTAGTATTGTACTGGTCACACATTGATGAATGTTTGTTGGAAGATGGTGTGAATTAATGAATAAACATACCAGGACATGTGCCTAATACTTGCCAAATACTGTTTTGGGCTCCAGTAGGCTACAAAGATGATTAAAGTATGGTATTTGTTTTTAGGAATCTCACAATCTGTGAGAGGAGACTTTGAAGGGAAACTCATCAGAGGTCAGTGTGACACATACCAAAATAGAGATTTAAGAGAAATGTTTTAAGAAGAAAGAATAAAGTAGCTACATTTGTCTCAGGAAAGCATTTCCAGAGAGAAGTTTCTTATTGAGAAAGTAACATTTGAGATGGATTTTTGGAAGCAAAATAGAAAGCTGGGAGGTTTTTCATTTTTTCTTTTTTCAGGGAGGGAGAACATCTTGGACTCTTCCTCCTTTGCTTCTTTCTCTTTCTCCTCACTTTTTAAAAACTTATTACTGAATTAATAAGATGTAGAAGTCAAATATTTAATTTCAAGATCACAGTTGAATTTTTTACCTCACTTTTGTATGTGACTGTATTTTTAATTTTTTGTCCTTCAGTAAGATTTATTTTGAAAAAACCTATGCTGTCATAACAATGCTGACTGGATAATGAAAGAATTTCTATTTTGCATGAAAATAACATATATGTAGAGAAGGGCTTATATTCCTGTGGGTGTTAATGCAGAGGATACAGGTTCCACCCGTAGAGAAAAATCGAAGGCTTCAAAGGCACTGAATAATGTTTACTAGATTGCTAATGAAGTAGAGATATATAGCAGGACTTTGAATCAGAAGACAGGACTTTCATAGTCAGGGAAGTCCCTGACTCCCTGAAAACAAGTCAGATTCAGTTCTTCAAAAAGTGTGATGTAAGGAAAAGACGGCTGAGTTTGTGTGGTGCCCATAAGGATCAGAATGAAGAAATCAGGATAACACAGAATAGTTGGGGGTAAAGTAGTATTTTCTGTTGGTTGGAGGGTGACTGATAATTTCTGAAGGTGTCATATAAATTATTCTGGTGATATCAAGAGGCTTCCTGGAACAGACATCCTTTTAATTAACAAAATTAAAAAAGGGAATTGATTTTGACAGGTCCTTTGCTATAGAAGCAGAAATAGCACAGGCCTCATCTCTTAAGTGTTCCTGTTAAGCAGGAAGGAATCGTTAAGCAGGAAGGAAAGATAGCTAAGCAGTCAAATAACTGATAATACAAAAAAAAAAAAATCTTATTTAAATTTACTTAGAAAATAAAGAGAAGAAGCGAAAAAAGAGAACATTTCGGGTTTTTACATCTTTCATTCAATTTCGGGTTTTTATATCTTTCATTCATTCATCCATCCATCAGCTATTAGATGAGTGCCTTCTGTGTGCCAGAAACTGCAGGATCATTTTGATTTATTTATTTGTACATACAGAACTGGGGTACAGGCCAGAGGCTCAGGGGCGGTGAGAGGCTTCACCGGAGACAGAGTGGGGAGCAGAACAGGCAGATGGACGAAGTACACTGCTGA
>NW_004567124.1:30960147-30961593 GCF_000260355.1 Condylura cristata
TACTTTCTAAGAAACTTCTAAAGGTTTTTAAAGGCTTTCTCTGGCTGTGTCCGGATATGTTCTAGTCATGTAAAGATTTATTATGTTAAAAATCAACTTCCCTGAATATTTTCAGTGTTTTTTTAATATTGATTCAACTCAACTAATTGTAATCTTGGGCAGCTCACTTAATCTTTCTAGATCTGAGTTTCCCCAGATCTGACCTGAAGATGTTTGACTGTAGCTATAACTTCCCCCTATTATTTTTTTGGGGATGCCTAGGAAAGTATGTTTTGTTTTCTTTAATCACACTGACAGGGAGCAGTTTAGAGCATTATTGGCATTTACTAGGTTGGGACCAAGCATGTTAACTGGCCTTCATGAACCTAAAATCTCTCTGGAAGGTAGAAACACTCTGTCCTCCCATGCCAGTATTGCCCTGTTAAGAAACAAATTGTCTCTAACTGACCTCAGTTGTCTCTAACTTTACAGTGGTTGAATCTGTGACTTACTGTTTATACCATTGACTTTTTCAGTTGGCATGTAAATACTGGGCTCCACATATCAAGAAAAAATCACCTTTTGATATAAAGGTAAGTATTTTTGGTTTACAACATACCTTTTAAATGAGAATGCTCTTTGAATCTCATTTTAACAGTTAATTTCAACAAAAGCTTTCCATAACCTCTTCAGAAGTTAAAACTACAGTTTTCTAATTTGCAAGCTAATAATTACACATCTTAGAAAATTTGGAATATATGTCATGCTTCGAAAATAAAGATCACAAGCCAGATATAAACTCTACTGTAAAATGTTGCATTTTTATTAATCTTTAAAAAATAATAGGTGTGGCTTTTCTTGTCAGAAGAATCTTAGATTGCTTTAATTTATTATTACTGTAAGTGACTACTCACTCTAATATAAATTCATAGGCTTTCTCACAGTACATTTAGAAAACTGGATATAACAGTTGACATTTGCTTCTATTATTTCTCTACACTTTGCATTTGAAAATTTATTTTTATTTATTGATATATACAAGAACTGGGGTGTAAGCCAGAGGAGTTGGGAGTGAGAGCATTTACCAGAGACTGAGTGGGGAACAGAAAGGGCAAATATACTGAAATACACTGCTGAGGGGAGCAGTGGGCAAGAGAGGAGAGGTTACCTACCTACACTATTCGCCCTGTAGGTTAATTTCCTGGGAGGGGAATTGAACTCATGCTGTACTTCCTGCTGATAGCTCTTAGTGCTGAGACTTAACCCTTTACACCACCAGGGAGGCCCTTGTCTCTACACATTTAATTTGCTTTCTGTGTGGCTTTGGAAAGCATGTTGTCACAACTTGTAATTCAAGTCTTCAAGTCTAATAACACTGATATACTATAAAATTAAGTTTTTTTTATTACAAAAGTTTATTTTTACATCATTTTGTACATTTTTTTCTCCATCTCGATTGTAATCCCC
>NW_004567124.1:30963728-30973693 GCF_000260355.1 Condylura cristata
TTTTTTTTCAAAATTTGTTTATTTATGGATACAAGAACTGGAGTACAGGTGGGGGTGGGGAGGATGTGAGGACTCCCCAGACATAGAGTGGGAAGCAGAATAGGTGAGTTGAGTGAAGGGAGCAGCGGGAGACAGGAGAGGTCTGCTGTGCCATGTCGGTCACTTGCTAGCTGAGGGTGGAACTTGGGTTGCAGTGGCTTTGGCTGGCTTTACAGTGCCAAGACTTAACCCCTTGTGGCTCTTTTTAATTTTTTGAGTAGTTAAGAAAATAACTCAATTTTGTTTAGTTTTATATTTTTGTGAATGGGTATCTTTAGAATATGTGTCTGATAGCCTTAGTTTTCAGAGATCATGCTCTTCTGGTAATGTAATGCATAATTAAGAGTTGTTTCTCTCAAATTCAGAGAGTGTGTGCTTAGCAATTTTGAACTCTTACAGCGACTATCTAGTCATCAATAAATTGGAGTGCATTTTATAGCCCTTTTATTCCTGTCAAGAAAATTATTATTTCTGAGGTAGCCTTCACTTGTAATGCTAATATTTCAGACAAAATAAAATATACAACATTCAGATTATTAGGGTAAATTTGACTAAGTTGCAGCCTGATGTGACCAACAGACTGCTGGTCAGTCTATCATTGCTGTTGATAATAGTAGTGTTTGCCATATCTTGAACACTTCTCTTATGCTAGGCACAGTGTTAGCTATTTTACATAGAGCCCTTCCTGCAACTTTGCTAAGTGTTATCATTTCCGTTTACTTAAAAAAAAGAAATTGAGAAGTTAAATAATTTGTTCAAGATAATAGACATAAGCTATTGGCAGAGCTGGGATGCCAGGGTTTAATGCTAACTTCATGATTTTTCTGCCTGTCCACACTACCTGGAAGTATCAGAACTTCTGTATCAGAAGTTAAAGACTATATTAACAAATATTACTTCCTACCTATACTGATTTGATCATCACAAAAATGGCATAAAGTAGGTGGTTTTAACATTTTTCAAGAATGAAATTGAAATAATAGTTATGAATATACTAATAAGGTGAGTACCTATTGTATCTTAAGAACTATGTTATTAAGTACTTGGTCTCATTTAATCCTCACAATAATCTAAGTGAAATCTTGTCGTGTGGCGAAGGCTAGAATTGGAACCAGTTGCCCCTTAGGTTAAGCACCCCATTCTGTGAGGTCATGCCATCTTTCAAGACAGGTAAAAATCAACAGGATACTGATACACATTAGAATAAAATCCGACTTCTATCATCATGGCAAATATCAAAAGTTGAGAATTGTTAGAACTGAAGGAGAAAGCTCTGAACAGAACAAATTGCAGCACCAGTGACAGACAGTGAGATTTTAAATAACTGAAAAAGTGGAATGTCAACTTTTAGGAACTTTTACATAACGTCTTTGTGAAAGTGCTATTTTTTTCTGTGTCAACTTTTAGACATAAATAGTTGAAAGTTTGTAATGGAAATAATAAGAGATCTCTTGCAAGAGTAGGAAGTAAGAGGCCTTGCGGAAAGTGACTAGCTAGAAGAGTAAACTAAAAAAAAAAAAGATTTGGCTTTGAAACTTATCAGAAGTACCAATCATATAAATTACTTTTGCTGAAACTGCTAAAACATGATCAGGGATATATAGATCAATCCTTAATTTTGTAGAAAAGCAGTGTAGTTGGAATCAGGTCTGAATTATCTGTGTCTATATAACCTTGGGCAAATCACTGACTTGCAAAACTTCAGTTTCCTTATGTAAAAAGCAGGTTTGGAGTTTGCCATGCAATCAGGTAATACCCAAGACAAGACATTTCTATTTAAAACTGGAAAACCATTGATAACCCTGTCACATTTGGTAGAAACAGATATAACTCTGGAAGGATATATAATCCAACTATAATGGAAATAATCCTCATAATAAAATCCTGGTAAAGATGAGTTCAAATCCCAAATTACAAAGGACATTAGGATAATAATCCATCATAAACAAGAATCAGTTGAAAAAAAGAATAGGATTAGATGCTCTTCCCCCCTTCCCAAGCCTTATGTAATTAATTAATATAGACTATCAAATTGTTATATTTAACATTATTATGGATATAAAAAAGAATGTATGAACAAGGAATAAGACACTAAAAATGGACAGTTGGGGAAAATCAGATTTGAGGAATAAAATCACTAATCGTTAAACAAGTTAAATAGATTAGATCTAACCACCAAGGGAATTAGTAAGCTGGAATATAGATCTGAGGAAATTGATTAGATAATAGCAAGAGAAACAGAGATGACAAATATAAAGGAAAATAAGAGATTATACAGACTGGACTGAAGAATTTCAAAAAAATTTCAGAAGAGATTTAGAGAATGGGAAACTGTCTATTTAAAAGATGATGGTAAAGAAGTTTTTCCATGGAAGCACATGAGTTGTTTAGTATTTGAACAGTACTCTATATAGCAACTACAAAACGACAAAGACAAGGTAAAGATATTAAAATATGCTGTGAAAACAAGATTTAATTTCTCAGAAAACAAGGACAATTAATCGATTGACTGTAGGTTGTAATAACAAAGAAGAGAATAGAATGAGGCTAGTACATAGAGAAAAAGTCACCACAACTTAGAATTTTATGACCTGCTGTCATGAAATAAAGAAACATTTCTTTATTTGCTAAGTCTATGGCTGACAGAAGGAAAGGTTGAAATGAAGTCTTATGCATTTTAATTATGAAAAGTCCATTCAAGTTTCTCACTTGGAACCTTCTATTTTAGGTAAAATCCTACTTTTCACTTTCCTAGCTAGGTTCTTGCAAGTTAAGCAAAAGGGAATGATACAATAGTTACCTGAAAATACCATTGTGAGCCCAACTTTAAAGCATAAGAGGAGTGGAAAATGTATAGCACTGTGGAAGTGTTTCAAACATTTAAATCTGGGAAGTGATTTAAAGTAGCAACAAAATGTCCTGCTTGATTCCATCAGTGTATGAGAGTATTTTACAACCCAGTATAGTGATTGATGTTAATTACCCTGAATTATAGAAATGGCCATGTTATGTTTTGGAAATCATAAATACTTAAATTTGTTTAGGATAATTTTCACCACAATTTTAATATATGAATTTGGGGGGAAATTGCTATTACACTGAAAACTGACTTGGGTTGTTGGATGCCTTGTAAATTAAGTACTATAAAGCCTCTTTTGATTAAGTCTCTTGGTTTCTAGACATCATTTAGTCCTGATGAGCATTAGTATTTATGTCTTAAATATCGTTACCTGTGAAACTGCCCTTCATATCACTTTGTTTTTGAGCTGATACTTGACAAATACCTTGTTTTTTTCACTTCGCACATACCCCTAGAAAAGGGAATATCCAGTATCCTAGTGGTGGTAATTACATGTCAGTAACCTTTGGTATCTTCTCACTTGAAAGCAGAAGACTATCCTCAAAGCTGTGTTAACTCTATCTAGCAGTGACTTAGATTACAGGTAAATATGTGCGGAGTCTCAAATTATAAATACAGATTTTCAAAATATTTTAAGTAAGTTGTAAATAACTATACTTTTCCATGTAAATGACATAGAGTGGCAGGAACTAATGAAATATTCTCTATGTTTTTACTTTTTACAGCCAGTATCTTGAAAATTATCTCTGGATGAATTACTCTCCAGAGGTGTCCAGCAAGGCCTACTTGATGTCCATCTGCTGTATGGTGAATGAGAAGTTCAGAGAAAATGTCCCTGCATGGGAGGTAAGATTTGTATTACTTCCTATCTTTCATGGTGTATTCATTTAAGCCATTACAAAGTAACAGAAGTTTTTAGTGATAATAAATAATGCTTTTTAAATGGAATTTTACTTAATAAAATAACCATTGAGAAAAAGAATAGGTACAATACTATTTTTTCACTTTCACACTCTTCAAACTAATTTCTGTGACTTAGAAAGTTATAAATGTGGAATTGTTTTTCTGCTTTGTGTTTGAAACACAGAATGACATGTATAACAGGTGTCTCTAAGGTATAGTGATATTTACATTAATTAGTATAAATAGATCAGGCTCAAATGAGAATTTCTCCATGCCCTATTTCATATCAGAATAAAGTCATGTTTTCAATGTCAAGATAAATATGTAATAATTTCAGTTTTCTCTTTGTCCCTGGTTTTGGATTTGTTTTCCCTTTTTGAAATTTCTAATAGATTGACATTTTCCTTTGTACTCGTGTAGAAGGTGCTGGGTTAATAGAGATCCAAAATCTAGGTTTCCTTTGGCTTCCAGGAAATGGTCAGTCCATCAAAAACACTTCTTCCTTCACACTTTTTTAACTGAGGAAAAGGCATGGACACTGACATTTCTTTTGAGAGCATGGTCTCCAAAGTGAGAAGATGTTAGATGTTGAGATAAAGCCATTGGCATATCTCAACTATTCATTAAGTGGCAGCAATCTTAGGGCGAATTGGATCCCAATGTATCTTGTATCTTTTTCAGAGATCTTAGAGATTTCTTGAAGTTGCTTCAAACTGCTATAGGAAGAAAGAAGGGACATTTTTTTGAACCAGAGAAATGAATTGTTCAGTTTACATTGTATTAAAAGACTGCTTTAGGAATTAGGACATGAAGTAGAGAAATGACATTACAGGTTAAGAAAAAAGCATACACAGAGATTTAGTAAGTAGAATTTTGATTGGATTTCATAATTAAAGTAGCATTAGGAAAGGATGTTATTTTCAATAATAGGCAAGGGCAATTGAATATAATGGATAATATGCTACTTCCTAAGATAGGTAATAGAAAGTTGAGGGATAGCTTGAAAGGTACATAATTGTTGAATTGAGTTTTGGATATATTGAATTTAATATTGCAAATTTTAGAATATGCAAACTAAGGAGAGAACTTTGAACTGAAAATGTATATTTGGAATCATTAGCATATATTTGGAGGTTGTAGTGGAGGAAGAACAATAAGCCTAGAACTCCAGATTCTGCCATTTAAGGGACAAAGGGAGAGTCACCTTGAGCACATTGAAAAGGAATTGAGGGCTGGTAAGAGTCATTGAATTTGACACGTGAGTGTTGTGGATGTTTTAGAGAACTGAATGAAAACCACTCATGTAGACCATACGTATGAAGCACTTGTTTGTGAAAGAAGAGATGTGACAGTAACTAGATGGGGAAGAGAATCAAAGAGGCTTAAATATATTGCATTATCTTTTTTAACCTTATTTATATGTAGTAGTAAAGAGCTACTACAGAACAGCAGAGGTTGCCCTTTAGAGTGGGAAAGTTAAAACTGTTGTGATTTTTTTGTAATGTCAAAAGAATTAAAGCATTTCAGTTCCATAATAAAAAAATAAAGCCTAACCTAAATGTGGGCATAATTCACAAAACAATAAAGGAATTAAAGCAATTTCTTTCACTAGCAGGTATCGGATAGTACTGACAGAAAACTGTACTGGTTTGACGTACTTTCACTAACTATAAGTAAACTAATAATCTTTTTGTAATTATTTTGTTTTGCTAATAGACCCTAGTAAGTTAAAGAGAAAAAAACTGGGTGAGCAAGCCATTTCAAAGTAAATTTTTATTCTTTCTTTTTTCAGACTTTTAAGAAGAAACCAGACCATTTTCCTTTCTTTTTTAAGTGCATCTTGAAAGCGGCATTAGCTGAAACCGATGGTGAATTTTCACTCCATGAACAGACAGTCTTACTCCTTTTTCTCGATCATTGCTTCAATAGCTTGGTAATTTTGCTTTTCTTTTGGGGAAAATTTCAGAAGTTTCTTGCTCTTTAAAGTTGAATGTAGATGAGATTGTCTCTCCAGGCAACTCCTCATCCATGCTAGTGGTGAATAATACCCAAAATGTTTTTTGAATGGCTTCCCAATAAAATCATTTTTAAGAACTGTTCACATTATAGTAAATTTGGACTTCTTTCTGTCTATGGTCTAAGAAAAATGATGAGAATTGAAATTTTCCAAAGGTGCAGGATACAAAGATGAGAAGAGACAAAAGACTCTCGTTAATATGAGCTTTCAATACTGAGTTCTGTGTTACAAACTGCACACAAAAACCTGCATTCATTACTATTGGTCATGCTTCATGCACAACTGGCAGATCAGTAGAGAGCTGTATGTTGAGCTGATTAATTAAGAGCAACTGTGGATAAACTTTTGAAATCTCTTGTGCTGTGTATGATACATATCCATCCTTCATAATGTTATCATAAAAACTTCCAGTAATCCTTCATTTGTTTTCCCCTACTGTGGTTATCTGAAGGAATATACCTATGAAACATAAAAAGCTTCTGAAGTGTTAGAAGCTTAGACTCTTACAGAAGAATGCATGGAGTTCTTTCTGGTCCTGAAGACTGAATGTTGATAGATGGGTGGTCTTACTTGTGTCCAATTGCCATGTCCATGGGTCTCATAAAGGCATAGAAATGATTTATGATGCCTCCCAGAGGCACTACTTTTAGCTCTTTTCATGCACTAAACCAAATAAAGAGAAATATAAATAGCTATGGCTCTTACCAGAAATTGACCTGAAACAAGTTTAAATTAGTATTAATAATCTGGTATTAAATATAATTATCTTAAAATTGTAATGTAGAAATGTGTTATTCTTTTATTACCAAAATGCTTAATTTTTATTTTCAGTGTCTATTCATATACAGTAACACCTCATCATTTGAGGTAATTGTATTCTGCAAGTTAGTTACAAATGCTGAATTAGCTAAAATTGAGCCATAGCTACTAGGGGCAATATGGGGCTAGGTTCCTACAAGCCTCTAGTCACAATATTCTCTTCAACCAATAATTATATGATCTGTTTTATGTGTGTTTGTATGTGGAGACACTTTACTAAGATACAGTATTGATTCATCAGAATTGACTCATAGCCAACAGCAGTATAACTTAGGTTGGACTGAAAACATGAACTATGTATCTTCTCCCTAAAGCACATTGCAACCTCTTGTACCTTGGCCTGTTGTACCACATTTCATCTTTGTGGTTGGGGCTATTTTAAATAGGAAAATCACCACCAAAATGCACAAAACTTAAAAAAATGTGGCACCAAGTGCACCACAAAAAGGATGCTTGTATAGACCATAAGAACTGAAAAAAGAAGGCAGAGGGTCTCCTCCTCACCTGGAAATGTGCATGTTGCAATGCAGCATTTTCCCTGCTATTCTATTAATAATTTGAAAATATGGTGGCAGTGTAAATGGAGTGTGTTCCTTATATAGAGGGGTTAAAATGCTAGTGTGTTTATAAATTGTTTTTCTTTGTGCCTTAAACAGGAAGTAGACTTGATACGTAGTCAAGTACAGCAGCTTATCTCCCTTCCTATGTGGATGGGTTTACAGTCTGTAAGTATCTAAAAGTTAGAAACATATGTCTATATATGTGATAAGCAGACATGTAATTTTGGACTGTAGCTTTAATATGAGTGTAAAAATGGTAGCCAGAGCTCCCTTTCCGGCTTAGAAAATTTATCAAGATAAGCGCATTATCTTACTGTACAGGTAGTGTTTTTTTATTTTTAAAGTTTTTATGTCCAGTCTAAAAGATGCTTAACCTATTTTCAATATTGTAAAATGAAATAAGGTGCTATATATCAAAACCATAGAGAAGAGGTTTAATTTAGCAAAGAATGATTGTTGTTATCCTTATTGTTTTTGTGAGACATGGAAACTAAATATCTGTGGTGATGTAGATACCTGCTTGTTTACTTGTGATGGTTATTAGGTTCATGGCTTTAAAACATGTATTTGTCAAACCTTATGCTTTGTAAAAATAACATGATTTTATTATGTATAATAGGGAATTAGAAAAAAATAATAAACTAGGGCCCTCCCTGGTTGCACAGTGGGTTAGAATGTAGCAGTATGAGGCTATCCACAGCCACTGTAGCACAAGTTGATCCCCCACCAGACCAGAGAGGTGACCCATACGGTGTGGCAGACTTCTCCTGACCTGCCCACAACTCCCCTCAGCAGTGTATCTGAGGGAATAGACTGTTCTGTCTGTTCTGTTCCCCTCTCTCTAGTGAATCCTTTCACCCCCTGCTTCTCTGGCCTGTACTTTAGACCGTGTATGCATAAATAAATAAATGTTAAAAAGAAAAATAATAAATTACAAACAACCAATTTAACTCAAATAATTTTAAACCTACTGTAATTTGCATGTTCATAGTTTCTAATAAGTATGCTAAAATGTACATATTATCTTTGAGGGCTTGTAAGTAAAGTGTTTGTTATAAAATTTGGTAATTAAATAAAAGACTCTACATTTTTAGACTCTACATTTTTAGAGATTTAACAGCATCCTTGTTTAAATGTCTAAATTGGGATTATGCTTTAAGTATAAATCTCATATTTTTTAGACTTACATACTTAATTTTATTAAACTTAAAATCTTCATTAGAAAAGACAGTTTCTTTGGGTTTGTTCTTATGAACACAAGTTAGAATTAGAGTAGTTTTTAAAAATGTAGTTATCTGTTTTCAAGTTTTCTTTGTTGCTTTCAAGGTTTATCCTATTGCTGTATATTGTATGCTTATACTCATCTTGAGGTGATCTTTTACCCTGTAAACTTCAGGTTAGTGATGGTTTAATATATTACTCTTCCAGGCACGATTGGAGTTAGAGTTAAAAAAGACACCTAAGCTAAGAAAATTCTGGAACTTGATTAAAAAGAATGATGAAAAAATGGATCCAGAAGCAAGAGAACAGTATGTTGACAAAGCTTCTTTCCATGTTGTTATTATTATTCTGGTTTGTGGACCTTAGATAGTATTGGCTGGTTGGTGCTTCTTTTATAAATTGTTGAAACAATTTATAAGACACTTTTACTTACTTAGACTTTCCCAAGAATATTTTTCACAAAGGTTTAAAGAAGTCACAGCACCACCATGTTTTTTACTTTCTGCTCCAATGGTATGTGTCACTATCCTCCTTTCCCGTTGTTCAAAGTCTGTCTGTGAGTTGGGTGGTCTTAGTTTTCTTCACAATCTGCAAGCTATCAATACACCTTTCCTTTCATTCTTTCTTTTAATCCCTTATTCTTACTGACTTATATGTACTCCAAACATAATTCATTCATTTATTCAATAAATATTGGTTGTTTATTATTGTAAAAAACAAGGTACTGTTCTGGGTACTATTCAAGGTACTATTTCTGTAACTAAGCAAAATGGAAAATAAATCATGCTTTATGCTGTGGCGCTTATGTTCTAGTTGGGGAAAACAACAGTTAACAGATGGCTTATGTTGTATATTACATGGTGATACATTCTAAGGAGAAAAATTTATGTTGATTATAAGGATTAAAGAAGCAGACAGGTATAACTTAAATATTATAACGAAAAAATTTAGTTTTTCTTTTGTCTTTAATCAACACATTTTTTATATGTGCTTTTTATCAACAACAAATTTTATGTGTACAAATCAGCCATTAGCTTTTATGTTTTGTTTTGTTTTTTTAATACTAATTCATCAGTTGGTTAAAAGTCTGTGCGTGCAATATTTCAGTAGGAACAGTGTTATTAGCAAGGGCACAGGGAAGGTTCTGCACACTCTTTAAGAAACTTCCTTTTTTCTATACGGTGCTAGCCTCTTGTAACTGCTCTCCTTATTTACAGCTATTCCACTAGAAATCCTTTTCCTTTTTTCATACTTAATTACTCTTTTTGACTCCCCTTTTTTTCTGCTTATATGTGTGTGTGTGTGTATTCTTTTAGCTCCATCTTAATTTTTTTTTTCACTTAGGAGAATGGTCTGTATATACATTTTCTTCAGTCCTTATGGTTCCCACTTGCATTTTATTCCCCCCTTTCCTACTCAAAACAAAAAATTCTTCTTGACTTCACCAGTCACCTTTAGAACCTCACGTTGGGATTTATTTTTCAGCTATGAAAAAGAGATGCTTTCTTAGCTGGCCTCCTGGGTCAGTAAAAGGGGGTTCCTCTTT
>NW_004567124.1:30975333-30976197 GCF_000260355.1 Condylura cristata
GGATCTTGAGCTTTTGTTAGTATTTATTTGTTAGTTCTCTGGCAAAAGGAGACAACAAGATGATGAAAACAGTGTGCAGTCCAGATTATGGATTATATAGTTAGGAAACAAGGCTAATTTTTTTTTAAAGATTTATTTATTTATGCATACAGAACTGGGATGCAGGCCAAAAATGCAGGAGCAGTGAGAGGATTCACCAGAGACAGAGTAGGGAGAGGAACAGGCAGATCATCAAAGTATACTGCTGAGGGGAGCAGAAGGCGGGTCAAAAGAGATCTACTGCGCCGTATGGGTCACCTCCCGGGCGGGGATCGAACTCACACGCTGAAGTGGCTTTAGCTTCTTAGTGCTGTGCTTTAACCTGCTGTGCCACCAGGGGATTCCACAAAGCTAATTTTTTAAAAAAATTAGAGGGATTTTCAGGATCATTGAACACAACATGTCTATACATGCAGCTGTTATTAGCTGTTATTAGCGAAATCTGCAAAGGATGATCTGGAAGGTTAGGACTGCTGTCAAAAAAAAGAGAAAAAAATAATACACAATATGCTTGCCTAGCAGAGCCAGTTACTATAAAAGCATTCAGTGTTAATCCTTCAGACCTCAGAAGTTGAGTTCCCAGCATTGTGTTCCACCTTTAATTACTGTTGTTGGGCCTTCCCTGGTGATGCAGTGGGTTTAAAGCACAGCACTATGAAGCTGTGCATAGCCACCGTAGCACAAGATCAATTCCCAGCCAGGGAGCTGACCCACATGGCACAGAGGACCTCTCCTATCTTGCCCACTGCTCCCCTTAGCAGTGTATTTTGGTACATCTGCCTGTTCTGTTCCCCTGATCCTTTCTCTCCCCGCATCTCTGGCCTG
>NW_004567124.1:30976767-31007546 GCF_000260355.1 Condylura cristata
TTAGCAGCAGTGGGAACCCCAAATTATCTCCTTTTTAAGTGAAAAATCTTGGCAGGATGGTTTTAACTCATAAGATGGTAAACCAATTCCTAACCAAAAAAAAGTCAATTTGTACACTGAAAGTATGTCAAGTCACAAGGTTGTAATTTTAAAATAAAAATAAATGTTCTTAAAAATAGTACATTAATGCCCAGCATAACATAATATGAGACTGTGATTTAAAAGATATTGTCTTTGTTAGTGGCATATAAATGTCAAATGTATATGTTTCCACCTATTTTTTACATTCTAAAAATAAATATAGACATATATATCTCTTTATACTTAAATATGTACACATATATATGTATGTATGAGAGTTCTGGAAGTTAGTATGTGAACACCATAAGGAAAATAAAGAAATGATGTGAAATTGCCATTCTAGATTTTACATTTCCAAATCTATTTGGAAGTCTCATCAGTGCAGAGTTTTTCAATTAGCTTTTTAAAAATATCTTTACAAATCTTATTTTTAAAATGTGTTTCTGACCCAAGCTAGGTTTTTCATTTTTTCAGTTTTGTGTACTAAATATAAACTGACTTGTATGTCAAAAAAACTGACTTATTTGAACTTATTCTGAATCAAAGTCTAATCCTGACAAATAATTAGTGTTAATAACTAAGAAAAAAAAAAACTGCCAATTTTAAGGGACAGTATACAGAATGGCCAAAGTAAGAAAATTCTAACTCGCTTTGTTATGTCTAGATCCTGTCACTATGGACAAAGTTCACTACTGTGAAAGATTCATTGAACTTATGATTGATCTGGAGGTAAGAAATGTGTTTTTTGTTACATGAACACTAAAGGGGCTAAGATAGAATATATGAACTATTTCTTTAACACCTCAAACAGGCCTTTGTCCCTATCTCAAGGGAACACATACAGAAGGAAATTAAAGGCAGTTGTTCCTTGAAGTTTTCAGATGGCTGTCCCAACCAGCATGGATTGTTGATTATAGAAAAACATTATTTAATATAGTTATTAAACATGAGTCCAGAAATGAATGTTAACTTTTTATCATACTTTAATACTCCTTCATAGAATTTTTAATAGTGGCTGAAGTCATAACTTTATGGACCATCGTTTTAATCTCACTTTTCTAAATGTGCCTAATATTGGTGAAAATATATATAGGTTGTTATTGTCAATATTTAAAGTTAAGATTCTTTAAAAAAGAATCCATTGGGTGTAAGATTTCAATAGAAAGTTCAAATGCACAGTTGGTTTAGTTGAGACTGAGTTTTTTTCCTTACCCTCCCCTCTTTTCCTTTCCCTTTCCCTTTCCTCTTTAATGTAGAAGTTGAAAGAAAATCCTGGTTTTTCCTTATCTGGAGAGAGGATGGTTTCCTGTCTTTTCCTTTTCTTTTCTCTTTTTGCATAGCAGAGCTGGGATGTAGGCCATGAATGTGGGGGCAGGGTAGGTGAGGATTCACCAGAGACAGAGTGGGAAGCAAAACAGGCAGGTCTGCTGAAATGCACTGCTGAGGGGAGCAGTGACTAAGACAGGAGAGGTCTGCTGTGCCATGTGGGTCACCTCCTGACAAGGATCAAACTCAGGCCTTTGCTGTGATAGCACTGAGACTTAACTCTTAGACCAGAAGGGAGGGCTCAAAAAGGTGGGTTTTCTAACATGAGAATTAGAGTTGGACTTAGAATTTGGACTAACAGTCACATGTGAGATCTTCATTCACATTCTGTCTCCACTTAACTAATTTGTAATCTCTAAGGAGCTCAATAACGTCTTCAATTAAATTATGCCATTTGAATAAATGAATGATTTACAAACTGATTGTTCTAGTTTCTCAACTTTGTCTTGTGACTGTCATTGGGGGTTGTGGGCAGAGAAAATGGAGAAATGGGTCTAAGGATTGACGATACTTCTCAGTTAAATATCAGTTGACCTCACCTCTAGCTGTGGAGAATATCAGCAAACCTATTGCTATGGTATTTTTTTTTTAGGCCTTACTCCCCACAAGACGCTGGTTTAATACGATCCTGGATGACTCCCATCTTCTGGTTCACTGTTACCTTTCCAATCTTGTCCATAGGGAAGAGGATGGCCATCTTTTTTCCCAGGTAAGCATTGATGTATCTGAATATTCTCTTCTCATTCTAAGTTTATGTTTTCCTTACCAGGACATAGCACAAGGCCAATTTTGCTGACTAAGTGAATCGAATGTTATGAATTCCTATTTAATTTTTAAAGTAAAATCAACTCTTTATATCAGAATGAGTACATTATTGTATAAGAGGCCTCTGTTTTGTTAATTGAATGAAATCTCAATATTGGATTGAATTATGATATTGTTGAGGTAGTCCCATGTACCATCATATTTTGATTTTATGTATTAATGACTGGAATATTAATAGATGATAAACATTAATTTCAAGCAAACTACACTAATACCAAGGTTCTCTTGGTGTGAAGATGGTGACAGGCAATTAATTGGTATTATGGAAATGTGTATGTGCTTCAGTTCTGCCTTATTTAGGATGCTGAAGTATTAGTGTATCTCATTTCACATAATGTCATCTATGCAAATTGACTTCTGACAAACTTCTAATACTTGCCTTTAAATGAGATCATAATCAGAAACAGTTTGTATGTGTTTACATTTTTTTAAGAATTCTTTATACCTGTAAGTGTTCCTCCTCTGTCTCATCTTGTTAAGTATCTCTCCAGTGATTGCCACATTTATTAAAATTTAATCTGATCTGATCTGCTATACATTAGATTTAGGGTGAAAAAGCAAGGAAATTCTGTTGATGTTGTTGCCACAGGGGGAAACTAGACCTTCATTAGCAGCAGGAACTAAGCCAAAGATAGAGCTTGATAGCCATGGGAAGTGCTGAGGGGAATGAACAACTTAGCTTTCCCCCACTTTGCTGTTTTTCCGTTAGAAATAACAGCATATCGAGGGCCCTCCCTGGTAGCTCATCAAGTTAAAGCACAATGCTATGAAGCAGTCTACGGCCACTGCAACACAAGTTCAATTCCCATCTGGGGAAGTGATCCACATCACATTGCAGACCTCTCCTGAGCTGCCTGCTGCTCCCTTCAGCAGTGTATTTCACTTGATATGCCTATTCTGCTCCCCACTCTGTCCCTGGTGAATCTTCTCATCCACTGCACCTCTGGCCTATACCCCAGTTCTTGTATATGTAAACAAATAAATTTTTAAAAAAATAAAAATAAAAACAGCATGTTGAGAAAAATACCTCCAATTAGAATTCTATAATCCTCATCCAGAAAATTCTGTATGAGTGACCTAAGTAAAAGACCTTGGAGTTCTCTTTCATGGTGTACATAGTTCTATAAATTTATCATTACATAAATAGATTTCTTTTAAATTTTCACTAAAATCTTTGGCTTTGATGGTATTTTTAGTCTTTTTAGTTAGTGTTGTGATTTGCAGTTTAAATTCTACCCTATAGAAGTAGACCATGTATATGATTAGGCTATATTTACAAGGCACATCCTTTACTGTCACACATTAAAGGGCCCTCCCTGGTGGCGGAATGGTTTAAAGTGCAGCGCCAAGCTAGCCACAGCAGCTTCCTTGCAAATTCGATCCCAGGCCCCAGAGGTGACCCATGTGGCACAGCAGAGCTCTCCTGTCTCACCTGCTGTTCCCCTCAGCAGTGTGTTTCAGTCAATCTGCCTGTTCTGCTCACCACTCTGTCTCTGGTGAGTCTTCTCACTACCCCTAAGTCTCTGGCCTATACCTCAGTTCTCTATGCATAAGTAAATAAATCTTTAAAAAAAAAAAACCTTTAGATATCTAATGAAATGTTTGCTGCAATAGTAGATTCCAGAGTTTTCTGTAGCCCCATGAGTGTATCAACTTTTTATTATTTTTAGTAGTGTTAGTTCATGCCCTTCTGACCTCATGTTCCGCAATATATTAATTTAACTCTATCATTTAGCTTTTGGACATGCTTAAATTCTACACTGGTTTTGAGATTAATGACCAGACTGGAAATGCTCTGACGGAGAATGAGATGACCACCATTCACTATGATAGAATTACTTCTCTACAGGTAATTGAAATGCATTATAGCCTTTGCTTCTGCTCCATAAACTTAGGGCACACTTAAAAGGTAGGTTTTGTATAGTACAGACAGAAAATGGTAGTAATTTAGTAGTGTTTTCATCCTGAACTTTCAATATATTGCTAATACTGATGATTTCTTACAAAATAATAGCTTTCTTTCATATTCCTCAATCTTCAAGAATCAGTAAATACACTGATACTTGAATTTCAGAAATATTAGTTACTGGCTTAACTTACCACATTTAAGTAGCACTTTTATTTTGTGAAAGAGTATTTTAATGTATGACAAATGTAGAAGCACTTTCATACATTTTTTAAATAAGCACCTAAGAGATTGAAATTTATCACGATAGTTCATATATGGCAGAAAGTACTTTTATTTCTGTTACTAATCTCATATTGCCCTTGAGCTCTATTTCTTCTGATAGCAGAAGTTTCTGTCAATTTGAAGTAATATAATTCTTTCTGTTTTAAGGCATCTTTTGGGGCAAGCATTAGGCAGACAATAGTTCTCCACTATTTCTTAAGGAATCTCTTACTTTCCTCTCCCGGTTTGACACGTGGATTCCTGAAGACACTAAGATACATTATTGTTTTGGAAGTGGTGTGATTGCACGGTCCTACCTCAGACATCTTTTCCTAGAGCATGTGTGTGGTATTCTGCCTTGTCCTCACAGTGACCACGTTTGGCTTGTGGTTTGTTCTCTTGGCACATGCAAAGCATGATGGTTGCTCCTGAGAGGAGCTCGGCTACCTCCTGCTCAGGAGCAACCATCATGCTGGTGGTGGTGCTAGACTTTTCCTGATTGCTTTCTGCCCTTTATTTCCTAGCTTAGCTTACTCAGTCTTGGATCACAGGGTCATTTTGTCATTAACTATAGTAATGCCATGGCTGGCTTACGCATATGCTTGGCTACTGTCTTTATCATCTATAATGAGGCAAACAAATACTAATGCATCTTTATGTGCCATATGGACTTTAAAGAAGAAAAGAGATGTTATCGTCACACTTTGACAAAATCACCATGAAGCTGCTGTTGTTTTCTTGCAGCTTTAACCCCATCTTGGTTGGGATGTTACCTTCTAAGAGCCTCTTTGTGCAGAGTTCCTAAATAAAGCAGGACACAGCTACACTATCAAGTATACTGCTCAAGCGATCTCTACAGCAGGAATTTCCCTCCAGCACTTTTAGTTTTGATGCACCAGTTTTTGATAATGAAATGTTTTCTTTTACTCTCCATGAAGCTGGCCTTTATGGCTATTTCCATTTCTATTCAAAATAAAAATGTAGAAATAAAAAGCTAAATGCTGTATTTACCTTTCTGCTAAAACAGTTTTCATTTCTAATTGTGCTGAATAAGGCAGGATTCACACATGAAAAGCATATAAGAGAGACAAGTGCATTAATAATTTAAAAAATTTCTGCTACTTGGCCCTCCCTGGTGGTGCAGCGGGTTAAAGCACAGCACTAAGAAGCTTAAGCCACTTCCTCATGAGTTCGATCCCCGCCTGCCCTGGAGGAGATCCACGTGGTGAGGCAGACCTCCCCTGACAGCCCGCCGCTCCCCTCAGCGGTGTGCTTCGTAGATCTGCCTGTTCTGCTCCCCTCTCTTTCTCTGATGAATCCTCTCACCCTCCGCATCTCTGGCCTGTACCCCAGTTCTATATGAATAAATAAATAAATAAATCTTTAAAAAAAATTCTGCTATATAGCATATAAATTGTAGTCAGTTGTATTGACATGTAGATATTAATTAATTTTTTTTACTTTTTTTTCTAGAGAGCTGCTTTTGCTCATTTCCCTGAACTCTATGATTTTGCCCTCTCAAATGTGGCAGAAGTAGATACTCGTGGCTCCTTGGTCAAGTTTTTTGGACATCTTAGGTAAGGTAGTGTGAAGGAGAATTATACAGTCTCTTTTTCTCCTGAATTTTGATATTCTTAAGCTTTTAATCATTTTTCACTACTTCAGATAATGTTATTTTTGTACTATTCTTTATTGACATCTGGAAATAATTCTTCCTCCTACCATTTGGTATCTTTCATTCACCTAAATATAATCATCCATGCTCTTTTTTTTTTTGGTGAGGGGGTTAAAATTTATATTTTCGTAGCATATTTTTAGATCCTAAGTGTTTGAGTAGAAGATAACACATATTCTATCAATCATAAACATAAAGAAGACACCAGCATATATGTACGTCTATTAGAGATGTGACTGAGGAGCATTTTTACATAGAGGGCAATGTACTTTAATAGCTTTTTCAAATTACTGAGAATATTCTTCTTTGATATATGTCAAAATTTGACAAATGGTGGTTTTTTAAAAGTTAGTTCACTGTAGAATTTCAAGCCATGTTTGGGACATGCATTCATTTTTGAAATGGAGACATGTGACATAGCTATGAATGAGAGGACTAAGTTATGGTATGAATTCTGCCCAAATTGATCTACAGATAAATAATTCACTTCCGATCAGAATCCCAGCAATATGTTTTAAAGAAATTGACAAATGTACTCTGAAACGAATATGAAAAGACAAAGTAGAATAGCTGAAACATTTTGAAAAATAACAAAGATTACTACTACCTAATTCAAAACTTCTATAAGGCAGTAGTAGTTAAAACAATGAAAAGAGAAGTCACACACAAACATGTGTGTATATGTATATATGTGTATATATATATATATATAAAAGAGAATATAATTCAAAAATATACTACAGATACATCATTAGTTGATTTTTTCCTTAAGTGCCAAAACAACTCAATGAAGAAAGGATAATTTTGTTGATGCTGGTAGAATAATTGGCCAATCATATGCAGAGTATGAGATCTAATCCATATTTCCATCATATACACAGATTAACTGAGAATGAATCATTGACCTAAATATCAAAACTAAAACTTACAGGGAATATGGGAGAATCTTTGTGATCATGGTTTATGCAGAGAATTTTATAAACCTCAAAGCATAATCCTTATGGAAAAAGATTGGCAAATTGAATTTTACCCAAATTGCCAATTGAATTTTATCTAAATTTAAAACTACTCTGAAAAAAAATTGCTGAACGGTTGAAAACACCCAAAGGAGACAATTTTGGTTAAATACCAATTGATGATGATCCAGATGTTTCAGAACTCAATAGTAGAAAATGGCTTAAAAAAAAAAGGCAAAACATTTGAATAGTCACTAGACCAACACAGGTATAGCTCTCATAGGAAAGATGCTTATTTAGCATCATTAGGGAATTGCAAATTTAAGTCATTAAGAGATACCATGTGTGCCTATTAGAATTGTTATAACAAGAGCATTATATGAATTCTTGATGAGAATGTAGCACAATTGGGATTCTCATTCATAGCTGGTAGGAATTAGAAAGGGTATTGCCACTTGGGGAACATTTGACATTTTCTAATAAAGGTAAATATGCACTTACTGCATGATCTGATGTCTCACAGATCTACTAAAGAGACAGAAAACTTCTATTCACACACATATGTATAGAAATGTATATAAAGGCTTTATGATTAGTTGTTAAAAACTGAAATACATAAATGTCCTTCATCTTGGAGATGAATAAACATACTGAGAGATATTCATATAATGGAATACTACTCAGCAAGAAAAATAAACAGTGCCATGTGTTGCTTAATGATGGGATACATTCTGAGGGATGCATCACTAGGTGATACCAGTATTGTGCATGTGTCATGGAATGTAATTGTAAACCTAGATGGTAGAGTCCATTTACTACACACCTACGTGTATAATGTATTATACTAGACACTATTTAGTATAGTGTATATTAAGGCCACCATTGTATTTGTGACTGTCATTGACCAAAATTTTGTTAAGAGCAATGTGATTATTTACGAGCAACAAGGTGGGTAAAACGCGCTGTATTACGCTGTGTGGAAGCAACCAGTGTTGCATCACAACAGTGATGTATGATGCTACCTACTGGCTTTTTGGGAAAAGCAGAATTATATAGAGATTGGAAACATTTTACCAGATAATAAGATAGAAAATTTAATATAAGGTGGCCTGAAGAGACTTGGGGAGGCAATGTATGTAAGTAATGATAAGTGTCAAACGCTTGAATGCAGGTCTCATAAAATTGTAACTTTTGCTTGGAAGTTCAAATTTTATGATTGGTAGCAAATATCAGTAGTTTTCCTTAAAGTTACAGGTCTGTTTTCAAATTTGAAAAACATTTGCACTTTATTCAAGTCTGAATAATCATTCATTCACAAGTCATTCTTGTGGGTAAAAATTATGTGCAAAATGTGTTACCGCACAGAATTTTAGAAGTATAGATACCTAAGAACTCCAAAATTAATTGATATTTTAAATGCTTCATCAAGGATGTTATTATGAAGTTCTTATTTGTTTTTTTAAGTGCCTATTTGAATGAGGAATATGATAATATACTGCACTGGTTGATGCCCCTGCCTTGATTCATGCCCTCATTGTTACGCACCATTACTCTTGCATTGTTATTGCAGATTTAAGCATAATGAAAAAAAGTCTTAGTATTAATACCAAAAAAGAACTGTTGATATAAAAAAAAAATTGTCTTTGCTGATCCAGAAGCAATCTCTGGGACCACCAATGGCTTATAGAAGACTATTTGACAACTGTTTAAAAAGGATAGTTTTCATTGCCAGTTTATTACATTCTCTGCCCATGTAAAAAGACTGTATTTGCTAGATGAAACTTCATAAGCAATTTTTAAAACTGCATGTTACAAAAGTGAAGAAAATGTGGTCTGAATATTCTTTATTCTGCAGTTCAAATACACTCCACCAGGTGGCATCATACCTCTGCCTGTTACCAACGCTTCCTAAAAATGAAGACACGACTTTTGATAAAGAATTTCTTCTAGAATTGCTGGTAAATATCAATTTTTTTGAATTTTGCATGTGGTTTCCCCAGACTTTTTAAATCACTTTAAGGAGATAGGTTAGTCTGGGTTTTTTGGGTTTTGTTTGTTTGTTTTCTGGGCTAAAGATTAGTTTGGTGAGTTCTACCTGTTTTGGAATTTTATTAATTTTGCTTTGTCAGATTTATTTTTTCTCATTCATTCCATGCAGACATTTATAAGTAGCTTCATTGTTAAATACCAGATTTAGGCAGCTGATGCCATCTCTGCCTATAGGAGATCACTGTTACATACACGCAGATGCATACACTTTATGCACATATTCCTATAAATATAGTACCTGGAATATTTAGATATACCTTTAATACCAGGAAACTCAGAAATGTTTAGTAATAAAGTGGGTGATACTTGACTCAGCAGATTAAGAATGCTATATGTTCTATCATTTTGGGAAGTGAAAGACTGTAACTCTCATATTAATATTGCTTTGATAAAAATTTTTTGACCAGTTTTAAATTCACATCAAAATTAAGAGAATGTGATAGACTATATTTTTAACTTCACTAAAATATTACATAAAATACATAAGTATTTAACCATATTCCTGCTATGAATATTTGGGGTTTTGGCAAAATTCACTATTACAAATAATGTTGCAAACCTTGTGCATGTTCTTTAGTGCCCATACATGAACATTAGAACATTACTACCAAGTAGTCAAATTATTTGATTAAAGTGTGTGATTATTTAGAAGATAAAAGATGCAGCCATATTATCCTCTAAGAATTGTGTGTTCTCACCACCAAGAAATTAAAATGTTTCCCTGAACTCTTTTCAGCACAAAATGTTATGAATCTTCCCAAGTTCTGCTTGTCTCATGTGTAAAAGCTTAGTACCTAGTTTTAATTTTTTTTATTTCCTGACTGCTATAAGGTTGAATAGATTTTCCTGTGTTTGTGGATAATTTTTTATACCTCTGTACACATACACTGTGTTGATGTTTTAAAGACATGAAACCATACTTAGCACATAGTTTAGTGATTTATAGTCCAAGCTAATATTTTTAAGAAAAGAAAATGGCATACAAGTTTTTGGAGGTTGTAACAAGAAACTATGTGTAACAGGTGTTTTAAGCTTGATGACAGTTGTTTCAGTGCCATCTGGGGAGAAATTTTTGGGAAGGGTTTTAATTCAAGAATGGAAATGCTCTTTTATTGATATATTTACTTATATGACTTATATGTACTATGTCTTAGGTAACCATCTTTACTTCTTAGAAATCACCTTTCATTGTTTCTGGCTACAGATACTTCCTAAAAATTCCTTGTCCTGTTTCTGACAATAGAAAATTCTCTTTAATTCAGGTTTTAGGCATTTATAATAAATCCTTACTATAAAAAGAAATGAGGGATTTTCCATGAATCTTTCTGATGGAAATAATTTTGAATATAAAGTTGATCCTATTCCTTGTAGGGTCTTAATAGCTAAGATTTCATCCTTAAAATGTAAAGTTACACCAAAAGAAAATAATTTTTAAAATGTATATACTACAGCATTGCCTCTTCATTTCTGCCATTTCTTAAGGGACTTCCTAGGGCTTTGGATTTTTCTAATATCTACATTATCATTCTAAAGTTGAAATAAGCTTATTGTTTAGATGATATCACTCATCTTTTATAAAATACAACTTTATTGAAGACTGTTGTTTTTTCAAGTGTGTTCTTATTCAGCATGTATTAATTGAACAAGAAGCTTTTTCCCCACTTGAGATAGGTTGTAATAATAACAGTGGAAGTGCTCATGGTGATCAGGTCCAGTCCTCTCATAAGGGAAAAGCCTGAGACCAGAGAATGAATAAACTTCCCCGTGATTGTTTCTCTAGCTAGAATGAAAACTGTAACCTAGAACTTAGGGCTTTTTTTTTTTTTTATTAAATTGGTGAACATTAACTCCTCTGGCTTTACATTCTTGCTACAAGATATATATCAGGTACTTTGATACTGTTCATTGACTATAAAATTTATCTATGCCTTTTAGGGTCTCATAGCTAAGATTTCATCCCTAAAATTTAAAGTTATACCAATTTTCATTTCATGTTTTTTATGAATTATGATTTTATTATTCATTTTTGTTTTCACAAGAAACCTGAGAAGTGGTGTTTGTTCTATTTTACTGCAAAGGAAACTAAGATCAGGAAAATTGAAGTAACTTGCCCTGTTTTTGCATAGCTCATCATACAGATGCTGAGAGTTGAACTTACATCCGTCCGACTCCAAAAATCTTCATAATTGATACTTCTGTCATCTTTGATTTATGAGGAATATAGCAAAAGAAAAAGTCATTAAGTACTATAATAACTGAAAGTCATAAACCTCTTTCCATACTTTATGGTGGGTTTCTCCATAAAATGTTTCAGTTAAAAAAAGGTGCCCCTAACTGCATCATCTTACTTCTTTTAGGTATCTCGTCACGAGCGGCGTATATCTCAGATTCAGCAGTTAAACCAGATGCCACTGTATCCAACTGAAAAAATCATATGGGATGAAAATATTGTTCCAACTGAATACTATTCTGGGGAAGGTATGCTTAACCAACATAGAATTCAAGTGCAATATGAACTTCAGTTCAGAATTCATCATTTGTTATCTACAAAGAATGCCTTCTTTGTACATTTGGATAATTTTCTGGTACCCTCAAGTTAAACTTTCAAAGTTAGAAACTTCACTATTTGAAATGTTTAGCACTGAGGATTTTTATTCAATTTAACCATGCTTTCTTGAGGGGTGTGTGAGTGTATGTGTTTATGTTTATATACATGTATTTAAAATAGCCACATTTCTTCCAAAAATATGCCATTGTCCAAAAGATTCCCTAAATTTTTTGTGAAATATATCTTTAAATGGTGTCAGAATGCACTTTGTCATATAGTCAGTTGTGGCAAATTCTCACCCATAGTGAGTAAGTGAAAAGCAGACCTCTCCTGACCTGCCTGCTGCTCCCCACTCTGTCTCTGGTGAATCCTCATCCAGTTCTATGTGCAGTTCTATATGCATAAACAAATAAATCTTTAAAAAATATATACAAGAAAAAAAAAATACACACACACACACACAAGAAGGTGAGTCTTCTATGCAGTAGCATTTTGGGTCAGAACAAGGGTTTATTACCAACAAATGATGATGTCTTTCGGGGGGAGTGGTGCATTATCTGATTTTACAGTGTAGGCTGATTTTACAAGCCTTCCAAGAAAGTTTGAAAAAATAGAACACTATAAAATAGCCTATGATAGTTATATAATGAAAGTTATAACTCCTGTTTATTTAGTTTCCTTGAAACACAGTTTTATCTCTTTATAATATAGGATTAGAGACAAAGATAAATAGACAGTAAAATATGTTTGAGCTTTTTAAGTCTTTTTGATACTGTGGTATGTGGGTAAGTATTTTGGTCATTTATCCAAGTAAATAATGTTAAGTGAAGATAATGGAAATCTGTTGTTCATTAATTACCAAGACAGCTCCTAGAAAAACAGTCAATACCTTATTCTTAAAATTTAACAAAAAAAAGGACAAAAGATTCAGAGACCAGTAGCTATCACTAGAAATAGAATAGTACAATGTAATATATAGTCATTCATTTTCATGGTAAATTTTGTCATGGGTTAATATGGTAATGACAGTATTATTTTCACAGAGATTTGCCAGATATAAGCTGGGTAGTAAAGGAAATATTTTTAAATTATTTAAGTTACTTCAATACTTTTTAGAGGCACCATTTTATATATGAAACATTGATATGCAGATTACATTTAATGAAATTTATCCTATAATCCTAATTCTTAATATAGCATTTTTTAACTGGCTTCAGTTTTTGTGTAAAAATCAGAATAAGAGGGCCCTCCCTGGTGGCACAGCGGGTTAAAGCACAGCACTCAGAAGCTAAAGCCACTTCCCCATGAGTTCGATTCCCGCCTGCCCTGGAGGTGACCACATGGTGTGGCAGACCTCTCCTGACCCGCCCGCTGCTCCCCTCAGCAGTGTACTTTGTCGATCTGTTCTGTTCCCCACTCTGTCTCTGGCAAAGCCTCTCGCCGCCCCTGAGTGTCTGGCCTGTACCCCAGCTCTGTATGAACGAATAAATAAATCTTTAAAAAAAAAAAAAAAGCTTAAAAAAAATCAGAATAAGAGCTCTTAAAATACTGTCTGCTTTATTGCAGATATTAAAGCAGACTTACCAATTTGTGGTGCTTGTTTTGTTTGTTTTGTGGTGCATTTTTTAAAAATACATTGGCCAGGTGTCTCATTGAAAGAATAATTCAAATATGGATGTTATTTTCTCTTTCAGGTTGTCTTGCTCTTCCCAAGTTGAATTTGCAGTTTTTGACTCTTCATGATTATCTCCTAAGGAATTTTAATCTCTTCCGCTTGGAATCAACTTATGAAATCAGACAGGACATTGAGGACAGTGTCAGCAGAATGAAGCCATGGTTAGTAAATTGTTTCCATTTGCAAAAAAGATGCAGGCAGTGACTCACATACTTATGTCAGTCATAGTGTATTTAGAAATAATATATACTGCAAGAGAATGCCCTTCATAATATGAGATGTAATTCTTTCTATTCTTTGTTTTAAAGATAGACATAATGCTGTCTTTAATATGAATTAGAATTAGAATATATTAGATGTGCTAAAATATAAATTATGTATCTGAGTAATTGGATGGGCCAGGGGTACTAGGGATAAGACGGAGGAGGTCACAGTACTCTCTGATGGGGGGTGGAATTAGGGGATTAGTGTGGAGGAGAGTAAGATGGACATTAGTAAAAGGATGAAGAGGGCAAGAGATGGTTTGGCCAGCAGGCAGTTTAGGTCCTGGAAGAAGTTTATAATAAAAGGATAGTGGTTGTGCTTATCACCACTAGACCAGTCTCTTCTAAGGCTCCTGACGGGCAGTTTAGGGTGTTGCTGTACATTGCATGAAGTGGAACACTGGGAAGTTTTCCCTTACTTTCTGTCCACAGATTGTCTTGAAGAAGCTAAGTCATCTGCAGTTGCTTTTAACACCAGTGGAATATGTCTCATTACTTAAGGAACTCTTCTACTTAAATTCAACTCCCCACCCGCTAGCTCATGTCTTTAATTTCTTTAGCAAAGCAAAAAATGTCATGCTAATTGTTGTAGGACACTCTGTACAAGATTTGTGAAGCTTTCTCTTTTTTTTAAGACATGACTAACAGTGCAAATAGCTTATGTTCATTATTTTAGTCTATATGTGAAATTGATGGAGATGTTCTAGATCATAAATAACTATTAAAGTAAATAACTATAAAAAAGTAAATAACTATAAAAGTAAATAAATCAATTATGTAGATTGGATTTGTATTACATTAAATAAAATCACATATGTAGTTACACTGCATCTTTATGAAAAACAAAACAATTTTTGAAAATGAACTGTTTCAGGTGTCTTCAGGGCTTCTCTTTACTAATTACAGAGAGCTGCATGGACACTATGATTATGATCTATTTTCATTTTCATATTGTTCATACACAGTTCTATTTTTTTAATTAATTATTATGTGAAAAGTTATTCTGGGTGAGACTGTAAAACACAACAAAGTATTTTTGACTTAATAATCAGTTGAGTCAGTAGGCAAGCTAGCGCTGTGAAATTTGTATACCCACTGGCTGATCCTCCCTGCCCACAGCTTTGCTGAAATTACTGCCCACTGTTTTGGGCCCTGGGGATGAGGGGAGGGGGTTGCTTGATTAGAAAACTTGCTTACAATTTATGGTTACCTTGCATTTACATGCTCAGATTCTGGACCTGATTTTGGCCATTTTGCAAACAGTTTTTTAACCAGGGAAATCAAATAAACTTAATAGACTTAAATGCCAAGGAAAACAAGCATACTTGTTGGAGATCCTGCAATTTGTCAATAAAGGAGTACTTTCTTTTTTTTTTACTTAAATCATTTTTCTGCAGGGGAAAGAAATAATGTCTTTTTTTCCAATCTGTTTCTTATCACCTGTGATAACTTGTTTTGTTTTTTTTAAATTGCCCAATATAGGAAACTGGTTAATGGGTCATCCACTGTTGTCTCTGGCCCATGGATCTTGAAGGTGGAGACACAACATCTTTACTCTTTGCATGATTCTAATGGCCCTTTGTCCATGCTGCTGAAACTATTGGGTGCTAAGAGAGGATATGCTTCCAGGGGCAGAAACCTATACTTTTTAATGCTTCATGTTGCTGGTTCATCTTACAAGGGGAAAAATGAGCAGGGAAAGAAGATTAGTGGTTGCCTGGTTATACAAACAGATTGACTATACAGTTGGATGAGAGGGATCTTTTTTGAAGTGTGATGGAAATTCTAAAACTGGATTATGGTAGTAGGCCCACAACTATAAATTTACTCAAAACCATTGAATTGTACATTTATCATAAGTGTACCTTATGGCATATAGACTATTACAGTAAAGTTGTAAAACATGTTGAGCGTGATATCAAGTTATTATTGCACACGGGGCTAGTTGCAAGATCATGCCTTTTTGAAATTGCCCCAGTACTAACAAAGTCATTGGATTGTAGAATACTTAATTGCTTTCTCTCTTTGATGAAGTTCTGCAATTTTTGGTTGTGACACAAAACTTTTATATATGGTGCAGTTTTTAAAATAATGTAAGCGCATGACTTTTGGCAGTAATTTCCAACTTTGGAGTGTTGCTGCAGCTTTTACATTACAGATTTCCCAAATACACTGTTTAATGCAAATTACTTGGACTAGTATAAGAAGAAAAAATGATTATTTGGATGTTAGTATATTTAGTTATTACAGCTAGTTCATTTATTTCTTCCCCAGTTTATGGCAGCATCTTTTAAGTTGTTTAAATATTATGCCCTAAAGGAGACATTTGCATGGATTTTTTTTAACTTGTTTTTAATTTTTTAAATTCTAGTATGTTCTAAAGTCTTTTTGAAGCACTTTAGAGTAATACTTAAAATATATAAGAAATTATAAATGATTGAGATGAGATAAAGGAGGAAATGATGAAAATACAAAATTTCAAATGGTATACTGTATTATTTCATTCATTAACACAGCAATTTAGAGCTCATATACATAGAGCTATCTTTTTCCCCAAAGGTGTATACATTATTTTATTGGACCATATTTACCTGTTAACTACCGTAGCTATTTCCCTATATTGGTCCTTAGATATTTTTAAAAGTTTAGAAATAGAAGTTACTAGTGTGAGGGTTCAAATACTGGTTAATTATGTGCTCTTATTTACTAATTCAGAAGTTGTTTTTGGTTGAGTAATTACCCACTTCTTTGGTTTTCAGGCAGTCTGAGTACGGCGGTGTTGTGTTTGGTGGTTGGGCAAGAATGGCACAGCCCATTGTGGCTTTCACTGTGGTTGAAGTTGCCAAACCCAACATAGGTGAAAACTGGCCAACCCGAGTCCGTGCAGATGTTACCATCAATCTCAATGTCAGAGACCACATTAAAGATGAATGGGAAGGTAATTTTGCATTTCAAAAGTGAAGTTGCTTTTGCCTTTTTGGCTTACAGGCTTTGACTTACGACATTAGAAAAACACTTTTATTAAATGCTACCTTTCTAGACTTCTATTACATTTTTGTCTAAAATTTTGATGTACAGAATGACAGGTGTCTTTGTAAATATTAGTAGTAAAATGCCAAGTATCATACAAGAACAATGAAATACCATAACACTGTAATAAAAAGCATAATGTATAACGTGCATATCAAAGTTACGCAATTTGCAGTTTTCAAACCCAAGATGGTGACACCTTAAGTCATCAGTTTAGTAAAGTAATATTCATAAATTTGTAGGATCAATATAGAAAGAATAAATATATTAGTGTCCTAAAGAAGGAACAAACCCCACTTAGAATTTGCATACAAATTATGCAAAAACAAACAAGGAAAACTGGTATTTTTCAAAAATAAAAGCAGTCAAAGTAAAGAGGATAGCAATGCATACTATATGTGGAAAACAAAGATACCAAACCAAAATTAGACAAACTCAAAAGGAAACAACTCAAAAAGAAAACTAGTAGTTTATTTGCACCAAAGGAGGGCATATAAAGAATCAGTGAAATAAGATGTACTGCAGAATAAACAATACTTGCTGAGAGATTTAGATGAATCATTGTCCTTATTCTTTATTAGTACAAGATTTATAGGATGGAAGTGTTGTGTCACAGTTAATTTTATTTAGAGGCAGGCATGTTCAAAGTACTAAGTCAGAAATAGGTAAAACAGTGGTATCTGTGCCAGAAATGACCCATGAACTGACTTTTAATTGGCATTTTTATATTTCTCTCCCAGCTATCAGGGAGTGCTCTTGTTTACTGCTCTGTATGAAAACCATACCTAGTAGGTTTTATCTCCTTTCATCTTCTTGGTATTCCAAAAGGAAAGGGGTAGGCCATTAATAATTCAGTTTTAGGAATTATTGTTCTCCATATAGCTGTTTATAAATATAGAAACTATATGATATATTCATCAAATTACTCTGAAGAAATCTAGCAACAAAACTGGTCAGATGTTAAGCAGATGATCATTGTAATACATCTAGTTTATTACAGGTTATTTTTATGACTCCTGTTTTCTTCAAAGGGGTTATGATCTGATAGGTAGCATTCCAGAATAACACATATTGAAACTCAAGAAAGACATTAAGTTGCTAGAGGAGGTCTTACATTTATTACTTCTTGGAGCTTAAAAAGGTATTAAAATAAACACTGCTTCACATAGTAGATAATAAGCTGAAATGGCTTATTCATTACCCCTAGAAGTAGTTCCTGATTGGAAGTAAAACTTAATAAAAGAGAAAAATCACTTTTCTGTAGTCCGTATTATGGTGTTAAGAAAGAAAACAAAAGAATGTTTTACCAGAATTCCTTTCCTCCATTACTTTGGAGATTGTTATCAGGATACTCACTGTTTTTTTTTTCACCCTTTAAGTGTAGGCCTCTGGTAAAATTAAAAATAGAATAGGTGAGTTTTGATGGGCAAGAGAGGGAACAGTAAGGTATAGTGAGATAAGGGATTCATGCCATGGGGCATGGTGGTAAAGGTGTTTTCAGAGTGCCACAGCTAATACTAAGACCCTATATTAGTCACAGATGCAATAAACCATAGGGGGAAAAAAGAACAAAAACGGGAGGGAGATTCTATAGATGGTGATGAATATTGTCTTTCAAGGCAAAAATAGTTTTTAAAGAGTTTAAGTCAGCCCCCCACCCCTACCCCTGGGGGCACAACAGTTTAAAGGGCAGCATTATGAAGCTATCCATAAATACTGCTGCATGAGTTCGATGCCAGGCCAGGGAGGTGACCCACATGGCACAATAAATCTTTCCTGTCCTGCCTGCTGCTCCCCTCAGCAGTGTATTTCAGTAGGTCTGCCTGTTCTGCTTCCTATTCTGTCTCAGGTGAATCCTCTCCACAACCTCTATCCCATGGCTATAGGCCTATACTCCAGTTCTTGTATGTCTGTACCCCAGTTCTTGTATGCATAAATAACTAAATCTTAAAAAAAAAAAAAAGAGTTTAAGCCAAATTCTTGTCCCTTCAAGAAGTGTGGAGCTCAGGACTTTCTTCTCTATTAACCCATTTAAAATTAAGGAATTCGTGAAATGAAAATTCTGGATTCTGCTCCAGAAGGCATAGCCAGGGTAGAGCAGATGCAAATGGCTGAATGCAGAGCCGTAGTTGAGCTTGTTATAAGATGGGTATTTTTACTGTAGATATGAGATGTCCCACTGTAAAGTCTGCTTTAGAAGGGAACAGATGGCCAGTCAGCCCTCTGATGCCAAAAAGTAACACTGGTAGACTAAACTACTTCTTTCTCATGACCACTTCTTTCTAAGACTTAGAAGTTTTAATGAGTTGTTCAGACTCAATGGAACAGTTGTCTGTAGTCCTCCTTCTCTTATTTCTTTGTATAGAATTTGTTGAGAAATAACTATTCATGTTATGAATCAGGTACTATTTTTAGCACACCCAAACCCCACTCCATATTAAAATATACCAGAATGGTCCCAATACTATTAACCATATACCAATATTACTAATTTGATTTAACTGTATGTCTTATTACCAAGCTTATAAACAAGTAGACTGATTAAATTTGCATTTATGCCATACAGTGTCTAACAAATGGATCAGAAAAGAACTAAAAAACCGAGTATTATGATACTACATGCTGTGTGTTCTGAATTCATGTGCCTTGTGTTCTAGTGTCTTTACTTTTTAATTTTTGAATTACTCTAAGGCTGAGAAGCTGTGGACTCCGGCGAAAGTCTTTTATTCTTGACATTCACCTATAAAAATTGTTCAGTATTTGTTAACTGAAACTATATATAGTCAACCTTCTTCTCAAGATGCTATCTGTAAACAGTGCTTTTGTGTTGTGATGAATTATTCTTGAGTTGACCTCCTTTTGTGAAATGCAATTAGACTGTTGTTGGAAGACACTGATGAATAGTTTAAACTGATGTTAGAAACCTGTTAAATGTGATGCAGATTTATTATATGCCAACCATACTTTAGGTTACTTACTAAGAATGTTGAATATAAGAATGATGACAAGCAGGCCCTTTTGGAGCTATCGCATTACTTGGGGGTTTATTAGGTAGTATTTGTGGCATAAAAGTTTCTAACTTTAATACAGATTTTTATTTTAATGATTGCTATCAAGCAGTAAGTATTAAAGACTGTAAGAAAACCAATTGAATTACAATGCAGCTACCATCGATCATCTACAGTAGTTTTAATTATTTTATATCTATTCTAAGTATAAGGTTGAAGAGGGCTGGCCAACAAAAGACTGAAGATAATAACATTCTTATATGTGAAATGCCTTTGTTTTACCAGGGCTTCGTAAGCATGATGTATGCTTTTTAATTACTGTGCGTCCCACAAAGCCTTATGGTACCAAGTTTGATCGGAGAAGACCTTTTATTGAGCAGGTTGGCCTGGTTTATGTCAGAGGCTGTGAAATCCAGGGCATGTTGGATGATAAAGGGCGTGTCATTGAAGACGGTATGTAATTCATACTTTTGAAAGACTATGAACTTAATGATCAGTTTCTTGGCCTTTTTTCCTTTTGCATCAGAGGTAATATTTTTAGTTGTGTTATATACCAATTGTCACAAAGAATTATATATAAAATTTGTGTAAGGTGTATGCAGCCCAGTTTTAGAAATAAGTAATATGGGTTCTAAACTTTGGTGTTAGGTATTAAAAAGGATAGGATCTTTTGAAATTACCTTTATTTAAAACTTTCCCATCTTGATATTGTATAATACTACTTTTACAAAAAACTTTCATTATAGTTCAGAAATATATATGCCTAATTTTTTCTTCTTAAGTTTTACTGATTTGATTAGTTATATATTAGTTCTCAACTGGGAATAGCACTATCCTGTATTTTGCAATGTGGTGATATTTATGTTGTCAAATGGCTAGGGTGTACTGAGCTATGGCATTTGATGGAAGAAGTCCAGAGATGTGAAACATCTAAATAGAACTAAGAAAAGGAACTGTCCTCCCTAAGATGCCAGCATTCCCCCTATTTAAAACCACTGCTTTAGACTGTTAGTCAGCACTTTGATTTCTTAGGGTGTTTATTGATCTTTCTTTGAAATGTTTATACTGTCCTGACCTTTCTTTTATAATGCTGTTAAAGTATAACTGAATTCTTACCCAATGTTTCTTTTATAATTTGGTTACTAAACTTCTCTTGAATTAACTTCTACAATGACTACCTTTTATTTTGAGATCACACCATTGCTAAAGTGCTAACTCTTATAGTTAGGCCACTCCTATAACTAAATGACAAGAACATAGGAAACTGGGAATAGGAAGGATGAACAAGGCCCTATAATGGGACCAGAGTTTGAGGTCTAAGACTGAAAGAAAGGAAAATAAAGCAAAGGGACAAGAAAAAGCTCTTGAGTTTTTCATAAAATTGTATGTGTATTCATAAAATGTCCTTTTGTACTGATGCATAAAAGGAAAGGATTTAGAAGGATGAAGAGTGGCCAGCTGAGTATTTACTGTATCTGGCTAGCACAAGAGTAAAGAGAAATTTTTTAACTTCTAAGGGGGCATGTACAAATAACTGTAGTTCATGGTATTGCATCATAAATATTACATGACTGTCTCATGAGAACTGGTAAGAATTTAGAAAAAGGAAACAATTCCATTCTTTGGGATTTGATGGATGAGTGGAAAACATTCTAATTGGAGAGGAAGTGGCTGAGTTAAGCCTAGATGCTTTAGTCATTTCCAGAAAAGGAAACTTAGTTCAGTATTTTCAAAGTCAATGTTTCATTTACCAATTTTATTTTTAATGTCCAGGACCTGAACCCAGACCCAATCTTAGAGGAGAGTCAAGGACATTTAGAGTATTTTTGGATCCAAACCAGTACCAACAAGATATGACCAGTACTATACAAAATGGAGCAGAAGATGTATATGAAACTTTCAATATAATAATGAGGAGAAAACCAAAGGAAAATAACTTTAAGGTAATTTTTGGGCTATATAACTAAAAGTACCATGTTATAATTTGAATAACTTAAGATAACAATATGTAGATACTTCATAAGGAAAAAAGTTAAGATAATAACCCTGTTTTATTTTCATTCTAAACAATTCCTTTATTGAAATTCTTGACGAATATAAATATATATAGAAAAGAAAAATTTAAGGACCCATCACCTCCACAGATGTCACATCCAGGATCCTGTTACCTCACATCCCTGCTTTCATTCTTGACGTTCCTCCACTTACACTATTCTGCAGATAGCATTGAATGTAAAGTATACCTCTGTAGCCCTATTTAGCACTCTTTAATAGTTTTCCATCATATTAGAAGTCATTACCATAACTCAGAAACCCCTTCAGTATCTACCCTTTGATCCTTTCCAGCATTGTTGCCTGTCACTTTCCCCCATTCACTTCATGCCAGCTACACTGACCGTTTTTGCTGTTCCTTAAAAACCCAGGCCTTGTCATGCAGTGTCCCCTTTACCTAGTCTCCCTCAAAGTATTTGCATGGTGCATTGCCTTCTTTACATGGACCATTCTATTTAAATGTCACTTTCAGAGAAGCCCTCCTCTTTGCAGTATCATCTAAAGTGGCATCTCCCCTTCTCAGCGTCAGTAATCCAGTTATCTAAATTTCCCCCCATTGCCTTTACTATACCTGACAGGTATATATTATATGTTTAAATGCATGCTATCAGAACAGGGTCTGTTTTCAGTCACTTCACTGAACATGAGAAAACTGGTGTTTCTTTACCCATTTTATTTTGCCTACTCTGTATGTGGTATTCTGCTAAGTTACATGGAACTAATAGAGATGCTTAAGACACAGCTTAACCCTTTAGGAAGTTTAGGTTACTAAGAAGGGAAGCGAGAGATAGAAGCAAGTAACTACCAAGAATAGTTCAAAGATGCCAATGCAGATAAAAGTGTAGAAGGTCAAACGAGGCATTCAAGTTCTTGTCCAAGAAAGAGGGGGCACGATTAACTTGCCTATGTTTGGGGAAGGAGGAATGCTCTGAGAGTCTTTAGCGTTTCTTGATGTACCTGGCGGTGTTCCTCACTGATTTCCTTCACTCTTTTCTGGGTTTGTGTGGGCTGCCCTAACCTGCATACCTCACTGAACAGTTGCATTGACCTCCTGTCATGCCCCTATTCTCATGAACACCCACTTTTCATATATTCCCACTGATCATTTTGCCTTCAGTGGAGCTTTGCTTTGATCTAAGGCAAATTGTTACTTTCCTCTATAAAACCTTCCCAAATGCCATAGATCCATCACTCTTCTCATTTAAGTATGTTTTCATTGTATTTCCTTTGCTGCTTGTCCCATTTTGCCACTTAGTGTCATTATTCTAAATTATTTGATGTATTTTGATCATTTTTATATATTTGTAACATTTTTATTTTATCTCTTTATTAGAATTTTAACTTCCTTGGAGCATAGAGCTCTCATTTATATTAGGTGAACATTCATTTTTATCGATCTGTTCATACATTTAGCCAGTCCCATATTCACTGCTCTCGTGGAAATGATATTCTAATGAAAATTAGAAGAATGATGAAGTAACTGAGTACATGAATAAGAAAATTTTGCATAGTAATTAGTATGTGCAAGAAAATGAAAAGAAGATGAAGTAATTAACATACACATCATGTTATTTGTTGTCTTACTGAAGTGTATGGCATTTATGATATGAAAATGACCAGTTGGGCATCTTATTCTTTGAAATTAATAGCCTAGAATTCTGATTTCTATTATGTAGCATATGTTACTTTATTGAAATAGTGATTCAACAGTATATGAATTTACTTTGGCTTTTGGTAGTTAACTTTGGATAATTCCAATGTAACTATTATAGTGATCTCTTATTGTAGCCATGATTCCTTCATTATGGAATTTTATTTATTTAACATTTCATTGTTATCATTTGGGTCACTTTTTATTTCCAGTATTATCAACTTATTGCTTCTGATTTGTTATATGTTTTACATTTGAGGCATTTATTATTGTACTCCTGATTTTGTGGGATATTAGCTTTGAAGGCCTAGGAAATAGAGGGAAAAACACCAGGAGTTTCTAAAAGGAAGCATTTGCTTTAAAGGTTTATTCTACAATATTTTCTTGCTGTTGTGTAGACTTGATCAAATTTTCATCTAACCCCTCAGTAGTCAAGTGGTAAATTCATTTTTGACATTCTGACTAAACTCCTGAAGGATAAACTGTCCTTGCTAAATTTGGTCTTTTGTTTAACTCAGTGTATGGTATCAGCTGAAAATATAGCTGTTGATTCAGTCTAGCCAAGCACCTGTCAGCAGAAAATGGCTTCTTGCCCTGAAACACACAGGAATTCTGGATTAGTACAGCAGCTCTACATTCCACTGAAGTGCAAATGCTTGAAATGTCTTCTTGACATAATCCTTTTCTGTCTTTTATGACAGGCTGTGCTGGAGACTATTCGGAACCTGATGAACACTGACTGTGTGGTACCTGACTGGCTGCATGACATCATTTTAGGTTATGGGGACCCGAGCAGTGCGCATTATTCAAAAATGCCCAATCAGATTTCCACCCTCGATTTCAATGATACATTTCTCTCCATTGAGCATTTAAAAGCCAGCTTTCCTGGTCATAATGTTAAAGTCACTGTGGATGACCCAGCTCTGCAGATACCCCCTTTCAGGTAAAATAAGAACTGCACCTGTCATTTCAATCACTGGGGAGTGAAGTCTGAATTAAGCACCTAGGGCAGCTAGCGTAAGTGTTTAGCCCCATCTTGGGACCTGGATGGGCAGGCAATGGGAAAATCATTCTTCCAGTCAGCCCATCATGAAATATCAACATTATTTTTTAATCTTTTTACTTCTGTAAATCATGCTGTCTTACAGACTCTCTCTTAAGGGCACTTTTCCCCCAGGTCCTTCCTGACTGTTTCTCTGGGCCTTATGACACCTGCCGTCTGTATGATAGCATTGGCTTTCCTCCGTCTGTCTCCTCACATGGACCCATCACATGCCTTCCTGCTGGAGTCCTACTCCCTCACTAAAAAACTCATTGTTCCTGTTGTTTATCAAAATAAGGGCTTTAGACTCTTTGATTACTAACATTTTTATTTTAGCACTACCCGTCTTTTTACTGTGCAAAGTAAGACTGGAAAAAATGCACATAGCAAATAAAATTTTTAGTTTAAATTTAGGATATTCATTGACTTTCCCAGATGCTCACTGGGATTTGCCTCTTCTGGTGTCCCAAGGCAGACTAAGAACTTCAGCCTTAAAGGCTTGATATTTCAAGGGTGCAAAAACAAGGTCCGGCCTGTGTCCAGCCATACTTTCCCTGTTGTAGCCAATGCTCTGGCAAAACTAGTTACTTGCATTTGAGCCTCTGTCTGCTGCTGCTGCTTTCTCCTGGAATGTCTTCTTTCAATGTTTGTGCATCTAAATTCTTCAGTCAACTGATGCCTCTCCCATGAGGTCTTTTCTAATTAATTGAAGGGCAGTGTTGAAAAGCACTTTGTGCAATATATGTGACATAAATGTTTCTTCTTTGATTTTCCCCTAATTGGGTAGCTTTCCCTAATTTGAACACCCTTAACAAACATTTTAGTGCTTTTATATCTGCTGTAAAAAAAAAATTACGTTCAGATGGTTTGTATTGATTTGATAGGTGCTTGGTAAATTATTGTTAGTTAATTGTAAAAATCAACAAAGGTTTTGGTCTTGTAGGATAACTTTTCCAGTAAGAAGTGGAAAAGGGAAGAAAAGAAAAGATGCAGGTGGGGAAGATGAAGACACTGAAGAGGCAAAAACCTTAATTGTTGAACCTCATGTTATTCCTAATAGGGGCCCTTACCCTTACAACCAACCCAAACGGTAATTTTGCTATCAATGCTAATTGTAAGAGTGAATAATCTTTTGCTTTTGGAAATGGATTAGTTATGTCTTTGAACTTTCTGATGCTTTTAAAAATTCCAGGAACTTCTGTTTTCAGACCCTTTTTCCTTCTGTCATTTAGCTGAATAGTTTAGACATTTTGACCATTCAATAATCATATCTTTAAAAGAATGAGAAATAAATATTAGAAAGCTACTTTAATTTGAGCCTAGAGTTCTTACCTAGGCCATGTAATACATATATCAGTAAACTCATGTATTTATGCCGTGACTTATAAGGTGGCAATATATTTGATACTAGATTAGGAATTAGAACTTGTATACTCCAAATGAGGTATGGAATGTTCTGAGTATATTGAAAATTAACTGTAGTCTTTTCTTTCTACAAGATTTATTCAACCTGTAGAGGGATGAGGATAAAGAAAATCATTCAGAAGAGTTATTCAGTCATGTAAAATGCAAAAATTTCAGAGATCTATTGTACAATATTGAGTTTATTGTTAATAGTACTGGATTAGACTTTCGAAATTTATTAAGAAGGTAGATGTCATGTGATTCTTACTTCCCTCCATTTCTCTCCCTCTTCCCCTCCCCCCAACCTCCCACACACAAACAAGGCTGGAATGGAGAAAAGAAGAGATTAGGAGAACAGGGGCATATACAGATCCGATGTTTAGACCTCTGGTTATTGTCTGAATTTTTTACTAAATGTTATTTATCTGGATATCTACTCTTTTTCAGCAATACAATTCAGTTCACTCACACACAGATAGAGGCCATCCGTGCTGGAATGCAACCTGGGCTAACTATGGTAAGAGAATTACTACTGTGTGTGTTCTTGTCTGGATTCAGACTAGGACTGTCAGATTCTTAGAGTTTGTTTTGTGCTTCCTACTTGAAACACAAAATCCCAGTCGAATCTAAGTGTTGATAAGTAATTGTGACATTGTATGAATATGGTCACTTCTGTGTTCATAAATAAAGGTTTATTAGAATGTAGCACTGTCCATTGTTCATATATTGCCTTTGGATGCCTCTGTGCTATACAAGCAGATTATACATTTGTAATAGAGATTGTTGGCCCGTTATAGAAAGTCGTTGACAACTGATTTCGAAGTATTTTAGAGATTTTCTTGTTACTTCCAATTATTGATTTCTGATCTAAGTCCATTATGGTCAGAGAACATACTTTGTATGGTTTCAATTTTTTTTTTATTTTTTAAAATTTTATCTTGTGACCCAGAATATGATTTATCTTGGTGAATACGCCAGCTTAACATTGCTTTGGAGTGTGGTATCCTGTATATGTCAGTGAGATCCACTTGGTTGATGTATGGTTCAGTATTTCTCTGTCCTTATTGATACTTAACCTATTTTTGTTGATTACTGAAGAATATTGAAGTCTCCAAGTACCAGTACACATTTGCCTGTTTCTCCTTTCAGCTCTATCAGTTTTTGTAATTTACAGACCATAACAGTAGTGTGGATAGATAAATACAGAAAGCCTTGTTTATAGACATACATACATACATACAAGGTCATTGTATCTTCTTGATGAATTGATAACTTTTGTCATCACTGGTAATTTTCTTTGCTCTGAAGTCTACTTTTATATTAATGTAGCTGCTACAGCTTTATTTTGATTAGTGTTTGCATGATATGTCTTTTCTCATTTTTTTTATTACCTCTAATATTTAAAGTGATTTTTTTTGTAGACAGCCTACAATTGGTTTATCCATTCTGTCTTTGCCTTTTTAATTCACATATTTAGGTCATGTATATTAAATTTAATTATTGATGTGTTTGGATTTAGACCTATCATTTTATTATGTGTTTTCTATTGTACCCTTTGTTTTATATTCCTCTTTGCCTTTTCCTACTGCTTTTGGGTTATCAGGATAGTTTTTGATGTTCATTTCTATTGATAATTAGCTGTTATGATCTTTTATTATTTCTATTGTATAGTTTTTCTTATTGATTGCTCTATAGAAAATTACTGTATTCATAGTTAACTTTTCACAGTCTACATAGAACCAGTATTTTGTCTCTTTTGTCTCTGAGTTAGAAACCTAACCTCCGTTTATCTTCCTTTTTATATTATCATTGTCCTGTACTAAATGTGTTGCATAAACACATTGAAAATGCCATCAGGCAAGTAAAAATTTGTTCTTAACAGACTGTACTTTCAAGGACTATAGAAAAGACTGTTATATTTAGCATCTGTTCTTCATTTCCTGATGTTTCACTTCTTTTCTTTTAGAAGAACTCCTTTACAACTTTTAAGACCTACTCTGTTGTCAGTGAAATTATCTTTACTTTTCTTCATGTGATATGGCTCTTAGTTCACCTTCATTCTTCAAAGATATTTTCACAGGACATAGAATTTTGACTTGATAGTTCTTTCCTTTTTGTACCTTAAAATGTTATTCTACTTTCCTCTGGCTTCCATGGTTTCTAAGAGAAATCGCAGGCGCTTGACATAGTCTATAATATTTCTCAGTTGTTATTAGAATTTTCTTTATAAAAAGAAAATGGCTAAAACCTTTTAATTATTGATTTCTTCAGCATTATTTCATTTAAGGGTCACTGAGGTTCTTAAATCTGTGGGTTATCTCTGTGCTAGATTTGGGAAGTTTTCAGCCATTATTTTCTATCTTCTGCATACTTTTTTCTCTCCTAAAATATCAATGACATGAATTTTAAGATACCTAGTATTACCCTACAGATTCATGTGACTGTTTTGTTTCAATCTAATTTTTCTACTTATTGTTCTTGTTGGATAATTTTAGTTGATGTAGCTTCAAGTTCAGACTTTATTCTGTTTATTCTATTATTGAACTTGTCTAGTAAATTTTAAAATCTGTTTTCTCTTTCAATTTTAGAATTTTTGTTTTCTAATTTATTGATTTGCTATGTGTTCATCACTTTTGTAGGTTGTAGGCCCACCAGGTACTGGAAAAACAGATGTGGCAGTTCAGATCATATCTAACATTTACCATAATTTCCCAGAGCAGAGAACTCTGATTGTTACTCATTCCAATCAGGTAAGTGTGTGTTTATAGGCGTGTACATATAGGATAGATGTAGAGGGAGGTAAAGAGAGGAAGGAGGTTATGAACAAACACAGAAAACCAGGAAAAGCTGGTAAGTATATTTTTGTTATTGAGTTACTCTTAGATTGTCACTTTTTGTATTCATTAGTAATGAAAACAGTAGACCATGTTGATATAATTAGAAAAATAAGTTTTTATTTCCAATGCAGAGCATCAAAGCGTGAAAAACACAGAAAAATATTTCACTTTGTGGTCAAATATTTTGATTTAATAAAATGGTATTTTTCTCTCCGTCTTTCATGCTAAGCTTTTGCTCTGATATTCATAGCACTAACTCTTAATTAGTAGTGGTTTTTGTTTTTGTAGAATGAATAAAAGCTTACTAATTCTGGATTAAATTTTGTATCCTTACGAAGTATATATTTGAATATCTGTATTACATGGAACAACTGATACATGCTGAAAGCAATAGGAATAAACTTCTGTCTTACAAGTAATATCCCTTTTAATAAAAAAAATTATCTTTACATCTGTATTCTGTGGTCACTGTTCTGAGACTGTCACTAACAACAGAAATGAGCAAGCATAGGTGAACTTACTGACTCTCTGGTAAAACACGACAGCAGTTCCTAGCTCATCCTGAAACATTATATAGCTTACATGTTAGTCTGAACCTCCAAAGGTACTTTTCGTCTCTGAATGCATATTAATATTGGTGATTGTAGTTGACTGGTTCTTTAAAAACTGATCTATTAAGAAACACTGGGTTTTTAGAATGTCAAAAGTCAGTTATCCTGCTGTTTATTGACATTTAAGCTACAGGATTTTAAAATTAATACAACTCAGTTCACTTCCATGTGATGTTTTGAAGTTAAATAAGTAATAGTGGCACATTTTAAGTTTACTAAAATTATATGGGGGAGAGTGTTCATTGAAACTTTTAATAAAAGAAACAAATTGTTAAAATATTTTTTCTTAATAAAATTTAGCTATAGTAATTTTACCTATTTGCATATTCTCAAAAGAGAAAGAATAACTTGTTTATTATTGACATGTGTTTTAGTGAGTCTGCTCATAACTTAATAGTGATCTACTTAAGATTGACTTGACTGACCCAGTTATAGAGAAGAAAGTTATTTTGCAAATAATCAAAGACTTCATTGTTGGCTAAGTACCTTTTGGGATCCTGTGATAATCAAATCACACACCTTGATTTTTTTTATCTTAATCTTAATTTTCATATGTAATTCAAGCAGTTCTCCAACATTACTTTAACTCACAATGAAATCTTGCAATTTTTGCCAGTATTGCAATGTGGGAGTATTTTTTGCTTCTATGTTTTTGTGTTTCCTTAGTTTAGATATCAGAAATTTGGTTTGTGAGAAATAACATATAATATAATCTGTAGGGTCTCAAGTTAGAAAGAAATATTAGGAGTTTGAATAATGGGAATTTTTTTCCTAAAAATTTATATTAACCTCTTCAGTTCTATGTTCTAATTGCTAAGGTTTTGATAGAAAAGAGTTATCAGTATTTATAGTATGTAGCTGAAGTGTTTGAGACTGGATATTGATTTGATTAATGGGTTTGGGCTGTTGGAAAATTAGCAGTTACTTGAGTTACCATGTGAAACTTTTGCCTTCTGAGTACAAATGTTAAGATTATTCTACAGTTTGAGAGAACCCTAAATATAAAGAGTTCATTGATAGCAAGAAGTGACTTCTACATGGCTTCATCAGAATAGTTTGTAAAAATGAGTGCTTTGTACATTGTTGCTTAGAGAACTTAAGACTTTCAGCCTAAAATTTGAATGGTGCACTTTACTTTGTGTTTTGTGACTTTCCACATGCACAGTCAGTGCCTGTGTCTTCAGCCAAAAATCTCTTCAACCCATGGAAATTTAGTTGACTGAAGTCACACTGTATGTGATTACTTATTACCTTTATATTTGTTACTACTGGGGGAAGATAGAAACTAATCCAAAGCTTTCAATTTTCATAAATTAGAAGCAGAGTTAAAAGGTGGATGTCTTTATAATCTCTGATTATTACTTTACCAAGTATGTATAGGCAGCCAAGTTAAAAATCAGTTTAAGGCCCTCCCTGGTGGCGCAGCGGGTTAAAGCACAGCACTAAGAAGCTAAAGTCACTTCCGCATGAGTTTGAATCCCGCCTGCCCCAGAGGAGATCCACATGGCATGGCAGACCTCTCCTGACCCGCCCGCTGCTCCCCTCAGCAGTGTACTTCGTCGATCTGCCTGTTCTG
>NW_004567124.1:31008621-31009894 GCF_000260355.1 Condylura cristata
CCCTCAGCAGTGTACTTCGTAGATCTGCCTGTTCTGCTCCCCTCTCTGTCTCTGGTGAATCCGCTCACCCTCCACATCTCTGGCCTGTACCCCAGTTCCATATGAATAAATAAATAAATCTGTAAAAAAAAAATTGAGGATTACTGTTTGTTTCCTATTCAGTGAGGTGTTTTTTAGTGTAGTCAATTTAAAATTACATATTACATGTTCTTTTTCACATTCCATTCAGATATTTAATTTGCATATATCTTGGTACCAATTAGGAAGTTGATTCATTTAATGAAATATAATTGAATATTAATGATACCTCAAGATTGTGTTTACTGTTTCAGGTGCCTATTTCCAGTGTAGCTGGACTTTAATACTACATATTATAAAGTGACAAAAATTTTACAAAGTGAATTTCTTCTGTCATTAGTATTTTGTTTTTTTCTCAGTTGCTTTATAATAGCTCTTTTCATTTATATTTAAATCTACTTTTAAAATATAATTTCGTGCCATAGGCATAATTAACAGCTGCACATATTTAATACAGCCTTTGGCTATTGAATGTGACCTTTTACTAAATTGATCATAGACATCAAAAGAGCTAAGAATATTAAATTATTATGTTTCATCTATTTTGAGTTCATATATTATAGAAGTCACCAAGCGTTTGTTAGCTTTAAAAAACCAGAGGACAAAGAACAAACACATTAGGTTATTTGTGGCTTTTGATTTGTAATTTTGGATCAGCCTAAGATAGTTCTTTAAATACTTCCTCGTATAAAAGCTAATTTACAAAAGTGAGCTAGACTCTAAAATCTAGTAATCCAGAATTTAGTGAACATAAAGTTGCAAAAGGAATGCTAAATACTATAATTATATTACAACATCATTTATAGTTTTTAAAGAACATTATAGTAAAACGGAAGTAGAATTTTTTTTAATGATTTTTAAATAATATCAAGTTTCTGGAGGGAAAATACTTTCTGCTTTCTTATATGTAAACCAAATCTTATAAATAGGGGTGTATTTATTCAATTGGCATATTTTTTTTTATTTCTCATGATAATTAAAAAAAAACAGTATTATCTCAATTAATGAAATGTCTCTTCAAAAGAAAAAATTTCAGCCAAGTGAGGTTATACATCAGGAGTGGCCATATACTAAAACAATTCTACTCTAAAACAATTCTGCTAGTCTTTTTTTTAAATAATCATGCTACTGTTTATATGTGTGTGTGTGTATATATTTCTAAAAATTAATTAAAAGGCATTTTAGGGCCCTCCCT
>NW_004567124.1:31010919-31017120 GCF_000260355.1 Condylura cristata
GTCTGCCATGCCATGTGGTCACCTCCGGGGCAGGCAGGAATCGAACTCATGCAGAAGTGGCTTTAGCTTCTTAGTGCTGTGCTCCAACCCGCTACACCACCAGGGAGGGCCTGCCATTCTTTTTTTAATGAAGGTCTTGTTGTGGGAAAGGAGAGAGGAATTAAGTAACTGGTATGTTTAATAATGTTACTGATTTTTCTTTCTCTAGATAATGAACATATTGGCAGGTCAGTAAAAATCGGTAGGATAGACTTTAAGTGGCTTTGATATTATAAAATAGCAAGAAACCACAATTTATCTATGTTGAATATTTTGAATATTTTGTCTACAGTTTCTTTGACAGTCTCATAATTTTGCCATTTTACTTAATTTAAATTTCTAGATATGGAAGAGTTAATTATGTCCTGGCTCGAAGAATAGAACTTTTAGAGGAAGTCAAACGTTTGCAAAAGAGTCTAGGAGTCCCAGGGGATGCTTCATATACTTGTGAAACTGCAGGCTATTTTTTCTTATATCAGGTAAGGGATTAAGATAAACATACTTTATTAAATAAATGTCTTACATTGGAAACTGGGATGAATTCTTGAGACACTGCACAAGTTTTCTTGAAATAACTTTTTCGTATTTAGTAAACTGAAAAGATATACTATTGACAGAAACTATGTTTATGAATGTTAAGCATTCATGTTTTCTATTATCTTCAGTTTTCTTTGTTAAGTAACCTTGATGGCTTACTCTGTGAAAGGTCAGTGATGCTACCTTAAATTTTTTTTTCTTGCTGTTTGACAAGTTTTCATTTTTTTTTCATTGCTCTGGTACTATCACTAAATAGTTATTCATTGGTAACGAACAGCAGTTGTGTGACTTACTTTTATTATGTATATTAATCAAATAATGAATAAAAATATTTTCTTGGCCCTCCCTGGCTGCACAACAGGTTAGGATGCAGCACTGCAAGCCAGCAGTAGCTGCTTCAGTGCAAGTTCAAGCCCCCGCCCCGGCGGTGATCCATATGGCAGGCAGACCTCTCCTCACCCGCCCGCCACTCTCCTCAGCAGTGTACTTCGTTGATCTGCCTGTTCTGTTCCTCATTCTCTCTCTAGCGGATTCTCTCACCACCCCTGTACCCCAGTTCTGTATGCATAAATAAATCTTTTAAAAATTTGTTTTTTCTTTAAATTTTCTAAAAATAATTACATTTTAGAATAAGTTTTAAAATTGAAGTTTAAGATAAAAATTATTTTTATTCAATCTAAAGGTAAATTTTACAAAGCTTTTGCTTTGTTAGGGTTAAATTTTTTTATATGAAAATAGAAAGCTGAATAAAAATAAGAATAAGCTTTATTAGTTGATGTACTAATAACTAAATGAATGAAAGCATAATCAAATATATACTTTTAAAAATTTTTTTTATGCATACAGAACTGGGGTATAGGCGATAGGTAGAAGGGCCATGAGAGGAGTCACCAGAGACAGAGTGGGAAGCAGAACAGGCAAACTGACGAGTACACCACTGAGGGGAGACCGGGGAGGGTCAGGAGAGGTCTGTCAAGCCATCTGGTCACCTCTGGGTCCGGGGAATCCAGCTCTCACCAAAGCTATGGAAAGCTTCGCAGTGCTGCACTTTAACCCATTGTACCACCAGGGAGCGCCCCTCAAATAATAAAGATCTTTGTTTAACCTTACCTATTTGTATAACAGTAAAAATGAGCAAATGTCATAGTTTCTTGTGAAGCAGGGAAGATGAGATGCATCATCTTGGAAAGTAGTTGCTACTAGACTTAGACTATTTAAAACTTTAATGTAGTAAATATCATGCTTAAATACATATTTGGCATAAAATGAAAGTGCCTATATTCTCAGAGAGAAACCATCTATAAATTTTGGAGGTTTAAGTATTAAATTTGGGGAAAATGCAGATCCACAATTTTCAACATCATAAGAACCACATTGGAAAAGTTGTTTTGAAGGTGAATTCTCAGCTTCTCTCTTCAGAGATTTTCTTTCAGTAGTGAGTAACACAGGAATCCACAATTTTGTTTCTCAGATATACTGGCTAAGGACCCTACTTAGGAAGCAATAAGATTATAATAGAAAAAGATCCTGGAAGGTTACAAAAGTTGAATTTTAGTATAAACTGGAGGGCAGGGGCATAGTTAATGTGGTACTAGAATATAATTGACATCACAAATGGCTTAAAATTAGCTTTCATATACACACACACATTCAGCTTAACTTTAGAGGTCCATAAATAAAGAGAATCAGAAAAACTAAAAGGTCTGGTATAAGGGTAGACAGATGCCAAGTTGACTAAAAACTTGACTATCACATGTGGAGAGAAACTAAAATAATGAAAAAGTCAGAAATTTGTCCAGTTAGTTTTTTTTAAGCTTGTATAATAAACTGTCTTGAATATACATGAAGAATCTGATATGCCTCATATGAAGTCCTGTGAATTTATCCTGAACTTCTTTCCAGTGTCCTCCATTTTGATTAGTCTTTTTCCCCTACAATCTTATAGCTTAGTTATATTAAAAAAAGGCAATTTAATAGTGCCTTGGGTAAAAAATAGTACTCTTAATCAAAAATTGCTTTTCTCTTCTTTTACCTACTAGCTCTTTTATTGTTTCTTTTTTAATTAAAACTTAATTAATTGGTAAATTTGAGCTTAAGTCCCTTTTTCCTATAGGTAATGTCTCGTTGGGAAGAGTATATCAGCAAAGTGAAAAATAAAGGCAACACATTACCAGATGTTTCAGAAATCTCCAGTTTCTTCCCTTTTCATGAATACTTTGCAAATGCCCCTCAACCCATTTTTAAAAGTCGCTCTTATGAAGAAGACATGGAAATTGCAGAAGGATGTTTCAGGCATATTAAGAAAATCTTTACACAGCTTGAGGTAAGGATTTCAAGTCCTTTTAACTTTCCTTTTAAGATTTAAGTTTAGTTGGTCTTTTCATTAGTATGGAATGTTCAAACTGTATAAGCTCATTTTTACTTTTAAGAGTGACTGTTGAAATGTTTATAATTTTATTTTAAGAAATAAGTGAAAATGAAGAAATGAATTGAAACTCGTTATTCTGACTTTTCTAGTATAAAATCTTAGTATTTTTTTCAGTTTCACAAGCAACTTTTTAAAAAGTTTTTTCAATATATCCATTACATCTTTCATTTTTGTACAATGTATGACTCCCCGTGATATTCCCACTACCAACTCACCCGTCTACCATCACCAGGGCCCCTTTGTGCTTTTCCCATCCTTTCCTGGTCCTTTCCCCTCCTTCCCTATAGGAATGTCTTTCATCTGTAGTTGCCTGATGATTTTTTAAAATCTTACAATTTAAGGAAAGATTAGTTCTGGCAGGAAACTTAGAAGTACTTCTTTGAATTAGAATTTGAGACCACCACATGGTCATTCTAAATCCTTCCTGCCTTTTTACCAATGGACACAAAATGAGGTTGCTGTGTTAACCAGCATCATGGATCTTTTATTAGATGCTCTGCTTGGACTTGTTTGCTCCTTACATCCATCTGTTGTCCATTCCCACTTGGGCTGTGTGAGTGATCCTCTGCCATGGTTTGATGGGGAAAGTGCTGCTGATCCTTGGAGACATCATTTCTCAGCCTTCCTTGTCAACTGATTCCTGGCTGGGTTTACCCAGTGAGAGATGCAGCAAGAATAGAAGAAAGAGGGAAGCCAGGAGAGTTCTCTACCAGCCTTCTGTTTCATCTCTGCCATGTCCCTAGTTTCTTCCGCCTGGCCATGCTGGCTGCAACTTACTCTGATGCCCCTGTGCTGGGGCCCTGTTAGCAGTGTCTCCTCTTTTCCCTCTCACCTTAGGACCCATAGTAGTTCCTGCTGTTACTTACTGTTCCCAGGTTGCACTTTCTGCTCCTCTGTCGTCTGTATAAACCAGAACTGTATGCAGTTCCCTTTGTTATGAAAAATTGAAATAGTTTCAGTTTTCCTGGTAGGACCCTGTGTATCTCATATATATACATATATAGTGATTGTTGTTTTGGTCAGTATTCATGTTTCTGTTGTAGATATTTTACCTTACAGAGCTATCAGAATTGTAGTTTGGATACCAGCTATCATTTGAACTCAATTAACAACTAATAATAAACAATTATAATTCATTAGGCTTATTTTATGATTTTTTAAATTAATTTCTCATGAATAAAGTCTGATTAACTAGAATCTATGAATATATGTAAATTATATGTTTATTTGCTTAACATCTTTCACTTCCCTCCACCCCCGTAGGAATTCAGAGCCTCTGAACTGCTCCGTAGTGGACTAGACAGATCCAAATACCTTTTGGTAAAAGAAGCCAAAATCATTGCTATGACCTGTACTCACGCTGCCTTAAAACGACATGACTTAGTCAAGTTAGGTTTCAAGGTACAGAATTAATCTATCAGCTGCTGTTAAGCCTTTGTTTCTTTTTCCTTTCAAGATTGGCTGTTTCTATTGAAGTTTGCATTTTGCAATTCAAAAAAGATATGTCTCTTAAAGGTGATGATAACCTCCATGTATTTATAACTGGTGAACTCCAAATATAATTTTTCTAAATCTAGTAGTAATACATTCACTAAGTAACATTACAATAATATGATTGTCTAACCAAATTATAATACTTGTTAAGGTGGCATGCTTTATTTCTACTATGTTAAAAATTATCAAAACTGAACTAAGAGCTATTTAAAAAACATTTAATAATATTTTTCATCCATTAGATATCTGCATGCTTGTATCATTCACATTTTAAGCACATATCCTCTCCCAGTTGTTTATTCATTTCAGTGTATGAAAAGCCTTCCATAAGAGTATATGGAATACTTTTATTTAGACTTTAAAATAAGATATTAAAATTACTGTATCATATGCTAAAGATAGGGGAGAGCTAGATAGCCTGTGACTTGATTGAAGTGTCATGCAATAATTGACCGATAAATTTGACTTTGCAGATAGATCTTACGTCTGATTTTAATACAATTTATAACTGGTTTATCTGTTGTTTAAAATAGAGTTTGTATAATAACTTAAATTCAAAGTTAGCAAAGTTATCTGTTTATGAAAGTAACTGACAGTGTTAAATGTTATGAGTTCACTGGAACATAATTGCTAATTACAAGGTGATAGACGTATTATCTTGAGTGAAAGGTTACTCAGCTGTAAGATAAGACAAGAATGATAATTTTTTAAAAGGTAGTGTGAGTGTACCCTAGTGGTATGAGCTTACCCTTTTACAAATTATTAATAAGCATTTTTTACCAATTTTGACCTTGGAGATGGCATAAGATATACCTTGCATTTGATATTAAATCATATGAATTTAATAACAAGGGGAATGATACAATTATATTTAGCATTTTATACTTCTGTGCATTTATTTAATGATATTTTCTAAAGCATTACTTGTAGCTTCGAATGTTTACTACTCATTTTCTCTACTTACATCATGCTAGGTATCGATAGACTGTTAACTTCAGTGCTAATAGTAGCCTTTAGATTGTCCATATTTCTAATTTCAGGCTCTTTTTTTACCAAAAATATATATGCATCTGGTTTAAGAATTATAAATCTTGTAGAGCTAATTAAATAAGGCAGCGCCACCAGCTTCCCTACTTCCCAATTGACCGGTAGTATTTCAACCTTCATAATTTCCATTGTCCCTTCCAAAAGACATATTAAATTTACATCTTAGAATTTGTCCTTTCACTTTGTGTTACTTGTGAGAAGACATAGATGCACATTGGTGCCCTTGTCCTTTCGTATTACTTCCATGATTTTTTTGTAATTGAAATTTTTTTAAAAACAAACTCTATAGATATGTTTTTATAAGTTAAATTGTATTATGTTCAGCATTGTTTTGCAGGAGACAGCTTTCAAAGCTGTTCCTCTTTGAGCTACTCCCACTCTTTTACATGTTGTAGCTATTGTCCTGAAAATATATGCAGAGACTTGTGAGAAAATGTAGCTTTTTAAATTTCTTTTTCCTAAGCTTCCACCAACATGCCCTAATGAATCACTGTAATAGATAATTCACCATCAGGTAGTGAAAGACCTGTCCACATGCCTATAGCATCAAAAAATTCACTAAGAAATAGTTCAAAATTAAACAATAACTGTTACTGTGTCCGGTGGAGTCCAGCTTAGCAACCAGTCTTGGAAAAAATGTAAATAAGAGCATATTT
>NW_004567124.1:31017305-31018822 GCF_000260355.1 Condylura cristata
GTAACCAGAATTTGAAACTGAGGAGAAAAATAAAACATGTTGAGAAGAGACCTAGCAAATAATTGCATAAATAGAAGAAATAATCAAGCAAAGAATGAAATTTTCTGTGTGGGAGGAACTTGGTTTTTCATTATTTTACAAATGTGCAGTGTTTCACATTACTGGAGGCTTGACTAGTGGGAAGACAGACATTAAATTGCTGGGTGACAAAGGAACAGAGTACTGGGAAACCCATTTTGTGTGTCAGGAAGTCACAGAAGGCCTGATAAAACATGGGTTTGAAACTGGTATTTTAAGAATGTGATAGAGCCAAGCAGACAAGGTAAAATGACAATAGCATCTCTGACAGGCTTCTAAGACAGGTGTGGTTTTGCCAATCAAAAAATGAAATAGGTCAATGTGATTGAAGTTTAGTGGGTTATGAGGAGGGTGACATGAAGGAGAAGAGAAAGGCAGGGCCTACGTTGAATGAAGGACATACTTACACAGTTCATGTGGGCCATTTTAAGAGATTTGTTTTCCCCCTAAAACAATTCTAAGCTAGTAAAGGATTTGAAACAAGCGCTGACTTGACGATCGTTGTATCCATGGCTCAGGGAGGAGAGGAAAGGGAAGAGAAGGGCTAATAGATTGCTAGCAGCGGTTGGAGTGGAAATAGAAATAGAGAAAAATGAATAGATTCGAGAGGGAGTTTTGAAGGTAAAATCAACATATTTGGGTGTCTGAATGCCCAGAAGTGAGATAGAAGTGGATTATTGAGTGCTGAGTAGGATTCCTGCAGAAAAAAGAAATTCTAAAAATACTTAGGGGAAGAATGTCCTATAGAAATGACCTCACATGTAGTCATAAATTCTTGCTTGTGTAGCAGGTAAAGGAATAAATTGAAAATAACTAAATTGATCGATAACAATCCTAGGAATGAGATACAGTATCACCTCAATGTGGAGTTGTATTTGGGGAGCTTCCCTGGAGTTAAAGCCTTGAATTAAGAAGTAGGAGGTTGATAATAAATAAGACTATGAACTTTCTATTTGAATAATTTGTGTTATTTTTATAAGAAATTACTTGGGGTTTTTTTGATGGTTACTATTGTTATGGTGATAGTTGTTCCATTCTCAAGCTGTCTTTTTGACAGGATTTCCTTTTTCACCCCTTTTTAGTATGACAACATTTTAATGGAAGAGGCTGCTCAGATTCTGGAGATAGAAACTTTCATACCTCTTCTTCTACAGGTAAGAAAGGAAGGTCTGAACATAGAAGAGTTATTAAGAATTCTGAGGGGCAGCATCGGAAAACCGCAATTTTGGGATACTAATTGCCATAATTATATAGTCCCTTAACTTCATTATATTTGGTATTCTATTTTAAGTCTGTTGGCTTCCTTTAATCTATTCAAGGTTATCTCTTTTTTGTAGTTTGTATTGTTTCTGGGGGTACTATTTAAAAATTCATAGTTTATCTCTAAGTTTTGAAAAGACTTAATAATTTTAACCAAGAAAATTGCATTGTTATGCATC
>NW_004567124.1:31020467-31021591 GCF_000260355.1 Condylura cristata
TACAACTGGCGGTACAAGAATCTAGGAAACTTACCCCACGTGCAGCTCTTGCCGGAATTTAGTACAGCAAACGCTGGCCTGCTCTATGACTTCCAGCTCATCAATGTAGAAGACTTTCAGGGAGTCGGAGAGTCTGAACCTAATCCTTATTTTTACCAGGTAAGAAAAAACATGAACTTTTAAAACTGTGCATTTGCATTACTAATGACTACCAAAATCAGTGATACTGAAGCACTTGGTTAGACATTGAAAAGGGGAAATTAAATCCCTGTCTCATAACACAAAAAATTTACTTTCAGATGAATTAAAGGTTCATATACCCAAAAAAAAGAAACTCTAAACATACTAGAAAGAAGAAAATACTGTATATACAGTGTTGGTATTAACGTGTTACACATGAAAGCAGAAATCATAAAGGAAAAATATTAATTGAATTGGGAGCAAAATTGTTTTCAGTGTTTAACAAATTTAAGTTTGTTAAGTGTTTAACAAATTTAAGTTTGTTAAGTGTTTAACAAATTTAAGTTTGTTAAGTGTTTAACAAATCAAAGTTGGAATATATGTAGGCTGCTTATAAATCACTTTGAAAAAATCAAAACCTCACAGAAGAATGGATTAAGAAGAATGCAATTCGCACACACACAAAAAGGATGTATATTTGTAACAAGACAAATCACTGCAGGATATTTTCACCTCTAATAACATACTCAGTTTTGGTTTGGTTTGCAGAAATGCTATACTCATGCAGTGGTAGAAGGAATATAATTTGGTGGACAGTTGTCGATATATTTTTTTTCTTTTTTTAAAGATTTGTTTATTTATGCATACAAGAACTGGGGTATAGGCCAGAGATGTGGGTGGTGAGAGGATTCCCCAGAGACAGAGTGGGTTGCAGAACAGGCAGATGAACTAAAATACAGTACATGAGGGGAATAATGGGCAAGATAGAAGAGGTCTGCTACACCATGTGTATTAGCTCCCTGGCAGTCCAGGGATGGAACTTGTGCTGCAGTGGCTGGTGATAGCTTGATAGCACTATCTTTAATCCCAGCACCTCCAGGGAGGCCCCTCGATATATTTTATAAGCAGTGTTCATTCTTGTCTGAATTTATCTTAAAAACATA
>NW_004567124.1:31022498-31025456 GCF_000260355.1 Condylura cristata
TCATTTTACTTTCTTCTCTCATCTATTACTTTCAATTTAGCCTCTACTAGGCTGGACTAAAAAGCCAGATTCAGTTAAGCCTCAGCTTTAAGTTCCTTCTTAACCAGAGTCTCTAACTTCACAGTAATCCAGACTGATGAACTTGAGATCATCTCCTCACCTAAAGTGGTGTGATAGCAGTGGGAAATATCAGTAAGACAACAAACACAAAATGCATAGTTAACTCCAGGAAGCTCAGGAAGCAGTAAAACACTATAAAGATTGTCAACTAATAGTACTGCTGGACTCAGATTTCTTTTTGCTTCTTAAATAGTCACCATGCTCCTTAATGTTAATATTTCTTTCATAACTATAATTGCAGCATACCATAACAGAATATTATTGACCTACATTGTGATTATTATGCTTCCAGAAATAACAATTCTTTACGTTGGTAACATTTATCATTATTCTGTGTATTACAAACATATTGCAAATGACAAAGGGTGTAATGGAATAACCCCCACATGCTGTGTATTAATTTTTCAGTACTAACCTAGGATAAGGTTAACCACTGACTTTTGAAAAGTGTTCACTTGTCCAAACTATTAACTTTTCGTCTTGAGGTGTAGTAAATGAACAGATTATACTAGTTAACCATTTTCTTTACAAAATTGAGAAATGTAAAGGCACAATCTGATTTTCTTTGCATTACAGAATCTTGGAGAAGCTGAATATGTAGTAGCACTTTTTATGTACATGTGTTTACTTGGTTACCCTGCTGATAAGATCAGTATCCTAACAACTTACAATGGGCAAAAGCATCTTATTCGTGACATCATCAATAGAAGATGTGGGAGTAATCCATTGATTGGGAGACCAAATAAGGTAATTTTATAAATATGATCTGCTCTCTATTCATTGTGCTTGCAAAATGGAAAGATTTCTATTTATTCTGAGTGGTTTCTATTTTCCTATTTTGTTTCTTTGCTATATCCTCTTAAAACATGTAAAGAAGTGAAACAATAGGGACTATAAATAATTCTATGGCATTCCTACCTGACAGCATTATCTATTTGCTGTGAACTCTTGTCTCAGCCACCACATGGAAGATTTCTGTTGATGGTAATTAGAGATAATAAATGTTTCTAAAACTTTTTGTTAGTAAAATGGTGTATAATAAAATGACATTTTTTATACACTGTTATAGTAGAAATAGAAATTTGTTTTATAAAAGATTATAATTTATACTGCTTTTTATTTTATATGTGTGGGGGAGTGTTTTTCTTGAGGAATAAGGGTGATGTAAAATGCATTCAGACCTTAGGTTTTCTTTGATCTTTTATGTGATGTAATGGTACAATACAAAATAAAAATGAAAATCATTAATTTTATAAATAAAAGATTAAATAGAAAGTATAACAAAACATAACTATAATTTCATGTTTTGTTGAAAATAGGAAATTGTTTATATCTGATGAAATTAGGACTTCAATTGCAAACAAATCTGTATAAAAGCTTCTACTTTTTCTGGAAAATAACATTTGAAATATGATAATAAATATAAAAACAGCAAAGGCATAACTAGGAGTTACCCTATAATCCAAATAATCCAAAGAAATCTACAGGTGAGCTGTCTGTACAGTAACTGAGGAAAAAAACTTTCAGATGTGAAAACTATCCAACCTTTAGAAAAAGTTCCTTTCACTTCAGTTTACTCTGTTGCCCAGTCTAAGGAACCTACTCATTCATTAATAAATAGTAAAAAGAAAAGCTTAACTTATAAAGGAGAAAAAGATAGCATCAAACATACCAATTTGATGTTCCAGAAAACATGTTGGCCTGGAACAGATGAAAATTTTGAATATATGTTTCTTTTTGAAATTGAAAGGCATGCTGGAAGGAAGGAATAGACACTGTAAAACTTTCATAAAGGATCTAGAAAATGAAAATGAGAAGCAATTAATTCTTGAAATATAGAGAGTTTAGAAATAGAAAAACCTCAATATCTTCCAGAAAATCTTACCTTAAAGAATATTTTATCAATTTATATTTTAAGGTCACTATTTCTCATTAAAAGTGGATGGAAGTACAGTGACTCCATAATATTATCAAAGACCAAGCTTAATTTCATGCTGCCGTTCTCAATGTGTGAGCCCAGTTTTTACACCAATGTCCATGTGATCAGGATGGAAGCAGTTTCTAGATAGAACAGCTATACATTACAACATAGGACTTATATCCAGAATATAAAAACTCATAGTAAAAGTTATAGTTAATTAAAGATAACCCAATACGAAATTGGGTAAGGCAAAACATTACCCAAGAAGATATACGAATGGCCAATAAGCAAATGAAAAAATGCTTACAGCCCTTAGTTGGAAGGGAAATGCAAATTAAAATACAGTCATGCACCACTACACATACTAAAATTATAAAAATTAACAATACCAAGGGTTGACAAGAATGGCAGGAACATCTAGAACTTTGGTACTAGAACATTGCTGGTGGATGTATAAAGTGATACAATAACTTTAGAAAACAGCTTGAATGTTTCTTGTAAAGTTGGATATACACTAACCATATAGCTTAGGAATTCCATTGCTGGAAATTGATTCAAGAGCAATAGAAACATATGTCCACAGAAATATTTACGCATGAATATTCATTGCAGCTTATTCAAAAGCCCCTTTCACCTATTCATGAGCAATAAAATGTATGAATTTTTTTATTATTTTATAAAGATTTATTTATTTATGCATACAGACCTGGGGTACAGGTCAGAGTTGCAAGGGCAGTGAGCGTGGGGAGCAGAACAGGCTGACTGATGAAGTACAAAAATAATCTATAATAGAAAACAAATCAGTGGCTGCCCTGGGGTAGAGGAATACAGGCTTTACTCTAAAGAAGTAACTGCGGTGATAGGAAGCTTGATCACAGTGGTCACTATATGGGAATATATTTTGTCAAAATTCAACA
>NW_004567124.1:31025556-31037415 GCF_000260355.1 Condylura cristata
TTCTCAGTGCTGTGCTTTAACCCGCTGTGCCACCAGGGAGGGCCTGAACTTCTAATGTATATAGCACATGGATTTATCACAAAAACATGTTGAGGGAAGGAAATTAGATAAAAATGAGTACATGCTTAGTGATTATATTTTTATGAAATTCTAGAATTGGCAAAAAATAATCTATAATAGAAAACAAATCAGTGGCTGCCCTGGGGTAGCGGAATACAGGCTTTACTCTAAAGAAGTAACTGCGGTGATAGGAAGCTTGATCACAGTGGTCACTATATGGGAATATATTTTGTCAAAATTCAACAAGTTGTACACTTAACATGAGTATACATTTTACTGTATATAAATGATAACCACCACAAAGTTGGCTTTAAAAGAAATGCTTTGTGATCTTTCTAAGTAAGGTAAGGAACATGAATTACAGTTTGTGTAGGATAAGAGTTTAAGCATTTTGTTGAATTAATAGAAAAGAACTTTCGTAAACTTCCCTATTGTACATATATTTTCAAATTGAACAAAAAGTACTGTGAAAATTACTTTTCTATTTTTTTTTTCATGGAGGAATACTATGGTCAAGAGCGAAGAATATGTTAAGCATATATTTGTTACACCACTTGGCATCAAACTGAGATGTCAGGGAATACGTTTAAATACCATCCTTGATTTCATGGACTATAGCAGTGGAGGAACACAGAATTTATCTCTGGATAAGTTCCACAGATGCTTATTTAGTTATGAATGAAGGTAAAATGAATATATGAGAATATATATGAGAATAGTGTAGTGACTTGGCCTAATATGGTCACTGTGGTCTATTTTGCAGTGTTTATTAACTTGTCCTTTCAACTGCAAGATATGGCCTCACTTCTGTGGGGATTATTATAAGAGTTAAGATTTTTATTTCTAGCAGATTCTTTAAATGTCATCGCTAGAGTCTCATTTCTGTGTGTAGAAAATATAACATATTTCCCTTTTTTTTTTTTTCTTCCCAGGTGACAACTGTTGATAGGTTTCAAGGTCAACAGAATGATTATATTCTTCTTTCTCTAGTACGAACCAGGGCAGTGGGACATCTCAGGTATGTTAAGAAAAACTTCACTATTATTCAGTTCTACCATCTGCTTTAATTTGAATTTGGGTGACTGAGTGATTTTACTTTTTTATTTTGTATTATAATTAATTATGACAACTTTTGGTGCTTTTTGTTAGAATGCAGCATCATCTGATTACTTGTACAGTTAACCATTGCCTTTGCCTCCAAATATTTTGATTCTTAAATATTTGTTTTAGTAATTTCAGCTTTTTTACTCTTCAAAAATAATCAGAAATTAAAGGAACTAATGTTAAAAAGTCTATTCATAGTAACCTTTTCATTGCTTGGAATTTCTGACTTTCCCCTGCATAATCTTTCAGCATCCGTATGAGGATAATGGAAGCATTTGTTCCCCCCAAGATGAAGAATTGTCAAAACAATCCTTTTTTTTTTTCTTCAGTTACTGTGATGTATTTCTGTACTACAAATTTATAGAAATAATATCTTCTTATTACAAAGCAGTCTTTTTTTATATAGAAGCCTTTATCCTATGATATATATAGCAAAACTATAAGGGGAATTTATTTCACTACTTTGGTTGGTAAATATAAAAAAAAGTGTTCTCCAGTTTTCATAATGTTATGGTTAAATCAAGGTCTGCATGGAGCTTAGCCAGTGATCAGGTTACATGAGAACAATAAACAAAGATGTAATGGTTCAAAAAATTGTTTCAAGACTATTGCAACCTAAAATACAGATCATTTTTGCATATTTAAGTGTCAAGCATGTTATTTGGAGACTAACTTCTGAAAATATATTCCTTTCCACATTGAGAATTATAGCTGTTATCTGAATGGGTCGTCATGGTTTATATATTTAAAATTCATCAAAAACCCAAAATATGAAATCATAAATATACCTCGCCTCTTCCCTGCTCTTTACATTTTTGCCTGATGGCTTTTAGATTCATAGTGCTTGGTCATTCATTTCACAAATATTTTCTGGTGTTTGGCAATATGCTGGTATTTATAGTGGTAAATCTAACCTTCATGATTTCACCTTCATGGTACTTACGGAGGAGACATAAAACATTTCCTTGGAAGAGAGATATATTCCGTCTGCAAGAGACTAGCCTGACTCTCCTAATGTACAAGAAGATCAAGCTTAGAGCCACTCAGTAACCCATAGAAGTACTGAGTCATGGTCTCTAATAGCACTGTCTGCTGTACCTAAAATGAGAGCCTTCTGTATGTAAGGGGAAACTGAGCCTCAGTATACACAGATTACCAGAAAGCAATAGTTTAGGTCACCTCTTCCCACCAATGCCTCATTTCCCCCCAGCATTGTTCTAACCGTAATTTTCTTTATAATATTTGTATAAAAACTCATGCTAAGTATTTTTAGCAGTATACATCCAGTATTGGATTCACCCACCTATAATCTGAGCTCTTGAGGCTCTAAGGAAATGTGAGGAAAATAAAAGTTTGGCTTTCAGTAACCTAGAAGAGGATACTTCCTTCATGTGTCATGAATGTAGCAGGCCCACAAAATTACTGCAAAGAAGTGTGCTTGCTCATTTTACCTAGGAGTGGCTTCTACATCCTCCCCCCACACACACACACAAATGATCATAAGTAAATATTTCGTACTGACATCAGGTAGTACCTCCTGAAAAGAGAAACTAGACCCCATCAAGGCCATAAAACAACATACAAAGTAACTAAATTACATACCCCCCAGTCTCCCCCTATTATACAAAGATAAATATTCCAATTTCTGGTTCTCTGGCCATTTTATAATCTTTTTAACATTTGATCTCTGTAACACTCCCTTAACACTTTCAGGAGTTAAGAGTGATTGTATTAGACTTTATTATTAAAAGACTTCTCTTTTATGGAATACTTACAAATTTAAATGGCCATCAAAGATCATCTCAAGAAACAAATTTTCCTTTGTATTTAGAACCAAGGTATCTTTTTTCACTAAAATCCATTCAACTAGTAGATAAAATGTGACTACTATGGCTACTCTTATAAACCTATTTAATTCAAGTAAACAAGTCTAAATGATGATTTTAAAGCAGTCTTTTTGAAGTATAAAAGAAAACTGACATTATTATCAAATGTTCATCAAACAGTCACTACAAGTATAATTGGATCATTCAGTTTAACCATTTTTATTTTATGTGAACTTCTGGACCAGACTTTGAGCCTAAGTACCAGTGAATAAGACATATCATTCTATTTTTGTTTGTGTTTATGATTATTATTATAGATAAGTACAAACAGTGTAGTAGGAATTAGCTAAAAAGTAAAACTTGGCCTTGGCAAAGCTTGGGAATCTGGTAGATGAAAAAATGGAGGACTGGCTTAGATTGACTCAGTGTTGGTGTTTCTGTAAATTTGTGACTGACAGCTAACTGCACCCTAATTGCTAGTAGATCAACTTAGACCTTTTAAATTAGTGCAGTGGTTACTTTGATTTGTCCACCCCCAAAGTAAATCTAGGAATTAATAATAAAACTTTTACCTTCTTACTTCATTTACTGGTCATATAGCATATTAACTTACTGTTTATTCAAGTTTTAAGAGACTTGACTTCCTGTTGCACAACTTAACAGGAATATATAAATGGGATGTTTTCTAACAGATGTGTAGAAATATTAATCTTGAAGTACACTAATCAGTTTTATTTGTTTCTCAAAGGGACGTCCGTCGATTAGTGGTGGCCATGTCTAGAGCCAGACTTGGACTTTATATCTTCGCCAGAGTTTCCCTCTTCCAAAACTGTTTTGAACTAACTCCAGCTTTCAGCCAACTCACAGCCCGCCCACTTCATTTGCATATAATCCCAACAGAACCTTTTCCAACCAGTAGAAAGGTAGGATTTCTTTCTTCTTTGTACAGACTAGCATAGATGGCCACATTCCTCTAGGAAAATTATTACATAAATTGTCAGATCTCTGGTTCAGCGTGCTCCTTCTGATAGGGAAGGGAATTACATTTCCTCTATAAAATACAAATACCACCAAATACTTATTGAGTACTTAGCATGTATTCAGCAATTAGTTCTTTTTACATGTATCTCATTTCTTCTCGGTAATAGCTCTGTTTAGGCTGCTTTTTTATTAACCCCATTTTACATGTGAGGAAACTGACGATTATAAAGATTAAGTAATTGACCACATTATCTGGTAGATACAGAATCCAAGATTTGAAAATCCAGATAATTTGACTCCAATGTCCATGTGAATCTCTAATGTCTGCCTCTCTTCAGCTTTCTAAGGGGAATTTAATTCTTTGATAATAGAATAATAAATGGTTTAACTCAAGAAGCTTATGTTCTGGGGAAATGTTAATCTTTTCCTATCACCTTTTTTTTCCCCCAGTTCTATCTTCCTCCTCCCATAGGTCACCTGTTTAATTTCTGGTTTTTCCTCTTTATATTCCTTTGCACAAAGGAGCAGACACCTATTTTTGCTTTCTTTTTTAAATTTTGACAACATAATCTTAACATAAAACTTAAAACAACATAATATTCATGAAAATTTTCATCCAATGGCAATTATTTGTTTTCCTCTTTCCAATTATATTTTAACACATTAAACCAATGGCTACACAAATTTGAATGTTTGAGATCACACATCATGCTTTTAAGTTAGTATTTTGTAAACTTAGAGAGCAGATGTCTTTATATATACCTCTACACAATCCTGCACAGAAGGGATTTGGAGATGAGACTAGCAAGAAATATGTGCCTACCTATTCTTCCTCAGTCAAGGTGTCAGAGAACATATCTCTTGAACTATGTCTTAACAGATCATCAAGCAAAGATAATATAAACAGGGAACACAATGATTCTCAGTGGGGGAGGAGGGTGTTCCCCCAGGGAAGTGTTTTCATGCTTGTAGACATTTTTGTGTGTCATAACTGGGAGGGTGCCACTGGCATATAGGAGCAGAGAGCAGGATGCAGTTAAACATTTTACAGTGCACCAGACATCCTCACAACCAGGAGTTACCTGGGCCAAGATGTCACTAGTGTCAGTAATAATTTTTTTCTTTTATTGTTTTCCTTCTTACATGAAAGTTTGCATGCTTTCTGCAAACTTTGGGCTCCATGTTTTTCATTTAGAGTAATAATGCTAAGTAGATTTTAAAGATTTATTTTTATTTGCTTAATGCATGTAAGAACTGAGGTGTAGGCCAGAGGTACAGGGGTAAGAGACATTGTGGGGAGCAGAATAAGCAGATCTGCTGAAATACACTGTTGAGGGGAGCAGTGGGTGAGAGAGGTCTGCTGTGCCATGTTGGTCACCTTCCTGGCTGAGGATCGAACTCATGTTGCAGTGGCTGCCGATAACTTCATAGTGTTGAGACTTAACCCCTTGCGCCACCAGGGAGGTCCCCTGCAAAAGTAGTTTTTAGATAGGAGGAAAAGAATAGAGATGTGATGGGGTGGATATTCCGCAACCATCGCAGATTGGATGGGTTCATCATAGGTTCTGGCATCTTAAAAGAAAATCTTGGAGCCCTTAGCATTTTCCCCATAGGTTAGGGGGAACAAGCCAGCAGAGAGACAACAGTTGTACCAGCATGTTGTAACCGCTGCAGAAAATAACCATCTTCCAAAGAATACTGTTTACATGCAGTATTGTCCTTGTGATTAATACTAAATTAAATTACTATTTAATTTACTAGCCTTATGTGCTTTATAACTTGTCATTATAAGGTAAAATACTTTTTCTTGATAGAAGTTTTATCTTCCTTGTGGTTCTCTGAATTGTTACTATATTAAGAAAGGCTAAGGCTTTCTAATTGATATAAATAGGAACGTTTTCAGCCTTTATTCAAGGGTGATTTATGAATATGTACCAATTTTGTATTTTTTTCATTTGCTTTACCACTTTACCTACAATGGTGAAGTGATAAATGCACTGGGGAAGTGGTTATAAACAGTCTGTTTATTGGTGTGTTATTAACAATTACTTTATCAGAATCACCTTTCTGTGTCAGACCTACTGAACCTAAATCTCTAGGATTTTAGAGCCTAGGCATCTCCCACTTAACATTCTACCTGCCATATAGACAGTTCTGATAGATTTCCCCAAAGCTTTTGAGTATTCACCCTCATAATAGAGAACCTATGTGTTTAATAATAGTAAATGTTATTTTCTTATTTTTTTAGAAAAACATAAATAGGAATAATAACTTTAATATTTTCTTTCTGAATACCTTAAGACTTATCTTTGGAACGTGTGTTATTAAGCAACACTGCTTTTGACCATATTTTTGTCTATGCAGATTTTTGCCTATGCTCATCTCTTATTAGTTCTTCTATGTCATTTAGCAAACTCTTGCTTAGTCTCAACCTTTTTTAAATTGAAATTGAATCAATCATCTTCATGAAGTCTACATTGACTGTTTATATCTGAATGTCCCCTTACTACCCTTAAGTCTTAAGTTTCATTCTAAACTTTTTTTTATCTTCTAGAATGGAGAGAGACCATCTCATGAAGTACAGATAATAAAGAATATGCCCCAGATGGCAAACTTTGTATATAATATGTACATGCATTTGATACAGACCACACATCATTATCATCAGGTAAGTTCTCGTAATTGACTTATTTTCTTGCTAGAAAGACTTCCCCCATTGCAGAATAAATCTTCGAAATATTTGTTAATTCCTTGTAGGAAACCAACAAAACCCAAAGGTTGTTATTATCATGTAGCATCCATTTTTTAAGATACCTTTAGGTATAATTTGGCATGCAGTAAGTGCCACATGTTTCAATTTGCTACGTTGTGGCTGTGAGCCAATCACCACAGTCAAGATAATGAACATATCTACTGTCTCAAGTTTTTGCATGTCCCTAACAGTCCTTCCCATCCTTAACAAACCCCTTTGACACCTCCAGTCAACAAGGATCTGCTTTTTGTAACTATAGATGAGTTTCATTTTTTAGCTATTTATATAAATAAGAATCATACAGCATGTACTTGTTTTTTTTTCTTCATTACAATTATTCAGCATAGTTATTTTGAGAGTCATTATTGTTTTTACATGTATCAGTAGGCCTTTCCTTTTTATTGCTAAATAGAAATTCATTGTATGGATATACCCATTTATCTTTTGCTGAACCTTTGGGCTATATCCAATTTGGAATAGTTATTACTAGTAAAGCTGCTGTAAATGTTTTTGTACAAATCTTTGTATTTCCTCTGGGGTAAATTCCCAAGAGCAGAATGCCTACAATAAGAAGTAAGGTATGAGTTCAAGATTTAAACAAACTACCAGCTCATGTTACAAGGGGGTGAGCTATGCCATGTTGTATTCCCACTGGCTGATGTGAGAACTCAGGTTCTGTTACACCCTCCCATTTTTGTTATGTTGGGGCTTTTTTATTCTAACCATTCAATAGGTATACATTGGGTTCCATAGCTTTAATTTGCATTTCCCTAATGACTAATGATGTGCGGTGCATCTTTTCATGTCACTTGCCCTCTGTATATCTTCTTTTTATTTTTATTAATTTTTTAAAAATATTTATTTGTGCATACAAAACTGGGGTTTAGGCCAGAGGTGCAGGGGCAGTGAGAGGATTCACCAGATACAAAGTGGGGAGCAGAACAGGGAGATTGAAGAAGTACACTTCTGAGGGGAGCAGCAGGGAGGTCAGGAGAGGTCTGCCACGCCATGTGGGTTACGTCTGGGATAGGCAGGGATCGAAGTCATGCAGAAGTGGCTTTAACATCTTAGTATTGTGCTTTAACCCACTGTGCCACCAGGAAGGGCCCTGTATACCTTCTTTGACGATATTTTTATTAATCTCTCCTATTCATTTTTGGGGACAGGTTTTTTTTATTATTGACTTTTAAGAGTTTTCAGATTTATTTTAACTATTTAACTATATATTAGATATTGTTATCGGAATGTTTTCTTCTAATCTGTGACCTTTTTTTCATTTTTCAGTCTTTGAAAGAACAGAAATTTTATAGTTTGACAAAATCTAGTATATCAAAGAATCTATCATGATTCATGCTTTTTATGAACTAATGATCTTAGCCTGGCCCAGATATTTTTCCATTGTTTTTTCCTAGAAGCTTTGTAGTTACAGTTGACATTTAGAGGCATGATACATTTTGAGTTAATTTTCAGTATGGTACAAAGGAAGATTGGGCTTTACTTTTTTCATGTGATTTACTTTTTTGATCTCCATTTGTTACATTACCATTCCTGAATAAACTGTTTTTCCTCTATTGACTTACTTTGTGATTTGAGGTAGATTATGAGGAAGAGATAAATCATCTGTTAATTGAGAGATAATTGACATATAACAGTTTCAGGTATACATGGAATGATTTGGTATTTGAATATATTTTGAAATGGTTCCATAATAAATTCATGTTATTATCATGTAATAAATTTTTGTGTTTTATTGTATTGCATTTTGTTGTTATTTCTTAATGATGAAAACTTTTAAGATCTTGCTTTCTTAGTTAAAAATCACTGACTAACTATGAGAGTCTTTCTGGGCTTTCTGTTCTGTTCTGTTGAACTGTGTATGTCCTTTTGCCATTACTATATAGCCTTTATTAGAGTAGATTTATAGTAAATCTTGAAATATGAGTCCTGTTTTATTTTTGTTTTCATTTTTTTCAAAATTGTTTAAGCTATTCTAGTTCCTTTAGTTTTCTATATACATTTTAGAATCAACTTGTCAATTTCTGCCTCTCAAAAAAACATGCTGAAGTTTTAATTCGGATGTTTTGGGACTAATAAACTTAGGATCAGTTTGGAGGAAATTAACATCTTAATAATATTAAGTCTTCCTTTCCATGGATGTAGTATCTCTCTCCATTTTGTTGGGCCTTTGAATTTTCTCATTACTCAGCACACAGGCCTTACACATGTTATTAGTTTCATTTCTAACTATTTCATTTTGTTTTCTGCTATTACAAATGGCACTTTAAAATTATTTCTGATTTCCACCAAGAAAAGCAATCTCTGAGCAGAGGAACTAAGCCTTAGCTCCACTCTTACTGGGTAAAGAGGAAGCCAAGTATCTAGAGCTGCTCCAGCATTTTGGTTGAGGGAGACAGAAGCCTTGTGCCCTGCACTTCCCACCCCCTGGGCCTGTGCCAAGGCTCGCTTTCTAAACCTCAACCCTAAGAGTACTTCCTGATTGAAGTTGGCCCTTCCTTTCATTGGTGTGTCAGTTAGTCCTGATGAACCACTGTTTTTCCAGAAGGGTTAACAGTGAATTTCTTTATGAAAAAAAATCTACTAATTTTTCATATAGTTTGCCACTCTAAAGACTTAATATGTACTTTTTTTTTTAAGATTTATTTCATTTATTTATGAATTTAAGAACTGGGGTAGAGGGCAGAGGTACAGGGGTGTGAGAGGATTCACCGGAGACAGAGTGGGGAGCAAACACATGGATTATCTGAAATACACTGCTGAAGGCAGCAGGGGTTAAGACAGGAGAAGTCTGCTGTTCCTTGTGGGTCAGCTTCCTGGTCGGGGATCAAACTAGTGCTGCAGTGGTTAGTGATAGCTTCATAGTACCAAGACTTAACCCCTTGCTCCTCCAGGGAGGCCCTGTACTTTATTATTATGTAATACCAGTTGTAAGCATATTCTGTGGAGTTAGCATAGCCTAGGCTTTTGTCATCAGAGTTGTTATAAATCTGTTATAGAAAAATGACTTAACAGTGTTTTGGAGAACTCAAGAGTAAGCAGTTTCTGTTATGAAGATGATGTTAATGTGACAGCTTCATAAGCTATTGTTTATTCATTTGAGTTAATGATGTTTTCTTTTTTTCACTAGACTCTATTACAGCTTCCTCCTGCTATGGTAGAAGAAAGTGAAGAGGTTCAAAGTCAGGAAATAGAAATGGAAGCAGAGGAAGAGGTCATGCCTGTTCAAGCTGACCTCAAACCCAGTCTAGCAGATGCCAGCTCCAGTCAGGAAACCTCAGCCTCTGAGACTGAGTCCACCCCCAGTCAGGCTGGAGCCAGTTCCACTCCAGAAGCTGCCTCTACTCTATCCAATGTAACTACTTCTGAGACAGGACTTGTTGCTGCAACAGAAGAGGCTAAAACTCCTCAAGATACCACATCTGCCCCAGCAGAACCCAAGTAATGAAGCCATAGCCCTTCTTCAGGAGAACATGTCATTTATAAAGTCCAAGTAAAGTGATTTTTATATTTTACATACTACTGCCCCTTTAATGGCACCAGTTAATATTCAGTCCTGATTTTGTTAACCAATTTCAATGTTTGTCATCTTGGGTATAGCATATTAAAAAAAAATTGTATTTGTATGAAAAACTTCAGTTGTATTTGTTCAACCAGAAGGGTAAATAACCATTCCTTTGACATCCTGATCATTAACTAAAAGAATTTTCTGTGGAATAATACTTCATTTTTTAAATGACCTTCTCTAGAGAAAAGGACTTAACACTGGAATTAGCTATAAGTGACCATAAGCAAGAGTCCAAATTGGGAAAGAAATCATGTCATAACATCAGATGCTCCAGCTGAGTTTCTTTTCTCCCCATCTTTCCTTACTGTCTTACATGATTAAAAGGCATCAGTGCCATAGAATGGCACTCCGATCCATTAAAAACCTTTCATGTATTTCCTTTCCCCAAATATCAGAATATGTTAGAACCACCTAGAGTGTTTATTCTTGTTGTCTACCTCAGACCTACTGGATCAGAATCTCAGGGTTAGGGCCCAGGAACTTTATTTCTGCAGGTGTTCCGAATCACTGTTGCGTGACTTGCTGGCACAGTAGGCTCAGACCAGGCTGGTAAAGCTGAGCCAGGATTTGTCATCAGCTAAGCAAGAGGAATCTGGTAAATCCATCTGGACAGAAATAAAGATCCAGAGTACTGGCAGTAAGAACACAGGGAACTTTTGTTTACAATATAGGTTTCTCTCAATGCAGAGATTTTGAGTTTATTGCCCTGTTTAGGTCTCTTGATAGATAACCTTAGCCACAAAGAGACCTTAAGGTAAAATGTGCTCCACATTTGGGACGGCAGAGATAATACTAAGTGTGGTTTGCAAGCTAACATCAACATTGAAGTACAGAAGTTTGGGCTTTATTCCAGATCTATTAAACCTAAATCCGTATTTCAGCAAAGTCCCTGGGTGATTCATCTGCACTTAGGTTAAACAGCACTGTACTGAGATTATACTGTGCTGTCCTCACATAAATAAAAGTTAGAATGATGATTCTGTGATGGTAGAATTAACAGTGATGATTTCACTAATGCTTCATCAAAAGACATCTGGGTGGGGAGGGAGAAATTATCCCTGTCTCTCCTCCCCATTTTGATATATGCTGGAGTGACCCCCTAAGATCTCCTCTAGTGTATTTACCTACCAACTTGGTCACATGCAAAAACCCTTTGAAGAATTAAGCAACAATTCTACTCTGCTGTTAAATGCTTCTTGTCCTGACATCTTGAAGGAGTCATAACTTCATAACGAAAGTAAGTCCTGAAAGTCATGTCAGTGTATTTTTGAGTTACTAGTGTTTGTTCAACCCCCCACCAGACTATGGTGGGTGTGATTGAGATTCAACTTACAGTGAGGCTCACTGCATCGGAGCACTGGTAAAATGTTAGGTGAGGAAAAGGAAAGTGATTACATGCAGCAAATGCCAAGGAAACTGTTCTAGGAAACCTGTTTGTTATCAGTGTAAGAACTGACCCAAATCATTTGTTATATAATTTCTCTCCGATTATATGAATTTGAAGGCAATGATGGAAATCTTTGTAAGGAATAGCACTCAGAATGTTTTTTTTT
>NW_004567124.1:31038485-31041795 GCF_000260355.1 Condylura cristata
AGGCGGGAATCGAACTCACGCGGAAGTGGCTTCAGATTCTCAGTGCTGTGCTTTAACCCGCTGCGCCACCAGGGAGGGCCAGAATCTGATCTATTTTATACTGTATGTTTGCGAAGGCCAATAAGTTGCAGTTGACTGCTGAATCATGAAAATTTTAAAGGAACTTAAGAAGTCTGCTCTTACTTTAAATAATGAGGAAATGGAATAAAAGCATCTTAACCAGGTGGAACAGAATCGAAATGTACAGTTCTGGAGCAATATTTTTGGTTTTTTTTTGTTTGTTTGTTTGTTTTTTTGTCCCAATCAAGCCCATATGTGTGATTGCTTCTAGATTCAAGTGTTTCTCTTTAATTTGGGATTACTACAGATGCAGGTATTTGGACCATGTGACATCTCCCATGTGCTCCTGTTGCTCTCCCTCCTGCTTTTCTTATCTGAATATGTCATGATTTTGAAATCTATTTTTAAATGCAGATGAAAATGATGCCTGCCAAGAGAATGAGCGTGAAATGAAGCAATTCAAGTATTTAGACTGTTTTCACAAAATGCTGAGTTAAGAAAGTTCATTACAGCAGTTGAGAAAAAATAGCTCCATTGATTTGAGCAAATGAATGAGAAGATCTAAACATTATCAGGTCTTTTGAAGATAGTGTGATGATAAAAATTTTGAGATGTCTTGCTAGATTCTGGGAGAATGGTATGAGTGGGCCATTTGTGGTCCACTAATCAGGAGACCATGATACTGTTTCCATCCTGGGCCGGTTTACTCCTCCTTAGGCAACCTGGTGTTCCCCTGCTCCCAGGAGGTCACCATATTGATGACGAACTTAGTGTGGACACCGGATTGGCATAGGGCACTACAGCCCAGAACTCCTGGGCTCAAACCATCCTCCAGCCTCAGCCGACCGAGTAGCTGGGAATACAGGCGTGCACCACCATGCCCGGCCAGACCATTATATTGTAAAGTAGACCTCGGGTTCACCCAGCTCTGGCTCCAATTTTACCTTATTTGCGTGTCAACATTTGGGTTGACTTTGGCCAAGTGTTATTAATCCCTCTAAACCTCCATTTATCTAACAGGTAAAGATCTGTACAGTTAATGGATTGATGTTTATGAGACTGTCTTGTTCTTGGGTGCTTAGGAAATGTGGCTCCCTTTTTCTCCAGTTTTCTACAAATCTCAGAGGCAATGATGTTGCTAACCAATCCTTTGACTTTAGTACTTGGCTGTGCCCCCTTCAAGGGAGCATGAAGAATGTACAAGGTGGCAGTTGACCTTTGAGGACCTTTGGAAACTCAGTCCATCACAACATTGACTGCCTCTGCTAAAGTTACAGCAGGACAACAGAATCAAAGGATTCCATCATGCATCTCATATATTGATAACATCAATTCTGAACCCTATATTCCCCCCACCAGCCAAATCATCTACCTGATTGCTTTTGTTTAGCTTTGTGCCTTGAATACATATTTTTCCCTTTTTAGCTTGCAGTTGTATCTCTAAAAGATGTTTCTTCAATTAAAATAAAATCAGAATTTTTTTTTTATGCTGACCATTTTGCTTAAGACAGAAGACCAGTTAAAGACAAGCAGGTCTTACTTTCTGTGAAAAATACTTGGCAGCTAGCTTTTGTAATTATGAAGCAATCATGTTAATAGATGTTTAAGAATAATGCAAGCAGAGCTTTACTGAGTCAAGGATAGACATAAACAGAGGAATTTTTTTCTTTTTTCATCTAGTGCTACTCTTTAATGCCCAGGAAGGAGTTTTAAATCATTCAGTGGGCTACAGAAACTAAAGACACTTAAGTTTTTCTTTTTAGGGACAAACCCAAGCTCAGCCCCCTGCTGACTGACATTGTGCCAGTTTTATTCAATTAGCTCTCCTCTCCACCTTTTGGCTTTGTGCCTTGAATATGCTTTTTCCTTTGTGCCTTGCAGTAATTCAGATGGTATTTTAAAGGAACTTCAATTAAAATATTTCAGTAGCTACTTAAGCTTTTGCATCTACATACAAAGATAGCTAATCCCATTACTTCTCAGCATGTTTACTAGAAACCCTGGTCTTTAAAAACTACTGTGACCAACGTGTTCCATGGTCAAATGAATTTGGGGAACACAATTGTTCTTCTTTTGTAGCATCACATACTTAGCTAATTAAAGTTTCTGAGAATTCCTTTTGGAAAAGGTCACATTTAACTTAGTTTAACCTAGTATTTCTCAAATTTACTTGATGATAGAACTTTTTTTTTTTTCCAATACAACACCTGGTAATTGGGTGACCCCAAGGGATAGGGAAGGTTCCAGTTTCTCTTATTTCACCCAAGAAAGGGAGGAGCTGAGAAGGAGAAGCAAAGCTGGAGAAGAGAATGAAGAAGGAAGGGGAGCCAGAAAGAGACCTGAGGGAGGCACATGAGCAGAGAAACAGGTGGAGAAGCTACAATTGCTTCTTGGTCTTAGACTGGTTGAAACAGATGTGGGGGGTGAGGGAGAGATCTATGAGGATGTTAACAATGGCAGTGTTTGTCTTGATTTTGTTCCTCTATCCATACATTCTGGGCCCCTTCCCCTTTCCTCTGGGTCCTTGCTAGAAAGTAACATAGACTTGTTGAAGGCTTTTGGGCCTCAGTGGCCCTACTTGGGCCAACCCTGTTTGGCTGGTGCACATGAGGGAGTAGGTAACTTCGGGTACTTCATTTAGAAGCTACCCCTTTTCTGTATTGCACACTAGTTGTGTTATTCCATTAAAAGTCTTAGGCACTACAGTATGTTTTGTCTTGAATTGGCAGATGGCTCTATTTAGAGCAGGCAGATTTGGGGTCTTGGGGTAGCCTTCAGGCCCTACCCTATAACAACCTTAAGGAACTAGCTCCTCAGAGCACAGTTTGGGAATTAGTATCAGCATATTAACAGTTGAATTTTGATACCCCCTTAGGAAATTAAAGAGATCAGAATATATAACCCCAAAACATGCCACTTAGGCAAAGGTATATTTTTGAGCTGAAGGCAATTGCAAGGCAGCAAGTATAAGAAGTATCGCCTAAAAGCAGAACATAAACTTCTCTTTGTAAAGGTGGCTTAAGTGTCCATTTATTTAAGGTGTCCTTTCCCTCTCCCAGAGAAAAAAAAGAAACAATGAGTATCACTGGAAAATGGTGACACTGAAATATGCCTACATAAATAAGCCTTACTAAAGTAGCATCTTCCATTAATTTCCACATAAATTTGCTTTCCTACAAATATTTGTTATTTTTCCATTCATCTCCCTTAACTGAGTCCCTTCACTTCTGGCCCCCATGGAAGTAAAAAA
>NW_004567124.1:31042588-31045984 GCF_000260355.1 Condylura cristata
AGGGGCGGTGAGAGACTCCACCAGAGACAGAGTGGGGAGCAGAGCAGGCCGACTGACAAAGTACACTGCTGAAGGGAGAAATGGGCAAGTCCAGGAGAGGTCTGCTGTGCCATGTAGGTCACCACCGGAGCTGGAAATCGAACTCATACTGAAGTGGCTTTAGCTTCTTAGTGCTGTGCTTTAACCCGCTATGCCACCAGGGAGGGCCTGCATTCTCTGTTTTTAATTTAAGAGTCTAGTATTTCACACATGGCTTTTCTCACTTTTTGCCATGCAATGAAAAACATTAAATGTCCAGTATCTCTTTTTTTCTTATTTCCTTACATGTTTGTTTCCTTTAAAAGTTTAAGTTTCAAAAAAGGAAAAGTATTCAATATGGTCAATAGAGGGTGGATCAGAAATAGAGAAGAAAATTAAAGCAAATATAAAAGAAAATCCATTCATACGGATGTTTAAGATAGCTTGCCAAATGTTCTGTCTTAGTCCATTTGGACTGATCTAACCAACAAACATGTATTTCACATCATTTTGCAAGCTGGGAGTCCAAGATCAAGGTGCCAGCAGATTTGTGTCTTGTGAGAGTACAATTCTTGGCTCATAAGCTACCATCTTATTCTGTGACCTCATATATTGGAAAGAAGGAAAGATTGTACTCAGGTTTCCTTTTATAAGAGCACTAACCCCATTCATGAGGGCTCCATCTACCTCCCAAAGATTCCACCTCCAAATGCCATCACAAAGAGGGACAGGATTTCAACATATACACTCAGAAGGATGCAAATTTTAGCCCATTACCCATCCCCTAAGGGTAAATCAGCTGCAAAAAGTTGAGATTACCTCAGTATCCCTCCCCTCAAGACCAGTCTTTTTGTTCCTTAACAAGATTTCTATTGCCTTTAGGCACATCTTAATTTTACCTAGCATTTTTAGTTGTACTTATTGAGTGCTAGTAAGGTTATTCCATCATAACTGGGTTGTACCACATTTGAGAAATACTGATTTAATGCCTTGTACTTACTTTGTAAATTTCATTTCCCTTACAACACTAAGTGTCTGCAACATTACTCTTAATCTTCTGCTTTGGTCACACCCTACCTCATTCCTGATGCCATTTGGCTCATTTTTTCATCAAGGAGCCTCAAGATATGAACAGATCCATGATCACTGACTAGCACACATCAGTGAATGTAAGACCCCTAAGGTATACATGCGACCCATGGTTTCAGATCACTGCTGTTACCAGTTGGACTCAGAGAATATGCAGTAGATATGTACCATTCCAGGTTTTTATGGATCCCAAATTATGCGCTGTTAAGGTCAGCCATATTTAAGAAAAAGGATGCAAATTATGAATACAAAATTCAGTATGTCTTGGAGGGGCTACGTACAGAAGTCTTAAAACTGGACTTTCCCTAACTTTATACTGTCTGACTTGGGTTGAAATCTTTGGTTCCTAACTTTGTTTATCCATTTACACCTAAATTCCTATCTCCTGGACAACAAGCTTAGATCTGGTTATTTTTTTGTTTTTTGCAGGTTTGGGGGGCTTGCTATGAACCTTGGCTTTTAGGGGGTTCTTGGGTTCTCTGGCCTTTCTATATCCTTAATAGTGACTGGCAGGAAGGAATGTTCTAAGAGGGACACTACAGTCAGGCAAAGGAGGCTCCAAAATAAGTTAGATTTCTGAAGATAGACTTTCAGGCACAATATGAATACCACTGGCATATTTACTGTATGCCAGACACTGATTTTATGTACTTCTGTTTTCTCAACAACTCTGAGACATAGGTTACTATTTTAATATTCCCATTGTACAGATGAGAAAATTTCTCCAAGTCTTATTTATCCAAAGTCACCAAATGTATGTGAAAGAACTGGGATTTGAACTTTGACTCCAAAGTTTAGTGTACCGTGCTCTAAAGTGCTTCAAAATATAACCCATCTGTTATATTTACCCACCAAAACCCTGGCTCAGAGGTGGGTTATAGTTTCTGTGATAGTACTGGGAAAGTTACATAATGATATTGTGATCACCATTAAATCATAAGTCTACTTTGATCTCTGTAGCTCTTTAGTCAGTATATTGCTTTTGATAGTTATAGAGTTTGTTTCAGGAAGTTCTGCTTTAGTTCAGTCACCATGGTTATGAATTTGTTTACATCATTCTCATTAAAACATTTTTATTTACTTGACTCCAGTATCAGAGAAACCACCTTTCTCATTTATTTCTGAGTTGCTCTATAGTGTATTTAATGTAGCAGAGCACAGGGACATGTGCTCATGATCATTTCATTATTTATGGCAAGAGGAGTCTGTATTCCACTAAAACCAGAAGAGAAACCAAACAGTATTTCATTTTAGCAGGATCTGGGTGTTGTATTGTTGCCTGTTGTCAGCTCTGCTTATGTAATTCAGAAGAGCACTTATTGCTGGGTAACAGACTTTTTCACAGAGAGGGGCTGGGGTTTGTAGCACCCTGCCTAGTTTCCATTAGTTATGGAGAAAAGCCATTTGTATTCTGAAATTGCAAATCAGCCAGGCAATCACCACACAGAAATAGCCCCCATGAAAATAAGGCAGTGCTATATTTGGTGCCTTAATCATGTATATTTATAGATCTGAGTTTAGTTCTATTTGGAAATTTTCACATTATACAGTAACATTGCGATTACTGACATGCTCCGTGGGTAGGGGGATGGGATGTGTGAGCCACTTAAATTGTTTGAGTGATGGGGAGTTAGTCATAATTTTTCTGTCCATCCTTTGCAGCTGAATTCTTTCAAAAGTTGTGTTAGTCAATTTAAAAGGAGATAAGGTACGGGTGAGGTTTTGGGGGTGTGAGAAGACGAGTATATTCCACCAGATCTGAGTGTATTCCCACCAGATTCTGACACATGAAAGTCCACCAGTATAGATGAATTCTTAGGGTCTATGCCTCTTTCCCACATGAAGATAAAAAACACTAAGTTTGGGGGCCCTCCCTGGTGGCACAGGGGGTTAAACGCAGCACTAAGAAGCTAAAACTTTTAAGGGGAAGGATGTCCTAAAGGAACTCTGCAGTCCTATGGGCTCCATCCCAAACTCCAGCTTTCTGGACCCTACACCCTACTCCAGTGATTGGAACTACAACTCCCATCAGTACCTACAACTCCTCAGCAGTGTACTTCATTAGTCGGCCTGTTCTGCTCCCCACTCCGTCTCTGGTGAATCCTCTCACTGCCCTGCACCCCTGGCCTGTACCCCAGTTCTGTATGTAAATAAATCTTAAAAAACAAAACAAAACTAGGGTTGGCTAATACATTTACACATGATGGTGATAGTGTTATAGGGCTCCCCAAATCTGTTTCAGGACAAAATCTGTTTCAGGACAGTGGGAGAGGGGCACCCCTGAAGCCC
>NW_004567124.1:31050164-31054606 GCF_000260355.1 Condylura cristata
AGTATTAATTGCTTAACCCCTGCTCGTAGGTGATTGCCTGTATTCATAAAACACACAATAAGTTCACTCCTATTATAACAGGGTGGTCCTTAGGAAAAGGGGAAGTTCCAGGTTCCCTGCCCCACCCAGAAGAGGGTGGAACAGAGCAGAGAAGAGAAGGAATCTGGAGAAGGAAGCAGGATGGAGAATCAGAAGGAGACCTGAGGAAACCACATGGAGGAGAGAGACAAGTGAAGAAACCGTGCTTGTTTCTTGACCCTGGACCGATTGAAACAGATGTGGGTGAGAGACCTGTGGGGAGGCTGACTACGGCAGTGCTTATATTGATTTTTGATTTTGCTCTTTTGCTCCCAGACTTGTCTGGTCATGTCTGACCCTTCTATGGAGTCCCAGCCAAAAAGTGCTTTAGGCTTGTGGTAGGCATTCAGGCCTTGCTGTGGACCAATCCCTTTTGGGTAGACTTTTACCCACGAGGGAATGGTAACTTCAGGTGTTTGATTTAAAAATTATCTTCTTTGTCTTCTGTGTTAGATACTCACTGTATTAAAGCTCCTTTTCATTAAAGTCTTATATGTTTTGTCTTGATGAGACGTATGGCAGAACCTATTTAGATCAGGCAGGTACCCCTGCCTGATCAGGGGTACCCCTCTCTCCCTGCCCTGTAACAATATCAGGTCTGAAGGGAAAAACAGCTTCTCCTCAATCTTTTTTCAGAAATGACTAGAGACTTGGTTGCAAAAAAAAAAAAAAACATGAATGACTGCCTGGTGCTGACTCACATCTCAGCTGTGGCTGCCCCGGCCAGGAGGGAGGCCAGAGGAGGTGGCTCCTGCAAATAAGGGGCTCCCAAGCCTCGTTGGCTTCTGGCTTGTGATCTAATCTTAACCTGCTTGCTTTCTTCTGTTCATCACCATTGCTGTTGTTACAGGACAGGGAGGAGAAGGGCATCACCGAACCCCCAAACCTGCCTGTTCTAAATAGGTTCTTCCATCTGCCGCATCAGGACAAAACATATAAGACTTTAATGAAAAGGAGCTTTAATACAGTGAGTATACAATTCAGAAGACAAAGAAGATAATTTCTAAATCAAACACCTGAAGTTACCCATCCCCTCGTGGGCAAAAGTCAACCCAAAAGGGATTGGCTCACAGCAAGGCCTGAAAGCTGCCACAAGACTAAAGCACCTTCTGGCGGGGACCCATAGAAAAGGGTCAGACATGGCCAGACAAGTCTGGGAGCAAAAGAGCAAAATCAAAAATCAATATAAGCACTGCCAGAGTCAGTTTCCCCACAGGTCTCTCACCCACATCTGTTTCAATCGGTCCAGGGCCAAGAAACAAGCAGTTTCTTCACATGTCTCTCTCTGTTCCATGTGGCTTCTTCAGGTCCCCTTCTGGTTCTCCATCCTGCTTCCTTCTTCAGATTCCTTCTCTCCTCTGCTCAACTCCACCCTCCCTCTGGGTGGGGCAGGGAACCTGGAACTTCCCCTTTTCCTGGGGACCACCTGTTACACTGTGACCTCCCAGGATCCAGAGCCATCCCAGCTCCTTCGTCCTCACTGGCCTACTGGCCTGTTGACTCATCCACCAGAGTCTAAGCCTCTGCAGAGGCAGGGAGCCATTCTCATCTCTGCTTCCCACCCACTCCCACCTCGGGCCAAATGAAATGTCTTCTTCTTCAATGGTACTGCTAGAATATTTAGTAGCATTTTATTCTTTTTAAAGATTTATTTTTATGTATTTATGCATAAAAGAACTGGCGTGTGTGTAGGGGTGGCGGTGGGGGGCGAAGCGGATTCACCAGGGACAGAGTGGGGAGCAGAGCAGGCAGACTGACAAGTACACTGCTGAGGGGAGCAGCAGATGAGACAGGAGAGGACTGCCACATCATGTGGGTCAGCTCCCTGGCTGGGGATCGAATTCATGCTACAGTGGCTAGGATAGATTGATAGGGTTGAGAATTTAACCCCTGCACCACCAGGGCAGCCCTCTAGTGGCATTTTAGAGTGAAAAGTCCCAAAGCACAAGTCAGTCAGCCTTCAATTGACCAGACCTTCATGGGCCATTCTAGCCTGGAGCCAATTTGATTAAATCCTGCTTGGGGCTTCAAACAAAGCTGACCTTTGCCACTGTGCATGAACTGGGACATCTAAGATCTGCCCTTGGGGAGAAAAGCCATGCACACAGCTTCAGCAATGCTGGGAAGGGAGAGGAGCTGTAGGACAGGGAATCAGCAAGGTCACCTGCCGGGAATGTGGGAGGATGTTTTCCCCTGTGCTTCTTTTCAAACCCGGGATTCTAGCCCAGCCCCATTTAACCACTCAGCAGGAACAGTTTACTGATTACATGCCCATTTGTTTGGCGCATCTGAAGGATGCCAGCCTCACTGAAGCTATTATCTAAGCTGCTCAGGGTCAGTACCAACCATTTCCAAGTAAGCCTCAAACTCGCCTTCCCCCAATGCAGTGATCTTCACACCAAACTCTTAAAGGAGGGGAATGTTAGGTGGGTGTCTTAGCCTGGTCCTAGACATTTACAAAGATTCATTCATTTATTTACTTGATCCCATATCTGGAGAGCTAAAGAAATGCTATAACGTTTCTGGGTCACAAGAGGAAACCTGTCTAGGTCGTTCTCAGAGCCTCTCACTGTTCCAGACTGCTTGCTGGGTGTGGAAGTTACAAGTTTGGAAGTAAATTAATTAAGCAGAAGTTCTGTGAGGTTGTTGACTAGAGGAAGCATCCAGGTGTACCATAAAAGCTCCTTCAACAGAAACAGACTGTAACAGGGTGTTCCTCAGGTAAAGGGAGGGTTCCAAGTTCCTACCCTACCCAAGGAAGGGTAGAGCTGAACAGGGAGGAGGGGAAGCTGCAGGGGAGACTGGAGAGGGGAGAAAGAAGCATGGAGAGCACATGGAGGAGCCACATGGAGCCGAGAGACATGTGAAGCAGCTTTGTCTTGTTCCTTGGTCCTGGACTGGTTGAAACAGAGATGGGGAAGAGACCCATGGGAAGGTTACCTATGGCAGCTTTTGTCTTTATTTTGATTTTGCTCTTTCCAGTCCATTACAGGGCACCCCAATGTGAACAGTGCTGCCCGTCTGTGGGTCCCATGCGCTTAAGATTCAGTTGTACCACAGAAACACACAAAAAAGTTCGATAATGGGTTTATTTACAAGGAGAAAGGTAAAGGAACAACCCAGGGAGAGAGAGAGAGAAACACAAGTTAACTAGAATGTCCTACCAGTTATGCTCACTTGGACTCCAATAGCACACTGAAAACTGATGGAGAGCCAAACAACCAACCACGAAATGTAACAAGGTGTCCCTAGAAAAAGGGGAAGTTCCAGGTACCCTGCCCCACCCAAGAGAGTGGAGCTGAGCAGAGAAAAAGGTAAGAAGAAGAGAATGAAGCTGGATGGAGAACAAGAAGGCGACCTGAGGAAGTCACATGGAGGTGCAAGCATGTGATGAAGAAACCGTGCTTGTTTCCTGACCCTGGACTGGTTAAGGCAGATGTGGGTGAGAGACCTGTAGAGAGGTGACTATGGCAGCGTTTATATTGATTTTGATTTTGCTCTTTTCCTCCCAGACTTGTCTGGCCATTTCTGACCCTTTTCCATGGGTCCCGGCCAGAAGGTTCTTTAGTCTTGTGGCAGGCTTTCAGGCCTTGCTTTGGGCGAATCCCTATTTGGTGGATTTTGCCCACGAGGGGATGGGTAACTTCAGGTGTTTGATTTAGAAGTTATATTCTTTGTGTTCCGTATTGTATATTCACTGTATTACAGTCCCTTTTCATTAAAGTTATATATGTTTTGTCTCGTTTAGCAGATGGCAGAACCCACTTAGAGCAGGCAGGTTTTGGGCTTCAGGGGTGCCCCTCTCTCCCTGTCATATAACAGATTTTGTCCTATAACAGATTCACCAGGCCAAGAGAGCCCCTAAGCCTACCTGTTCAGTTTTATCCTAACCTGGCTGCTCAGCTTCATCCTCACATCCCAGCGTGCTTCTCCTTAGTATTGATGGGATTTGTAGTTCCAGTATCTGGGGTGGGGCAGATTCCATGAAACCTGTACCTGTTACCCTTCCACACATTCTGTGCCCCTTTCCTATGTCATCCCGCCCCCTGCCCCCTTTCTCCCCGCCACCCCGACCAGGCAGACTTTGGGGCCTCAGTGGCCCTGCTTTGGGCCAATCATGAATGGCTACACATTACCTATGAGGGGATGGGTAACTACACACAAAAAACACTGAAATACAGTGTTTATAGAAGAACATCATGTAAAGATCGAATCTTAAAACTATGTCCTCTGGAAAAGCAAGTCAAAATTCACACACAACTATAAACTTGTGAACAGAAATTATCTGTATCATTAAAATGATTTTGATATACACAGTTTCTGTACACACTGGTTAAGGGTAACCAACAACTTTTTTTTTTTTT
>NW_004567124.1:31055301-31056429 GCF_000260355.1 Condylura cristata
TTCTGGATGCATAAATAAATAAATCTTTAAAATTTATTTATGCATCCAGAACTGGGGTACAGGCCAGAGGTGCAGAGGATTCACCAGAGACAGAGTGGGGAGCAAAACAGGCAGATGTACTGAAATACACCACTGAGGGGAGCAGTGGGTGGATCAGGAAAGGTCTGCTGGGCCATGTGGTGACCTCCCTGGCCCGGTATCGAACTCAAGATGAAGTGGCTGTGGATAGTTTCACACTGCTATGCTTTAACCCATTGTGCCACCAGGGAGGGCCCATCAACAACTTCTTAATGAGGCAGGACAAGAGAATGGTACTGGAATTCTCTTTACAATACAACACCATAAGTGTTGTTTTTCTCAAAACAAAACAAAACTTCTCATTAAATTTTAGACTGTTGGTGGCTATGTCTGAAGCTCAAATCTAAAAGGTAAAAGATCAGGACATGGTGTTGAAACTTATCAGGAATCACAAATTCTATTCAAAAACAACAATAACTAGGCTCACAAGAAGTGAGCCCCTCCCAGGGCAGCCTGGGGGTGGTGGGGCGAAGGGGAGTGGGGGGCAGCTGCTCTGCCCACCTGTGCCTATGCAGGTGCTTCTTCCCTATGCAGGGCAGCAGCTTCCTGCCTGCCTGTGACTTATACCATGCCAGACTTCTCTGCACCGACCACCCTCAGTGGAGGTCACTGCCCTAAGACCACCCCCTGCAACCATACAGGCCTCTCTCCCTGCAAACCTGTCCCTTTCGGGGCAGCTCTTTCTGCCCGCTTGTGATCTATGCAAGTGTCTTTACTCTCCTGTCTCTTTCTAATAAACTTCCTCTTTAAATATAACTGAGTCTCTGCTTCGTGGAGAATCTCACCGCATGCCGCTGAAAGGTGAAGCCTTCCCCAGAGTGAACCTGTAACAGGGTGGTCCCTAGGAAAAGGTTCCCTGCCCCACTCAGAAGGAGGGTGGAGCTGAGCAGAGAAAAAGGAAAGAAGCTGAGAAAGAAAGAGATGGAGAACAAGGAGACCTGAGGAAGCCACATGGAGCAGCAAGCATTGATGAAGAAACTGCTTTTTCCTTGACCCTGGACTGGTAAGGCAGATGTGGGTGAGAGACCTGTAGGGAGGTGACTATGGCAG
>NW_004567124.1:31057427-31083683 GCF_000260355.1 Condylura cristata
CTTTGGGGGACTTAGGGTGGCCTTCCCCAATGTGTTAAATTTGTGTTTGGCATAATAAAATCCTATTTGTGAACCAACACACCACCGCCTCAGTGCCATCTGGTCGCCGGTGATAGATACAAAGCCTCAGCAGGAACTTTGTTTACCCTCAGGCAAGCAAGTGAAAAGAGGCAGACTTGTTTAGAGAACATTTATGAAGAAGAGGAACTTCTTTATTTATGAAGAAATAAAGTGGGACTCCCACACCAGTGGGCCCAGGCCAGGGAAGGGCAAGGGAGCTGAAGTGGAGTCATGCTTCACGGAATAGAGACCTTTCCCGCCACCAGTGTCTTTGTGACTGGTTAGTTCTCATGGGTCTCACTCGCTGTGTCCCTTATCTTAGAGTCCTTTTTCTTTATCATCCTTTTTCAGGAATGTCCTGTTGCCCCTGTGGAATTTGTTGCCCTTATTCTGGAGCCTCCCTTATTCCTCTGGGGCTTTTCCTATTCTGTTCAGACCCTAGAAGTTATTATTCACTTGCCCTATGACTCAGTTGTCTTGATGAGGTGGGTGACAGAACCTCTTTAGAGCCAGCAGGTTTGGAGATTCAGGATGAGGAGCGCTTCACCCTGTCCTGTAATCATATGATTTAAATGTCTCCAAAAGCAACGAATTAAAGAGTGATCACCACTGTTATTTAGATTTAGCCAGCATGTGCATGGGTGATGCTTTGCAGCTCTTCAACTAAAAAAAAACTGTAATGTGAATAAATTCACATGCAATACTATTCCTATATCTTCTCTTCAGTTCTGGAGTATATGCATGCTGAGAAATATGTTTGGAAGATCATATTTGGACCACTCTAGTTAAAAGAGAATAATATTTGCCCTACAATCTTCACTTCCTACAAAATGATAATAGGATGATAGAAAATAAAATTCAATTAAAATGAACTTAAAAACACTAACTCCTTGTGCAAAATAGAATTCTAGTAGAAAGTAGGCAGGTGGCTTTTCTTATCTCAGGTTTTAACACTAACAGTCCAAAATATCTACAGAAGTTATCATGTCAGAAATAAAACTATATGCTAAAACATTATAACCGTAGAACTTGTGTCTTTATGTGCATGTGGGGACTTTTTTTTAGCTGTAACAGTCAATGGAAGAAAAAGAGAAAAAATGGAGTGCATGTGTGATGAGTATAAGAATCAGTCAGTGAAGCGACTGATTATTACAATACAGTAGGAGAATTGCTTATCTCAAGGCAGATTTCCTAGTGTGTGGCTTACAAAGATAGACCGTCTCCAGTTTAGTACAAGTCAATTCAATTCATTCAGTTCTTTCCATATTTTTTCGAGTTTCTCATAAGAAGAAAACCATTAACCTTGATTTTCCCCCTACCACCACTTCCACTTTACCTTTCTATTTTCTGAGATATTAACAAAGCAAATCAGAAATACAACCAATTCTTTATTTTGGAAAGAATTAGATTTCTAACAGGTAGTTCATAGCCACTTTGTTACAGGGCAGGTAGAGGGGCATCCCAGAATCCCCAGTCCCGCCCACTCTAAATAGGTTCTACCATCTGCCACACCAAGAAAAAACATCTATGACCATTAATAGAAAGGAATTTTAATACAATCAGTGTTCCATACAGAAAAGGCAAAGAATATAGTTTCTAAATCAGACACCCAAATTTACCCATCCCCTCGTGGGTAAAATTCTACCCAAAAGGGATTGACCAAAAGCAAGGCCTGAAAGCCCATCACAAGACTAAATCACCTTCTAGCTGGGACCCATAGAATAGCGTCACAAAGGGCCAGACAAATCTGGGAGGAAAGAGCAAATTCGAAATCAAGATAAAAGCTGCCACAGTTAACCTCCCCATGGGTCTCTCATCCACATCTGTTTCAACCAGTCCAGGACCAAGAAACAAACGCAGCTTCTTCACCTCTCTGTTTCATGTGGCTCCCTCAGGTCTCCTTCTGGCTCTCCATCCTGCTTCCTTTCTCCTCAGTCTCCTCTCCAGTTTTTTCTTTCCACCCTCCATTGGGTGGAGCAGGGAACCCCTTTTCCTGGGGACCACCCTGTTATAACATCTTTTTTTTACAATTTGTCTTTTGCCATTTTTATAATCTATTATGAAAATATGTCCTTTACCCTCAATTGGCTTGAGGACCTGTTGCTATTTTGCAGTAAAAATGTGAATTTTTCTTTTGTTCTTTACTCCTTAGACAAATATTTTCTGTGCTATAGCTGTCCACTTGACCATGGATTTCCAGAAGAGTTAAGACTTTTTTAAAATGCAGTTTTGTACAACTCCATAACAAATCAAAACAAAAACAACAAAGAAAGCCCAAAAAACCAACTTCCAAATGGGCAGAGAAACTGGCATACATTTTTCTAAAGAAGACCTGGGTATCCAAATGCCCAACAGGTACATGAAAATGTGTTCAACATCTCTAATCATCAATGCAACATTAACCAAAACTGCAATGAGATACAGGGACCCCCCAGAACCGCCCAATCTGCCTGCTTAGAATAAGTTCTGCCAGCTGCTGCATCAAGACAAAACATACTCTAGTGTATAAGCCCTTTAATGGAAAGGAACTTTCATACAATTAGTGTGTAACAAATAAATGTCGGAGAACAGAGTTTCCAAATCAAGCACCCAAAGTTGCCCCATCCCCGTGTGGTAAATTCCCATCCAGACAGGGTTGGCCCAAAGCAGGGCCAAAAGCTTGCAGCAAGTCTAAGGCACTTCCTGGTGGGGACCTATAAGAAAGGTCAAAGGAGCGATTTCAAGGTCAGCACTGCCATAGTTAACCTCCTCATGAGTCTCTCCCCACATTTCAACTAGTGCAGGACCCAAAAGCAAGTGCAGTTTCTTCACCTATCTCTCTGCTCCATGTGCCTCCCTCAGGTATCCTGGCTCTGCATTCTTCAGTATCCAGGTGGATGGCTGAAGTCAAGGACTGCTCCACGTGGTGCTGAAGAAGACAAATAGCCTCAGAGAAAATGCTACTGCCTTAGAGAGGAAGTGGAAGTGTTACAGGGCAGGGAGAGAGGGGCACCACTGAACCCCCAAACCTGCCTGCTCTAAATAGGTTCTGCCATCCTCCACATCAAGACAAGACATAAAAGCTTTAATGGAAAGGAACTTTAATACAATCAGTGTGCCATACAGAAAAGACAAAGAATATAGTTTCTAAATCAAACACGCAAAGTTACCCATCCCCTCATGGGTAAAAGTCCACCCAAAGGGATTGGTCCAAAGCAAGGCCTGAAAGCCCACCACAAGCCTAAAACACCTTCTGGACGGGACCCATAGAAAAGGGTAAGATATGGCCAGACAAGTCTGGGAGCAAAAGAGCAAAATCAAAATCAAGACAAGTGCTGCATAGTGAACCTTCCCACAGGTCTCTCACCCACATCTGTTTCAATCAGTCCAGAGCCAAGAAACAAGCACAGTTTCTTCACATGTCTCTCTCCACTCCATGTGGCTTCCTCAGGTCTCCTGGCTCTCCATCCTGCTTCCTTCTTCTTCATATTCCTTCTCTTCTCTGTTCAGTTCCACCCTCCTGGGTGGGACAGGGAACCTGGAACTTCCTTTTTTCCTGGGCACCACGCTGTTACAGAAGTAGAAGGGGGTGAGAGGGAGAAACAAGAAGGTTGTGGTTTTGTCTGGACTCCAGGATTCAACATTTGAGTTCCTTCAGCATTTTGGGGCTCTTGGATTTTAGTCCTGGACCACCCTGATCTTGGAGAAGGCTGCTGTGGACTTTTGAAGGTGGAGATCTTCAGTAGCCAACCTTGGAGAGGAAGAGGATTTGCAAGTAGCCGAGCGACTGAAACAATTCCTGATTTTGCTGTGGAGACAGGCTGACTCAGCTGAGTGAGTGAGGCCTTTTGTAGGGTCATTTGGTGGCTGTGGCTGTGTAACAGGGTGGTCCCTAGGAAAAGGGGAAGTTCCAGGTTCCCTGCCCCACCCAGAAGGAGGTTGGAGCTGAGCAGAGAAAAAGGAGAGAAGAGAAGAAGAGAAGAAAGCTGGATGGAGAGCCAGAAGGAGACCTGAGGAAGCCACATGGAGCAGCAAGCATGTGAGGAAGAAACTGTGCTTGTTTCCTGGCCCTGGACTGGTTAAGGCAGATGTGGGTGAGATACCTGTAGGGAGGTGACTATGGCAGTATTTATATAGATTTTGATTTTGCTCTTTTCCTCCCAAACTTGTCTGGCCATTTCTGACCCTTTTCCATGGGTCCTGGCCAGAAGGTGCTTTAGTCTTGTGGCAGGCTTTCAGGCCTTGCTTTGGGTGGACTTTTGCCCATCAGGGGATGGGTAACTTCAGGTGTTTGATTTAGAAGTTATATTCTTTGTGTCCGTATTGTATACTCACTGTATTAAAGTCTCTTCATTTAAGTTTTATATGTTTTGTCTTGTTGCAATGGATGGCAGAACCCACTTAGAGCAGACAGGTTTGGGGCTTCAGGGGTGCCCCTCTCCTCCTGTCCTGTAACAGATTTGGTCTCCTGTAACAGCTGCTGTACTGAGGGTCTGTCTGGTGCTGTACTGGAGTGTTCTGCAGTTCTGGGAGCATCTCCTGTCAGGTCTTCTGTTGTCTTTGTGAGTTGTAACCTGGCCAGGAGTCTGGCTGCTGTGCGCCCAAGGCTGGTAGAGGCTGGAAGATGCCCTCTTAGACACGTGGCCTATTGTTGGGGAGAGGAACTGCCCATCCTCAGTGGCAGGGAGACACCATCAAAATGGTCTTTGTGTAGAACAGTACACAACTTTGGGTAAAGTAAATGGCTATTATTGGCCTCAGTAACTCTTGTTTTTCCCATTTGTTAACTAAATTCTATTGCCGTTATTTCCTGAGTCTGAGCAGGCTTGCAATTGTGCATATGGGTGAAGAACCCAGACAGAATTTGGTAAAGTACTTGGGCAGCAGGGCCTTGATCAGTTCAGGGTCTCCTGCCTCCCAATATCACTTCTTCCTTCCTTCACCAGTCTCCTCTCTGGCTTCTCCTCCTCACTGCTCAGTTCCACCCTCCTTTGGGTGGGGCTGGGAACCTGGAACCTTTACCTGGGGATCACCCAGTATAATATCAAATCCCCCCTATTAGAATGGCACTGGTAGTATCAAAAAGATAAGAGATAACAAATGCTGGTAGGGATTTGAAGTGCATTGTGCAATCTATAATGGAATGTTACTCATTCATAAAAAAGAATGAAATCATTCCACTTGGGGCAATCTGGATGGAAATGGGGAAGGGGAGAGACAAAGAGAAGGAAGCACAAACACAATGGTGCAAGGTTGTGGGTGCTTGGTGATAGGTGTAGAATGGTGATGTGCCTTGGAGAAGGTGTGGCCCCATGCCTCTCTGTCAAATACAGTTTTGTAAACCAATTTTACCTCATAAAAAAAATCTCCCCAAGGTAATTCTATTTTAAAGCCAGGGTTAAGAATCTAAAAGTATTGAAAATTCTCTATTTTGCATTTCTTCAACAAAGGACTTGTTTCTTAAGATTTTCTTCTTCTCCAGTTTGACAGATTCCAGCATAATAGATCCCTTTTAATACATCTTCTGTAATCCATTATAAGATGAGAGAAAGCAAGACAAAATCTAATGATAGTTTATTCTTTGAAGCATCATCAAAGTGAATAATGAAACAGGAGAAGAAGACAAAGGCTGCTGGAAGTATACTATCCTATTTTTAGGCTGTAAAATTTCAAAATGCTGTTAAATGTATGCATTATAATCACACTTAAAGGGTTTTTTCTTGAGGGGGTAGGGAGGGCAATTCATGTTTGTGAGTCATAAACATCTAGAGAGATGAACTATCTTTCCTGGTTGCATATTTCCCATAGAGTCTGGTTTTCATTGAATGATGAGCTAACATAGAAGTGATCATTACTTTGCATTTTTATTCCCATTTACCTGTCTTTTTACATCAAGTTTCTTTAAAGAAGACCAGGGAAGTTATTTCATCTTCCCCTCACATTGTCATTTGAGTCAGTGAATGCTTATTAATGGAAAAGGAAGGGAGACAAAAACAGAAGATGAGAAAAAGTAAGCAGAGCAAATCCTTCCTCAGGAGAGCACCTCCCCACCTAGGAGAACTCCTAGAGAATCAGGAGGAGCCAGCTGTGGCTCTAAATCTCTGCACATGCTGCCTCCTGCCCTCCTCTCAAATCCCCTGTTCATGGGTAGTGTAATATGTATTTTGTCCATGAGAAATCAAGATGCAGAGAGTTTACATAACTTGAACTTTCTTTTATATAGCTTATTAGTGTATCCCATGGTTAATTAAAAAGAATGAAAAAGAGATATAGTCCAAGGACCCTTTTCTAAAAAAAAAAAAATTTTTTTTTAATCACAAGTGATACATTTGGGGACACTTTTTTGCAAAGGTCATAAAGTGTATTAAGTGCTTGCCATGAATTATACCAAAGCCTTATGACTATTTGAATTGAGCCCCACTATTCCTTTTTTTTTTTTTAACCCAGGAATCAATTAAGGAGACAAAATCAACTACTTAAACATATACACACCCAATAACAGGTGAAAGTGGGATTTGAAGTCAGGCAGGACTTGCCCCCAAATTCTGGACACTTTCTGCTATGCTGATAAAACTGGTATGGGCATAGATAACTCAAAGGGTTTGAGTTTTTTGTATTTTTTCAATAATACCACACTGCAGAGAAAGACAGCTATATTTGCAGCATAGAAAAAGAGGGCCAGTCAGGAAGGACTAAGGAAGGATCAGAAAAGATGCGACATCAGAAGATGCTGAGAGATATTTACAAAAGTCATCCCCTTGAGCAATCCAGGAGAAGTGCCACACCTGGCCCAGAGCAGACAGACAAGGGGAGAAAAGTCACGACTTCTATTCTTGAGGACTCAAGAGAAGATGGAAATAGATATTATGTGCATGAGCACACAAATGGAAAAGTGACACCATATAAATAAACCCAATTAAAAGTGTGCCTGTGTGAAGGGCACTGCTAAAACTGGATCCAGGACCTGGAGCCAGGGAGTTTCAGTCGCAGGTGAGCTTGAGCTGGGAATGGGGTGGGTTGCCCGAAAGGAAGGAGTGGGCGGGAGCAGTGTCATCACCATGACTGTGGAGGAACAAAGGATGTTGGCTGTGCTAGGATGGGATGCAGTTGAGAGAACAGAGCCAACATGTGGCAAAAGATGAAAGTGCTAGGGTCACAGGGGTGGAGGGCTGGCAGGACTCCCTGGAGTTCTCAGAACTGTTGCATGTAGGTGCAAAGCCCTGCCGGACAGACAGAGAACTGAGACTGTATGTGGGGGCCAGCAGCCGTTTGCTCCCTCTAGAGTTGCAAAGGACCCTAAAGGTCTTCAGTCTCATTAAAAATGACGGCCTGGGCCAACAGGTATATGAAAAAATGTTCAACATCACTCGTAATAAGGGAGATGCAAATTAAAGCCACAATGAGATACCACCTCACCCCAGTGAGAATGGCACATCTTCAAACAACTAGCAACAACAAATGTTGGCGAGGATGTGGAGAAAAAGGAACTCTCCTGTATTGCTGGTGGGAATGCAAACTAGTACAACTACTATGGAAAACTGTTTGGAGGTTCCTCAAACAGCTAAACATGGAGCTTCCCTACGACCCAGCAATCCCACTCCTAGGTATCTACCCAAAAGACACAAAAACACTGATTGAAAAAGATACTTGTATCCCCATGTTTATTGCTGCTTTATTTACAATTGGAAAAACATGGAAGCAGCCCAAATGCCCAAAAGTAGATGACTGGATTAGAAAGATGTGGTACATATATACAATGGAATATTACTCAGCAACCAAAAAGGAGAAACACATGTCTTTTGCAGCAACTTGGATGGAGCTGGAAAAGATCATGCTTAGTGAGATAAGCCAGAAAGAGAAAGAAAAATACCGGATGGTTTCACTCATAGCAGGAGTATAATGGACCAGGTGAGAAAATAACAAAAATAATGAACAACCATATACCAGAGACATTCTGTGGGGGTGGAGTGGGGAATGGGATCAAAAATGGGAGGGGGAGGGAGGGAAATGCACGGGACTATGATGGTGGCACAGGGGTGATTTGGTGATGGGAAACCCGCGGGGATTACAATCGAGATGGAAAAAAAATGTGCAAAATGATGTAAAAATAAACTTTGTAATAAATAAAATAAAATAAAAAGTTTTTAAATACATAAAAACAAAACAAAACAAACAAACAAACAAAAAAAGACGGCCTGGGGCCAGCAGAGTTAGAAATTCAAACTCAGAGCCCTTCCCACACTTGAACTAGGACTTACATCTTAACAAACTCCCCAAGTAGGTGGATACACACTGAAGTTCATCAAGTTCTATGCCTAGAATACTAAGGAACCAGAACTTTCTTAAAGACGGAAGAAGCTTTTGATGCTTCTAGTTGAGCTTCCCTAACATTACTCAGTCCTGCCAGAATAATGAGCTTCATGAGCCTTAACTCGTGGTACAGCAGAAGGCGCAGCTTAGCTGCCCACAGTGAGTGATTTGAGGACACTTCAGTCAGATGATCCTGGTTACAGTGATCCTATTTTCAAGCACAAAACCTTTCCAAAGACCAGAGAATAGACCCAGTGGCTCTCAGGACAGAGAAGGGAGTGCCTGAATACAGGCGACTCAGAGTCAGACAGCTAGGACCAACTCCAGGCACTCAGGCTGGTTGCTAAATATGTTAAACTGGTGGTAGCTTGAAGTCAACTGTGGTGGGAGTATGTATGTATACCACAGAAATCAACGAATGCTGCAAATCAAGGCCTTATTATTTTTATTTTTTTCCAGAGAGATTGTTTACCTGCATGCACTGTGGCAGCATAGACAGGTAAGAAGAGAAAGTCTCCAGAAGGAAAAATTCAGTAAAGTTTGTGTGAAGTCCTAGAAAATGAAACTATTAGTCATCCCTCATTTCAATTTCCATGGAGTGCCTGTAATTCAGCCGCTAAACTCTTTTTTTTTCATTTATTTTTTAAAGATTTATTTATTTATTCATACAGAGCAGGGGTACAAGCCAGAGACAGAATGGGGAGCAGAACAGGCAGATCAACGAAACACACTGCTGAGCGTAGCAGCAGGTGGGCCAGGAGACGTCTGCTGTGCCATGTGGATCACCTCCAGGACAGGGATCGAACTTGCACTGTTGCGGGTCTGGCCAGCTTGCAGTGCTGCATCCTAACACATTGTGCCACCAGGGAGGGCCCTAGACTCAGTTCTGAGGCTGTTTTTTCACAGGCTTGTCTCAAGAGCAGATGGTCATTGAGGCTCAAAGAGAATGAAAAAGGTGTGAAATCACATGGAAAACAGAAGCATGAACTGACTGTAGAAACGTAAAGACAACTGGGCAGCTGTTGCTGGGGGTTGGGAGGGTGGTGAGTAGCCCCCCAAGTATTCATTATCTGCTGGGATATAATCTGGAGAAGGGGATTGTGGGTTCATTGAGCATGGGGGCTGTTTTCTGTTGATCATATACATATTGTCTTTAATTATTATTATGATGATGATTGCACCCAAGCCAGCCCTTTCTGGTGACTTAGACTTGTCCTTGTGTTTCTGTTATTATCATCACCTCTGCCTAAAAAATAAAGACATTTGTTGTCTCTCTCTCGCTCCCTCCCTGTCTGTAATGTTATATTTAATACATTCTCTGAACTTATCAAATATGGTAAGTTCAGTTAGGTCACTTCCTTAGTTTCCATTGAAAGTATCTTGAACTTTTCAAGAAAGAAAAATACCGATGGTGCCACTCATAGCAGGAGTATAATGGACCAGGCGAGAAAATAACAAAAATAATGAACAACCATATACCAGAGACATTTTGGGGGGGTGGAGTGGGGAATGGGATCAAAAACGGGGAGGGGGGGAGGGAGGGAAATGCACGGGACTATGGTGGTGACACAGGGGTGATTTGGTGATGGGAAACCTGCGGGGATTACAATCGATATGGAAAAAAAATTGTGCAAAATGATGTAAAAATAAAAAAAATTAATCAATAATAAAAAAAAGAAAGTATCTTGAACTTTTCTACATCTATGCTTAGCTTTTCCTGTGCCTTTGTTTGGGATACCATTTCTTTTCTTGTGTTCCTAGTCAATTCCACTCAGGAATCAAGACCAAAGTTACTGCCTCCAGGAGGCCTTCTCTGATCACACCAGTCTGTAAGAAACTCTTTCTCCATTCAGCACTGATTTCTGGGTCAAAGTCTTAGCGGACTGTCTTATACTTTTCCTCCAAGTGAATATTAGGAGATGTGGTAGATTTACTGCACAGCTTTGAAGATGTTCAACAGTTACCTACAGAAGGACATAGGGTAAATACAATGCCTATTTTCCCTTTCACCCATTCTCTCTTCACTACCAAATTCCTGGCTTGTCTCCTAAGTGTGCCTTCTTTGCTAGTCTGCATGCTGTTTTGTGTCTGTTGTTTAAAAAATGAGATGTAACCACAGCAATGGTCTCCATGTCCCTGTTCATGCTGTCCTGTTCCAGCCAATAAAGTGAAGCAGCTGACTCACGTGCAGTTGAAATCTTTGCTTTTAGTTGATTAAGTTGCTTAAAATCTAATTTAAGTAACATAGAATAATGTGTCTTTATAATATCACAGGCTTACCCTTACGGGGTAAATAGAATAAACAAATACCTTGATAATCCCAAATAAGTCTTTGATTACCGAAACAAAGGAATATAGTTTTGAGACTGGACAAATCTTCCCAGAGACACTCCCTGCCACTCTGGGACATGCAGCCAGGGCATGTGGCATGTAGGCTTTTTTTTTTTTTTTTTCATAAAAATATGTTCTATTTTCCTTGAAAAAAAGATTTTTGATTGTTCTCTTGGTCCCTCATGAAATGCTAACTATATTATATCACACATGAACTCTGGAAGAGTTTCTAATTATAAACATGATGTTATTTTCCTGGCCTCATGTCATCCAATTTTCTTTTCATTTACAAGAAATAAGAGACATGAGCACTGAAGATTTGCTGACATTTCAGTGAAAAGAACTTTGGTTGGGAGTTGGTTGCTTTTTATTTTATTTCTCTGTATTCTCTAAATCAAATATCTCAAATTCACTTTGGAGGTGAGATTCACATCCTACTTTCTACTAGAGAAAATCCATAAATTAGCACAAGATGGGGATCTGGCCTTGAATGGTGATTCCAGCACAGGCTTCTGATTTCACTTCCTTTGGCCAATGTTAGAATGTTCTCCATTGTATTGACACAATATTTTAAGTCTTCAAAACCCACAGTAGAAGCTATTATTTCTCCCTTTCCTTCTGTCACTTTATACATGTCTTAATTTTTTCCCCCAGTGTTATTCAATAGAATGTGAAGATAATTTGTCACAGGATAAGAATTCTTTCTCAGTTTATTGCTCAGAATATGTATCATGCTTTGGAGACCTTCAAAGCAGCAGATTGAAAATAAGCAATAGTAAGGGCTGATCTATTACTAATTACTTGTGATTTGTTCTTTGTTTTTTTCTTATCTAAATTTCTCAATGATGAAAGTAATAAACCTAGATTAAATATGTTTATTTAATCTAGAATAAATATGTTTATCATCTGCTTGGATATCCTGTGTAGTGCCTATCTAAATATTTGGCCAGTTTTTATACTGACTTGTCCATCTTTTTCTCATTGTTTCTAAGAATTTTTTATACAACCTGAATCGAAGGCCTTTGTTGGATTATGTATCACAAATATTTATTCCCCCCATGTTCAAATAATATTTGAAACATACCGTTTGAAAACATGTATGTCTAGGATAAAATATAACTAAGGATGTATACAACAGCAACAAATGAGATATAAAATATTAGTGCAATAAATTTAAAAAAGAGCTAAGTAAACTGATTTTTAGATTCAGTGCAGACCCATCAAAGTATCGGCAGCATGTGCGGTCTGATAGTACTCTTGCTATGTGATTTATGTGTGACCAAGACTGAGAACAGAACTGGCTGAGAAATTTTGTTTACTTGATAATCCTTTCCTGAGAAACTGTTGGAATCACTGTTCCCCTCCCTATCTCTCACACACTCTTGCCTTTTTATAATATTTTAAGATTTATTTATTTATTCATACAGAACTGAGGTACAAGCCAGAGATGAAGGGGCAGTGAGAGGCTTCACCAGAGACAGAGTGGGGAGCAGAACAGGCAGATCGATGAGGTACACTGCTAAGGGGAGCAGGAATTAGATAGGAGAGGTCTGCTGCGCCATGTAGGTCACCTCCTGGGTGGGGGGAGGGGTTAGGGGAGGTGGGGGGTTTTGAGTGGTTGCTGCTAGCTTGCAGTGCTGCTTCCTAACCCATTGCACCACCAGGGAGGGCTCCCTCTTGCCTTTTTTTAAAGTTTCTACCTCTTCCAAATTTCTGAAAGTCAAAAGTCTCCAGGGTGGGGCTCGGGGTGTGGGTGCAGGTAAATGTAGGCTGTTACTCCAGGCCCTGCTGCCCCCATCACTCCACTCTGGTCATCTGCTGTGCTTCTTCTGGAGCAGGCACTCAGGCCAAGTACTGTTCATTGCTCAGTTGAGATCTGGATTTATCTCCTTTACTGAGCCTGTAGTTCCAGTATCTGGTGGGACAGCTCTGGTTGTTTGCAAATAGCCCAGTGTTTGCTCCCAACTGCTCCTGGCAGAACCCATTTGGGAGGCTAACAGGCTATGGACCCAGCTTGCCAATTTGTGAGGTCTGTTGATGAGTCTGCACACTGTGCCAGGTTCCATCTTAGGTTGGTCTAAATTCTCCTTCTGGGCCCCTTCCATCACTCTATGGCTTCTCTCCTATCATCAGCACCTGCTTCATCAAATGTGTTCATGAACATTGGAACCTCTTCAACCCAATGGCGCCTAACTCCACAGGCCAGAGCTGCCCTGGGCCAGCCAGTACTCTTGCTATAAACATATTTAGTGCAGGGAGGGTGATCTCTTTAGTTCAGGGAGGGCGATCTATTTAAATTTCATTAGCTATGGACACCAGAACATAAGAACTAATTCATGCAGAATCAAGCAGATTGGAAACTGAGAAAACTGGTGGTTTGCACACCTTACATTTGTGTTTTAATACTTACATATATATATATATATTTAAAGATTTATTCATTTATTTGTACAGAACTGGGGTGAAGGCCAGAGATGCGGAGGGTGAGAGGATTCACCAGAGACAGAGTGGGGAGCAGAACAGGCAGATCGATGAAGGACACTGCTGAGGGGAGCAGCGGGCGAGTCAGGAGAGGTCTGCCACACCATGTGGTCACCTCCGGGGCAGGCGGGGATCGAACTCATAAGGAAGTAGCTTAAGCTTCTTTGTGCTGTGCCTTAACCTGCTGCGCCACAAGGGAGGGCCCTATATTTTAAGGTAAGTATAGATTCACATGCAATTGTATAGAAGAGATCACAGAATCTTTCATCAGATCTCTCCCAATGATAATCTATTGACTAAACAGAGGGCAATATCACAACTAGGAAATGGACATTGATATATTCCATCAACAGGTATCACCAGTTTTAGTTTTGCATGTGTTTGTGTGTATGTCTGTGTGTATTTAGCACTGTACAATTTTATACCTCACATAGATTCATAGAGCCGCCAAACACAGAACAGTTCCATCACAAGGATCCCTCATGAGACTTTCATCTCTCTCCCCTAACTTCTGGTACGAACACATCTTTAATTTTGTCATCTCAGTTTATATTCCATGTTATATAAATGGAATCATACAGTATGTTGCTTTGTATAGTTTTCGTGGTGTTTGCTCTAGTATTACTGCATGCACACATAACTTAGCACAATCTGCTAGTAATGACCTTGTGCCATGTCTAGTAAGATATGAAAGACTTCATTCCACTTAGGTACCATTACCCTCTGTACTTCTTAGTTGTCTTCAGTATTTCCTCTATCTATATTATTACAGTATTGTATGATGTTATAACTTCTGTCTTCACCATCAAATATGATTTAAGAAATTTACTTGAAAAGGATAATCCACTATATTTACTCAAATTTTGATGAATTCCAATATTCTTTCCTTTTCAAAGTTCCAATTTTTCTTTTGTTACCTTTCTTCTTTTGTTACCATTTCCATTAGCCATTCTTTACTAAGTTTCATTAGCATCTTTCTCCAAAATGCCTTTCTTTACCCTTCACTCCCAAAGCTACTTTCTTCAATTGTAGAATTTAAGCTTGAGAGTTGTTCTCCTGATGTGTCCTTTCTTTCTTGTTTCAAGATATTTTTCACTGTCTTAGTTTTCTGAAGTTTCATGATGATGTACCATAGCATAATTTACTTGAACTTCTTGATCAATATTGTCTTATCTTCTTAAATCTGTAAATGTATGTGTTTCACTCTTGTGGGATATTTTTTCAGCATTATTTCTTTAAGCACATTGTTAGTCCTGCTTCTTCTTCCCTGTTTCTGGGGCTTGAGTGTTAGAGATGTTAGTTCTTTCCTCTTATCACATAGGTCTCTGTGACTCTGTTCTCATTTTCAGTCTAATCTCCACTTAGTTTGAGTGAATTCTATTAATCAGTCTGTAAGTTCACTGATTCTTTCACTCCACTCTACTTGGAACCTGAAGGTTTTTATTTAGCTTATTGTATTTTTTCACTTCTACAATTCTAATTGGCTCTTTTTTTTTTTTTATAATTTACACTTCATTTCTAAGTCTTCTGTTTTCCAAGAGGACGTATAATTGTTTATTGAAATATTTGTATAATGTTTGGTTTAAAATTCTTGTCAGATAATTCCAACAACTGATTCATCTTGAGATTGGCATCTGCTGTCTCATTTCATTCATGCTGTCATTTGCAATTGGATTGTGTAATGTTTGAATATTATATGATGGTGCTTGGAGCATATTTCATCTTCTTTTATGCACGGGAAGGCCCTGTTGAGAGGCTGAATCTAGGTGGCTGTGGATATTTAATTTCCTGACACCATCCTGGCAAAAGTCGTGTTGACTCACCCTGCCTCTTTGCAGAGTGGTGGCTGGGAAGGAAACTGTCTCCCCCTACCCCTCCACATCCTACTGACATCTCCCCAGTGAACATCAGGCACTAATTGCATCTCCTGTCTTCCAGATGGGGGCATAAATGCAGCTCCTTTCCTGGCTTCACCGTCACTGTCATTGGAGAGTGACTGCTAGCCACTGTTCCCATTTCAGGGGACACTGGACCTTGATAAAACTGGGAGAGGAGCAGAGGGAAGTGGATCTCAGCTAGAAGCTGCCTCCCACCACTTCATTCCAACTGGTTGATTCTGGGTAGGTGCTGGGAAGAGGGATCAGTATGCTGATTCACCTGGTTTCTTACAGCTTTCTTCTGCTCTGCTCCTGGATGGGTGTGGAGGTTCACCTTCCCACTGGGCGCACTGGCACAGAGGTGGGGGAAGTGGAGCACTGACTAGCTCCAACCTGGGTGGCGTTGTTTTGTCTTCATCCTGGGTGGGGGAATGCAGACCTGCTTTGAAACTACGTCTATTAACACTGCTCTGGTGAGAGAATAGGAGCATGGCCTTCTAAATGACAGGAAATAAAAATAAGCTCTCCAACCAATCCCACCAACACCATGGGCAGGAGAGTTGGAGTACCACTGCCTCATTCCCATGGAGACTGGATGGGGAGGAAGATGAGCTCCCCATCCTGCCCCACTGAAACTAAGCTGAGCGGAATGCAATTACCCCTCAGTGTTCAGCTAGCAGGCATTACCAAAAAAGGATCTTCATACACAGGCCAGTCTTGTCTTGTTTTTATTGGTTCTTTTTTTTTTTTTTGAGTGGGAGGAACAGACCTTACTTAGAGTTTACTTTGTCTGTACCTGTTGGCAGTTCCAGAATGGAGGAGTCTTGTCTGGCATATATATGTGACTTAATAAAGAAGCCCGAAAAACTTACCCACTATGCTATTTCTCAAACCCCAGATTCCCTGGGCAGTCCACCCTTTCACCCGTTTGAGTGAAAAGAGTTATATATCTGTCTATTGTAGCAAGTCCATAATGATGAGGGGGGACCTGGGAAGCCCAGGGTACTCTACCACGTCCAGAATCAGAAGTCTGATCCATACTTGACTTGTTAGAGAAATAAATAAATAACAGGTCTATTAGTATCCGATAGTTCATGTAAGCAAGTTTCCAGGATGTTACCATTTTAGCTCAGCTATATCATCTCCATCAATCATACCTATTATGGTATGTGATGAAAATTAGTTTTCAGAGTGAGGATATTCTGTAAATAACTTCTGAAGCATCAAAAAATGAAATTATCTTCTTTGTCATTTTGTGTGGGTGTATTTAGATGAGTTTAATTTTCCAAACAATGGTTATTTTCAACTTAATTAGAAACCCAATACTTAACCAATTTGGCTAAAAGAGATTTGACTGTGCATGAGAAACTTGGAACAAAGTTATATTGTTGATCTCCATTATGTAAGAAAGACAAAACATGCTGGAATTTCAGCCAGCATATGATAAATAAACAAACAAATAAGATTCCTTAAAACAACTAAAAATAGAAATACCATGTGATCCAGCAATACTACTCCTAGGTATTCATTTGAAGAATTTTAATTAAAACACTAATTCAAAAAGGTGTACATCCCTATGTTTGTAGCAACATTATTCACAATGGCCATGATGGGAGACAAATCAAATGCCCCTCAGTGAGTTACTGGGTGAAGAATACTACTCAGCTATTAAAAACATGAAACTTTGCCTTTGGTGACAACATAGATGGGACTTGAGATAACTATGCTAAGCAAAATAAGTCAGAAACTGGAAGACAATACAGGATGGTTTCATTGATATGTGGAATACAAATTTTAAAAGCAAATGAACTCATAGAAATGATTCAAGCCCTAGAAAGTATGAGGACTTCCAGAAGAAAAGAAGAGGGACTAGGAGAAAGTCTTGTATATAGCACAGAAGTACAGTGTGTGGTATACAGTAGACATTCAATGTTTACAGTTGAACAAATGTAATTATTCCAAGAGGGAATAACTGATCTGTTTTTGTGTTTTTCATTAAAAACAAGATGAAGATAAAAAATAATTTTATAAGTATAGCACTAAAAACTTACTAATGAATTATTTTCTGCTAGTTTTCTCTTATCTTTGAAGCCTCTCTGGCCTTTAGTAGTCCTTTCTACTATACTTGCAAAATTACGCTGAATTGATGTAGTTGTTGTTGGGAAGGAAACTAAGAATCAATTAGCCTTTACAGGCTCTGCTCCAAATTCATAGAAAGTGAAGACTTGCCTGAATGCCCGATGAGAAAGATGGTCTCCCTTTTCCAATCCCCAAGTCTTTGTTAAATAGCTCTTTTATGCTGCTGAGCACAGACATTTGTAGTGGATAGTAAGTCCGAGTACTATCTGATGAGGTACAAACATGTTTTTAAAGATTTATTTATTTATGCATACAGAACTGGGGGACAAGTCAGAGGGGTGGTGAGAGCATTCACCAGAGACAGAGTGGGGAGCAGAACAGGAAGACTGATGAGGTACTCTGCTAAGGGGAACAACAGGCAAGACAGGAGAAGTCTGCTGTGCCATGTGGGTCACCTCCGGGGCTGGGGATTAAACTTGCACTGAAGTGGCTGCTGCTAGTTGCAATGCTGAGCTTTAACCTGTTGCACTAGCAGGGAGGGCCCAAGATACAAACATTTTCTTGCAGTTTCATAAACACTTTCTTGGTGTCGCTCATTTTAATATTACTGGCCCTCCCTAGTCCAGTGCTAAGCCCACAGAAGCATTCAGTAATTATTGATTGAGGAAATTGAATAAACTACATCTTGATTTCAAAGATACCCCATTTAGCTACAAAATTAGATTCTTCCTCTTGTGCACATGACAAGAACCCCTATTTTTATTCTGTTTATCTAGAAATTTTTTTTTTTTTTACAAATTAAAGGATGGTAATTTTTGCTAAATGGTTTGTAAAAAAGAGACCAAGGAAACACTTTAGTTCATAGATAAGTGAAAAAGAAGACTTGCATCTCTCAGAGATATTATTTGAAGTCTTTTGTTCAAAATTAGTCACTGTTAGCCCTTATGGCAAACAGTATGAAGTTCTTCAAAATATTAAAATAGATATACTATATGATGCAGCAATTCTACTCTTAGGAATATATAATTCCACTTCTAAAGAATATATAATCATTATTTTGAAGGGATATATGTACTCATATATTCACTGCAGCACTATTTCCAATAGCCAAATTATGGAAACAACCTAATTGCCCATCAACATAACAATGGATTAAGACAATATGGTGAATATACAAAATGGAATACTACTCATCAGTAAAAAAGGATCACCTCTTGCTATTTGTGACCACATGGAGAAGATTATGTAAACTGAAATAAGTAAGAAGGAGAAAGACAAATAGGGGATGATTTCACCCATATGTGGAATACAGAGTAAAAACAAAAACAATGGAACTGATAAGACTGAATCAAAATCAACCTTAGGACTATAACTACAGAATTAAGGCTGCTGGCTGAGATGAGGGGAATGGGGGAGTTGTGAATGGGTGCGGTAAGGGTAAAAAAGTGGGGTGGGGCTCAAATTTACCTGTAGTAAAGAATTATGGGTACTTTGATGATGGGGGTAGAGAGGTGACATACATCCAAGGAGGTACGGACATATTCCCTAAATCAATATAGTGTTGTAAACCAATGTTAGCTCAATAAAGAAACATTATTATAATCAAAACAAAGCAAAATCAGTCACTAAGTAATAAAAATCTTCTTAGTTGATGTTGCATACTTAATGTTTTAGGCAGCTAGGACAGTGAAAGATACTTTATTGGGTATGACACAAGCTCTAACAATAGGGAATTATATTTTCCCAGCTGTCCCAATTCTTTGCAAAAGGTATATTCATAGGCATCGCAGTCTCAGTATGTGACATGAAATGCAGTCTAGACCTGCTACACCCACAAATATCTAAGAAAACAAAGAGTGTCTCTTCATTCTTAACTGCTACCTAACACCAGCCTTATGGTTTTTAAAGCCCCATTTATGTCACTGTAACTGAATCAAGTGCTTTAGAAAAATGCACTTGGAAATGAGAGGCAATATCTCTATAAAATAATAAGAGGTGGAGTAATAAATCTTTTACTCACAAGTGATTCTCTCAGTTTCACAAAACCATGCTCCAGGCAAGAAAGTAGACAAGCTTAACATTAAAATTTTTATCCTTAGCTAAAGGTAAGTTTCTGGATATATCTTTATTTAACTACATAAATGTTGGAACAATATTGATATTTAAGTTAATCTAAAAGGAACAGAACACTGGAATTTTCTGTTCCAAGACTTTCTGCCTCCTGGGATCAGTTTTGCCTTCTGCATCACCATCACCATTTTGGGGGTCCACTTCTCTGAACTGGACAAAATGAGCATACCTAACCTAATTCTTTCTGTTGTGTTGTATGAAAACAAAGCCTTAGTCCCTGTACCAGTATCTGTAATGTCTATGGATTTAGCATTTATAGTTTTCTACTCAGATGAAAACTCCTGGGAAGAGTGGAGGGTTTGTGGAGGTCCCCACTCCCCCATCACGGTCTCCATACCCCCTTTCCTTATCCTCATGTACCATCTTGAGCCAACATTTAGTAGATATCAGAAATAACCAATTATGCCAGTCTCAGGGGACAGCCTGGTTTTGGAGTTTGGATTCAGTGTTATACAGTTTGCTCCCTTCCTGCAGTCTCAGGAGTAGAGCTCTGGATTCTTCATCACTGGACAGAGCTCACAGAAAGAAAATGGCTATATCATCAATGGAGAGATGGGTCCGTTATGAATTTTTTGAGCCAAAATATTAAATACCATCTGGAATCTCTTGTTGGAAAACTGTATGTTTAAGCAGAGTTTGTAAAAGGGTTAACTGAACACAGGCCAATTCTCTTACTCACCTGTCAAGAATGCTCTTAGTGTAGGTCTATACAGTCCTTGCAGGTATTTCTTTAGTGATGTTGTACTTTACTCTGTTATCTCTTTTTAGGCCATCTTCAAAATTGTTCTGATCATTTTTCAAAGCCACATCATGACTTAATGACTGATTCTTTTTTCTTCTGATTTTGGAGGCTAGCTCCTTTCTCTGAAATACCATAATGACACAGACCTACTTAGTTGTGTTGGTGTCAGTAGCTGGAGAAAGCTTTTCAGTTGTTTTTAATTTGGAGACACAATCTCAGTTTCCTTCCTCTGGTTAACAAAGATGACTGACTCTAGGCAAAGTCTTTATTATTATTTAATTTATGAATTAAATGAAAGGTTGTGAGTGTAATGTGATTTAGTTATTTGTAGTCCTAATCAAGAGGAGTTTGGAAATACTGATCATAAAATAGCTGCAAATTGGTTCCCTAGAACAAATGCTTTCAGACTCCCTACATAAAGACAGAACCTTTAGCAGTTTATCTATATGGTATGTCAGTGATAGATCACTGTTTTTAGACTGCAATTTTGAAAAAATTCAACAGCTGAGCTGGAAACTCAAACCCACTCTCTAAAATAAAATGTAACATAGAGATATGGCTGCTATAATCCCAAGGGCAGATCTAGCTTCCAGTCCAGCATTCTCTGGGCCCAGCTGTTGACTAGAGATAATTTATATTATAATAGTAAAACCAAGAAATGCTCTTAACGTAAATTCCTTACATTGCATGTCTCTCTTTGAAGACCAAGTGGACATTCTCTAAACTACCAGAAAAGGAGATTATTCATTTTTTGTCAGCTATGAGGAGGTATGGGATTCAAATTCTCATGAATTTTGTCATTTGGTATTATCCTAGGGGGGTTAAAATACAGGGTTTTAAAGACAACAAGGCATGTCACTTTCTTTGTACTTTTCTGTTCCATGTTAACGAGTTCATTATAATAAGCCCATATTATTTTTTTAAAGATTTATTTATTTATGCATACAGAACTGGGGTACGGGCCAGAGGTACAGGGGCGGCGAAAGATTTCACCTGAGACAAAGTGGGGACAGAACAGGCAGATCGATGAAAGTACACTGCTGAGGGGAGCAGTGGGCTGGTCAGGAGAGGTCTGCTGCGCCATGTGGCTCAGTTCCAGGACTGGCCTGGATCGAACTCAGGCTGAAGTAGCTTTAACTTCTTAGTGCTGCGCTTTAACCTGCTGTGCCACCAGGGAGGGACCAGCCAATATTATTTTTAAAATGGTGGAGATGCTAGTTATACTCACCATGACGTTAAGAGGAAAATCAAAATAATAAAATATTTTGTAGGGCTTTCATTCAGCACTGTGTACTTTCATTGGGACAGCAGAAGCATATAGACATCGGAAAGTCAGCTGGGCCCTTTGGCCCCCTAGTAAAGTGAAAAATAGGGGTAGGCATGTAAGATAAATCCTAATGATTACTAATCATATTAATAATTGAGTTACATATGTGGTTTTCTAAGATTTTTCTCAGCCACACCCTAAAAAGAAAAAAGAAAAGAAAAACCTGGTTGGTCACTAGATTCAGGATCCCCAAGATCAGCTACTCAGTAGAAGAACGAACCACTGTGCTTGGTACCAGAGTCTGATAGGAAATTCTTCCAAAGGGCTCAGAAAGAAGACTGCGTTCTTTGATAAATACTGTCACAACACCCTAGCAAGAGAGGTGGTTTATTTTTCACACAGTCCTTCAATAGGGGTTGGTGACCTCATATCAGAGTAGTTCTGTAAACTGACATCATACCAAACAATAGTTCTGTGGGTTCTGCTGCTGTCTTCCTCTAGAAAGTCTCATCTTGACCTGTATATCTATAGTTTTAGGAGTCTGAGTGGCTCCTTGTGAGTGCTCAGTACGTTAGTGAAGAGCATCACTGCTAGATCAGTTGCGTAAGCATCATTCTTTAATGGGGGAGAGACAGTCTGCCCTTTATGCAGGTGAGCCTGAGTGGCAGTGAGTTCCCAGCTCCCTCCTACACCAGTGCTTAGCACCTGTGTTAGCATGTAATCCAGCCAGCTCAGCTGGGCAATGCCTCGTTGGGATCTCCAGGTAAGGCAGGCTTGCTGCCCGGAACACGTGAAAACCGGAAACTCCATAAACAGTTTCTTACTGACAGTGTGGGGAACAAGCCAACACTGAGCTAAGAGGAATACCTTCCAAGCTGAAACCTGCAGGCTTCAGCTTTTCATTCCTAAAGGACAAAGTCCTTTTAAGGAAATAGAGGCTATCTAGAAATCCTTTGTGATTTCCCTGACTTACAACTGGTGGTGAAGACAGCGATAAGTTGGCATTTAGATGGGCACCTATGACTCTAGAATCTAGGAGGATCTGCCTTACTTGTTCTCCTTCCCTTCCTCTCTCCCTCTATGCCTTGTCCTCCTTCAAAAAAGTCCTATTAAATGGTTCATCACAGTTGGTCCTTTCATGTCAGAAGGCAGTCACTGTTAGGTTCTGCCAAAAACAGAATCCATTTGGAATTGAAATGCCCTCCCTGGGTTAATCTCTTTGGTAGTTGCATGTAAAACATGGGGAAGCATGTGGCAGAGATTAGGCATGCCTTGGTATTGAATTCTGAACGCCAGGATGTGTGGGGGCCTGTGTCCCTCACGGTCACGTCACTTTCTTCTTTTAATGAAAGCTGAAACCCCCGCTTCAGCCAGAGGGCAGTGGGAGCGAACAAATGTGGAGAGAAAGAAAATAGAAATGTTTAGGAGGGCTGGCTCTCTCCCCAAAAAGAGCATCTTCCTCCTGGCCTGAGGAATGCAGCAGAGCGGCAGGGGGAGGGGAGGGCCAATGGGGAGGAATTAAGTGTGGCTGCTTCTGTTTCTGGCTTCTCTGTAAATACTGCGACACCTCCAAATGGAGGAACAGCTGAGATAAGTGACTGCTAATCCCCGGTGCCTGGAGGAGGCCAGGCCGCTAACTCCAGATCCCAGCAGATGGTGGATGAAACAGGCTTCCCTCCAGGCAAGGGCAGCGGGAACTGTCCCACCTTCTGTTCCTTCAGCTTGGCCTAAACGTCTCCCTCACGGTCGGTCTGCCCTGCCCAGAAGGGCCTCACTGGCCCTCCGGAGCTCCAGGGATATGCCCCAGCTTTGCCACCCCCCTGGAGTGCTCAAGGTCAGCCAAGCTGGACTTGGGCCAGCACTGGCCGCTTAGACAGCATTCAGCCTAGCTCCATGGGCTAGGCGTTGCTGCTAAGTTTCTTGCTGTGTGAATCATCTAGCGAAGAAGGACGGTGACTTATTTAAAATCGCAGATGCAATCTTCCAGGGTGGAACCTGGGAATAGGAAGCTCTATTAGGGAGTGTCTGCAATCTGGCAAGCGGTTCTAGCATTCCACGTCGAGAACAGCAGTGCAAGTAGACAGATAAGTATTTGGGTTGGTGTTTAGCAGCAGACCATAAAATCAGATGCCTGGGGTTGAATCTTCACTCCTCCACGTAAACACCTGTATGACCACACATAAAACAGGCACCTCATAGAAGATAAGCGGATCCATCTCAAACTTTAGGACACAGCCATTTCTGGGTTTTGAACTCAATTCAGTTACAATTCACATTAAAAATGAGAATGGGAGATGAGTTACACAACAGAGACGTACATTTTAAAATGGCTAACATGATAGATGTTATGCCATAAATATTTTAGCACAATTAACAAAAAGAATATCTAGAATATACTGCAAAGGATAAGTCATTTTTACATCTGAAGTAGAGGTGGCAGAAGCCAATCTCAGTTTTCAAATTAAATGGATCCCTGAAGAAGTGTATCAAGTAAAAATCAGTCATTGAAGCTTACTGTCTCACTGATTTATATTTTAAGCTAAATAAAATGGCTCAGAGTTTTAAAGTGTGGAATTTGAGCAGTGTCACAATTAAATCTTGGGCTACCATAGATCTTTAAGGGGAAAAAATTTTCTTTCTAATCATAAAAATAATGCATATAAAATACATTTTTAGGTGAATAAAAAAGGAAATTGTCAGAGTTTTTCATGAAAATGGTGTCAGTCTGCCACTGATCTATCTAGTCCCTGGGCAGACTCTTGCAGAGGTGGGTGGACTGGAATTCTGGAAGTATCTGTAAAGGACTCAGGTCAATCACCCTGGTGTTCAGTGAAAGGCCAGACCCTCCAGAAGTTCACTTTGCCTGCATGGCAGAAAGGTGGGAAACTGCCATTTCCAAACAGAAACTGTCACTTCACACAAATGTTCATGGACTCGAGACCTACTCTCTTTTAAAACAAGGAAATGCTGCTTCCACAGGAAATGTCCTCGGAATTCCTGTGTCTCTCCTATTTCTTCTTGGCATGAACTCTTAACTGCTCTGACTTTTCTGCAATTGCCCCAGAGTGTGAGTCCTGCTAAATCAATAAATGAATCCAACTGAGTTGATTCTTCAAAAGAAAGAGATTGCTGCTTCCAAAAAAATCATTATTATTGAATTGTAATAGTTATAATTTGCTTTGCATCTTCCATGGGGTTTCTATCACTTGTCTCTAATTATTACAATAAATAAAAACCCCAACCAAAAGAGTGGTTGTGTCCTTTTTCAGAGGGGGTTTGGGAATGTTAAGTTACTTGCCCAAGTCAAACGGGGAGAAATGACAGAGGAGCAATTTAGCCCATAGCTGACTGGCTGTCACACCACATCCAATTCTCCTTCTCCCTGGTTCTTCTGTATCTGTCTGAGTCCCGGCCTCTGTCTGTCAATCAGAATTTTCCTGGTAAAATGTCTACTGTGCACGGAGCTGGGATCCTGCCAGCCCCTTCACCTGGTTCGTGTGCCCAGCTGCCTCCCACAGTTTCTTCTCCAGACCAACCCAAACATGGTTGGGGACTCAGGGAGAAAGGCCCAGCATTCCCCAGTAGGGACAAGTATCTAATCAGCAGGCCTCCTCACCATATCAATCCAAGCCCACTCTAGAAATGGATGTCTGTGCCCAGTTTTCTATTTTTAACTGGTGTGAATGGAGGAAAAAGACAAGCATTAAAAATCAAAGTGCCAGTGAAGGAATGAGAATCCAGGACACCCCCAGGGCAAGCTAATAAGCTGTGTCCTTAAGCCTCTGCTCCTCTCCCCTCTCCCTGTCATCTTTCCATTCCCTTCTCCAAAATCCCAAGATCCTTCAATATTCACAGAGGAGCTGATATTGGTGGTTTATACAACTGTCTTTCGTATTTCAGCATACATATGAATCCACGGGACACCAAGCCTAAATGTAGGTTCTGATTCAGTAGTTCAGACTCTGCTTTGCTAGTTCATTCCTGGTTCTGATGACACTGCCCTATCCATAACGTATGTTCATGTGGTTAAAGTTGCTATTATCTTCTTAATAAGAGTATTTGCATTTTTAGTTTTGTCTCCGCCTAGAAGGACATTAACATGTGTGTGTCTATCCACCAGCAAGGTGATGAGTTGCATTTGGCATGTGTTCCCCCTTTCACTTTGGCAACAGGGGAGCCTTTTCTGGTCTAAAGATCAGAATATTAATTTGAGTAGCCCTCTGCCCTCCAGCACCGATGCTTGATATCCTGGCAGCAAAAACCTGCCTCTTCCCCAGCAGCACATGGCTAGGCTGTCTTAGAGGCTCTTTTCGCCTCTTCCCTGGCCAGACCCTGAGCCATTCGTGCGTGGTCTGGGGATCCAGGTGGCTTTCTGACCTTTATGTATGTCATCAAGGTTAGTGGGCACTAGACCAGAAGTCCCTTCTCTGGCTACCCAAATGCACTGCTTTGGTGCCCTTTGAGTCCCATGAGGACTGCCAGGCTTCTCTGCTCCTCCATCTCTCAGTCCTGGAAGTTGAGAAACTGCTGTCGCTCTCCTGCTGCCCTGCCCAGCTGTCAGGACCCCTCAGCAGAGGGCAGAGCGCCAAGCCTAACCGCTTGTCTGTGGCTTATTGTCTCCTGGGCTGTCGGGGCGGCAGAATAACAAACCCACAGCACACCCAGAGAACACCCCCACCCAGAAAGGGAGAGGGGGTAGGCAGGCGTCACCAAGTCTTCCCCTGCCCCCTACCATTCACCGCTTGCCCCTCCCTAGCTCCCTATTTGGGCATTCCCTGGTTGCCCCCTCCCCTTCCTTACATGGTCTGGGGGCCCCCCGGTTGATCCTCTCCCTTGCCCTTGGCTCCATGAATGGCCTCGGCGTTCCTCAGTGGTGTGAAGGCGACCAAATAAGGCAAGGTGGCCGACCGGGGCCCCCCACCCCTGCCCCCGGCCGCTCCAACTGACCCCATCCATCAGTGCGCTATAAAGCGGCGCGCCCAGCGCCGGCCCCCAGCGCC
>NW_004567124.1:31084303-31205323 GCF_000260355.1 Condylura cristata
TCCCTGCAAATCAACCTCCCGTCCCGAGGAACTGAGAAGGCCAGATCTGCTAGTACTTACTGTGGGCCTCCCTGCTCTCCCACCCTACAGACCCCCCTGAAGCTGTGCCAAGATGTGCGACGACGAGGAGACCACTGCCCTGGTCTGCGACAATGGCTCCGGGCTGGTGAAGGCCGGCTTCGCCGGTGACGACGCGCCCCGGGCTGTCTTCCCTTCCATCGTGGGCCGCCCGCGCCACCAGGTAAACTCCCCGCCCCACCTGGCCTGCCTTACCTGTTCCCAGCCCCACGCCACACCCTGCCTGCCTTCCTCCTCCACTTAGCTGTGTGGGACATGTCTCCCCTGACCCTCTAGTTTCACGAACTCCTTAAGTTAGCCTAAAATCCCAACCAAGACAAGAGATACACTTGCCCTCTCCAATGTCCACACTACCCCGCACCCCCCTCAACATACCAGCAGTGTACATTTTCCCCCAGTCCACTTCAGGGACACAGCTCTCCAAGGGTCCACATCCCTGGGTGGAAAGGAAGCAGCTTCTTTCCTCTTCTCTTGACCAGTATGTTTACTCTTCAGCGGCTTCTCTTTTACTTCTCACCCACTTCACTTTTTCCCTTGGGCTCCTGTTCAGAATTCATCATCATGTAACTTTTCTTAACCAACCAGGACCCAACCCACATTCCTCCTTTGTTCACAGCCAGCCTTCAGGATCCCCAAAAGATATAATCTATCTGTTTCCTGGCTGTTGAAGTTTTAGAAGCCAGACGTGACAGAGGCACTAAGTGACATGGTGATAGTGACATACCACCTTGTCTATTAAAAGAAATGCCACCCTCTCTGGCATGATCTCACAGCTGGCGGGACAGATTGCCATGAGGAGAGCTGTACTCATCAGAGGTGGTGAATGACGGGCCCTTAAGGACAGCCCTGGGCAGGCTGCATGTCACCATCAGGGCGATAATGGCCTATCAAGCCATCTCCGTGTTCACTTGATGGATGTCAAAATCTTTTCTTAGGAGAAATACAGTGTGCCATTAATTCAGTCACTCTACAGTGTAGTCATATATTTTTGCATTGACATGGGTGATGAGCTTAATAATTTAATCAAGACATTAGGCATTTTTAAAATGAGGTAAGGCTTGACTTCCTTGGTGAAATATCTTTACCCTCCCTTCTCAGTTATCTTCTAAAGGGATATCTTTGGGGGGGGGGGTATAGAGAGAAGGTACTAGACTAATTTTTCATATTTCTAAATTGAAATAAAATGGTACTGTTTGTCATTGCTGGTAACTATCAGTGGTTCTTTGACTTGGGCAATTAGATGTACATCTGTAAGGCTTCAATTATAGTCCTGCATGGAGGAAGCTTGATTTTCTCATCCCTTTCTTCTTATAGGGAGTCATGGTGGGCATGGGTCAGAAGGATTCCTATGTAGGTGATGAAGCCCAGAGCAAGAGAGGTATCCTTACTCTGAAGTACCCCATTGAACACGGGATCATCACCAACTGGGATGACATGGAGAAGATCTGGCACCATACCTTCTACAATGAGCTCCGTGTGGCCCCTGAAGAGCACCCCACCCTGCTCACAGAGGCCCCCCTTAACCCCAAGGCCAACCGAGAGAAGATGACTCAGATCATGTTCGAGACTTTCAATGTCCCAGCCATGTACGTGGCCATACAGGCAGTACTGTCCCTGTACGCTTCTGGACGTACCACAGGTATGTGTGCTCTATGGGCAAGTCACTTGACTTAACCACAAATCATTGATCTTGTAATGACTCCATTTTCCTAACTGATAAGGGAATGATCCCTTTTCTCACATTCCCCAAGAAGGTGTCGGTCCTAAGAGAGAGAGACATAACAAGAGTACCCCGAGGTTAATTACAGAGTGTACGTAGTCTAAGAGCTGAAAGCAAGTGCAGTTAGAGACTTCTTTAACCTCAAGTATGTGATGTCAGATACGGAGCTCCCCACAAAGTATCAGCCCACAGTAGTCCTTGGTATGTGTTGATACCTCACCACCCCCGGGCAAACTTGTCCTCAAATAACACACATCTCACAAAACAAAATCAAAAACAAGGAAACCCTGAAACATGTGTAAGCTAAATGGGAGGAAGGGAAAACATGCCTGGATGCTTACATAATGTGCTAATAGCTAAGAGCGACGGTCATTTGAAAGTGTCCTGTGGAAATTTTTCTAGTACAATATTTAAAAGGATGAGCTGGTGCTGGCTTCATATTTAGCATCCATTATGCTCATTTTATTCTTCATTTGTAAGGGATCTAATTTGATCTGGATCCATGCCCGGCACTAGTGTCGCTTAGGTTAGAAGCAGGTTCTGCCATGGCTAAAGGAATGGTGGGTGTCCTTGGCGATTGATGGCGTTATCTGTTTTCTCTAACAGGCATTGTTCTGGACTCTGGGGATGGTGTGACTCACAATGTCCCCATCTATGAGGGCTACGCTCTGCCACACGCCATCATGCGTCTGGATCTAGCAGGTCGGGATCTCACTGATTACCTCATGAAGATCCTCACTGAGCGTGGCTACTCCTTTGTCACCACTGGTGAGTGTGTGTGTGTGTGTGTGTGTGTGTATGTGTGTAAGACAGAAAGAGAGATCTGCCACAGCTTGTCTGCTTTCTTTCTCCACCAGTGAAACCACTGACTTCCCCCACAGTTGGCTTCATTCCTCAGTGCTTGACTCTGATACCCTTTGTTTCTCCAGCTGAACGTGAAATTGTCCGTGACATTAAAGAGAAGCTGTGCTATGTCGCCCTGGATTTTGAGAATGAGATGGCTACCGCTGCCTCTTCCTCCTCTCTGGAGAAGAGCTATGAGCTGCCTGATGGCCAAGTCATCACTATTGGCAACGAGCGTTTCCGGTGCCCCGAGACGCTCTTCCAACCCTCCTTCATTGGTGAGTTAAAGAGTCTAGGGCAAAGACACAGCTTTTCCCTGGAAATCTCAGGGTCTCCTAGAAAAAAATCCATTTATAGTCAAGGAGAATTAGGGACTTAACCCTCATGATATGGATGGCCCCCACTGTTCTGTGGCAGTCACATGATCCAGGAGGACACCCTGAGTGATCTTGAAATAAAAGCTGACACTGACTAGTAATATATGCGGGAAAGGGACAGTTTCTCAAGACAGCTGCTTATTCCAATAAGTACCATCTTTTATTAACTGGACTTGGCTTTTAAAATACTCATCATTAAACACACCGGTAATCCTGCTCATAATAATCCTCAAAATACTGGCCATGTGTATGTCACCAGACATTTTTCCTAAAGGCTGATTTCCAAGAGTCCACAAGTTAAAATTTGTATGAATTTAACTTAGATGTGCCACATTTTTTCCTAATACATCTCCGTACATTGGATAGATACAGCACCTGTTCACTCCAAACAGGTGCTAACCACAGTTGTTTGTTTCTTGGCAATCTATTGGGCAATCTGGCAGCATATTTATCAACACCTGCAATGTGTCTTACAGAGGAACATATGTTTCAGAGACAAATGGTGACAGCTCACCAATATAGACAAGTCGTATTCTCTTCCTTTCATCCTGGCCTCTTAGCCAGCGTGATTTGATTTGTGACTTGTTCTTAGGCATGGAATCTGCTGGCATCCATGAAACAACTTACAATAGCATCATGAAGTGTGACATCGACATCCGCAAGGACCTATACGCCAACAATGTCTTATCTGGAGGTACCACCATGTACCCTGGTATTGCCGATCGAATGCAAAAGGAAATCACTGCTCTCGCACCCAGCACCATGAAGATCAAGGTAAGGAACTTGTGTGGGTGGGGAGCCAAGGTTAGTTCTGGTATTCCAAGCACAACTGCAGTCCTAACTTCTTTTCCTTCATACTTAGCTTTTGTCTCCTATAAACTTAATTTTTCAGCTTTTCTAGTACTTTTTCTAGCACTTTCTTGAGTAGGATATTTCAAAAATGCTTTCAAGTGGTGGATAAAAATAAATCTTTGATGAAAAAAGGAACCTAAATCTTTGAACACATTTTCAAAGTCCCCAACTAGTAGGCTAGCCACCTCTAGGCCTTGAGCTTGACATGGAGTCCAGTTGAGAGAAGTGGGGCAATTCTACTTTGTAGAGTTTTTGAAAAGGGAAATGATAAGATAGAGGAAAGCTCATAAAATTTGACTCATTTATATTAATGGACAGTATGAAGTATCTCAGATGGCAGTGAACCAATCTCTCTCTCTTTTTTTTTTCCCCTGTGACTTTCTTCAATATGTTGCTTCAAACATCAGAACTCAATGGAAGTTTTGTTTCTTTTTTGACAGATTATTGCTCCCCCTGAGCGTAAGTATTCTGTGTGGATCGGGGGCTCCATCCTGGCCTCCCTGTCCACCTTCCAGCAGATGTGGATCAGCAAACAAGAGTATGATGAGGCAGGGCCATCTATCGTCCACCGCAAATGCTTCTGAGGTGCTTTGGCTCTTAGCCTTCCTTCCACTCAGGATGACAGTATTATGCTTCTTTGCGTCTTCCAAACCACCCTCCCTTATCTCTCATCAATTGTACAGTTTGTTTACACACGTGCAATTTATTTGTGCTTCTAATATTTATTGCTTTATAAATAAACCAGACCAGGACTTGCAAGTTAACAAAAGCCTCATTTCTTTGGTGGTGTACATGGTCATCTATGAACTCAGATATAGGCAGCTGTGTATATGAGTTGTAATGTTAAAGTACCACAGAGCTTATCAGGTGAATCAGTCTAGCTGGAATTACAACACTACATGTGATGCTACACTCTGGAACAGAATCATGAATATATATATATTTAAAGGTTTATTTATTTATGATTACAGAATGGAGGTACAGGCCAGAGATGGCAGGGTGAGAGAACTCATCAGAGACAGAGTGGGGAGCAGAACAGGCCGATCGACTGAAATACACTGCTGAGGGTTACAGTGGGTGGGTCAGGAGGAGTCTGCTTCACCATGTGGGTCAGTTCCCTGGCTGAGGATTGAACTCGTGCTGCAGTAGCTTCGCAGAGCTTAATAGTGCTGTGCTTTAACCTCTTGTGCCACCAGGGAGAGCCCCCATGAATATATTTAATATCTGTAGAGAGGACAAGGTTTAGCCCTATGTAAGCAAGAAATGGAGTCAGAAACCACAATTCCCTAAAATTTCTGTGAATGACACGGGAAATTGTTTTAGCATTATGTCCCAGTTGTTTTGTCAAAACACACACATATATTGATACTGAGAAAGTCAGACATTATTTTAAATAAGTTAGTTTGGATTCTTAATTCTTTGGACTCTTCAGTTGTCTTCCAGAGATCTATGCATGTTAGTGGTCAAACACTGAGGCAGCTTACAGTCAAGCCCAGCTAAGTCCCATTCTACATCCCCTCTGTTCAGGATAACTGTGCATGTTCAAACACACCAGATACTTCATCATTGACTGACTTGTGCAACAAAAGTCTTCAATTTTTGCATTTCTTTGAAATCTTGAAATTATAGGTTGAGAGGAGTGAAGGCTATGAAGTCTTGGGAAGTTAAAGGGCAGAAAGCCATGATATTCTCCATACTGCATGTTGGGGTCTTTGGGGAGAGAAGTAGGGGGGGCAGCATTTAATTCATTGTGATTTGTTCTTGAGAGGTTAATGTCCACACTATACTGGAGACCCCAGTGTGTGTGGTCAGTGAGGCTTCAAGGAGAGAAGCATGTGTCTAGGCTTTGAAGAATGGTTAAAAATTAGAGTGGTAAACAGAACAGAGGGACAATCTCAGCAGCAGAAGTGGGGCCAGAAATCCACCAAGCTAGAAATACAGATTTTAACATCTAACAGTGCATCTAAAGTCATTCTTTCTTGTTATTATAGTCTATCAAAGTGAGCCCACTCACCATTCACCCAAACACCCTCTTGGGAGTTTGGGTTCAAATTTTTGTGTATTTGGGGCATCAGACATCTTTAAGAAGTTGTTACTGATACCATCCAAGGCCATAATTGTGTCTTTAAGTTTATGCACTCAAAAAACATCTTTGATCCCTCGCTCCAGGTCAGGCACAACAGACACAAAGGTGCGAGAGACCAATTATGTAGGGAAGAGGGAATTTTTCCATACCTCCAAACAGTTCTCAGTCACCATAGGATGTCCTGCACATCAATGATGATGATAGCATCATTTCCCACAAGTGTTCACTCCCATAAGACTTCTTCCCCCACACTTCAGATGACAATCACAGGTTGTATCTGAGCTTCTAGTCAACCAGTTAGAGATGGAAAATTCAAATAACTCTTTCCTTGGGTTCCAGTAATTTGCTCAAGAAATTCACATACATGAGAGGACATTTCACTTACTAAGTTATTGTTTTATTGTAGGAAAATGTAACTCAGAAATGACTATATGTGAGAGCTGTGTAGGGCAAGCCTTGCAAAATGCAGAACTCCTATCTCCTTTCCAGACATACCATACTCCTGAATCTTCACATATTCCAACCGAGTTCTCCCTTCTTTTCAGGTTTTATGGAGTTTCTGTTACAGAGGCAAAAATGATTAAATCCTTGACCATTAGTGATTGAACTCAAACTTCAACTCCTCTCTCAAGAGTTCAGGGGGTGGGACTGACAGAAAAATCCAAATTTCTAATCACATGGCAGGTTCCAGTGGCTACCAGCCCTTAGCCTTAGTTGCTCCCGAGTCACCTCGGAAGCATAACAGAAATGCTGATTTTTTTCGTCACTTAAATTTCAAGGGCTTTGGATCTATGTGACAAAACTGAGAAAGAAGACTTAACCTATTTTTTTTTATTAGAAATCACAATATCACAGCCACATTTACAGGCACAAAATAATTGAGATATCCACAGTGAATATGTCTTTGGTTGGGAAGCAATGTTAAGAAACCTGTAGCTCATGATTTTTCTTCTCAATTTAGAATGAAGAATATTTTTGTTCATTGCTAATACCTAAAACACTACTCTTGGGCCCTCCCTGGTGGCGAAAGGGGTTAAAGCACAGCACTATGAAGCTAGCCACAACCACTTTAGCACAAGTTCAACCCCCAACAAGGGACCCACATGGCATGGCAGACTTCTGACCCACCCACTGCTTTCCTCAGCAGTGTACTTTGTCAATCTGCCTTTTCTGCTCCTCACTCTGTCTCTGGTGAATCGTCTCACACCCCTGCACCTCTGGCCTGTACCCCAGTACTGTATGCATACATAAATAAATTTTTCAAAAAAAAAAAAAAACTAAAAGACTACTCTTAAGTTTTCTTGGCCAAGCAATGACCATTCAATAAATAAATAACAGAGTAAGGTTAGAGAGAAAAGAGAAATTGCCGAAGTAAATGAACTATTTCAAAGGGTAGGACTGTTTTATGGGTCCAGAACCTAGAATAGTGTCACTGGGAGCCTGCCTTCCTTTCCATTTCTTTTGTAGAATCTACTGTTGACTGAAATGTGTCCCCTAAATTCATTTTGGAACCCTAATCCAATATGACTATACTTGGAGACAGAGCCTTAAGGAGACATAAGGTTGAATGAGGTCACAAAGCGGGGTCCTAATTCAATGGGGCCAGTGTCACTTTAAAAGATGTGGGGCCCTCCCTGGTGGTGCAGTGGGTTAAAAACACTGTATTATGAAGCTATCCACAGTCACTGCAGCATAAGTTCAATCCCCAGCCAGAGAGGTGACTCACATAGCATGGCAGACCTCTCCTGACTCGCCTGCTGCGCCCCTCAGTAGTGTATCTCAGTCAATCTACCTGTCCTGCTCCCCACTCTGTCTCTGGTGAATCCTCTCACCACCTCTGCACCTCTGGCCTGTACTCCAGTTCAATATGTATAAACAAATAAATCTTTTTAAAAAGAGAGAGAGATGCTAGGGTCCACAGGGAAAGGCCAGGTGATGGCACACAAGGAAGCAGCAACCCACAGGCCAGGAAGAATCCTCCTGGAAAATCATTCCTGCTGGCATCTTGATCTTCAATTTTCAGAACTGTGAGACAATAAATTTGTATTACTAAAGACCTGCAGCCTGTGCTATTATATATGGCAACCTGGCAGACTAACAGAGGATTTTTTCCCATGAGTTGGACATGATAGCCCAGGATTCATTGGCTACCAACCTACCAGCCTCGGGAGCAAAATGCCTATCAGACTTGAGAGCTGATTCCTAGCTTCTCCCCTCTCCATCGCCACCCCCCTCACACCCCCAGGGACTGGTCAACATTATTGAGTGAGGGAATGGTAATTTTACAAAGGAAGGGAACAAAATGGTACAAAAACTACATCCAATGAACAAGAGCAGGAAAAAAAGTTATGGCAGCTGATAAAGGAGGGGCCAGCTCTTAGAGGGGGATACAACTTTCCAGTCTAGAAGCGTTATTTGAAGAAACAGGCTCTGGGGAGGACTCAAAGAGAAAAACAATATCATGTTAAAAAAAAAACAAAACTGGAGGGCAAGGCTGAGAAAGTTTGACGGTGCTGTGAGTGATTGATTAGATTTTTCCCCAGACCCCTGGGTGGCCCAAGGACTCACGGACTCAGTCATCTCTATCTGATTATCTGTATCAGATTAGCCAAATACTTAGAAGGAAATAGTAAGTCAGATTTACTTTGCAATAAGCATGATAAAAATACTATAAATATTTCTGAGTATGTGAGAGATAGGAATGATATTTTGAGTCTTTTAGGCTTAAAATAGCAAAGGTGGTCTATATTCAACTTGTCTCCCAGGTTCATTATACAAGGAATCTCTCCTTCAGGCAGAGCTTGGCTGTTGCTATAGTAACCAAACTCTTCTTAGGAGGACAGAGGAAAAAAAGCTCTTGGGAGCTTGCAAAAGTGCACTTTTGGTCACTGGTGAACCTGATGCTTAAAGATGCTTAAAGATGTTCTTTTCAGTTCCTGCATCAGCTCAGTGTGATTAGGAGGGTAAAGAGATCGGTTACGTACATCTCAGTGTGTTTGTGGTTCTGGCCTTCTATTCTGTTGGGAAGGCAAACTGAGTCAGATGAAAGTTAAGCAGGGGTGATTGGCCTGTTGTTTGCATATTGCTCACCATTGCTTTACTGTTACTCCCACAGGAATCGAGATTGCAGAGGGGAGACAGAAGGAAAACAGAGGGGAGGGAAGGATGTAAAAAGCTGAATTAAAATGTGTTACCAGGGCCCTCCCTAGTGGCGCAACAGGTTAAGGCACAGCACTGCCAGTTAGCTGCAGCCTCCTTAGTGCAAGTTCAATCCCCCATCCTGGAGCTGACCCACATGGCACGGCAGACCTCTCCTGACCCACCCACTGCTCACCTCAGGAGTGTACTTTGTTGATCTGCCTGTTCTGCTCCCCACTCTGTGTCTCACTGCCCCTGAGCCCCTGGCCTGTACCCTAGTTCTGTATGCATAAATAAATCTTTCAAAAAAAGAGAAAAGAGATCTTTAAAAAATATGTGTTACCAACAGTAGATGAGAAGGACTCTGGAATCAAGTGTCAGCAAGGAATTGGGTCAATATGTTTAGTGCTTAATACAGTAAGATGACTTGAGCTTGGAGAGAATACTAGAAACTGACAGGGTAGATATCAAGAAGCATAGGATATGATAAAAATGGCATCATATTGGAAATTTTAAAAGCAAACCTGCCTTAGGCAAAATAGTGACAATTTCCCAGGGAATACTAAATTCTTGGACCTACTCTTTGGACTTCTTTTCCAGTGTCTTACATCCTGTGATGACTTGGTGGTGATCTCCCCACCATTCCCATCATGAAGACATGTCCTTTACTTGCATTCCTTGAGATCAGATTATGATACCTAAAGGATCATTACATGGTCTGTGTTCCTGCTGGAAAGTGGGAAGGTATTTCCCCACCAGAAACACACTCCTAATTTAACTCTCATTATTTGAACAAGTCAGATTACAAGCATGGGGTCCAGCCCAGGGGCTCTCTTGCTTTAGCTTAACACCAACTAAATTTACTTGCGTCCCTTTCTGCTTTCTTTCTAGCATGGATTTTGGAGATAGGCAGAAGGGGAGGTGGGTTGTAAAATCACATTGTAATGAATCTCAGTTTTTCTTGAGCTAAAGTATCAGACTAGGGAAAATTCAGGAATAGGGGGATCGGAAAGAGAAAACACTTAAAGGAATTTGTATAAGAAAGTGAAGGAAGACAAAGAGAAAATCCAGGCTCTTCCATGGAGACCTAAAGAAAATTAAAGAGAATTTTTGGGTTGTGTGTGTGTGTTGCACAGATGGGCCCCTGAGTGTGATACTGAATGCCGGTCTTGGGGGAGAGGGTAGGGATACTTATCCAGGGTTCCAAGGAAGTAGAAAGGGGAAGTGGGCAAGCATCAGTATGTCCACACTTGCAGCCAAGAGTCTAGTGGTCTTGGTTGATTCCATTTTGCTTTCACTATCACCTGGTGGGCAGCAATCCAGATGTTACCTTCCTAAGGACACTCTTTTCCTTCAGAATGTAAAAAAAACAGTTTGTTAAGCCTAGAGGGTAAGTAGAGGGAATGGGAGAGCTATCTGGTGGGACAGAGAGACAATTCATTCATTGCCATCACAAGTGTTTGTTCCCAAACTAACAGGCATAGATCTGTGGCAGACTGCAGGGGAGGGGAGTGAGAGGTGTCAAAACAGGGGCGGGAAGAGCACGAGGGACTATGGTGATAGTTTATGGGTGCTGTGGTGGTGGGAAAATTATGGGCGCTTCACCTGAGGGGAGAGGTCAAATATTATACAAACATGGAAAATGACGTAAAAAGATAAAATTAATTAACTAAAGGTAACAATAAAAAAACAAAAACAAAAACAAGTGTGTGCTCCCATACAGAATATGGTCAAGGCAAGCAACAGAGAACTGGGCTATTATTCATCTGAAGAAATTTTCCTTTCTGTTTTTCTGTTCTTCAACTTCCACCCTTGTCCCAGTCCCTTTTTCACCCTTATTCAAGAATCTGAATTTTCACTCTTTATTTTGTACCTACAGAATCAGATGTACCAACAGATGCACATTTGTTTCAAGTAAAGTTGACAGGAGGGAATTTGGTTCCACAGGCCAAGTCCAGTTAACTCCTTTCCTACTTAACCCGGACCCCTGTGGCAGTGGGTACTTCTGGAGAAGCATTTTCCCCCAACTACTCCCACACAGCATGCTGGCTCTGTGCCATGTGACAGACTCATTAGGTTTCTCTTGCCTTCTTCAGGATTCTCTGTTCTATGGCTCCGGCTTCAGGTCAATTCTATTTTGAGAGCCTCCCTCTAACAAGCTCAAGTTAGGAAGGGAGTTTATATAATCTATAGGCAATTATGTTGTAATATATAAACGTAACATGTGAACACATTAACTCACACTATTTATCAATTATCTCTCAATAAAAACAATTTTGGACCCTCCCTGGTGGTGCAAGGGGTTAAGTCACATACTGTGAAGCTATCTATAGCCACTGCAGCACAACCTTTACCCCCAGCCAAGGAGGTGACCCACATGGAACAGCAAACCTCCACTGTCTTGCCTACTGCTCCCCTCAGCAATATATTTCAGTTGATCTGCCTGTTCTGCTCCCTGCTCTGTCTCTGGTGAATCCTCTCACCTCCTGTACCTCTGGCCTGTGCCCAGCTCTTGTACTCATAAATAAATATAATAAATCTTAAAAAAAAAAACAACTTTGACATTCCAATTATTGTGTTTGTATATAGCTACAGGTAAATGTGTGTGTGTGTATGGAGAGAGAGAGAATACAGAGCAGGACTTCATAGAAAATGAGAACACAGAGCTAGAAAGTGTATAGAAGTCATGGTCATTCTCTATCTCTTCAAGGTCGTTTGTCAATGAATGGAGCCTATCTCTCACACAGCCCCTCTGGAAGGAATGACCCTCAGTGGACAGGTTTGTTTCATGTAGCTGGCCTCCAGGAATAATGCGGAGGACAGATCTGACATAAATACTGGTATACCTAAGAACCAGCAGCTGCACATCTTTTTCTTTCCCTCAAGAAAAAAAAAAAATTCATTACCTGTTCTACAGGAGTTCTCTCCTCCAAGTGAATGAAATGATTATGATGGGTGTCAGAGTTTTAAGCAAGCCGGAAGGATTAAAGAGGTGGCTTGCAAAAATATTCTTCTTCTCAGTAAGTCTGACTCAGTATGTTATCTTAACTCTATGACTTAGACTTGTACTTCATTTCCTCCCAGACTAGCTTCTAGAGCTCTGAAACTCAGGCCCTGAATTGTCCAGATGCCCATTTATCTATTTTGGGAAACATATCATCAGTCATAGAGGGAGCAGCAGTGTCGAGTTTCTCCCAGATGTTCCCATAGCACCCCAAGTCTGCCTCTACTAGACACCACATGTGACTACAAGCACAGAGCCCTTGTGAATCTCCCTAGACTATGAGTTTATTCAGGCCAGGGGCTACTCAAATGCTATGTTACTAAAGAGGTTAATGCTATCTTCATTACATTATAAACGCCAAAGGTACATTTGCATATTTTCTGAGCCTTTCCACCTAAATAACCAAAAAGTGAAGGTGTTTTCATTTCTAGTACACCATGACATTGGCCCTGGGTCCCGATCCAAGCCTTGGGGTTAGTAGGAAGTTACTGCAGTCCTAGAGCTCCCTGAGAGTCTAGACAGACAGAGCCAATTTATGCCCCTGAATGATGGCAAATATAAAGCAAGTAGGGCTCAGTTGCTGGCTGTGTGATGGCCAGGTTGTCGTGTCCTTTGGGGAAATAAATAAAGATTTATAAATACTTATTTATAAATAAATAAAACACCACATATTTGATATTAGAGAAATAAATACCAGTTTATTTATTTCTCTAATGCCAATGCCAAATATATAGTGCTTTTTTCTTCTTGTTCCTCCCTACAATATAACCCATATTAGGTCCCACAATTTGAATTTGGAATGGATGAGAAACGCAGCACATGACAGCCAATGGTGGCATTCCATTGCATTTTTATATCTCCCCACGAGATATACACCTCCTGTCGATGCCCTGATCAGCATGGGTACCTAGGTTCAGGATAGCCTTATATTTTTGTTGAACTAAGCTGGGTAAGAAATACAATGCTCACCTCACATAACTCAACAAAAACAAAGAAAACAGTCAGGTCAAAAAATGGGCAGAAGAGCTAAAAAGACACTTCTCCAAAGAGGAAATGCAAATGGCCAACAGGTATCTGGAAAAAATGTTCAACATCAGTTATCATCAGGGAAATGCAAATCAAAACTACAATGAGATACCATCTTATACCAGTGAGAATGGCACATGTTAATAAAACTGGCAACAACAAATGTTGGTGAGGGTGTGGAGAAAAAGGAACTTTCCTACACTGCTGGTGGGAATGCAAACTGGTCCAGCTGCTAGGGAAGGCTGTTTGGAGGTTCCTCAAACTACTAAAGTGGAGCGTCCATATTACCATATTACCAACAATTCCACTCCTAGGGATCTACCCAAAGACCAAAGGCAAAAACATTAATTTGAAAGGATACTTGCACTCTTATGTTTATTGCAGAAATATTTATAATAGGTAAGATATAGAAACAAGCAACCTAAATGCCCCAAAACATAAGACTGGAATAGGAAGATACGGTATATATATACAGTGGAATAATACTCAGCAATCAAAAAGGTAAACGCATGCCATTTGCAGCAACATGAATGGAGCTAGAAGGGGTTATGCTCAGTAAAATAAGCCAGCAGGAAAAATAGAAATAGTAGATGGTTTCACTTCTAGAAGTATAGACGAACCAAATAAGGGATCAGGAAAATAAATTAAAAAATCAACATTAACAGGAAACTACAAATCAGAGACATTCTGAAACAGAGGGTAGGATTGAAACAGGAGGTAGGAAGAGTACAAGGGACTATGGTAATGGTTCACAGGTGACTTGGGGTGGGAATTTTATGGGGACTACACCTAGGAGGAGAAATAAAACATTGTGCAGAAATGAACAATGATGATGTTTTCTTCCTACCATAAAGCTATTTGGTAAGATGATGCCACAAAAAGAAAATTCACATAATAATTCATACATTATTTGAAAAATAAAAAACAAAGTTAAATCTGAAATTTAAAAAAAGAAATATAATTCTCACATAGAAGTTATCAATGAGGTTAACATTGTTTCTTCTCTTAGGAAGTTGCTTTGGGATATTTGTGCCTCTCTGGTGTCTGTGGCCAGAGCAACTTCACTTTGCCAATGTTCCAGGTGCCTAAATTAATGTGACTATGCTATTAATACTATTATGTAACCACTAATGAACACTTACTATATGCCCACACTACACTAAGCCATTCAGATATTTTACCTAGTCTAAGTCTTACAACTATACAATGAAGTAGCGTCTACCTCTGTCTTTATCTCACTGAAGCAAATTGAGACCTGGAGAGGCTCCTTGTCTTAGGTTCATGCTGCTGGTAAGTGGCAGAACTGAGAGTCAGCACCCAATCCTGCTCCGTGGTCTTGTCAGCAGCGGGGTGGGTCTCATTACCAACAAAGGTACTAAAATCCAGAGGACATGCTTTCAGAATGAATTCAAACACCAGTAAGGAGTTTCTGAGTCCAGTGTTCAGTTAGGTACTGGATGGGAATGAGAAAATAATCCTATCAAAAAGTTTAAATTTAGCTGTGAGCATTGATTGTTTGCTGGGCTGATTGAATCTATCAATATTTTCTAATTGAGATCTTTGTATGGGGTACTGGGGAGAAAGTCACTGTACACAGGTGTGTGTGTGTGTGTGTGTGTGTGTGTGCGTGCATAGCGGGGAAGCAATAGCCAAGTCCACCAATTCACAGAATTTAATTTCAGCCCATGGAGGGAAAAGAAGGCAGTGAAAGGTTTAGTGGAGAGAAGTGGTTCAGTTAGATAAGGCTGCCGGGAAATACCTCTCTGAAAAGGTAACCTGAGACCTGAAGAATGGTGAAAGCAGATGGGTAGCACCTGCAAAGACCTAGATGTGGGAGAATCTGACAGGTTCAAAGAAGCAAGAGAGACCAAGTAGACAGAAGTGATAGGATTGTGGCAGAGAGGAGTGTGAGATGCTTGGGATGGGCATCCATGTGCAGCTCTTTAGAACTGTGAATACAAATTCGGATTCTGCCCTAAGTGTAATAGGAAGATGCTGAGGGTCATTAAGCTTGTAAATATAAACCATATATTTTAAAAGCTCAGTATAGGCACCATGTGGGGACTGGATTGGAGAAACAGGTGTGAAGCTGGTGGCACAAGCTGTGAAGATGGAGAAAAATGTAGACAGAGGGGGTTCTTTTTTCTTTCTTTTGAACATTTTCTTACATTATTGCTCATTTTTGTACATTATGTGATTTCTTCCCTCAAGTATAATCCCCACAAATATCCCACCATCACATTACCCTTGAACCATCACCATAGTCTCTGGTCTCTTCCCTTCCCTGTTTTTTCCCCTTCCCTGCTATATATCTCATATCTATAATTTGCCTGCAATTTGTGTCCCTTTTTATTTTTCTGACCCTTTGTTCAGATTCCCTGTATTTCTCCTATAAGTGAAGCCATCTGATATTTTTTTTCTTCTGAGTTATTTCATTGAGCATAATCCTTTGCAGCTCCATCCATGCTGCTGCCAAAGGCATGGGTTTATCTTTTTGATTGCTGCATAGTATTCCACTGTGTATATATTCAATATGCCATCTCATCTTGATCCAGTCATCTGTTTTTGACATTTTAGTTGTTTCCATAGAGATAGATGGATTTCTTTAAAAAAAAAAAAAAAGAAAGAAAGAAAAAGAAATCTGGGGTAAGGCCAAAGGTGCAGGGACAGTAAGCGGATTCACCAGAGACAGAGTGTGGAGCAGAATGGCCCCCACGATGAAGTACACTGCTGAGGGGAGCAGCAGGAGGGTCAGGAGAAGTCTGCCACACCATGTGGATCACCTCCGGGGCAGGGATAGAACTCATGCTGAAGTGGCTTTAGCTTCTCAGTGCTGTGCTTTAATCCACTGTGCCACCAGACAGGGCTCAGATGATGGATTTCTTAAGGAGCAATGACAGGATGTGTTGGCTGGACAGAAACAGGCAGAAAGAGGGGCCACAGAGGCTGTCCAGACTGCAGATTTAAGTGGATAATATGTTTTCAAGGAAATTCATATTTCAGGTCATTCAAATGCAAATGCTGTCCCAATCTTGCATTGGAAAAAGGTTATCACCTACAGATGAGATTTGCTGTGAGTCTTGAAAAAAATGTTAAGTTTTCTGGGGAAAAGAAAGGAAATCTGAGTAAGAAGAATGGCGGGCCTTCCTGATGGCACACCAGGTTAGGATACAGCATTGTGAGCGATTCGCAGCTGCTTCAGTGCAAGTTCGATCCCTGCCCCAGAGGTGATCGACAGGGTGTGGCAGACCTCTCCTGACCTATCCGCTGCTCCCCTCAGCAGTGTACTTCATCAATCTGCCTGTTCTGCTCCCCACTCTGTCTCTGGTGAATCCTCTCACCGTCCTTGCACCTCTGGCTTGTACCACAGCTCTGTATGCATAAGTAAATAAATCTTTAAAAAAAGAAGGAGAGTGGCTTGACCAACAGGAATGTTGTAGAGTGACCTAACTGCAGAGGGTTTGTGTCTGTACTGGGGGGCAGCAGTCAGGTCAGAGCATGAAGGTCAGAGCGTGAAGGTCAGAGCGTGCATTCTGGAGAGGCTGGTGGTAGTACTTTCATGACTACTCTATAATTATTGTTACTAATATTATTGTATTTACATATATCTTATACACTATGTCATACAGTGTATATAATACTACACTCATTACCCCAAAGTGTCAGCTCCATTGTGTTATAATAACTGGTATGATTTTAATATATAAAAGGAAGCCTCGGGCCCTCCCTGGTGGCGCAGCGGGTTAAAGCACAGCATTGAGAAGCTAAAGCCACTTCCGCATGAGTTCGATTCCCGCCTGCCCCGGAGGTGACCACATGGCGTGGCAGACCTCTCCTGACCCGCCCGCTGCTCCCCTCAGCAGTGTACTTTGTCGATCTGCCTGTTCTGCTCCCCACTCTGTCTCTGGTGAAGCTCTCGCCGCCCCTGACCTCTGGCCTGTATCCCAGTTCTATATACACAAATAAATAAAAATCTTAAAAAAAAAAAAAAAAAGGAAGCCTCATCACTGAAATATGCTTTATATGTTGAGTACAGCATATTATGTATGATATACTATCTAGGGTATAAACTCACATATCACATATGCTATGTTTTATATAATATATACCATTATAAAATATACTATATTGTATATATACTATATTATATGTGTATATGTTATATATATTACACATTATACATACATGTATATAATGTGGGTGTTTCAAAGACAAGTGTGGAAATTTGTGTTTTTGTCTGATGATGTTTCTTGAGAAACAGTGCACTGTGTTAATATTTAAAGATCAGTCCTGGCATTTAGACCCAGTGAGCAGAGATCCTTGCTGAAAACTCAGTGGTCCAAGAGCAAATAGAAACTTCATCTCCAAACATTGAGAATATAAAGGGTCTTTTTAAAGTCTCTAAATTGACTTTCTGAATTTTTAGTGTAGGAAGCACTTTTCATACCACTTTGAGCCTCCTCTTAAGTTGCAGGAACTTATTTTAACACTTTTTAAATCTTACAGTAAAGGGGAGCCATATTCTCTTTTATACCATTTACCCCAAAGTGTCAGTTCCATTGTGTTATAATAACTGGTTTGATTTTAATATATAAAAGCAAGCTTCATCACTGAAATATAGTATGAGTATTCCAGATTTTAAAAAGAAAACCGTAGGTTGGCAGGGATAGCGGTTTCAGCAGTATAAACTTGATGAGTGTTTACTCCAAATATAAATCTTAAAAGGGATGATATTAAAAAATACATACATATATGTAAGTATAACATATAAACTGTATGTGAATAAAACAGGATCTAAAGAATCAAAACCTTTCAGCTTACTTGTTGAATTTCATTCCCCCTCAGCCTGGTTCTCCACTGGGTTAGCGGGAGCAGAGTTGCTCACAGATATGATGCGTGAATGAGAGGTAAACTATTCTGCACTGTTAACCAGTGAAGTTGTGTTTGTTGCCATTGAAAAATCTAGTCTATTCTAGCTGTTAGCAGCAGCATTGGACATTCGTCCCCAAACCCCCAGGATTTCACTTCATTTTAGGGATCTGAGGTGGTTTTATGCCAGTTAAATAATTAAATACAATAGCTGTAATTCAGAATTTTTGTGATTTCATTTGAGAGAGTAGTTCAGGGGGTCCAAAGAGCCACGCTATCAGACATGGGAGTCCAGTGTGGGTAATTTTATCCATGGTGGGGGGTTATCTCAGGCATAGGAATGAAACAGGCATGCTCTCTGAACTTACTTACATCTTACTGGTTCAACATGGGAGTGGGATGTAAAGAAAGCAATATGAGGGATTTCATCCAGATTATATTGTTGTAATCCTTGCCTGAACTTTGACCCTAATCTGCTTCATCAGAAAATTATATTATCTTTGCCAAAAAATGTTGAGATATAATTCATGTACCACACACAGTTTACTAGATTAGAGTATGCCATTCAATCGCTTTGGGCGTATTCACAAGTGCCGACATCATCACAATTTTAGAACCCTTTAGTGCTGACTCCCCTGTAGCCCCATCTAGGACTTTGGTGAGATGACTAGCTACATGCGTGCTCTTTCTAGGGAAGAGTCAAGTTATGATATCTGTCTTTTAAAAAATATATATTTATTTATGTATGTATACAAGAACTGGGGGGCAGGCCAGAGGTGCAGGGAATGAGAGGATTCAACAGAGACAGAGTGGGGAGCAGAACAGGCCAACTGATGATGTACACTGCTGAGGGGAGCAGCAGGTGGGTCAGGAGAGATCTGCTGTGTCATAGGGGGTCTGCTTGTTGGCCTCTGGCTGGGGATTGAACTCATGCTGCAGTGGGTTTGGATACCTTCATAGTACTGTGCTTTAACCCTTGTGCCACCAGGGAGTGTCCTGATATTTGTCTTACTTAATAAAATCTAGTACAAGAAAATAAGGAAGACAATCAAGGTCTTGCTCATGTGATTCCCTCTTCCTTGCCAGCCTCTTCCCCCCACCCCTCATGCTGGACAGCCCCATTTGCACAGAGAAAATTGCTCATCTAAGTTGGTCACCTTCATCCCCTCCACCCTTATCCCCCACATTATCTTAGTGTGTTTCCTTCATAGCACATATTTCAGTACTTTTTGTTTTAATTTATTGAAGGATAATTTATACACACCAAAATGTGCCCATTTTAAGCAAACAATTCACTGTCTGTGCCTTCTAACTACCACTCAATAGCCAGCACGCCTTTTCCCCAACCCCCTAAATTCTCTTCTGTTCCTCCACATTTAATAATCACCACCTCCGCCCCAGACAACACTTTCCAGACAACCCTATCACTATAGATTAGTTTTGTCTGTTCTGGATATCATACTAATCCTAATTCACATTATTTATTTCTTTATTTATTTCATTTTTGTCTTTACTCCTAGATTTTTTTTATAACCATGTTTATCAGCACAGAGTGTCTAGCACGGAAGCAGACAGCATTGGAGTGAATGAATCCCAAATCATTCTATTTATCAGTTTTCATTTAAAAAGTGAAACAACTAACTCTTCAAAACAGCAGTGAGGGCTTTTATTGCCAGGGCTCATAACAAGAGTTTCTTCTTAACTTCTTCCACCTTCTTGCTTTCCTCGCCCTCATATTTGCTATCACAGCACGTCAAAACTGGCCTTAAGTGGAGGAGCTGGTTGTGATGAGAAGTCACATTCTTTCATCTTTGGAAAAAATGTGTTATTCTAGATGAAGTAGTAGGACCAGTTTCAATCATTTGTGAGCTTTCTGCTTGGTAGATGAAGACATTTCTAAGTGCATCCTGAAAATCCATGGACTTGATAATAATAAGACTGGAGTCAGCTCCCCTATATCTCCACTTCCGAAAAATACCCTGGAGACTTATGTCCTACAAGCAATGTTGCAGCAGCTCTGCCAATTTTGACAAAATATGTCTCTTACTGTGACATAACCAGATCATGAATCACTGGTGAACTGGCATCTCTCATTCATTCACAGGGGAAGAAAGGTCCCTTTTGTCATCTCCGCCTTCTGGATGGCAGAACTGAGGCAAGAGCTGCTCCAGGGGCTTTTCCTTGCTTCTTTTGCACCATTCATTTCCCGTTCGACAAGGACATGTCCCCTTCAGCCAAAATTCTGATCTCTTTCTCTCTCAGCTATCTAGGACACAGGAGAATTAACCTGCTCACGTAGATTACCGAGGCCCAACCCTCATTAACCTTGATATTGAAAGAAATAGAGCTTTGGGGGAAATGCCCTCCCCACTTGGCATAAACAGCAACATTTTCATGATCTGATGAAAGGGGCTTTTTAGGGGGAAGTTCATCCAATGCAAATGTTTGTTTCTAATAAGTGGAATTTTCTAATAAGTGGGGACTCCTTTATAAAGCACTGTTAAGTTATATCCTTGATTGCCCTCCCTGGTGGTGCAGCGGGTTAAAGCACAGCACTAAGAAGCTAAAGCCACTTCAGCATGAGTTCGATCCCCGCCTGCCCAGGAGGAGATGCACATGGCTTGGCAGACCTCTCCTGACCCGCCCGCTGCTCCCCTCAGCAGCGTACTTCATCAGTTGGCCTGTTCTGCTCCCCACTCTATCGCTGGCGAATCCTTTCACCCCTCTGTACCTCTGTACCCCAATTCTGTGTGCATAAATAAATAAATCTTTAAAAAAATTTATATCCTTGACGTTATTTTACACTTTTGTATTTTCTTGATGTTCTTGATGAATGAATTTTTTTCCTCTCAGTGAGTATTCGACTGCTACTGTTGAAAAATTGAACACTATATTTTTTAAAACTGAGATAATATTGGTTTATAAAACTAAGAAAAATAATACCATATGATTTAGCTATTCCACTTCTGGGTGTCTATCCAAAGGATATAAAAGCTCTACTTCAAAAAAATATGTGTGCCCCTATGTTCACCGCAGCATTATTTGTTTTTATCTTCAGATTTATTTATTCATGCATACAAGAACTGGGGTACAGGGCAGAGGTGCAGGAGATGAGAGGATTCACCAGAGACAGAGTGGGGAGCAGATAGGAGAACTGACGGAAATATACTGCTGAGGAGAGCAGTGGGAGAGACGGGAGAGGTCTGCTGTGCCATGTGGGTCAGCTTCCTGACTAGGGATGGAATTGGTGCTGCAGTGGCTGCTTCATAGTGCAGTCTTAACTATTTGTGCCACCTGAAACATTAGATATGAGAACAACCTAAGTGTTCATCAACCAATGGATGGATAAAAAAAGATGTATTTCACACAGTGGAATATTAGATAGCTACAAAAAGAGGAACACTTCATTTGTAAATTGAAGTCACGTGTACCTTCAAATGCCTCTTTTCCAGACACTGGGCTCTTTGTCCCCTTCTTGCTGACTTTTGGTTACATGGCACTAAACAGATTTTAGTCATGTCCACAGTCCTCCTCTTTGGTAGATGTTGCTTTTGCAGGTGACATTGAGTTTGGGAGACACTCACTATTTGGAGGAATGAGGAAGGGCAGAAAGATGATAGGATATAAATTCCAGGATATAGGACCTCCCTGGTGGCACAGCAGGTTAAAGCACAGCACTGAGAATCTAGAGTCACTTCTGCATGAGTTCGATTCCCGCCTGCCCTGGAGGTGACCACATGGCGTGGCAGACCTCTCCTGACCCACCCGCTGTTCCCCTCAGCAGTGTACTTCGTCGATCTGCCTGTTCTGCTCCCCACTCTGTCTCTGGTGAAGCCTCTCACCGCCGCTGAGCCTCTGGCCTGTACCCCAGTTCTGTATGCACAAATAAATAAATCTTTAAGAAAAAAAAAAATCCAGGATATAACCTGGAAAAAATTAGAGAAAGACCTGAGGACTGATTTGAGCCTCAGAGAAGGCAAAAACAGGAAGGGAGAAAAGTCGATCAGAGGAGCCCAGGCTGGGACCTCTGGCAGTATAGTTTTTGGAAGCAAATAAATCTGTTGTAAGAAAAGTTTAGTGAGTGGCCCACGTACAAAGAAATGATAGCTTATGAAGTGAGTGCACTCTCTCGCTCTCATGTTGCTAAGTCCTTAATACCTCTTTACCATATGAGGCTCAGACTTGTTCAAAAAATCTGGAAGAATTCTCATGACTATTCATTTCTTACATTTCTCTCAAAACAGTCTCGAACCATCTCTTGGCCCAGGCCAATATGCAAATATTTAATAGCTTACAAAAATGAGTTATAAAAAAAGTTTATAGCTGTTTTGGTCAGTTGTGGGTCATGATCCATTAAATGAGTCTTGAAGTCAGTTGAGGGGATTCCAATAAGTATTTAAAAAAAAAGAAAAGGCAGAGAAATGAATAGAAAATATCAGAGTATTGCGTATAGGGTAGGATAAAATAATGTTTGTGGATCTCTGTTTTAGTCTGTATATAAACATACTAGACCACAATATAAAGTTTGTTTTTGTGGATCATGGTTTTAAAAAAGGTTTGAAAACAATCTATTTATAGCAATCAATTTTCAGGTATTCTTTTATAGAACTTTTTTTTTAAGATTTATTTATTTATTCATACAGAACTGGGGTATAGGCCAGAGATGCCGAGGGTGAGAGGCTTCACCAGGAACAGAGTGGGGAGCAGAACAGGCAGATCCACGAAGTACATTGCTGAGGGGAGCAGCGGGTGGGTCAGGAGAGGTCTGCCTAGCCATGTGGTCACCTCAGGGGCAGGCGGGGATGGAACTCATGCGGAATTGTCTTAAGCTTCTTAGTGCTGTACTTTAACCTGCTGCACCACCAGGGAGGGCCCTATAAAACTTTTCATTGGGAAAAATATCATCTATACATAAAACTAGTAGTAATAGTAAATACAGGCCCTGTCTTAGCCTCATCTGAGTTTCCAATTGTCTTCTGTAGACAATACAATCTTATTTTTTTTCTTCAGTAATTTGTTTTTACTTCTTTGCTCCATCTACCAAAAGCAGGGGACATTTCAAGAAGAATTAAGTAAACTTTCCTGATGGTTTGAGTTGTGAATATTTCAGGGGAGTTGGGAGTCTCCTGAGATGTGGCAGGAAACACCAAGGAAGGAAGGAGAACTGAGGCAAACCTATCTCATAGATGCTGCTTGTACCAGCTCTGTGCCTTTTCTGCAAGAAACAGTCACATATGTTTGTCCCCTCCCGTTTCCCTTTCAGCTGGCCACCCTTGGAGTCAGTGGAATTTGAAACTATAGAATAGAGCTGGAAGAACCTAGAATGTCTGGTTGAATCCTTTTGCACTACAGATGAAGAAAGTGAACTCTAGGGGTGAGAACGGAGTTGCCCAAGAGAGCTTCTCATTTACTATCCCCACATGATGCCAGAAGACTGATTTGGGGTGTGGGGGAGAGGTCATTCTTTCACAGACAGGAAATCAGGATACAAAGAAGTCACATACCTGACCCAGCACCTCTGACAATATCCTTAGTGAATCATGACTAAACATGAAGTTTTCTCCTTTCCTCAACACTGGAGAAGTTCTCTGCTGTGTGAAACAGTGCACATACTGCTATAGATAGATACAGAGTAAATGTTCAATAACTGGCAGCCATTTTATTTTTTTTTTTAAGATTTACTTTATTTATTTATGTGTACAGGAACTGGGGTCTAGGTCAGAGGTGCAGGAGGTGAGAGGATTCACTAGAGAGAGTCGGGAGCAAAACAGGCAGATCGATGAAGTATAATGCTGAGGGGAGCAGCAGGTGAGACAGGAGAGGTCTGCTACTCCATGTGTGTCAGCTCCCTTCACGGGGATGGAACTCATACCTCAGTGGTTGGCAATAGTCTGATAGCACTGAGACTTTAACCCCTGGGCTACCAGGGAGGCCTGCTGGTAGCCTTAACCCTTCTCTTAAACATTTAATCAATTACCTCCTAGCTCCCCCTTCTCTTCCTTGTCCTTCAACTTCACAAAAAAAATAGAAGCCAGAGACTTAAACTCCCTCAATTTCTCACACCAATTATATAAGTTCAAGTCCTCCCCTTAGAAACTGCTTTGCTACACCCCGCATCCACATCCTGTTTTTCACAGTGAAAACCCTCAAGGGGTGGCCTCCTTTGCCCACTCACTCGTCAGCCCACTCTAGTCTGTTATGTTCTGTGAAGGCCTCTGGCAACCTCTCCGGTACTTAATCCTGAGACACTTCAATCCTCATCACAGCTGACAATTGCCTCTTGTTGAAACTTCTTTCCTGGCTCTACTTTCTCGGTTTCAGTCCAAATGTTTATCTTTCTGTACCCTTTTCAAAGCTATCTGTCTACCAGCTGCCATGGAGTTGCCAGGGCTGACTGGGGGCCACCTCTCCCAGTGAGTTCACCCATGGCCCTAGTTTGGATTCCCACCTTTATGTTTCCAACATTTACATTCAACAGACTCCTTGAATCTCACTAGGGACTCAAAGATACTTTACATTTAACTGATCCAAACCCAAATTATAATTTATCTCCCCAAACTGCTCTTCATCCAGGGCTCCTCATGTCTCTGAAGTGACCAATGTTTATGCAGTCATGCACAAGACTCATCTTTGCCATTTCTTTCTCTCTTACTTTTCACGGACTATCTTTTTTTTTTTTTTTTTTTAAAGATTTATTTATTTGTACATACAGAACTGGGGTACAGGCTGGAGGCTCAGGGGCGGTGAGAGGCTTCACCAGAGACAGAGTGGGGAACAGAACAGGCAGATCGACCAAGTACACTGCTGAGGGGAGCAGCGGGTGGGTCAGGAGAGGTCTGCCACGCCATGTGGTCACCTCCGGGGCAGGCGGGAATCGAACTCATGCGGAAGTGGCTTTAGATTCTCAGTGCTGTGCTTTAACCCGCTGCGCCACCAGGGAGGGCCTCACGGACTATCTTTGACCACGTTTTTCTGAACATATTTCTAAACACCTCTTGATTCTGTCAAATGAATTTATCTCTTTCTTTTCTTCCTTCCTCACCCCTTGGCCATGTTCTCACTCAAACTGCTGCAACAAAGCCCTCCCTACTGGTTCAATGGGTTAAAGTACAGCTCTCCAAAATTAGCTGCAGCCACTTTAGCACGAGTTTGATCCCTGGCCATGGAGGTGACCCACATGGCATGGCAGACCTCTCCTGACCACCCACTGCTCCCCTCAGCAGTGTCCTTCAGTCAGTCTGCACTCTGTCTCTGGTGAATCCCCTCACTGCCCCTGTACCTCTAGCTTGTACCCCAGCTCTGTGTGCATAAAAAAATAATTTTTAAAAAATCTGCTGCAATAATTTCCACTTATCTCCTCTTGCCTCTTCAAACCTATCTCTATAGTGCATTGTTATGGCAGTTTAAGCTGACCAAGACACAACTACATTCATTCTATAGAATGGGTGTTTTCACATACTAGTTAGTTTTTTCTGTTACTTTGGAAAATTTAGATTCTATTTCTATTATTTTTGCATTACATATTAAGCATTTAACACATATTTAATTTAAAACAATCTAAAATTAATTTCTATGTCTCTTCTGTTATGGTTGTCTTGTTTTAATCTGTTTTCTAATCACATGAAATATAATAGTAGACACTTCTACAAAAAAAGACTATCCTTTTTTGTATTTTTCCTCCACATCCCACTCAGAATTTAATTTTCTTTCTTGATGGAGAGTTCTTTCTAACGCTTTTAGTGAATAGCTATGAAACCTTTTTATTCTTTGTCTCAAAAATATTTTTCTCTCCTTCTTCAATATATTTTTGGTAGATAGGTAGAGAAAATTAACTGCAAGACACTGCTTATATTGGATTAGAAACACTACTGGTATCTTTCTTTAGTTACTCGCTTATTCCCATTTTTCGACAGTGAATATTGTGTAATTTTTCAAAAGTAAAAAATAGGCAAGAAAATACAGTAAAATGTGAAATATTTTGATCACTGACCCATCAAATCAATGCCAAGTACTCATGTATTCTGATCATGTTTCTGCAGGATTTTCTCCAGGAGAAAGTGATGTAGAAGGTGATGCTGTTACCATGGTACCAAGCAAGCAGTTCCCTCAGATGTTAAAATGAAGGAGCCCTTCATTTGAGGCTCAGGTTTCAGTTCCTCTGGGTTGTATTTGTTAGCACAACATCAATGTAAATGTGTCTTGAATCCTGTGTCTTACCTGGTACTGGAAATTCTTTGCAGTGATGAAATGCAAGTCTGCCTTTATACAGTACTTGAAACTGGAGTGTGAACAAATCATAGCCGGCACCCACTGTACCTGGGAAGTGAAGCTACATCTTCCTCTCTGCTTTCAAAGCAGTTTTGTGTGTGTGTTGTTTTTGTTTTTATGTAAGTGATGCTCCAATTGTTGAAAGCAGCATCTGTCCTCAGGATGGAAATCCAGAGCACAATCCAGGTTCGCTCTGAGTCGCCAGGTTTCAAAGAGCTGTATTGAAAATTTCTAGGGAGAGATATCAGCCAGTGACATAGAACTAAAATCATTTTTCCAGCTGCTCAGAGAGCTGGACGAGGGCAGATAGAGAACTCTGAATTCTGTTCACACAGAACTTCAGTTTAGTAAATAACTCCACATTGCTATCTTATTTTTAGCAGATTATGTTTGGATCCTTGTTTTTTCTTAGGTTCAGATTTAAAACCATCTTTTCCTGGTTTTACTATCACACTGAATCCTGTGGATTATATGGACTCCAAGTTAGCTTCTCATATTTGTAGACAGTAGATTTCTTTAAAACAAAAACAACCAAACCACTCCTGACTCAAAAACTATTTGGTAACTGGCATTTCCAAAATGGCTATGGGAGATTTAACGTAAGGCAGACATTTTACCTTACACATAGTAGGTATTCCTTGAAGGTGTATTGATTTCAGGATTCTCTGACTAAAGTATAGGGGAAAGCTTCAACATGAAAACTAAAATTGTGGGACCTGTATGTAATAGTTAGATAAGTGGGATATTCAATTACCTCATTCCCTTCAGAAATCCCTCTAATAAGGGAGTAAAAAGACTTTAAGGAAGTCGTAATCTTTAAAGGCAAAGAGAATATAGAAAGCTGCAAAACAGAAAGACAAATGACAACTTAACCAGCTGTAGAAAAAAGCAGAAAACAGCCTCTCTGCTTCCTTTCAAGGTTAAGGAACTGGGACTGAAGAGAGGGGTTAAGGAGGTAGCTAAAATCAGGATGACTGTTTAAAAGGCTTATTTAAGAAGAAATTAAGATTTTTTATCTCCTTTCCCACCCCATATAGCCAAGTAACTGCCTTTCCTCACTCTAGCAGAAAACTGGATATTTAGCCTCTAGAGTGAGTTTCTGGATGTTGGTTAGAGTTGATGTTGGAGAGACAGTGCCATCAGTAGAGTGACTGCATGAGTTGTGCCACTGTCTATGGAAACTACCAGCTTGGTTTCCCACCCTTCTCAGATTCTTAGAGACCCAGACTTTATCCTCCAGGCATAAACCACGTAGATTTTTGCTTGCATAATCTGACCCATCTAAGAGGGAGATAAAAATGATAATATCAAGGATTTCCCACTAAATGTTCCAATGCTGCAGTCAGGATTTCTGAAGCCAAAACCATGACATGTCAGGGTGACTGCTACGGGCTGTCCTGTGTCCTGAAGTGTGCCCAGCACCAACCCTGCTGCTTCCCATGGGCTGCCAGTAATACTGTTTTGCGTCCAAGTACCAGGTGGAGGGCCCTGTGCACTTGCATCAGCCACTCAGTGCCTTACTGCTTTATTCACTTTTTTTTTTAAAGATTTATTTATTTGTGCATACAGAACTGGGGTACAGGCCAGAGGCTCAGGGGCGGTGAGAGGCTTCACCAGAGACAGAGTGGGGAGCAGAACAGGCAGATCGACCAAGTACACTGCTGAGGGGAGCAGTGGGCGGGTCAGGAGAGGTCTGCCACGCCATGTGGTCTCCTCCGGGGCAGGCGGGAATCGAACTCATGCAGAAGCAGCTTTAGATTCTCAGTGCTGTGCTTCAACCCGCTGCGCCACCAGGGAGGGCCTTTATTCACTTTTTTTAAGGGTATTTATTTTATTTATTTATGCATACAAGAGCTGGGATGTAGGCCAGAGGTGCAGGGGGTACTGGAGGGAAGTGAGAGGCTTCACTAGAAACAAAGTGGAGAACAGAACAGGCGGATTGAAATACATACTCGCAGCTGTGGGCGAGACAGGAGAGGTCTGCTGTGCCGTGGGGGTCACCTCCCTGGCCGGGGATCGAACTTGTGCTGCAGCAGCTACCAACAGCTTCATAGTGCTAAGACTTAACCCCTTGTGCCACCAGGAATGCCCCTGTTTTATTCACTCTTAAGCAAGCAAGTCAGAAGACATCTAAGAAGGAAATACAGAGCTCAAAACAACGTTTCACAAATGTCTAGAGGAAACACAGACTATGCAGGGAAACCTAGAAAAATGAGCTATTATACAGAGAAGAGACAGCACATCAGAACACTTGCAAGTGAAAATTATGACTACGTATACTTTTTAAATGCAATAAAAGGAGTGCAGCAAAAGCTGAGGAAATCTCCCATAAAGCAGAGCAAGGAGATGAAGAATTGAAGAGGAAGGCTTGTGCTGTGGCTTTTGGCTTGCAATTTCCTTGCTGTACAATTTGAGCAGGTCATTTAATCTTGTTAAGCCTCAAGTTGATAAGCAGTAAAATGAGATTTTATCTAATCAACAAGCAATTCATTATTAGCAATTCCCATAGGTCCTGTGGATGTGGAAATGAAAGGTACAATTGACTTTATATCCAAGGAGGGGCACACAAAGACTGACAGGCTGAATATAGACTGTTGCAGCAACACAGAGGAGGGCTAGGGACTGAGGTTTATTGAACATTTACTCTGTACCAGGCCGTGTGTCACACAATGCTCCTAGCAACCGGTGAATCCTATCAGCATTTTACACTGGGGGAGATCAATGTTCAGAATGGCTAAGTCATTTAACCTGAGTTGTACGAGTAGGAACAATAATTGTAGAGCAGGATTTAGCCCCAAATCCCTCAAGCTTCTATATCATTCTCCCCTCAAAAACATACACAACAAAACCAAACAAGGAAAACATTAAGGTTAGAAAGAATTCCTGGAGAAGGTGGTAATATAGGGTAGGGTGGATCTTGGCACCAGTGTGCATGGCCTTGGAACAACCTGGAGACTAAGTCTCTTCCTCTTAGGTCAGTTTCCTATAGCTGCCTCTATTTATAAAGCTTCAGGAAGCTTCTTTCAATATGCTTACACCAGGCAGCATGGGATATATATATATATATATATATTTATATGGGATATATGTATCCCACTTATTTATATTTATATTTATACACACACATATATACTAGTGATATATATATATAGTATCTATATATAATAGTAGTGATCTATACACACACACATATATAGTAGTGCTAGAAATGCTTTATTATCTTTTAAAAATTATTTATATATTTTTTACATTGTTCTTCATTGTCCTCTCAGGTATAATCCCCACAAAACTACTACCCACCAAGAAACCTGGTTCATGCCATTCACAGCAATATGGATGGAGCTAGAAGGGATTATGCTCAGTGAAAGAGCAAAAGGAAAGAGAAAAATATCAGATGATTTCACCTATAGGAAGAATAAAGGGAAATCAAATAAGTGATCAGGAATAAAAAAGATAAAACTAGCTTGGGACAGTCTGCTGGGAGAAAACCTAAAACCAGTGGACAGAGGACGTGGTGGGCCAGATGGGAGCCTGCATAGCTGGACTTAGCTAGGAGGAAGAGGGCCAGAGAGAGGAGAGGATTTGCAGGGAGAGTGCCTGTCACAAGCCATGCCCAGAGGCATGAGGGCTCTGGTGCATTTGGAAACAGCAGCGGGTTCAGTCTGGCTGGAATTTAGGATTCCAGAGGTTGCCATGTAGGGAGATCCCCTGTGGCAGCATAAAGGGTCAATTGGAGGGGAGTAAGTGTGGAGGTTAATGAATTATTCAGAGAGGAAGAGGTAAGTGCCCTGAGCTAGGGGAGTGAGGATAGGCAGATGAAGACAATAGGAGATGCAGATTGGCAGATAGAATTAAGAGCAATATACAGATACTTAACTTCCCAGAATGCTCACTCTCTTCCGGCTAAGATTCCTGCCCAAGTCCCCTTCACAGAGTTGGTCTGGAATGTGTGTGAGCAGGAAGAGATCCATCTGCAGTAATATTTTGCCTGCCATGTGCCCCCACTTATGTCACAGTTCACCATTTGAGGTCTGAATAGAACAGAGTAGTGGATTTGAGGTCATTGAGTTAGAGACAATGAGTGGGAAATATGAGGGCTGCACGTTTTGAAAGAGAACAGTACACACAGATGTAAGGGGTTCTGGGAGAGGATGGTGCATGGAGAACTGCTGAGTGCAGGGAGCATGTGGGAAGAAGACAGGACAGGACACCAAGCTAGAGAGGTGCCGGCTAGACTCTAAGGAGTTGATCTATCCTGACAGCTATAGAAACTGCTGTAGAACAGTAAATAGCCTGGCCATATTTCATTGCAGAAAGACCATCAATGGCTAGTTTATACTTTATCAACATAAAAATAAATTGAATAAGATGGGTGTTGTATGATCAGGGTCCCAGCAGGGAACACATGACTTACTCAACTCGACTGTCTAGAGAAAATTCTGCAAGAACTTTTCATAGACATGTGAGCAAGTTTAAGGAAACTAACAGAGATATTGAGACACCCAAGGTTTAGCAATAGTAGAAACCTTTACTATCTCCATGGCTTTGAAGGGACAAGGGAAAAGAAGCACAATTAATTATGGAATTTAAGTAACTGTGAAGTCTGGGGCCATAGAAGAAACTATGGTCCAGAAGGAAAGTGGCCAAAATGTCACAAAGCAGGAAGGAGTCAACATTCAGATCTGATATCTCACCCTTCCCTCCCCTCAGTCTTCCTCCAGAGTCTTCTATTGGCCAAATCCAAATGCAAACCCAAAGTTTCAGTCTGTAGAGGTCAACCTGTTCAGGCAGAGAATGGCAGAGAATGGATCTGGGGAATAAGTTGATTCAGAGAAGATTGGGGAGGAAATAATAAAAGCTTATTATCATTAGCTTGACTTCCAGGTGTGTGGGAGGCATCCGAGAGGAGATCCCAGATAACTTATGTGCTTCTGAAGTCTGGAACTCAGCGAAAGGACCGGGTTGCCGATAGATCTTTGGGAGACAATTCCCAGTTTAATGGCAACAAATGCTTTCTGGTCAAGAATTGTTAGGAGGACTGGATAACTAGATAGGATATTAATGCTTTTCCTTTAAATATTTTATTTATTTATCCATACAAGAACTGGGGTACAGACCAGAAGTGCAGGGGCAGTGAGAGGATTCACCAGAGACAGAATGGGGAACAAAACTGGCAGATATAATGGCCTTGAGTTTGATCCCCTGCCAGGAAGGTGACCCACATAGCCCGGCAGACCTCTCCTATCTTGCCCACTGCTCCCCTTAGCAGTGTAGTTCAGTAAATCTGCCTCTTCTGCTCCCCACTCTGGCTATGGTTAATCTTCTCAGCTCTCCCTCCCCCCAACCAGTGCCCCACACTCCATTATTTCTATACAAAAACAATCAATCTTAAAAAAAAAAACAGTGCTCTGGATGAATATGCATTTAGTCATTCTCTGAGACATTAGTTATTGTACAATCTTTGCACTTAAGTAGCTGTAGATTGGAAGTTTCTTCAGCAATTGATATGAAAGAACAGAAAAAACAAACTATCCTCGATCTTCCCAGCATCATCTATTAAATCTTTTTGTGCATATCCAATATATATCTATATAAATTCTTCTTTGATGTAATTGATTTTTCTCATACATGTCATCTGAAGTTTTAAAGACTGTGCTGGATGGTAAATATGTATAATTCTCATGTCATCTATATCAAATAACATACATATTTTTATATAAATAACTAATCAAGAATTGAAAACTTGGGGGGAGGGTAGGAATGTTCTTAAAATGCCAAGTGATCTTGATCTAAAATACCAAGATATGAAATCAAGGTAGCTCTACTGATGCTATTACTGTAATGGTACTCTCAGGAATGGCCAAAAATCTTAGGAAATTAATAAATATGAATTTGACAACCTCTGAATGGTGAACTATCCTTATGACCTTTCCAGTCAACAAAAAAGTCACGCAGATACCCAGGCCATACTATCTATACACACACACTTGACAGTGTGAACAACAACATATTTAAAGTGCTGTTCTCTATACCACTTTGAATGTCACATGCATGTGCACTACAACAAATTCCCAGTGCATAAGGTATTTTAGGATCTCAACAAATGCTTGTTGCAATTTGCTGGCAAACATGTTCATGAATTTCCTCAATAACGGCAAACCCATTCCTTCAGGGGGAATTTTACAGCATAAATAGACAAAAGTTCTGGCTGGGAACGGACCATACGAGCAAGGAAACCTTCCAACTGGTGTGTTGCAGAAGCAAAAGGAACCAAGAATCCGATCCACAGAGTTGCCAAGAAACTCTAGCGGATACAGGTGCAAATAATTTTTTCTCCCTCTTTTCAATTCAAACTCATTAAAATATGTATTTCAGAGCCACTAATGAAAATAAATTAGATAATCAGACTGCCTCACACAACTTGTAGTGAAAAAACAAGGTTTTTTTTTTTAAGTAATGAGAATTTTTTAAAGCTCACAAAGGGGCTTGAGAAGCAGCTCAAGAAGCGGAGACTCAGAAACAGTTTGAGTTATAGCACCAAGTTTGGAGTCAATTTATATTATCCCAGGAAGACAACATTCATTAATGTCTTGCTCCCCAGGATTAACTAATCAACAGCAGTGTTGCTCACCTTAGTCTAACATAATAGCTGTGCTATCTTTAAGTAATGTTATTCAAAATGATGGGCAAAAATCTTAGGAAATTCATAAATATTAATTTAACATGCTTTAAAAGAGGCTTCACAATTAGTAGGATTAATAATCATGGAGGAATTTATGTTGACCCTTACAATCAAGGCCTATTTATTCCCTACATAATTAAAGAGGTTTATGAGTTTGGGATGGTTTCTGAGAAATCAGCGAGCTCATTTCCCTGAGAGAAGGTAGAATTAAATCCCAGGGATGTTCCCTTGGTGTAGCCACAATGTCCCCAAGGGAAGGAAGGTAAATATATGTGGGGGCAACTTGAATGGGACTCACCAGCAATGGAGGTATCCTTGTTAGTTTCTCTGCAACTACTTTTGCCCACCCCCTCCAACTGATTGTCTCAATAAGGAAATGGAATGAATTTGAAAAAATAAGCAATGTAATCAGGTCATTTCCCTCTCACAGGGCTTTAAGAGCTGACCAACACCTTGACCTTGGCCATGTTCAGACCAGTCTCCCCCTCCAGTCTTGTCTCAAACCCTTTCTCTAGGTCTATGAACCAGCCCTACAGACCTGGCAGTTCTTTAAATGTGCTACTCTTTTCTTTCTTTCTTTCTTAATGTATATGTCTTTCATTTAAAAAAAAGATTTATTTATTTATGCATACAAGAGCTGGGGTATAGGCCAGAGGTGCAGGGGTGAGAGGATTCACCAAAGACTGATGGGGAGCAGAATAAGCAGACTAACTGAAATACACTGTTGAGGGGAGCAGTGGGCAAGAATGGAGAGGTCTGTTGAGCCCTGTGGGTCAGCTCCCTAGTGGGGGATCAAACTTGTGCTGCAGTGGCTGTTGACATGCTCTCCCTCCATCCACTTCACTTAACTTACAATTATTTTTCCGTTAGACCTTAGCTAAAGATTGCCTTTCACTCCCCACCCCCAAAGTAGTTGAGCCCACTTTGCCCCATGACATACTCAAGGCTTCATGTCTCAATCACCCTGTGGTAGCATTTCTCATAGCTTTAAACCTGCACATTAGCATTTGAGGTGATTAAATTACAGTGTGCCTTTTCTACTAGATCTTAAATTCCATGAAGTGAGGGACCATGTTGTTTTTCTCATTACTGTAACCACTGCATATAGTAGGTAATAAATAAATCTTCAAAAAAAGAGCAAATGACTATGACCATGAATCTATAAGTGAAAATATCGAACATTTTCGGGTTGGTGGAATTTGTTTGTAGCATTGCATTTAGACATAAAGTAAATATACATGCACATCTGTTGATGTTTTAATATGTGCTCCAGGAAAGTAAATGGGTAAGAGAGAACTCGAACATGTCTAGTTGATAAAATGAGCACCATGATATGTATCTGCCCATCCATCCATGCATCATTCATTCTTGTTCATTCTGATGTCACAAAAGACAAGAACTTTCTTTTCATTGAACAGTTATTAGTATCATTCCATTAGAAGGAGCATTATCTTGGTTGCAATAACAACATAAAAGGCTACGGTATTTAGGTAAGGAAGTAGAACCCCTCCTTACCCCCTTCCCCATTTTCCCACTCCACCAAGCAAAACCACAAAAATAGAGTCCAGGCATGTGCCTTTCTGAGCATGTGAACTGTTACAGAGACAAAACTTATAGAAAAAAGTGACCAACTCAGGTCCTAGTCACACCCTCATATATAGCCACAACTTAGTTATAATATGAACTATAAGACATTTTACAATGGAGATGGCTAATAAGTATCTGACAGGGGGAAGTCTCTGTTTTTGATTGAAAAATCATTATGAGAGACACCAGGCAGCAAGAGAAAATTTAATGTAAGTAATACAGGTTTGGTGTACAAACTTACCTGAATGGAGGGCCATCCCCTTAAGCATGAAACAGAAAGAAAAACTTAATTACTGACATCATGACAGAAACAGTGATACTGAAGAACAACATATACAAACTGTCCTTCTTGAGCTCTGAATAAAAGATGTAATCGGATGCAATCATTCCATTAATACACACATGGCCCTGTAATGGGAATAGAGAGGACCAGATGGCCAGGAGCGAATGGGATGAAATGAGATGGGTGCTTGCAGTTTAGCAACTAGCCTGCACGGATTATACTAAGTACTTACAGAACCATAGGAAAACATTTCAGAATGAAATTCTGAGTTTGTGTCCAGAAGCATCATTCCTAGCACAAGGAGAAAGCCAATTTTCCTGCCATCTCTGAGGCTAGCGTGTCAAAGAAGCTGGTCAGTCTTCTCACACTGGTGCTCAAACTTAATTTCATATTGGAGTCACCTGGAGAGGTGTTTTTTTTTTTTTTTTTTAAATGCCAATACACAGCTTTTACTTCTGGAAATGATGGCTTAATTGGTTTGGGGACAGATGAGGCAGGGGTTTTTTTCAAAGATCCCCAGGGGATTCGAAGAGGAAATAAAATGTAAGAATCATTGCAAGAACGGAGTTCCTGTATTTCCATAAGTAGTACCACTTTACATAGCAATAAAAGGGTAAGTACCTATGTTTATATGACTTCCCTTGCCCTCAAACAGCTATTTCCTGCCCCTTCCCTGCCCCAAATGGTGTTTGGAAAACTACCTCGAAAAATTAATTTGAATTAAGACTTTGCAACTTAAATGAGGATAACTCCTCTGAGAAGGATACTAAATTAAGTGTTATCAGTTAATAATGATGGTGTTCTTGCTTATTGGTTACTTATCTTGATGGTGGTGAAAGGAAGGGTGATGCTCCCTATATTGGTGGGGAGGCTCAAAGGCCAACAGGAAGTGAATTCAAGGCGAGTTCCAGGAGTGGGAGATTCACTACAAGTAATTTGGACTGAGGGTGGAGTGATAAATTTGTATCAAAAAGATTTTTTAAAAAATTTTGATATTGGCCCTCCCTAGTGGCCCAGCGGGTTAAAGCACTACACTAAGAAGCTGAAACCACTTCCGCATGAGTTCGATTCCCGCCTGCCCCGGAGGAGACCACATGGTGTGGCAGACCTCTCCTGACCCACCCGCTGCTCCCCTCAGCGGTGTACTTCTTCGATCTGCCTGTTCTGCTCCCCACTCTGTCTGGTGAAGTCTTTCACCACCCCTGAGTCTCTGGCCTGTACCCCAGTTCTGTATGCGCAAATAAATAAATCTTTAAAAAAATTTTGATATTTACATTATTGTTCATTCTAAAACAATGTTTACTTCTCTCCTTCCCCACTTCACCTGCCCTGCATAACCATAGTCCTCCACATTCCTCCTGCCCTTTTTCCAATACCTCTCTGTCCAATACCCTTGAATACCCCTTGTTTATAACTGTCTGTTTTTACTGTATTGTCTTGCATTTTGTATTGTAATAAAAATAGAAAGTTTTTTCCTATCTTATTTGGTTCTCTTATATTCCTCCTTTAAGTGAAACCATTTGAAATTTTTCTTTTTCCTTCTGACTTATTTCACTGAGCATGATCCCTTCTAGCTCCATCCATGTAGCGTGAATGGCATGAGTTTATCTTTTCTGACTGCTGAGTAGTATTCCACTGTGTATATATACCACATCTTCTTGATACAGTCATCTAATTTTGGGCATTTGGGTTGTTTTCAGGTTTTAGCTATTGCAAACAGTGCTGCAATAAACATGGGGGTGCATGTATCCTTTTGAATTAATATTTTCGTATCCTTTGGGTAGATCCCTAGAAGTGGAATTGCTGGGTCATATGGTAGGTACATTTTTAGTAGTCTGAGGAATCTCCACACAGCTTTCCATAGCAGTTTTTACCAGTTTGCACTTCCATCAGCAATGTAGGAGAGTTCCCTTGAAAAAGAGAAATTTGATGTCAAGATTCTTAAGGTCAAAGAAGACTGTCAATCAGACCAGGTAGGAAACTTGGGGTCCATGCTTTGAGAAATCCTCAGCTGTTTATCAAGACGTTGCAGCAAGAAGTGAACACTGGTGTGTGGTGAGTGAGTGGCAGCCTCTCTCTAATATACCCCCAGCTTCTGAGACTATAGGCTCTCAGTGCCAGACAAGAATGTTGGTGTCCAGGAGTGATCAGAAGGCAGGTAGGTGGGAAAGCCTGGAAAAACATAAAACCTTTGCATTGATGATGCCTGAGCCCCAATAGTCCAGGCAAGACAGGAATTAGCTGAATTTAGATCGAGATACCAGACAACCAGAAAAATCCATGTGTGACTATGAGGACAAGCAAGAACCTTGAAAATAAGCCCCAGATCTTAGAAAGGATTCCTGTGAGAACAAATATCCATTCTACATATTTATCTTGACTGCAGATGTGAAACAAAAGATGAATCCAACTTTTAGCAGCCCATGACAGCGGGCAGGAAGGGTTCACGTGGGCACTAACATATATTCTCCCAGATTACAGTTTTGTCGAAGGCAGATCCCACACACATGCATTTCCCCTGCAATTTCATTTCTTTTACACAGACTGGAAACACATTCAGCAGGAAGCTCAGCTATATCCTGTATGACTGGGACTCTGGCTGGACAGTGACAATGACAGTTTGAAGAGGCTGGTGCCTGGACCCCAGGCAGGCTTTTCTGTGTTTGTAGCTGAATGATTCTGAATAGTGTTGACTTAAAAGAAATCTCTTCCTGCAGGTTTAATGAGCCCCCCTGGGAAGCTCCCAATGTGAATGGGACTCACGACTTGACATAAACATGAAGGATTACGTGTCAGCCGGGCTGATTTGATTTTTAACGGAATGCTAATTTATTTGCTGTGATTTCACACATTTGGTCTGGACACAATGTCACATTATATTAATCCTTGATATATTACCATATGTAGGTATAGTCTCTACATACAAGTAGAACAAGATGGGGAATCTGTACTTTTTTTTATAAAGGTATTCATACCCTTTTTTTATTTAAAAGATTAGGAGGCACTGGGGCCCCCACGTGTCAGAGGAGTTAGACACAGCATCATCAAGCTCTCCACAGCCACTGTAGCACGAGTTCCATCCCCTGCCAGGGAACTGTCCCACGGGGCCCAGCAGAACTCTCCTGACTCTCCGCTGCTCCCCTCAGCAGTGTATTTCAGTCAATCTGCTTGTTCTGCTCCCTACTCTGTCTCTGGTGAATCCTTTTATCCCCCCCTCCCCTTGCCACCCCCCTCCCCACTTCTGGCTTACATCCTAATTCTTGAATGCATAAATATTTTTTTTTTTTTGAAGATTAGCAGGCAGAAGATGTCAGATTTTTCCCACTATTTGAATACACAGAGTCTTGGGGCTAAGACTACTTAGCATTTGGGTCCATCAGATTGCAAACGGTTTTGAAGGTAACAGGCTCTGGGAGAGGTCCAAAGCCAGAAAACAAGTCATCATATTTAGAGCTGCTTGGGAATATTACTCAGTATATTTTGTCTAGACAGCAAAAAAAAAAGTGTTTCCTTAACATTTGAACTGGGGTCTATGGAAAAGGAAACATTAAGAGAGAGAAAGTACTTTGTAGGCTTCATTTTCCATTCATGTTTCTTTAAGTCTCAAGAGACAAGTTGGGTTTGCCCCTTCAGAAGACATATTAGACCATGGAGGTACATAAACTTCAGTTAACCCTAAGTGTTTGCAAATGAAAGTAAAAGGATTTAACACAGAGGCCAATCCCAGAAGACCACAGAGGCTGTACCTTCCCGGAGCCTAAGCAAAGCTTTCAAAGGCTGCATTGGGTGCTGGGGCTCAAGTCTTGGGGATTCAGCTGCATTGTCAGCATTATTTCACCAGGTTTGGGGACCACAGTGAGCAAGAGCAGCACACAATGAGGGGTCTGCTGGTGAACTAGGGACTTTCATGGGGTAAGGAGTTCCTTTTTTCTCTCATTTTTGAACACATCCTGCAGTCACAGAGGGGAGCCTGGACCCCAGTGTCCCCAGGTTCAGGAGACTAGAGATCCTGAGTAACACCATATTCCTCTAAGAAATGTCAATTTCCAAAACTAAAGACACTATGGAAAGCAGTATCTCATAAAAGATGTGCCTTCTGATTTCCCAAGAACTTAAGATCCAGTAGAGGAGAGGTCAGTAGAGGAGAGTCACTTTCACTCTTACACCTAAAACAATTCCGAAGAGGTTTCATTCATCCCCAAATTGAAACTACAAAGCTAACAAATTCACCTGAAGATCTATGGGTGAGAAGAAAGTGACGTTCTAAGCACAAAGAAGAACAAATCCAAATAAACTCAACTAGTAACTAGATCATTCTTAATAATTCTCTATTCATTCCCCATATTAGAATTTTTAAAATAGATTTATTTATTTATGCATACAGAACTGGGGTGCAGGCCAAAGATGCAGGGGCGCTGAGAGCATTCACCAGAGACAGAGTGGGGAGCAGAACAGGCAGATCAACTGAAATACACTGCTGAGGGAGGCATTGGGCAAGACAGGAGAAGTCTGCCAGGCCATGTGGGTCACCTCTGCACTTTCCTATGTTCCTTTCCTGTTTTAGTCTTTCTAGTGTCCCCTCTTTGTGGAGAATACTTCCCTACTTTATTAGTGAAAATCACTGTTTGGGAAGGAACAACTTGGAAAACCATCAATCCAGGTATATGTTTTCTTTAAATATCTGCAAGTGTCAATCATTTGTTTCAATGATCCAAATCACTTTTCCTTCTTACAGGCCACATCTTTCAACCTCTTAAGTTATTTGGCTTCCTTCTCTAGAACTCTTCAAAAGTACTTTCTTATGGCTTTTTCATTAGCTAGCTTAAGTACTTGTGTGACTTGAAGTACTTCATCTTTGGGTCTATTTTAACAATTGTAAAATAAGAGAATAGGATGTCTTGATGTCTAGGATTCCTTCCTGCTCTGATACTCACAGACACATGTTTCCAACTTCTTATTGTTATCAGAGTCATCACTGAGAACTTGATAAAACCTAAACCTCATCTCCATAGATTTTAATTTAGCATGTTTAGGATGGGAGTCCAATATTTGTATTTTTTTTAAAGATTTATTTATTTGTGCATACAGAACTGGGGTACAGGCCAGAGGTTGCAGGGGCAGTGAGAGGATTCACCAGAGACAGAGTAGGGAGCAGAACAGGCCAATCAATGAAGTATACTGCTGAGGGGAGCAGTGGGCAGGTCAGGAGAGATCTGCCGTGCCATGTGGATCACCTCCAGGGCTGGGGATTGAACTCATGCTGAAGTGGCTTTAGCTTCTTAGTGCTGTGCTTTAACCCACTGTGCCACCAGGGAGGGCCCAGCATTTGTATTTTTAATGAGCATCCCCAAAGAAGCTAATGTATGCCAGTATTTACTCTATGAGTTCCAATGTTTTTCATCCAAAACCATTTTTTAATATAGTAGAAAGTTTTAAATTAAAGCTAGAGAAAATAACTTTCCAGTTGATTTAAATGGGAATTTTCAATTCAAGGAGAATTGAGACTTTCAAAATTTGACTAGATGAGGTAATGCCTTGAGGCAACTCAGAGATAACCAGGTTTACACAGAATCTTTTCATAGTTAATGCATTACTCTTAGGTCCAATTATTAGTCAAAAGTGGCACTGATTAACACAAATAAGAAAACACAGTGTAATAAGTGTGAACAACTTATGAATGATTCCTAAAACCAAAAATAGTTAATTGTTTTTAATTTGTAGGGGTGAGAATAATGTTTTTATTTGAAAATAGGCTACCAAATACAGACTTGTTAAACTTTAAGTCCTGTATATAGATGTGTTGTGTGTTTATACACTTGTTATATATCCATGAGTATATGTACTGGGAGATAGAGTGTATTTCAAAATAAAAAAATCTACAATTTAGTCACAGCCTACTGTTTGAAAATTTCATTGTGAGAACATATTGAAATGTATTTTCTGGAACCTGCCCTTAAGATCACCATTTTTTAAGTGTCTAGGACACTCATGTGTACAGAACATAGTGATTTTGAATTGAGTGGCCTATTTGGGGCCATTTAAACATATTAAACAGATTTCCCTTGGAACTTTCTTACTCATTTATTTCTTATATGAGATCCTTTACTCCATGTGTTTGCCAGAACAGACACAGAACCAGAGCCTAAGGTGGGGGGCAGGGAGGGGAGTCAGAGGGAATATACCAAATCTGAATTAAGGGATCACCACTCCAGCTGGATGTCAATTGAATAACAAGACCTGACCAACATGAAATAAAGAGCACTTGCTTTAGCCCTTACGCTCCGTTTATACCTTCCTCCATTTTTAGTGTACTCTTATTTTTTCAGCAAAAGTTGTTTTCTTGGACTAAAGATGTCAACTCTAGAAGAGATTTCACTGATTCCTCTCTTGCCAAAGCTTAGGTTGTGCTTTTACATGTTATTTTTACATAGGAGTGCCCTGGAAGGGGCTGAACCTCCCTAGTCTCTAGAACACCAGTTCCCAACCACCTTAGTTATTTTAGTACTGAATTTCCTCATAGTGAGGCCATAGTGAGGATCAGTAATATCTATGTGTGCTATGGTCCTGTGATTATTAAAGCTGCATTATAAGCCTGTGGTTATATTTTAGTTTTTTAAAGATTTATCTACTCCTGCATACAAGAACTGGGTTACAGGCCAGAGGTCTGTGTGTGTGTGGAGGGGATTAGGGGTGGTAATGTGTGTGTGTGAGAGGATTCACTGAGACAGAGTGGGGAACAGAACAGGTCGATAAATCGAAACACACCACTGAGGGGAGCATGGAGCGAGATAGGAGAGGTCTGCCACACCATGTGTGACAGCTCCCTGGCCAGGGATTGAACTTATGCTGCAGTGGCTGTGCACAGTTTCATAGTGCTGAGACTTAACCAGGGAGACCTCACAGTCATATTTTAAAAGGGTGATGACTACTTAGCCATTGTGCTTTGGGTACATTTATATGAAATACTTCTAACTAATGTGTCTCCTAACACTGTCCCCTGAGTTATTAGTGATCCAGTATGAGTGTTTCAACTCAATTATGCAGTTGATGTAGACAAAAAAGTAAATTTAAATAAAAAACCAAAATAGGATCTCTGGTTGAAAGAAGAAAAGTTAAGGTGGGATAAGGAAAATGGGAGATGGTAAGGCTGTGAGCTGCCCTATTTTGCTAGCAGAATACTAGACCTCCTTACAATCAGATTATAGTTCACCGTATAGTTAAAGCATGACCAAACAATATTTTTAAATAAGCAGAGCCTCAGGGAAGCAAACCCTTCAACCTGGCTCACACTAAGCATCTCTTAGGTACAGGTTTGAATCCAGACCCTCATCAGGAGATCCACACCTGCATTTAAACTATCCTAAATGAACTCTCTTCAAGTCTTCACAATCCAGCGTCTGACCCTCAGATCCGAGGAAGCACCTAGCGGCTCAAACCCAGCCACCTAGTTGTCTCCAGGGGTATTTAAAAGCATCCCACTGTCCCCCTACTTTTCTGCCCCTCACCCATCATCTTCGTTTAGGGCGAGAATTTCAGTTATATCCTCCGAGACAAAAAGCAAAAGACAGGAAAGCTAAACTACTTACTCCGCCCTCCCCACAAACCCACGCTTCTGCTCCCGACTATCCCGCTCTTGCGGGGATCTGGCGGTCAGGTGAGGTTACCTGGGAGCCCCGAGAAGCCCGGAGGGGCTTTAGGATCTCTCCTCTCGATGTCACCCTACTTCCCGACAGGTGCCCCTGACTCCCGCCCCCCTCTCTCTCAGTCGTGCGTCCCCTGCCCCTCGGGCTCTCGCGCGCAACGACAGCAGCACGCTGCGCTCGGCTCCCCTCCGCCGACCTGGCGTGACGCAGGCGGAGACTACTTAAAGGCGGATTAGAGGCGGCGGCCACGGATTCCCGAGTCTGGCAGCCAGCAACGCCCGCTCCGCCTGGGCCTCGCAGGCGGCAGCGTGCGAGCACCTGGTGCCGCAGAAGTGGCAGCCCCCGGGAGTGGTGCGTGGACTATTCTCCGCACCCTAACCCTCGGGGGTAAACGGCGCCCAGAGACCTCTCTCTCCGCAGGCGAGAGCTCACGGATCTGCTAGCTGCCACCCTCGCCCCGCCCCACCCCTCGCCTAGACATCCTTCGGCTGGAGACCTGATCCCGGGACGGCGCGGGAGGTTGGTACCCGGTCTCCCAACGGCTCCTGCAGCCCCATCTATCGGGACGCACTTGATTTTCCCCTCACTCCCCTCTTTTTAAGTATAATAAAAGAGAGGGGGGGGAGGACTGTGGATCTAAGAACAATTTTTTTTTTTTGCTTCTTTAATTGGGAGGGGGGGCAATTCGCTCCCAGTCGGGAGGTGCGGCCCGGGGAGGGGCCAGGAGCGGGAACGTGCCCGGTGCTGCCCAGTCTTTGTTTGCTGCCTCCGGATGCACAGCGATGGGGGAATGGACCATCCTGGAGAGGCTGCTGGAAGCCGCGGTGCAGCAGCACTCCACTATGATCGGGAGGTAAGGGCACGGAGCCGGCTGTCAGCGGGCCCATCGGGTGACACCCCCCTCCGCCCCCCGGTAGTCCCTTCTCACGTCCAGACCGAGCCCCCCAAACCCCAGCCCATCGTCTGACCCGTTCCCATCGTCCTCAGTTCATGTGCCTGTGTTCCCAGTGTGGGGGGGATTACCCAATGTCCCGTGATGCCCCCCTCCTCTAACTGCTCCTTCTCCGGTCCCCCATCCCTTCCCTGTGAAGCACCATGCAAGGGGTCACTCGTCTCCCATCAGAAAAGGAGTTGTTGGCTCAGCCGCGGTCCCCCCACTCTCCACTGTCAGAGCCAATCTCCGTCCGGTTCCTTAAATAGAATCTACAAGGAAAGCAGGATTGTATTTGGACAGAGAAGGGCAAATGGGGAGATGGATATGCTCTTCAGAGCAGATGTATTTTTTCCCAACAAATATTTATTGGGCTAAACTGACTTGGCTCTTAAAACATACAGTATCGGAAACCCACACATCCAACTCACAATTGTGTTCATACCTATCTGTTTATATAAAGCATTGCACTGAATATTCATGTTGAGAATAAACAAAATATCCAATTGGAGTAGCACACTCAGTGTAGATTTTGAAACATGCACTCTCTGTCCATATATTGCATGTGCATTTGCCATATTCAAAGTGAAGATGTGTTTTGTGCATCTGCATCTTTACATTCCATACCTACAGATGAAATCTGTTGCTAACATACCAGTCTCAGTGTGTGGAGACGTGTATACCTGAAATTCCTGTAACAAGAAATGTTCCCAGTCTACCAACACCCAGAGAAAGGGAAGAGACAAAAAAAAAAAAAAAAAAAAAAAAAAAACGTTTCCTAGATTCCAGTTCAGTACTAGGCAGAGCTGGGCAGCTCCCCCTCAGCAGATCGGTAAACACGGGAGCAGGGAAAGGAAGTGCAGGGATTTCCTAAGTCAGTGACTCAGCCCGTGAGAATCTCTCTCCCTCCCTCCCTCCCTCTTTTCCTGCTCAGGATCCTGTTGACTGTGGTGGTGATCTTCCGGATCCTCATTGTGGCCATTGTAGGGGAGACAGTGTACGATGATGAGCAGACTATGTTTGTGTGCAACACTCTGCAGCCCGGCTGTAACCAGGCCTGCTATGACCGCGCCTTCCCCATCTCCCACATACGTTACTGGGTCTTCCAGATCATAATGGTGTGCACTCCCAGTCTCTGCTTCATCACCTACTCTGTGCACCAGTCTGCAAAGCAGCGAGAACGCCGCTACTCTACTGTCTTCCTAGCCCTGGACAGAGACCCTCCTGAGTCCATGGGGGGTCCTGGAGGAACTGGGGGTGGGGGAAGTGGTGGAGGCAAACGAGAAGATAAGAAGTTGCAAAATGCCATTGTTAACGGAGTACTGCAGAACACAGAAAACACCAGCAAGGAGACAGAACCAGATTGTTTAGAGGTTAAAGAGCTGACCCCACATCCATCAGGGCTGCGCACTGCAGCACGATCCAAGCTCCGAAGGCAGGAAGGCATCTCCCGCTTCTACATTATCCAAGTGGTGTTCCGAAATGCCCTGGAGATTGGATTTTTGGTGGGCCAATATTTTCTCTATGGCTTCAGCGTCCCAGGGTTGTACGAGTGTGACCGCTACCCCTGCATCAAAGAAGTGGAATGTTATGTGTCCCGGCCTACTGAGAAGACCGTCTTCCTAGTGTTCATGTTTGCCGTGAGTGGCATCTGTGTAGTGCTGAACTTGGCTGAACTCAACCACCTGGGGTGGCGCAAGATCAAACTGGCTGTAAGAGGAGCACAGGCCAAGAGGAAGTCAGTCTATGAGATCCGCAACAAGGACCTGCCCCGAGTCAGTGTTCCCAATTTTGGCAGGACTCAGTCCAGTGACTCTGCCTATGTGTGAGAGTCAGGTTTTGGGAAGGCCTAGGGGCTAGTAGCCCTGAATCACTGCTCATGAGTGGCTTCATCTGCCACTCGTCATGTAACTCGTACCACTGAGATGTAAGATAAGGTTGTGTAAGAGTAAATCTTGTCTCAATGGGAGAGGAGAGGAGGTAGAACCATTGCCACATGGCTCACACTGGTTCTGCAGAGACAGTTGGGTAGAGTGATGAGATGAATGAGTTGGACTTCTTTGGGCCCTTTCCTTTCATGGCCCAATCTGATCTTGGAAACAGTGGACTTGCACAGATCCTAAGTAGAATGTAGCTCTGCTGAGCTCCATATCCTGGTGAATGGCATGAGTCAAATACTTCATCCGTAAAGAATTTGTGACCTATCTCGATACATCCCTTCATCCTGGGCTGCAGGAAAACGTCCTTGAGGCATCTTTCGTGTACCTCCCCCAACCAGCATGCCCCTCTCCCTCAATCCAGGATAGCATGCCAGCTTTTTTTCTGAATCTGGCCTGACCACAGTAGACCTAATATGGTTAATCTGCAAGCTAGAGGGAGTTACATGGGGTGCTTTGTGGAGAATGGCCATGCAGAGGTTTGCACTTCAGCCCCATCCAGCTGGCCCTTAGTCATTATGAAATCCTTAGGAATGTCTCAATATTTCCAATTTTTTAAACTCAGACTGCACTGGTGCTGTTTATTAGGGGCAGGGATGGGGTGGGAGGGAGGGAATTGCAATATGCAACTATAACAAGTCTGTGAGATGGTCGTTGCACTGTTAGGCATGTGGTTATGAACTGTGGGATATTTCTGCCTTCCAGCTTGTGGATTTGCATAGCATTCAAATATTTTTTTTTTTGGTCAATATCAAGGGTGTCTACCCAAGCCACAGAATTTCTAGCTGATGTATATCACTTGTTTTTCTTAGAGTTTTGTTGTGCAATACAACTGCACTTCATTTTGCCATGGTTTGAATTTATCTGTGTCCTCACACCAGAGACCTTAATCAGTCCATGTCAATCCTTATTTATTATTATATGAATTATTTTTGAAACACACACACACACACACACACACCCCTACACAATCACTGACTTCAGAAACCTGACACTAAACACTATTGGCTAACACTTGTTTACTGATACTTATTTGAGACATATACCAAAGGCTCAAAACCCCCATTGCTTTGGACTGCAAATATGTTTCCTTCTCTTTGCTCTTATTTATTTAAGTGCCATACTGTACCTTTCACATCTACTGTGTATTTAGTTAAAGCATTGGCCAATAGTAATATTTGGATAATGTGCTATTATGAAGGCCTGTGTTTCTTTTACGTTATTATGGTTTTTGATTTAGCTATGGACATGGTGTAATACACAACTGAGGATTTATTTAAAATAAAGTTCTTGCCTTTTTTGTAAAATAAAGTTCTTGGGAAGAGTGTATTTTTCTATTTTGATGGCAGTTACACTGATTGCAATAATGTTAAAAATGTTTTGTTATAATCTCAAAAAAAATCACAATATTAACATCAGGAAATGAGGCATGGGTAAATAGTATTTAAGAGATGACCAATGTAGTCTAATTAGTCTCTAATAGATGAGAAGAGGCTGGTACATTTTATGGACATTTAGAAGAGTATGGTGAGGTGTCAAGCAGCAATATTCACTAACTCTGTTCCATCTCAGCCCAAGATTTCTTTCCTTATCTAAAGATGTCTTGTAACAAAATGTCAGTGCTATATGATACCAGCTCATTCAAGGAATGGAATTTTCCCCTACTTTCCATCACACTTTTCTGCCATTTGTCACATTTGGCAGGATGCTGCACTACCCGTCATCTCTTTAAGACCTAATGTTGAAAATGGTACTAACCCAGCAGTCAAACAGAATTTCTTTAGATCTGTGCTGCTCCACAGAACTTTCTGCAGTGACGGCACTCTCTAGTTTTTGCTGCTCGTCTCTTATAAGCAGTCTAGTGCAAATGAAAAACTGAATTTCTAGTTTTACGTAAATTTAGTTAACTAGCCACGTGTGGTTAGTGGCTACTGTATTAAACAGCACAATACTGCCATTTTAATCAATCACTTCTTTTTTTTTTTTTTTTTTTTCCAGGCAACTAAAGCAAGAAATCTTTTGTTAGATAAGGAGAAGGGTAGCAAAGCTCTGAAAGAGAGGAGTCCCAAGAAGGTAGCCTTAATCATTTCTTACTGGGTTATCTCAAAGAGGGCTGATCCTCTGATTTTACATCATATTAGTTTTTAGTTAAGCATTTTAATTTTAATATCATGTTTGACATTTCCTGTCTACATATAGCCCCATTAGCTTAAAAGGATAATGGTCTTCTTTGCTTCTTTAGTTTACCTTCTAATTCTAATGAGCACTTAGTCTGACTATTATGAAGCAATGTGGAATTTCCTAGGTGATTATTTCTCACAGTATTGTTGCAGCCTTTAATGGTGGCAGTACAAATGCTAATTTTAGCATGAAAATATGTTTATGTTAATTGATAGGTTTCCATCTGCAGTTTAAATAGGCAGTTGAAGATGACTATCCTTAAGAAACAGATCCTCCTCTGTTTTGTGTTCGGTGAGCTAAAAATGTTTTAAGACACCTCCCAGAGATGGAAGAACAGTGTTGCTTGAGAGCTCTTAGCATATGCTTGGGTGTGAAAGAAGTAGGAATCTGTGTGGAAAACAAGGGCTGTTGTATTTATGCCTTGATGTAAGATTAGAAAAACTATAGCATTTCCTGGTAGGAATGCATTCCATATGATTGGAGCTTATCTATTTTAGTTCTTGGATGTTTCCAAACACCTCCAAATGGAAAGATTAGTAATTCACTCGTCAGTAGTGGAGAAGAGAATACACCTTCCTCTTGGTGTAGAGTCATCCCTTGTAATGGTTGATGTGTGTCCGACTGATTCTTTTGCTTTCTGTTTAATGAAGGAGACATACTGATGATTTTACGGTTCATACAACTATGTGATGGATGTGACTTTAATCTGTACTCTGTGAGAGGACAGCACCAAAATACAGCATCTCAAGAGACTTTTGGTGAGCAGCAGGCTTATGCTGCATGTGTGCATGCGATGCCTGTGGGTTTGTGCATTGGTGGGTACTGGGTGTCAGTGCATGAACTGGTTTGAAATGACTGGAGAATAGTCTGGACTGAAGTTGTGCAGCCTGGAGAACGAAAAGCTGAAAGTAGAGAATTCGTAATTTTTAAATCCTCAAGTATTTCAAAAGTTAAACAGAATTTAAAAGGTTAACAGTTGTCGTCTCTGACCTCTGAACAAAGAGGAAAAGGACTAGTTGAGGATGTAGCAAGTTAGGAACGCACTAGGAGAACATGGTTTCTCTCTCACCTCTGTCCTAGCCCTGCCCTATATCTTTTGCTGGAAATACCTGTGTCACCAACTCCTTTCACTGGTCATGTTCTTCTTAAACACATCATTGGACTGTTCAGTCACCAGGAATCTACCCTAAACTCTCCTCCAGGCTGGCTCAGAGACCCTGCATGGAACCTGCATAAAAGTCACTCTGTCACTTGCTGAATAAAAATAAGATGTTTCTAGATCAGTATGTGGCTTGGAGGGACCCTTAACCATTATGACCAATGTGACATTTATTGTTGCAGTCTCATCTGCTATCGCAGAGATGTATGGGGCCTCGGTCTTACATTGGGGGCAATTTTAAAACTTAGAATACAGGGATGCTAAGAGCATCATGTGAAGATACTAAGTCCATTATTGTATGGTTGAAGAAACCAAAAGGCCAGTAGGTTTCATCTGGGAGAACTTGGAGTAACTGGGAAACAACATTTAGATTGGCTTTACTTTCTTTGTATTTTATCAAGTGTATCAGCTTGCTTCACCTGCCATAGCAAATCATATCATATCGTATCATATCATATCACTGACCGGGTGGTTTGAACAACTGATATTTATGTTCTCTCAGTTCTAGAAGCTACTGATCCAGGATCAAGATGCCAGCAGGTGCAGTTTCCCTGAAGCCTTCTGGGGGGTTATCATCTCACGGTGTTTCACATGGCACTCCTTGGTGGCCACGTATCCCTCATGTCTCTATGTCCAAATTTCCTCTTCTTTTGAGGACACTCGTCAGACTGTCTTAGGGCTCACCCTAAGACTTTGCTTTAACTTGATCTCCTTTTTTAAGGTCCCATCTCTAAATAGAGTCACAGTCTGATCACAGGAAATACCATTTTATCCCATAATACTAAGTATTTTCAAATTCTTAGAAGTTAGGGGGTATATAATTTATTGCACAAAATAGGATAGCTTTGAGAAAGAAAGGGCAGGGTGGTTTATGGAATAGAATACTGGAACAATGGCTCTAAAGCGGCCCTGTCCTGAGCAAACTGAATTATGTGAACAACTTTTAAAAGATGGTAAATAGCACTGAGCTCTGGCTCCAGGATCTGCAAGTTTGCGGATGATAACACCTAAGAAGAGCTACCAATACTAGTTGTCAGACAAGAAAACAAAAAAAAAAAAAAAAAAAAAAAAAGATGAAAACATACCTAACAATGAGAAAGCAGTATTTGAAAAATACTAAAACTCTGCCCCACTCCAGATCACTAAATTGAAATATCTCATGGTGCCATGTAGCCATCACTATTTTTTTTTTTAAAGATTTATTTGTGCATACAGAGCTAGGGTATAAGCCAGAGGTGCAGAGGACTCACCAGAGACAGACTGGGGAGCAGAACAGGCCGACTGAGGAAGTACACTGCTGAGGGGAGTAGCAGGCAGGTCAGAGGAGGTCTGCTGTGCCATGTGGGTCACCTGCGGGGTGGGGATTGAACTCATGCTGAAGTGGCATTAGCTTCTTAGTGCTGTGCTTGAACCTGCTGTGCCACCAGGGAGGGCCCATGCATCACTATTTTTTTATTTTTTAATTAGGGGAGTCTAATATGGACTTAGGGTGGAGAACAACTCAGTCAGGGACATTAGCGTAAAAGGATAAGAATCAGATGTTTGGAGGAGAAATGGGGAAAGGCAGAAAAGGAAAGTGCCCTCATTTTACATTGTGATATTGTTTACAAGACAGTGAGAGCTGCAGATGGAAGATTAACAATTCTCAGGGCTTTTAGGGTGAAAGCAGCAGCCAATGCAGTGAAGGGAACTAACCAAGGGTGAAATCTGGAGTAGAAAGAGTAGGAGGAACCGGGGATGGAGGCCAGAAGGAGGTGGTTTGCAAAGGAAAGTTGCAAAGTGGTATCATAGAATTAAGAGTGGCAGAACTTCAGGAAAGAAAGTCTGTTACTAAGATTCAACTTTAGTTAGCTAAAGTAGCTAAATAAAAAAGTAGATAAAGGCCTCAAAGTATTCACTTGATTTGGAGAGTCAGTGAGTGGGATGTGAGGAACAGGTTGTGTAGACTGTCCTTAGTCTGAGATCCACTGGCACCTCCTACAGGTTCCAAGGAAGCAATTAAAATAAGGGTAAGCTAAGAGTAAATTATCAACCCCATCTCAGCCAAGATCTGCTTTTCAGTCATGCACAGTGAGCCTGTTCTGTGACTCCTGAAAGTTATGTTCATTTATTGACAGAAGATTGTCACACATCCAGAAGACTACATTAGTTGGAGACTTGGGTAAATGATGTGTGAGGAGTTGTAGCTGGAGGCTGCAAGTGGCTCTTGTCCTTGGGTCTTGAGGGCTGTCTGCAAGGCCTGGGCTTGAATCTCGAGGCCCCTGACAGGTGACTGGTGCCAAATATCAATGCACGGTTTGCTGCTGTGTCATACCCAGATCAGCATCCACCCAGGCATGTGCTGAGTTTCTGGGCTGCAGTGAGAAATAGAGTAGTGAGGAACAGACCAGTTTTCTCTGGCTCCAAAAATGAGGAATGTTCTCTACAACAGGTCTATTAACTTAACAAACAAAAGATCTCTCCTCAATAAATGTACTCTTGCTCCTTCCTGGAAAGGCTCAACCTCCAAAAATATCAAACCATAGAATGCCACTCGATTAAATTCTGTGTTCACTGGAGACCAAAGACATGCAGAAGTCTGAACTAGGAAATGCAAAGACAGCTGGGATGCACTTTACCCTCACAGGACCTACCTGTGGGGAACAAGACAATCTCCTAAGGCCAAATGGGGAGGGCATTACAGTCAATTCTCATAACATGGCATGACCTGAGAAGGGAGGCATGGTCCAACATGGAGAGGTGTGTATTGAAGGGCACAGAAACATGTCACCACCGGCCCTCCCTGGTGGTACAGTGGGTAAGCACAGCACTAAGAAGCTAAAGTCACTTTAGCATAAGTTCAATCCCCGCCCCAGAGGTGATCCACATGGTGTGGCAGACCTCTCCTGACCTGCCCGCTGCTCCCCTCAGCTGTGGACTTCATCAATCTGCCTGTTCTGTTCCTTACTCTGTCTCAGGTGAATCCTCTCACTGCCCCTGCATCTCTGGCCTGTACCCCAGTTCGGTATGCATAAATAAATCTTTAAAAAAAAATGTCACCACCAATCAATACCACCATCAACACCATGGTAGTGTTGTGATAGGTCTCCTTAAAGAAGAGAAAGCGAAGTCAAGAAAAAAAAAAATGTTCACCTACAGGAGAGAGCCCTGGGCCCTACTATGTGGAAAGCCAGGGGATTTTGTTTTGCCTGATGTTTACAGAGAGAAATAGTGGGAGCTAGAATGGAATGTGAGTGGACCATATTGTGCATTAGGCTGAGGCTAATGCAAAATTAAATTCACAGCGTCCAAATTGGGTGGACAATGTGAAAACACCTTTCTGCTCATGCGGCTGCTTAATCCCATGGTTTTGAGCACTTCTGGGTCCCCAGGCATCAGCCACATGGTCCCATCTGACCATGGAGAGATTCCATAGCTTGGATTGGGAAAATAAATTTCAATCTCAACAGTGAGGGATTGGTGCAAATATCCAGGGCAATGGTTGGGGATTTGGCAGCATGGCCCCATTACCTTGAGTGGGGTTAGTCTGCTAAATCCCACAACTGAGCAGAAATGTGATGTTTATTTACCAAGATGACCTTTCTGCTGTGAGTTGAGAAAATATTTCAGGATTTCTTAGAACCGATTAAGCTTTGTAGCCCCTCCTTGCCTAAAAGGGAAATCTTTTTGAAAATTGCTGCTGTATGCACTGAAATATCTGTATTTGTGGGCAACTGTGGTCGATAGGACATATAGGCACCTACAAACAGAATTGGTGAGTTTTGATACCTGAGGCGTTTGAATTGGGCAAATTCATCTGTCATACTGGTCTCCAGACAGAGACCAAGCTTTTCCAGATGATTACTTTCTCCAAAGAACATTTTACTTTTGCCTATTTTTTTTTTAATTTCCTTCCCTTCATATTTTTATTTTTCCAAAGATAGTAAAAGAAAAAATTCCTGAGGGCTTTTTTATGTGAAATCTAAATAGCCTAAAGGCTTCTATTTATGATCCTAATCATAGCAAATGTGTGTTAAACATTTACCCTTACGACAACCCTGTTAGGAGAGTGCTAAAGATGATTACATCCATTTTCAGATGAAGAAGCCAAATGTGTAGATGTCACATCAACTTTTCCTAGGTCAGAGTTTAGGGTGCAACCAGCATGGCAGCTTCTACACTCAGTCCCTGCGTGTGATGTTGAACCCAATTTTTAAAATATTTATTTATTTATGCATACAAGAACCAGAGTAAAGGCCAGAGGAGCATGGGGTGAGAGGATTCACCAGAGACATAATGGGGAGCAGAATAGGCAGATTGAGTGAAATACACTGCTGAGGGGAGCAGCGGGCGTGACAGGAGAGGTCTGCTGTGCCATGTGGGTCACCTCCCTGGCTGGGAATAGAACTCGCACTGTAGTAGCTTCATACTGCTGTGCTTTAACCTTTTTGTTACCAAGGAGGGCCCTGAACCCAATTTTTAACACAGCATGGTACAACCTGGCATGCTGGTCGGCTACCTTGCTCTCAGCACATCCTTTACGGAAACATTACTCCTCTTTCTCCTCTCCACCAGAGGTTTTTTTTGCTAGATGTGCCTCAACACGCATGTGATTGTAGGATTTTCCAAGGCATTGCCACTTCGCAGATCTATTTGTTTTTCCCAGTTTTTGGAACAGAGCAAGGCCTCCCAAATAAGCAAACTATAATATAGATTCACAAGTCCTTGAGGAGGGTGGGAAAAGTCATTCCATTCACTCATTCATTTGCAGATGATACATTTGTAGATCCAGAGAATAAGTTTGAATACAGAGTTCCAGATTAGATGGAAATTAAGGCAGGATGGTATTAAATGAGCAGCTCCTCAATTTGTCAGGAAATAATGACCTTTGATGGACTGTCACAGTAAGTCTTGACTTTTATAAAAATGTATAAGAACATAACCTCATCTGATATTATAGTCCAAGGATAGGTGAGTGATATGGACATCAGAGAATTGTCTCTCTTTCCAGAAATGAGTATCAATTTACAATATCATCTACTAGTTTCTATAGTTACAAAAATTGTAATAGTAATGATAATGGTCAAAATGACAATCATGCCAGTGTTAGTAAACTTGAATAGACACTTTTCCTACTTGGTTTTTGCCACCCCTCTCTATAGAGTGGGCAAAGTACAGGATGGGTAGCATTTATCTTGTCTTTTCTTTTTTAAAAAAGATTTACTTATTTATGCATACAAGAACTGGGGTACAGGCTAGAAGTGCAGGGGTTGAGAGGATTCACCAGAGACACAGTGGGGAGCAGAACAGGTGGATTGACTGAAATACACTGCTGAGGGGAGCAGTGGGTGGGTCAGGAGAGGTCTGCCACGCCATGTGGGTCACCTTCCTGGCCGGGATCAAACTCGCACTGCAGTGGCTGCAGACAGCTTCATAGTGCTGCACTTTAACTTGTTCCACCAGGGTTGCCCCAATATTTGTCTTTTCTTAGAAGAGCAAAACCTCAAAGCCTCAGTTTTGACAATTCATCCAAAACCAGTTAGTTTCGACACCAATAAAGCAGAACTCAGTTCTCTGACATCCCAGTCTGATGCAATTTCCACTCTTTCTGACTTATTAAAGGTTAAGCTTGAGACTGTCAAGAAAGAAACACAGAAATATTAGGAGGGAAATGAATATATTCTCACAAAGAGGTTTCCTATACTTCTAGAGAGGTAGCAGGGGAATGTGGCAGACTGCCTTTAGGAACGGATGTCAGTCTTGGTCTTTTGAGCACTGTGATTTGTTCAGCAATGTGAAGGCACAGTGCTTTCACCTGGACTCCAGGCCCAGTGGGAGCTGAGGGGGAATGCCCTGAAGAGGCACCCAGGTCTGGCAGAGGATTTTCCCCTTAGCTGCTTCCTGAGCAGAAATAAAAAGCAGTGCTCTTCTCTTTAAAAAGAGAATCCAGCATTTATGTTCCTTAATTACAAAAGCAACACATATTAAGGGCAGAGAAACCACAGTGAAAAATTTCTGTCATTCACAGAGAATTATCGCTAATTGGGACTGTCCTCTGGCACAGACTTCAGTGTGTAGGAAGTCAAGTGGAAAGAAATGGGTACCAGTGATGTGGTCCAGTAATGTGGGCTTTCTAGAGGTAACATCACATTGTTCAACCTGTTTTGTAGCTTTTCTCCCCAGCCCCAGTCCCACTTAAAATGTGACGGTTAATATTTTCTACAGCAAATAAACAAAAACCTTACAAAATGTTTTAGACATCTATCTCCTGTGACATGGCGCTACCATGGTTTATTTGAAGGACTGTGTAGCTGTGGATATAATACTGTAAGCAGAAGTCACCACTGTACACAGCAGAGGGATGAACATCTTGCACACTTGCAAGGTGTCTTCTTCAGGAATGCTGCTCTACAGAGTAAGCGCTTAAAGTTCTTTACCATATTTTGCCCCATCTTCAAAATGTCAACATGAGAATGTTATTACATGTTAGTAGTTAATGAGGGTGTTTAACAGAAATAACAGGGCCCTCCTTGGTGGTGCTATGGGTTAAAACCCACAGGATAGCTAGGAAGCTATCCGCAGTCACTGCAACACAAGTTCCATCCCCAGCCAGGGAAGTGACCCATATGGCACAGCAGACCTCCCCTGTCTCGCCCACTGCGCCCCTCAGCAGTGTCGATCTGCCTGTTCTGCTCCCCACTCTGTCTGTGGCGAGTACTTTTATGCCCTGTTCTGTACCTCTGGCCTGTACCCCATAAAGATTTAAATAAATCTTTAAAAAAGAGAGGCATGGCCCTCCTTGTGGTACAATGGGTTAGGATGCAGCACTGTAAGCTGGTGGCAGCTGCCTCAGTGTGAGTTCCATCCCCAACCCCACAGGTGACCCACATGGCACTGCAGACCTCTCCTGACCTGCCTGCTGCTCCCCTCATCAGTGTATTTCAGTTGATCTGCCTGTTCTGCCCCAGACTCTGTCTCTGGCAAATCCTCTCACCCACTGCACCTCTGGCTTGTACCCTAGTTCTGTATGCATAAATAATAAATAAATCTTAAATTAAAAAAAAGTGAGGCAATAATCTCTGAGGTTCTGATAAAACTAGCTTATAATCAGAAAGACAAAGAAAGTCTCCTCAAATTTACCTTGGGGGAAGATTGGAAGGAAATGTATGTTTTAAGTTCACTATTGTTTTTTATCGAAAACAATCTGTGTGTGGGTGTGTTTACATGTGCATATAATGGGAGTTCATGCTCTAAATACAAGAAGTCAGTACAGAGGTTGGGTGGCTATAGCAGCTGTGCTGGAGGCCAAATTCGTGATCCAAATGTTGAGGATGAGATGCTGTACAACCAGGTCAAGAAAGTATCCTACAGCATCCATAAAATGACCGAAAAGTTGTGAGTGAGCACAAGCAGGGATATAATTCTGAAGGCCAGCTCAGACATTAGATCACAACCAGCCTCAGCGAGAGGAATCCAAATTGGAGCCATTTACCAACTTCTGAATGATGGGGAAGAGCTAAAGTCCAGCTCCCGTCCTGGGGTGGCGTTTTGTATCTCAGCCACAGAGCTTCTGCCAGACCTGTGCCCAGGCTACACCCCAAAGGCCAGTCAGTGGCTGAGATGGAAATTTCATAAGGGAACCAGTGTAAAACTTACATACCTGGGGATAAAAGCCAGGCTGGAAAGGATGTATCAGATCGCTAGTTCTTATTAGAAGGAATGAAAATTTCTGAAGGAAACCTTTTTCTATTAAATTATTCTGAAATATATTTAAGTGAAGTTACATTTGATAAAAATAGCAGTTTCTTTCCCTGTGCCTGGGTGCTAATGAGCTCGGCAGGCATTTATTCCTCACTTGGATATATTTGCTCTCCTTACCACACCTCTCTCTGGCACTCCTAGGGTCCCAGGGTGTTGAAATGAGGGTGGCTGGTACTTAAAAAGACTTTCTTAGGTGATAAAAACACCATGATGTAATGATTCTTTTTTAAGGAATGAGGGGCAGAGGGAGGTGAGTAGTGGGCAGGAAAAGTAGTTTTAAGACATTGGGGAGGTAAATTCCAACGCCACGTGTTTGCACACTGTGGTGGTGGTGGTGGCGGTGGCGGATAGACAGACTTCGATTCTAGCATGTTCTAGGGGTGCTTGCTGGGGTCAAAGGCATTAAATGAGGAAAATGGGAGAAAGATAGGTTCTTGGAGAGTAGTTACAAGTACAGACTTTATACTCAATTGTCCTCCAAAAGAGTAGTGTCCATAATATATGATCAAGGCAATATATGTTATCTGTAAGTCATGCTACAGCTGCTTACAACCAAGGATCAGACACTGAATTAGCTACTTGATATTCACTTTCTAACTGTGCATTCTGGACACAGATCTATAAAATGGGAATAATAAAACTATCTTCTCATTGGGTTCAGAAAGTTCTGATTTTGATTGTGTTTGTACAGAGCTCTTCACAGTGTCTGATTCCTGCTGCATGTTTCATAAACAGTATTGATTTATTATACTCATGATAGCTGCTTTTAATGAGACGAGGCGACTGGGTGAAGCCACTGGTCCAAGGGATCTGCACCATTTCTGCCAGAGGACACTGGAAAGGGAGAAGAGTCTAGAAAAGTGGGTCTGTGCAAGAATGTCAGCATTTCTCTTGCTAGTTCGTGTCAGGCCAGTGGCAGGACTCCTGGGGTCAGCTGGATGGGAGGGGAAGGTGGTGTCGGGGGCACATGATATAATCCAGCTTTGACACCAGAGGATGGACTGGATGGCCAGCACATATGGGTCCTTCCTGGAGCAGGTATGGCTAAGCAGATAAAGAGATGGCAATGACTATGTTAAGACCTAAATAAGCTTCCACATGTGCAGACCTTTATATTGTCCAAAACCCAGCAGCATCCACATACTAAAGTGATCCTCCTTCAGCAAACATGTAAGGCAGATAGGCAGAAAATAGTCCCAACTTACTGAGGCTGAAAGACACTTTTTTTTCATTGTGAAACAGCCAGACATATTGTTGAGGTGAAAAGAAAGCCAGCTCTAAACCTAAACCTCTTAATAGCTAGAATGTTCTGCAGTTCCTAATACTGATCCCTTTACAGCTCATGTGAATATCTTTGTTCTTCAGAGGGGTTTTCTGGGTAGAGGGAAACTTATCTGAACTTGGACTAGACAAAAATACAGGTTAAATAAAAACTCTGGAGGCACTGTGAAGCATACAGAACTAATCCTAAAATCAAAGAGAAACTTGAAATTTTCTATTATTGTTTAGTAGCCAGGCTCCTGATCTTTGTTTTTATTGAGGATTAGGAGGAACTGACAGTAGTTTTACTTTATTCATAGACTACTCAGTCACTGCCAATGGACTCATTTATTACTGAATAGCTCAAAACACTATGGACAGTGTCTGGCACATAGTACATCTTCAGTGAACTATAAACAATATATTTATTGAGTGCTTATTAAGAGTTTTACATGTAATCACAATTTGGTATGCAACCCTAGGGTGCCTATTTTATTGAAGAAGAAGGCAAGACCCTGAGAAGTTATGGACCCCAAGTGTGGTAACTCAGCTTTGGCTGTCTGTATTTGCATATAGAAAAGCTGGCAAGAAATAAACTCGTCTCTGACCAGTAGGATTTGGGAAACTTTAAGTTTGACTGATGCATTTTCTACAATTGCAGTATAATTTGTAATATGTAAGTATGAAGTAATTGTAATGTGTAATTATTATATTGATATATTTAAAGTTGAAATTGTATAAGAGCTTTAGTTTGCTAAAGGAAAATAGAGTTGAACACTTTCTGGTCCTCTGAGGCTTAGTTTTGTCCTCAGAAGCTTTGGTCTTGCCCTTAGCTTTGTCACTTGTTTATTCATTAAAATCTTCTCAGACATGCAGATTAAAGATCCCATCTATTTTCAGCCTGCATTCTGACTGACACCAGTCTCCACTATTTGCCAAGCAAAGGCAATGTTTTTATGCAGAGGGTATTTTTAGGCCCAGTTTTCAGGTGGAAAAACTGGAATGAGTAGCTAGTTTACCCAAGGCCACAAAGAAAAGTTATATCTAGTGACAGTGGATTCTGCTAATTTTGTCTTTTACCAGAATCTTCTAATAAGCTTAAGAAAACACAGGAGGTAGAAGGGCAGAGATAAGAGTTCAAGTCACTGACAGAGAAGAGGAAGGTGCTAGATTGTGTTCTTCCCCCACCCTCAACAATCTTAGAATTCTGCAAATTCATGGGGACAGAGGTAGGTGGAATGGGGGTACAGATGGCGGAGGCAATGGCAGCTGTGAAGGCAGAATCTCTTCTGAGATTGGCCAGGTAAACTGCAAGACGATTGGGATGTTGGAGAAAATATTTGTAAGATGTACTCCACAAATATTTGAAAATTCCAAAGATTTCCTGTCTCTGGTGAATCCTCTCATCCACACCTCTGGCCTGTACCCCAATGCTGTAAGCATAAATAAATAAATCTTTAAAAATAAAATAATAAATAAATAATCTTTAAAAATAAAATAAAATGACCAGTCCATACACCTGAGGGGAGAAATCCAATACTGTACAAAAATAAACAATAGTGTAAGGAAATAAACAAATTTAATATAAACAAATAAAATAAGATTACCATCTTTTTAAAGCAAAACGAAACATAAAAATTTAGGGGAAAAAAATTTGACTTGGAACCTCCCTGGTGGCACAATGTGCAGCACTGTGAAGCTAGCTGCAGCCCCTTTCCATCCCTAGCTGGGAGCTGACCCACACGGCGCGGCAGAGTTCTCCTGTCTCCCCGCTGCTCCCCTCAGCAGTGTACTTTGCCTGTTCTGTCTCTGTCTCTGGTGAGTAACCCTGCCCCTTTGGCCTATACTCCAGTTCTGTCTGCATAGATAAATAAATGAATCTAGAAAAAAAAATTTGACCCAAAGAAATGACTGATGATGAAATTTTGGGTGTCAATGAAAAAGGCATTTTCCAGCAGGATCCTTTTAGCTCATCCAAACAGAAGGGATCTCCCACTTTAGGACACCATTCAGCTTCCTAACAGACTCCCAAACCTCTGGGATTGCAATGTCACTGTATACAGTCAATCAGGTGTTTCGTGGATATTTATATACAGCATCTCTTCTAAGTGGCTGTCCGTACTGGACTGTGAGGAATTGAGTTCCTTTGACAAAGTCCTCTATTTGTTCCAGAAGCTCTGATCACTTGAAGCTGTTCCTTACTTTGAGCTGAAATTTCTCCCAGGACTTGAGGTAACTTTCAGGTAAGAGTCCCATAAAAGATGCTTTTGTTCTCTGATTTCTTCTCATTCACTCACCCACAGTAATTGCAGCCTGAGGTTGCCCAGATGGCCACATGTTTTCTCTGGAGAAAACTGTTACTGCTGTGATGCCTGATGTAACACACCCAGTAGAAAAGAGAGAATCTTGCATTCAAGGGTTTGGAAGTAGAAAAGGCATAGAGAAGTGGCTTGGAACGGCAGAGAACACAAGTACTAGATTCAATGGCTCTGTCTCTTTGCCAGAAATAAAAATTTTATTCTGAAAAATAGAAATAATAAAAGTCAAAATAGCAAAGTATATTATTTATGCCCTCCCCACAGGCAATAATAATTATACCAGATTCACATTTCAAAAAGTAGGCAAATTTGTTTGTTCATTCAGATCAAGTTGGTATCAAATAACCACAAATTCCATATGTTGTTTTTTTCTGTTTTTGTTGCTAGGCACAAGGAAATCATGGGGGGCTTGCTAAATATGTTTGACACATTTTCACATGTGAATTATAAATATTGGTGGATTCTTTTCTGGAGTGGCTGCCATTCAAAAATAGACCCTGAATGACACTTTCCTCCTCGGGAAAAAGACCCGGATTTCATTCGGGTGGGCGGCAGATCCCCAGGTAGAATGAGAGTGTAAATGACAGTCCTTTATGATCGCTTTGCATGTTGCAGTTAATAAAATTCATCCCCAGTCACAATATCATTTGATTTTCATGAGTCCTCTGTGAGAAGTCTTCAGGCTGGCAGCTGCCTCCTTCTCTGGAATCAAGGTGTGGGCTCCAGAGAACCATGATAGATAGATAGAGTTCCCCCTGGATGGGGAACTCCTGAGAATGACTCCAGCTCATTCTGGCAGTTTTGGGGCTGTGCTTCTCCAGCGAGGGGAAAAGCACTCCATCACCCTGCTGAGTGCAGCCATTTCACTTCTTATCTTGGTTTACTCAGCTAGTGGTGCTTACATAAATGTCCTTCTGGCATGAGGGAGGGAGGGAAAGAGAGAAGAGGGAGGGAGGGTGGGAGGAAGAGACAGAGAGAGAGAGAGAAATGAAACAGCAGCTGTCAGCAGAGTGTCGTGTCAGGCTGGGGACCTGCCATCTCCTGAACAAAGCTCAGGTCAGGTCTCACATTGTCCTGGGTGCAGTTCTAATCAGGGGTGATAGGATTGTCCCCAGACTCAGGATTACTTCCTGCCCTTAAAAAACACAAAGAAAGGGTCTCCTAGCTGTTACCAAGGTGTCACTTGTAAATTATTAACCAGGAGCAGAAAGGTACTAGAGCAAGGTCAAAACAAATGAACCCTGATACCCAGGCTCTCAAGACCGCACCTCAGATGTTACTATCTGGCATTAATCTCAACCGCTTGTCATAAACATGTGATATGCTTGGGTGGGGATGGGGGTGGTGGTGCTGGTGGTGGTGGTGGTGAGGGGCTTCATTATGCATTCACTTTAATGCTAACATATTTTCCAACATTTAGCATTCTACACTGAGTGGAACCCTCTCTCTGGTAACCACGATCCTGTCCCTCAGTACTGTAGAGCAGGCTGCTCTCGGGGCTCTACTCCCTGTGGGCACAGTGTCTTCTTTTCCTGTAGTTCTCTGGGGAGGATCACTGCACACCAAACTACAGCCCCCACTCCAAGGTATCCAAACCTACAGATTTCTATTTTCCCTCTGAAAGTCCATTGATGACAAGACAACCAAGGAATGAGACAATGGACTCCCGGGTGGACTACAGTTGCCTAAGTCGGGGGGAGAGCTATAAGGAAGGATCCTATACATCCAACATACAAATAATAACGTGACCAATGACACCTCAACCAACAATTTTATGAAAAAGAAACAAGACTAGCTAATATCAATAATGACTGAAGTTGGTTAGTGTGTATGTAATGGGGAATTATCTTCCACTCTACTCTCTGTAGGAGAAACTACGTAATACAAAATTCTGAAAAGTTAAAGCATAGAGATGACTGGATTTGATGGAGTCCCAGAAACAAGTCTTGATTGAAAATCTGGAGTCAGGCTGGCACAAGATCAAGTCCCAGCTCTACCCCTTTCCCACAGTGATTAGACATGATGTTTAGCCTTTCCAAGACCTCCTTGAAGTAAAGTCAGAACTTTTAATTACCCCGTCAGGTTTCTGTCAGTATCAAATAAAATAATAGTTTCTTAACAAATGACAGAAATCATAGTAAGTTTAAGAAAAAAGGGAATGTAGTAAAGGATATAAGGGTACTTCAAAATTCTGAGATGAGAGCACAGATAACTCTCAAGAGTCAGCTGAAATCTGGGACTCAAAGAACATCAGGACCACACTTGATACCTGTCTCCATGTTTGTGCATGATTGTTTATTGTATAGTTCTCTTGGTTGCAGGCTAGATAGCTCTGTTTGCCAGTCTACACAAACAAAAATTTGACTGTCAACAGCAACTTGTGGACTTGCATTTCTCAACTCAATCATACAACCAGAATGGGTTTGCATCGTTGGGTCTTGAATTCCAGGTCTTTTGATGTTGGTCTTTTATCTAGCTCGAATAAGAGTCCTACTACATCCAACAATGAAGGCCAGAAGCTGGGATCATACTGTGGCAGTGTCAAAGTTCCCATGGAGACCAGATGGATGGAGTTGGCAAGGAGATGATACCAGAGGAAGGACAGCAGTGTGTAAAAAATGTTCAAAGCGGTGTGGTAGTGCTGAACAGACAAAATGATGAGTCATAACACAAAATGCTTAGAACGTCATAGTTGTAAATAGGGATTGGCACCTATTCCTTTGAACTAACCTATCTTTAAGCCTTCCTGGCAAAGTAATGGGGTAGCCCATTTAGTTACAAAGGGAGAACAACTACAATTACAACTATTCCATCACCGCTTCATTCCAGAGTAATTCCTCTTTGTCAGGCAAAGAGAATACAGCAGGGAGATAAAACCCTGACCAGTGGGGTGGTATAATAATAAAAATCAAAATATAAGGTGATGACCCTTGGGGAAAATTAAAATGGAAAATTGAAAAAGAAGTGCAGGAGATTATCTTTTTTTTTTTTTAAATGTATTTATTTTTGCATATAGAACTTGGGGTACAAGCTAGAGGTGCAGGGGTGGTGAAAGGATTCACCAAAGACAGTGGGGAGCAGAACAGGCAGATGGGCTAAGTACACCACTGAGGGGAGCAGTAGGCGAGACAGGATAGGTCTGTCATGCCATGTGGATCACCTCTGGGGCAGGGGATCGAACTCGCACAGAAGCAGCTGCCGCTAGCTTGCAGAGCTGCATCCTAACCCGTTGCACCAGCAGAGAGGGCCCAGGAGGTTATCATTTTAAACAGGGTGACAATAAAAAATATATATAAATAATAACTTGAAGAAGGTGAAGGAGTGAGCTCTGTGCAGTTTGGCAAATTGTTTGAGGTATCAGGAACAGCAGGTGCCAACACTCTGAGTCAGTGGGAATAAATAGCAAGAAGACCAGTGTAGCTGGAGTGGAGTGAGAGAGCATATAATAAAAGGTATGTAAAGCCAGTATCTTGGGGCCCTCCTGGTGGTTCAGGGGTTTAAGACTCAGCATTATCAAGCTATGGCCAGTAACTGCAGGATGAGCCTGATTCCTGGCCAGGGAGGTGACTGACATGGCACAGCAGAACTCTCCTGTCCTGCCTGCTGCTCCTCTCAGCAGTCTGTACTTCAGCAGACCTGCCTGTTCTGCTCCCCACTCTATCTCTGATGAAGTCTCTATCCCTTGCACATCTAGCCTACATCCAAGTTCTTATATGCATAAATAAATAAAAGGAAGACTTTAAAAACCACTACCTTTACCTAGATCTTTGGCATTTTTTTACCTGGGGAAAGGAAGGAGAAATATGGTAATCCCAGTGATGAGTGCATCAATTTCATCCATTCCTTTGTGATCTCTGTATAAACCGTTTTTGAAGGGAGTGAGCCTGTAGAAAGTCAATTTCTTACACTGTAAGAATAAGAGGAAATTATAGACACAGTCACAATCTGAAATCCCAGCTGTGTTGAAATGCAAGCACACCCCTCACCTCCATGGGGTTGTTTTTATTAAGCAACTGAGATAGTTGCAGGATTTCATGAAGGATGACTGTCCATTTGCATACAGACAGGCAACTGAAGGAAGAAAATGCAAAGCTAGGATTTCTTGTAAGAAAGACATTTAATAACCAGTTCTAAAAAGACCAACATAATTTTTTCAGTGCCTTTAATTTTGCATACTAATCAAGACACGGTAGCAGAGGAGAATACCCATTATGTGATCATGTGCCACAGTCCTTTTTGCAATAATCACTGCTGAGTATTTTCAGCAAGGACATTAACTAATAAAAGGCCAGAAGGAAATGGAGAGGAGAGTCAGAGACAACACTTCCTTGGAAACTGACACCAGCCAAAGCCCATACTGATGTGCTCTTCCTGGAAGCCAGAGAGCACCAGGCTAGGCACTCTTGCAAAATCTGGGTCTTGTCTGAGTCTTGGACAACATCATACATGAAAGAACACATGGTTGCTGGGTTGGGGTGGGGGTTGAAGAAGTTAAGCACCTGTCAAACATCTGGGCAGGATGATACAGGGAGACGTAATTAAAACAGAGGCAATGAATTACAAAGGAGAAGCACAGCAAGTCAGGTCCTCCTGTAGCAGGAGGTCCAGGAAAAAATGGTGGGGACAGAATAAGCCTCTTAACTGACCTCAATGAATAACAAAACACCCTCCCTTTAATCACTGATTCTGATGATCAGAACAGGGAAGACTTTTGTAGTTTGGAAGAGACAGTTTCTCAAAGAAGTATTTTTGACAGGTAATTTGCATCTGTTCTGAAACTCATGTGACAAAGTATATAAATACATGCAAAAATATTGGTCACACTGAGGAATGAAATGAGGAAGGGCAGGGCCTCCCTGGTGGTTGCAGGGGTTGGAGTCTCGGAAATATCAGGCTATCGGGTAGTCATTGCAGCACAAGTTAAATCCCCAGCCAGGGAGCTGACTCACATGGCATAGCAGACCTCTCCTCACTTGCTGGCTGCCTCACAGTGTATTTCAGTCAATTCGCCTGTTCTGCTCCCCACCCTCTCTGGTGAATACTCTCACCCCTTGTACCTCTGGCATGTGACCAAGAGGCATAAATAAATAAATTCTAAATGAATGAATGAATGATAAGGGATTATATAAAAGCAGTGTACATAAACAAATAAATCTTAAAAAAGAAAAAGAAATGGGGTAGGGCAGAGAGAGTGTTAAGGAGAAGGACGTCCTAAAGGAACTCTGCAGTCTTATGGACTCCGCCCCCTACTCCAGCTTTCTGGACCTTACACCCTACTCCAGTGATTGGAAACTACAACTCCCAGCAGTACCAGGGAGAGAACAGCGAGGATCCAAGGGCAGAGCTAACAGGAAGGAATTCTGGGACATTTGGGGGGTAAATAGGGTGCGATTTGATCTCACATGCTCACTCTCGCTAGGGAAGCAGCTCTCCGGACTGCGTGACTAGGTGTGTTCAGTCAGCCTAGCCATAAAGTATTCCAGTTATTTTGTATCCCGCTCTCTTTCCCTGGGTTGTTTCCTATTCCTTTCCCCTTTTGTAAATAAACCCGTTATTGACCCTTTTGTGTGTACCTGCAGTATAGGAATTGTGAGGGCACGGGTGAGGCCCCACAGACAGGCAGCCCAGTCCACTCTGGGCTACCCTGTAACAAGAGTAGACCATTTGCCATGTCTTTCTCAACATTTTGCTGGTTGACCCAACATGTGAATTTGGTTTTCTATTTATGGTACAGATTATCGTAACCAATATTTCTAAATCCTGGCATCTTTGATATCAAAAGCAGAAGATGTGGGAGTAAAATATATCAGATTATACTCTATCATAGAGCACATCTTTGTTAAAATGGGCTTCTATCCTATCTCTCTTATCTATCTATCTATCATCTATTTATCTTTCATCTATCATCTATCTATCTATCTATCATCATCTATCTACCCACCCACCTACCCACCTATTGTCTATCTATATCTGTTTTCTCTATGTGACTATTTTATAAATAGTATAAACATGTGGCCTAAATTCAAAGGTTATATAATCTTTCTCCCACTCTACCCCCAGTCACTTTCCCCAAAGAAAAGAGACACTTACATATAATGCATATATGTACATCTGCATTACACACATCCTCTGTGTATGGTAGCATGTGTTATTCTCACACTGTCTTTTTCATTTAATAAAATAATATTAAGAAGGGCTCCCTATCAGTACTGTGGCTCATGTTCCCTCAAAGGCTACTTAGTACAGGATCTCACTGCATGTATGTGTCAAGATTTATTTAAACATTCTCTTAATGTCAAAAATTTTGGTGTTGCCAAGCTTTGCTCACACAGGCCATATTTCTGTTTGGTAAAATGTTAGGGCTTATGTAAAGACAGTTAATTTAGGAGCTGCTCCGTTTACTGCTAGATAATGCTTTACAGCTGAGTTGGAATGTGGACTGACAGTCTTGCGATTCAATTTAATGTGATGGAGAGCAACAGACTGCGATCTTCTACCGTCAATTATCAAGAAGTAAATGAACAGTGTCAGGAAGGAAGCAGTAAGATATTCTTTATTTTTAAAAATCAATTTGCAATCTTCTACTTAGCTGGGCAAAGCCAGACTAGAATGAATAAGAGCTTTCTCTAATTTATTTCAGGAACATTTTCAGTGCCTTTATTTAAGTAAGTTGAAGTCTAGACATTAATTGCAAGACACAGAAAGGGTATACAATGTACTAGGTTGTGCTACTTCTACTTGATTATGCTGATAAGTATGTAGTTCAGGGCTAGAGTTGGTCGAAGAAGAAAAGTGTGTGAGATTTGGAAGATGGAAGCCAGGCAGTGGCCATTAGTCGTGAAGGTCATGTGGTCTCATGTGGGGATGGATGGAAGCAGAGGTATCTGGTGGATTCCAACTGTTTCTTTGTACTCCTCTGCTCCTTTCTGTGTCATCTTCTCAACCTCTGCCCTGCTGATTATCAGTGTCACCAAATGCTTGGCAATGACCCCACAAAGCTGCACAGAGGCACGGCCTACCTTGTAGCTTTTCTGGAGTTCCTCCTTGATGGCCCTTCTGTTGGCATCTGAGATTTCCCTGAAAGGTCCGACATGACCCTTCCATGTCAGTGCTTCAACTGGATTTGGTTGGTGACTTTTTCTTCAATCCTTTGACTGATCCTTCTAGATCTTTCCCAGTCTACCCAGTATATGGTTTAATTTCTATTACAAATCCCTTATTCCTATAATCATCATCTTATTATTGATGCCTGAACTCTGATTGCTACATAAAGGAAAGGCACCATTAGTTATAGTTTCCCTGAAATAACTTATCCATTTCTAGGTTCTGTGTTGTGAAAGAGATGAGACACTTGAGGGTAACAGCAAGATGATGAGTGCTTCCTGTCTGCTGCCAATGAGTCAGGGAAAAGAAGCAATTTAAATTCTCATTCACATGTGAATTAGACAAACAAGGGATTTTTTTTTTTAAAGATTTGTTTTTATTTGTGCATATAAGAACTGGAGTGTAGGCCAGAGTTATGGGGGGTGAGAGAATTCATCAGAGACAAAGTGGGGAGCAGAACAGGCCAATCTACTAAAATACACTGGTGAGGGAAGCAGTGGGAGAGACAAGAGAGGTCTGCTGCACCATGTGGGTCAGATCCCTGGCTGGGGATTGAACTGGTTGGTGATAGCTTGGTATCGCTGAGACATTAACCCCTATGCAGCCAGGGAGGGCCCCAAGGGATCATTTTGGAGGACTTCTGAAAAAGTATAGATTCTCAGCTTGAGATGGACTAGTTGTAATCCTACTTTAAGTCAAAGGGATGGAATAATTGACCCTGAGAGTCCATTTTGTGCTAGAATCATCCCAAAACCACATGGGACTCAAGAAATGACACATTAAGTTGGTTCACTGGTTTTAGTCCCTCGTTCTCCCCCTCCAGTGTCCCCAAGAGATGCTTGTGAGAGGATAGAGTTATACTCCAGTATATCACCCAAGTGTGAAGGATGCCTTCCTGCAGGTTTCCCCAAACCCTATCAACGTGAGCTCCTGCCCCCTACTTAATGCCACTTAGTGGTTATTTCACTGCAGTTGTTTGGAAGACAACCTGCCCCTGTAGAATGTTACTTTTTGAAATGCAAGTCCTGAAGTTAGATGATCTGTATGAATTTGCTGTCTGCTCAAGTTTCTTTCATTGAAACCTCCTAAGTTATCGGATTCTTTTCTTTTTCATATTGTGGTAGAATATCTATGATTTAAAATTTGCCATTTAAGCAATCTTTTTTAAAGACTTATTTATGCATACAGAACTGGCGCACAGGCCAGAGGCGCAGGATGGTGAGAGGCTTCACCTGAAACAGAGTAGGAAGTAGAACAGGCAGATCTACAAAGTACACTACTGAGGGGAACAGCGGGCGGGTCAAGAGAGGTCTGTTATGCCATGTGGGTCTCCTCTGAGCAGGAACTGAACTCATACTGAAGTGGCTTTAGCTTCTTAGTGCTGTGCTTTAACACACTGCGCCACCAGAGAGGGCCCAGCAATCTTTTAATTATATGAGTCAGTGGCATTGATTAAACTCAGAAGGTTGGGAAACTTTCAACTCTGTATCCCAATATTTTATGCCCCAAATAGAGATACTGTAACCATTAAGCAACACTCTCCACTCACCACTCTCTCCAGCTAGAGTTAGTCAAAGAAGAAAGTTATTCCTCAAATCTTTCTATCTCTATGAATTTGCCCATTTTAGTTAATTCACATAACTCAAACAACACATCATTTGTCTTTTTGTGCCTGGCTTGTTCCATGAAGCATGTTTTGGGGTTATTCATTTGTTGAGGTTCCAGAGAGCTTCAGCTGAATGTAAGGTTTATTCCTTTGTTCTTGGGAATTTCCCTATGACTTCATTTTATCTTGGCTTCTTAACTCACCTTAAGAAGGAAGAAAGGAAATGATGGAGAAATAAATTCAGCTACATGAAGATACTCTTTGACAAGCTTCAATAGCCTTAAAAACAGCTATCATTCAGCTAAGATAGCAATGATATATTTCTTTTCCTTTTTTGTATTGAGACAGTTAAGAACACAGAGCTGCTGCTGTAAGTGTTATTTCAAGGGTGCCAAGTCCCTGACTATCTTGTAATTATCTCGAAGTATTTAAATCCATTGAAGTTCTTGAATAGATGAGAGGGATACCATGTCCCTGCCTCTTTAATGCACAATTAATCTCTTCTGACATTTCTCTTTCGTGCTGAGGAAGATGGCTGAGTTTGCTTGTGGCTGCATTGACTCTAACTAATCTCTGCCTCTTTCGTTCCTGAAGGGAACTGTCATAATGAGAACCTGCCATCAAATAAAGCATATACAACACAGTTTTTTTAAAAATCTCTAGGAAACAAAAGAGGTAACCTCAGAGTCAGAAAGAATTTATATTGAGCAAAGAAAGAGTGAAGCCTAAATGTAGCAGTTTGCTAATTTCCTGTGGCAAGAGGATTACTCTGGAGTAGAAAGCAATAGGAAAGTAACAACTACCCACTTAGATAACAGGTTTTAAGATGATCCCCTTGTAAAAATATCAGCATTAACACATGTGTAGTTTGTAGTTTGTTCATTTAATCACTAATTCATCTGTTGGGTCAATAATTCCGGAGTGCCTGCTTGTGCAAGGAGCTGTGGAAGGCGCCATCTGCTCTCCCCCTGTCATTGTCACTTGTCACACTGGACATGGTAATGTCATTGCAATCACATAAACCCACTATAAAATCTGTAGGTGTCAGGCTGAAGCCTCTTCATTACCTGCTAGGATGGCTGGTGCACTGGCATCAGTAAGGATATAGGAGCCGGGATAGCGGGGCCCCAAAAAGTCATCTCCATAATAAGCAACAGCTCCTCTGTTGTACTTGTCATGTTCTGAGTACTTGATGCTCACATGTAACCAACAGATAACATGGACAGTAGATCATTTCCACACCACAGAAAGTATTAGCGAGCAAATCGTTATAGGGCACAGAACAGTACCATCTAAAGTTCTTGCCTTAAAAGAACTTGTGATCTAGTTCTGGAGATGATAGCCGTGTGAAGAGAAGGAACGTAAATCTAGTTTAATTCTGCAGTATGTCATAGCAATAAAATAGCTGGCCCCCTTCGAAGGCGAGTGTCTGGTGCTGCTGGACACTTCTCGAATGTGCAGGAAGAAAACAAGATGTGTGCCTGGTATCCTCACTGTTTCCGGGCCTTTCCTCTCTGCTTACCTCCCAAGTGTGTGGGGAAGAGAATTAACCTTTGCCATTCTGACTGTATTATTATGCAGATTTACAAGAAGTGGAAGACAAACACTTTAGGCAGGTCGCAGCTTTGTTCTGTCAGGAGAGGAGAGAGGGGAGTTTAGGCAGAAGACCACAAAACCCTTGATTTCTGGGACTGGGAGAGTCATGAAAGGAAGGGATCCGAGCATCTGTGTGGGGTACAGGAAAAGAAAGGGTGTCATCAAGGGTTTGCTGTGGACGTCTATTCTTTCCAGACAGAGAGAAATGTGAATAAAAAGTTGAGTTATTTTGAGATTAATTTTTAACTGGACTGTCTTCTGAGACAGGAGCATGTAAGTCACAGAATAAAATAAGGTTGAGCCATCAATGTTATCAATTAGTGTGCAATTTAGGTGATTATTATTCTTATTTGACTAAGGTACAAACAACCTGAAAGCCAGCAAAATCACCTGCCCAGAGACACACAGCCAAAAAGTAGGGAGTCAGATTTGAACCTAGGGGGAGGCAACTCGAGGCTTCCCATTGTTCCACTTTCTGCCTCATTACAAGAAGGCCCAGAGAGTATGTTATAAAGAGCCAAGAAAGTTGTAGTGAGGTTATGAAATACGAAGGCACAGAGATTATAGTGAGCTGCATTGACTAACACATGCTTCATGAGGAGGATGAAGTGTGCCCAAATATTTGGTTAAAAATTTCTCTGGGAGTGTCTGCAAGGGTGATGTTGAATGTGATTAACATTGGAATTAGGAGACGAGTAAACCCCTTCACTGGGGGTAGGGATTGGAGGATGGCTCCTCCAATCCACTGGAGATGTAATGAGAACAGCAACAAAAAAAGGTAGGTAAGGGAGAGTTGTGCTTTCTTTGTTTTTGAGCAGGGAATCATCAGTCTTCTACTTTCAAAACCAGACTTGAACAGAGCCACACCATCAGCTCTCCAGGTCTCCAGCTTGCTGACTCTAGATTTTGGGACTTCACAGCCTCCATAGTCACTTGAACCAGTTCCTTAAAATAAATTTCAGCTGTGTGTTTTTGTGTATTTTATACTATTTCTCTGGAGAATGCTAATATGCATTAGCATAAACATAATGGGTTGATCATGATAAAACCAAGAATCCAGAAATTCAACTCTCTTCAGATGATCTCTTCATGCAACAACTCAGGTTCAGAGCCAGGAGTAGGCACTCTGTCCTCTCAGACTCTAAGTTCTGCTATAAATATAGCTTTCCTGTAGCCAAAACTTACTAGTGTCACCAGACTTCCAGCAGAACTTGATTCAAACAGCATGACTTCCAGATAAAACGGGAAAGGGAAAAACTGAATAACCAGGAGAGGCAAGGAAGGTTTGTGAATAGTGCAGACTTGGGCTGGGAACGTTCTGTACAATACCTGATCTCACGCTGAATCATCTGCAAGTAGAATCCAGCAAACCCAAAATGCCAATCTTCAGTTCTTCAGCAAAGTAGAGCCATTCTACTTTGCTGCTTTATAGGCAACCTGTTCTGTTGAATTAGACTTTGGGGATCAGCCTTTGTTCCAGCCAAATTATGGGCTCATTTGTTCTGGTTTTGTGTGTGTGTGTGTGTGTGTGCACTCGTTGCACACGTAGAGCAATCTTTACCATGTGGGATAGTTACACCAAAGGTTCTCAATGTGGAGTGATTAGAATAAACAAACAATAAACTTGGTGCTAAGGTCTTATCCCCAGATTCTAAGATTTAATTCCTGGGATGGAAATCTATGTTCAACATTCTAGCCATTTTAAATTGCAACCTGGATTGAAAAGCATGCATCTAGACCTTGCCATAGCAATAAGCTACATAGGACCAAGTTGTCTTCAGATTATTCTACAAATCCTGAGGAAAAATAAATCCTCATGACTATTCTTTATGTAGTTTTGCCAGCATACGGCGGAATCCACATTTCCCCTTCTCCTACTCTTGCTTTGTAGTGACTCAGAGTATATTTTAAGGGCTTGTCCTTCTTGCTCTTTCCCATGTTTTCACCTGAGCCTATAACCCTCTTCTAACTCTAGGTCTTTGCTTTTAGAATGATGGTCTTCACACCAGCTCCAGTGGCATATCCTGGATGCTTGCCAGAAACAAAGAATGCTCCACCTAATGAGCCAAATTTTACAATTTTATAAGATCCTTGGGTGATTTTTAAGTACTTTAAAATTTGTAATGCATTTCTCTGCACCTCTAAATAGACCCCACGGTGATAAGTGACCTGACACTAGGACATTTCTTGGGAGGAGGGGATGGTGCATTCTGTCCTTGTGTCCTCTCCTAAAAAATGAGATCATTAGTTCCCTACCATCAAGTACACTCTCGTGTTAGTCATTAAGTGAAATTATATATATATATATATATATATATATTTATATATATATATAATGGAAAGAGAGAAAGGAAAGCCAGTTGTCTCTGCAGTTGGTCAGACAACTGGTTGATAGCAGGGTGGGGGGAGGGGAGGAACACATGTGGAGAGGGAAAGAGATGCATTCAAATACCAAAGCTCAGCACTCAATTATGCACTCAATGCACAACAGCTGAATGTATGAGTTATTCGGATGCCACTCATATTTCTTGAGTCTCTTGCTTTAGACTTGGTTTGGCTTGGGTCTTTCTTAGCTTCTATTGAGTGGATCACTTTCCTTTAAGGCTTAGTGACTACAGGCACTGGCAGCTGGGTCTGAGCAATGCCTTAGGTATTTGACTATTTCAAAAGGACATGTCAAAGGACTGATGGAGCCAAAATAAATCTCTTGAGCACACACTGTTCTTTATCTCATTATTAGTTGAGAAAGGAGTCTCTTGGTGTTGAGAGTAGAAACCCAGAGAGGATTAAGCCAAGATGAGGTCCCTCTCCTCTCATACTCTCTTAGCTTGGTCATGCCCATTTAGTGAGGGCTGTGTCTGTCTGGGTTCCCGTGGAGGCAACATAACAATATGTAGTACTGAGAGTAAGAATACGGATTTGGGGATTTGGTACATTTGTTTTAATCCCATATCTTTCACAATTCAGCTTTAACCTTGGCTGTGTACCTTCCTCAATTTTAACATCAGTGTTCTCTTGTGTAAATGGAAATGGCAAGGGAACCACCTCCTCCTAGAGATGTTGTGAAAAGCATTTAGTACATAATTTTGCATCTGCTACACATAAATACTCCATAAAGAATGATGATCATTATTATCACCATTGCCTACAGTGTAAATATTAGTAACCGCTGTCAATCCAAGGTGGGCCTGGGATTCCCTTAGGGACTGCAGTTTATGCCTAAAGTACATATTAAGGATACATAATGTTCAGTGTGAGTTGCTTGCAGGTTCTTTAAGTTTGAAGAACATAGGTTTCCTCCTCTCAAAAATAACAGGCATATTTACTTACACACAGGCATCTGGACTCCTAGGGAAGTTGCAAGCTAAAGCAGTCTTGGGTAGTTCTTAGGAATCCAAGAAAGTACAGCAACCGAATTCGAGTCATAATGCAAAAGGATTTAGCACTATGTACACATTTGTGTGAAGAAAGCTGCTACCAAGATTTATTCATTACAATATAATTTCTGAGCCCTGCTCTAGTTCCACCAAGTGCTAGACTGCATTTACTGACCCCAGGTGGCTAAGCTTCCTGTGATAGTACAACTCAGCTTTACTGGAATGCCAGAGCTTGAAGGCAAAGAGTTTGGATTTCCTGGTGCCAGGTTATTCTTGGTAATAAGCCACAATGGCCCAGATGGAGTCATGAGGCTCTGTCCTCTTTATTTGGTCCTGGAACCAAGAAAGCTCTCTTCTGTGTGGATTGATGCAAGCCTGGGAATCTCACCAGACCCCACTCTGGAGCCCCCATGGGTAATGAAGTGGCAGGATTGCTTTTTTCAAACAATGTTCTTTAAATAATAGACTCCATTTATCAAACAATCAAGTATCCCTGTTCATAAAACAGGTAACAGTCTTTTGTCTCGTTGATAATATGTATGCTTGCATAAGGGGACTTTAGAGTCTCTTTTTCTATATATTAGTGTTGTGAGTACTCAATCTCTCACACTGATCTATACACATATAAGTTCAGTGGCTTCTATTGCTTCCACCAAGGAATCTCAAGACTCCTTGAATATTGCTTAAAAATCACCACACACTAAATGATCTCTAAGGCATATTCAACTCCAGTTTCTCATTATGTCAATGAACCAAATATGACATTGGGGATTGGCAAGGGCTCCTTGTCATGAGGTGTGCAGGAGAGAATCTATCAGCTATACCAAAGCTCAGGGAGCTACTGGGAAACAGCTGAGGGCCAAGGGAAGGCAGAGAGCAGTAGAGGTGAGCTGTTTCTTTAAGCGCAAACCAGGCAGGAGGGAATCATTTCTGTGTTCTCAGACAGGAAACATTAAAGGCAGCATTTGAGTGTCATTAAATGGAGCCAAGATGGCTCATGTAATGACAAAGTACCAACACACTTCTGAGGTCAGCATGGTAAAGACAACCTGTCTCTGGGTTTCATTTCTGATGTGGGCCTTGAAGGAGGCCTTGGATTGGCAGAAAACCAACAGAGGCAGGCTGAGCCCAATTGTCCAGGGGGTTCAACTAGGGCCCAAACGCTCCAGGCCTTTTGACTTAACACTTATACTTAGGAAGTGTGTGCTTATAAAGGTCTTTGTACCTACTCTCTACCTTGAGAGCTGCTATTTGACAACCCAATGATCTTTACCAACTAATCTTTAGAAAGATAAAGTCTTAGAGAAATGGATGGTCTAGATAGAAAGAGGGAAAGCATTAAGTAGTAATTAGTTTAGCCAGATACAGGTCAGGATTAGGATTTTTTTTTAAAAGATTTACTTATTTATGCTTACAGAATTGGGGTGCAGGTCAGACGTGTGGTGGGTGAGAGGATTCACCAGAGGCAGAGTGGGGAGCAGAACAGGCAGGCTGACTGAAGTACACTGCTGAGGGGAGCAGCGGGCAGGTCAGAAGAGTTCCACCACACCATGTTGATCAGCTCCCTGGTGGGGGATTGAACTTGTGCTACAGTGGCTTTGGAGAGCTTCATAATGCAGTGCTTTAACCAGTGTGCCACCAGGGAGAGCCCAGGATTAGGAATTTTAAGGGGAAAGAAAGCCAAAGATTTTTACAATCAGGCCCGAAATACACACTAAAAAAAAGCCTATTATTTCCCCTTCAAAAGTTGTCCTAACACCTATCTTAAATATGTAGATATTTAAACACAGTTGGTAAAACTTTCATGATCTCTAATAAAACTGGAAAACATGCCCTTCTCCACCATCCATGGGGACTGATCTTACAAAAGAGTTGTTAAGCCAGTAAGCTTGATTTAAAAGAGTGATTTCACTTCGAAATTGGGCTCAGACACCCAAAAAACCTGACAACTGTTGTACCTTTGCTTCTTGGCATACAACCACCACAGGAATCACTGGGCTGCTCTGTTCAGTTCAGTGAAAGCCGGAGTTAAATGATCTAAAGGTTATGTGAGAGAGGAAGAGGCCACAGGCCTGTGTGAGTGCCCCTCACAAGAAAGAGAGAGGCCTTCTGGCCACTGAAATGCCCTTCAAAGGCCTACACATTGTAGCAGTAGAGCAGTGTAGTGATTGCCTTCTCTTTAGCATAGAGGCTAGTATGGTAATTTATACCTAGTTCTCAATTCTGCTCTGGAGTTTGCACTGGGCCAGGGGTGGAAGTGGGAGAAAAATCCACTCCGGCATGAGTAAAGGTGGCCTGGCACAGCTGGCAGAGTGAGAGAGGGGTCAGAAGTGGCTTGGATTTGTAAGGAAAGAGAGGTAACTGAGGTGACTTTTGCAAATTCTAAACAGACTGGATGAGAAAATTGGGTTTGTCAGAAGGGTCTGCCTAGGAGACTCTAGAGGTGCCCGTAAGTCTCCTTTTTTCATAGTCTGGAGACATTGACAGAGTCCCTGTCTGTCTGCCTGGGCCTTTCTCTGGGGTCAGCAGTAAGTGAGGTCCTGGGTATGAGTGGCTTGTGTGGGTACCTCCCTGTGTGATCCTCCCAGTTGTGCAGGCACCAAGCATCTGCTCTCGCCGCCTGCCCAAAATAGAATGTCTCATTGTGATGGATTAATCCTTGGCTCCAATCCTGCCCTGGTCACCAGCTCAGCCTGCACAGCTTGCTGGGGGTGGGGGGACAAGGGACACTTAACTCATTCAGCACATTCTCTCACTCTCTCCCACAGAAGCATCCTGTCTGGCTGAACAGCTCTTACTTAGAAACAGAGATGGGGTTACCCATGCTGGCGTGGCTTCCAACAAAAGAATCATTGGCTTCCAATTATGATTTGGGGACTCCTAGAGGGAGAGGCCAAATTCAAGGCCTTTCTCTGATCTCTCTAAACATTTAATTTTTGCTTATCACTTAGTGTGTTTCAACCCTCTTCTGCAAAATGGAGGTAATAATTTTACTTTCATGCTGGAGCAAGTAGTATGTAAATGATTTAATGCTTACAACTTCACAGAAAGACAAAAACTGAATGATTTCATTTATATGGGATGCCCCAAGTACAACAGTTGAATTTTAGAGAGACAGTCAGGAAGCAGAATTGTGGTGGCCAGGGAGTGAGGGAAGAGGAGGGGAGTTACTGTTGAATATGTATAAAGTGTTAGTTTAAAGAGCAAAAAAATCTGGAAATAGATGATAGTGATGGCTGCACAACAATGTGTATGTACTAAATACCCGAGTCCTATAATTAAAAGTGACTTAAATGGTAAATTTTATGTTTATATGTTTTACCACAATAAAATGTACAGACACAAAACTGTGCTGGGGATATTAGGAGTTATGCTATTATTTACTACTACTATCGGCTATTGTTTATTACTACTATTCCTGTATAACATATGATTTCCCACTTCACTGAATAAAATTAATGTGTATACATTTTCATCTCCAAAAGCCTCTTGATCATACATGAGTTTCCCTTATCTCACTCACATACACTGAATGAATGAATGAAAGAATGAATATGTATGGAGCTAGAAACAGGACAACCCACAGAACATTCTGCTGCCCCTAACCCCAGACTTAAAAAGGAGCCAGTGTGAATAATCCTGAAGGTGACCCAGACAAAAATGCTTAGAATGGCTATAACCCATAAAGACAATTATCGGTTCTGTAATTTGTTCCTTTAAGTTTAAGAATAATCAAGGTGATTTTGGGTCTGTGTTGGGGACCCCTCTTCAGGGCCATCCTGTTGGGAACACCATTTGGACAATGAGTCGGCATGGGAGGTGGCTCATGGGTTTGGCCTGCTATTGGGTGGATTTGAGGCTCCATTCAAGATTCCTTGTTGCAGTCTGAGTTGGCCAGCCCACACTTGCCATAAAGTCCATCCCTTCAGCAGGGTGTCCGCCAGACTTTTCTTATCAATGAGGGAAGAGCCAGTTTGTAGTTTTGAGTAAACATTCTAAACATAACTGTTAGGAGTCTCTCAAGAGACATTGTTAAAAAGAAAATGCACTGGGAATATCACCTAAAGGAATTCTTTGGAGACATCCAAAATGATTGTTTCTTGTAAGCAAGGAGAAAAACCAGAAGGAACAGTTTAGGCTGAGTATACGAAAGCTCTTGAGCCTCACACAGCAAGCCTTAGGCTATTTTTGTGTGGAATATTCTCACAAACTCATTGGGGGTGTGAGGTTTCATCGGAAAGCAACGGTTCACCTTGTGGGAGACTAACGTTAATTCCTGGGGACCTTAAACAACCTTTGGCCTTGGCTCAGGAGACTAGGGAAGGAGGAGGAGGTGAGTGACACTGGGCTGCAGAAATGAAAAACCACGAGGCAGGTGATTAAAATGGTGGCTGCAAAGGGCAGTAGAGAAAAGGTAAGTCAAAGGCCTGAAGACTGTACGAGAACAGCAGATGTTTTTGGAAAACCTTTGAGGGACAAAATGCACATTGAGGCTCTGACCGCAATCCTCACACTGACCTGAATAGTTTCTGCCCTAGGCTGACCTCCAATTTCACACACTTTGGTTTTCTAAAGTGGATTTTGCTCAAATTCCCATTTGGCTAGAGATTACAGGTGAGTCACTGTGTATAAAGGGTTATATCTTTTATGCCACCCAGGAAGGCACCTTTTGCTGAGGAGGCTCAAAGGCAGAGAGTGATAAGTCGATTCCTTGTCAGCCAGAGGCTCCTCTTATAAGTCTCTTTGCAGGACTTCTACAGGGACAAAGTCAAGGCAACTTGTAGGAGCCAGGGGATGTGAATCTGAGCCAAGCTGCATGATTTTGGCTCCTAGTATAGGATCAAATGTAAAGATGCTGCCCTCACAGGATCCTAGACCCACGCAATCTCTCAAGATTAGCTTGATACAAGTACAGGTCACAAGCATATGTGCACACACACACATACACATACATCACAGCACCTGGGGCCAGCTTCTGGAGCTAGGCTTGGGGCCCGATGGAGCCATATTTCAGGGGAGGAAGGAACTGTCAGCTAGAAATAGCAAGCTGCCACTTGCAGCAGTGGGGCTGAGATACACAGTCCATGCACACTTCACACAGAAACAGAAACCCGAACGAAAAACTGACTCAAATAAAGGAATTTGACAGTCACGCTAAAGTGAGGAGAGGCAGGCTGGCTGGGTGCCCAGAGAATCAAGAAACTATAGTTTCTAAATTCAACTCTGCTGTTGGTGACCTTAGCATATCATTTAACTGCTTAGTTTCTCGATTTCTTTGAGTACAAATCAGGAGGTATAATTCTCATCAGCTAATCAGCTACACAAAAGATAATTGGCAGGGGTTGGGGGAGCATTAGTAAAATTCTTTGTGTGTATATATATATATATAGACACCTATGACGTATGAAGGACGGCAATTAAAGCCTGTAAAGGGATGTCTCAGGATGCATGTTATAATTTCATGACTCCCTCCCTTTCCCAGTGTGGTGAAATAGAGAACACAGTCTCACATGTTCTTACCTGCCAGCTGATCATGTAAGTGTTTAGCAAGTTATGCTATACGGGGTTGAGTCCTGCATTATCATTCATAGAAAGCTATCCTTCAGGTTTCTTGTTTTGCTCAGGTTCCTTAGAGATTTTGCTCTCCCTATTCTCCTACAACTGTACGCTCCACATAAAATAAAAATGTCACCGTTTTATTAATCTACATTTTATTACCTAAGAGCTGATCACTTTAAGATTTGGTCTGGAAGTATTTGATTATTCTGTACTTATCAGAGGCAGAAATAATGGTTTCTTTTAAGCATCATCTTCTTGTTAAGGGCTGTGAATTATAAACTAGTTTTCATTCCAACCAAATCACATCTACATTGAATCTCTTTTGGGGTGCAGGCCAGAGGAGCAGGATTCAACAGACAGAATGGGGAGCAGAACAGGCAGATCGACAAAGAACACTGCTGAGGGGAGCAGCGGGCAAGACAGGAGAGGTCTGCCGCACCATGTGGGTCAGCTCCTGGGCAGGGATCGAACTCTGCTGCGGCTCGCTTGCAGTGTTGTGCTCTAACCCACTGTGCCACCAGAGAGGGCCTGAACCTCTTCTTCATGGCTTATATATTTGGATTTCTGTTGTGGTAGAGAAAGGGGCAGGAGGACAAGCCTAAGATCTATAACATCGTATCGAGGGGTGGATGAACGGTGCCATAATAGATAACAGCTAATTTGTTTATAAAAATAAGACTCTTGCTCAGTCCCTTATGTGAGACTAACCTAGTATATTTTGTTTGACTTAGGGTCCATGCTCTAACAAAATTAATCAGAAATTCTTTGTTTCAAATTATTTTTTTCTTAGCTAATGCAGTTATTCTCATTGGCTTGACTATTCTGCATATCAGTGTTATTTTCTGCAGCATTCAATATGAATGTCTAACAAGGTGACCAGAAACAATAAGCCCTTGACATTTCTCTCCCCCTCTCAAACAGAACCTCATTATTCCCTGACACCAGCTTTCCTTGTCAGGAGAGTCCCACAAAACATAGAAGCAAGGACGTTTTAGCCTTTACAGATTAGCAGGCCTGAGGAATTTGTACGGGTAGCTTTTAAAATAGCCTAGGTGTCAAACAGGGGTCATTTTCCACTTAGGACATTTATGGTGAGGAGTTGGGTAAGTAACTCACATTGCTTAGCATTTTTATTTATAGTAAACTAACAACTGCAAAGCCTGATCCCAATTAATTTCAGGAACAGGAGGGAAGTCAAATACACACATACAGGCATACACATACAAACATACATATGGTACAGATATCACTTAGCACCAATGCTTCATGTTTATTCTATCTTCAAATTGATCTGTAGACATTTAGAGAAATGGTCACCATCAAGTACCTGAAGGCTTGATGTAGAAATAAGACTGTGCTCACAAAGGGGAATTTTTGTAAGTCATTCTTTGCAGATTTGTTTCTAGCATAGTATGAGATCACCTTACAGGAGTAGGGCAGGCTGCTCCCAATTTCCTTTTGGGTGTCTTTGCCTCCTTTATTTGCTCTCCCCCCAGATCATCTCCCTCTACCGCAGACCCACAGTTCTCTAGGTTCTAGGACTGAAAACAAACTACAAGGTGGCCAAGAGTAAGATATTAGGAGTTAAGGTGGCACCACTTTTAGGGCTACTTCCATGGGAAAGGAGCAGCCTAGAAAAGGTAAGGCTTGGAAGAACTAATGAAAGACTTGGAAGAATTCTAAAGCAGGAATTATAGGGGTCTTTGGCAGCATGGCAGGTTGGGGAAGAGGGTTTGGATTGCTTTGGAGAGAGGGACATCTTTCTAGTGTTCTTAAAAACATGCATTTATACACATTATTGACAAAGAACTGCTTGGACATTTAAATGAAAGGTGATTTCAGCATTTTTGCAAACTAGGTTCAGTTTCATAATGCTTGGTTCTTTTTCAGAAGCTGCTCATTGATCTACAAAACATCTTTATTGGCAAACAATGGACAGTCTTTTGGCAAAACCACCTGATAAACCTGTTCAGTGTCTCTGGCAGATGTTATTGGTGCACTCCATTTCTGTTCCTTTTTAACTCTTTCCCAGTACAGTTTTCCTCTTCCAGGAAGCCCACCTGGATAGGCTAATCTGTTTTTGGCTGTTTCTGGGAAGACTGGGCCAAATGGTCAAATACTCCACATGAAAGGGAAGATGTATGTAAGTTCACTCAGACAGTGACCTACCAGTGAGAGCTGCCTACACTCCTGGTTCTGTGGTTTCCTGCCTGAGGAACAACAGGGTTTTATTCTGAAAGACAAGAGCCAGCATGGTCACCAGAAAGGGCTGAGGGCAGGAAACACCATGTACTGTTCAGTCTGTCTGAACAGCCCTGGCAGCTGGACAGGGCAGAGATGGCTGGAGGCAGCAAGGGCACGTCTGTTCAAGGGCTCTGTGCCTCCCGAGCCATAGAAACAGTTTGGTTGTGCGGAAACATGTGTTGGTTTGTATACATCTCTTCTCTCACCCATTTATAAAGAGCAGTCCTTAGAAATGACAAATTTTCCAAGTTTAGAGCTCGTTTTTATATTCAGCAAAATGGGGGAGGGTGATAAGGTCTGGATAAGTTTTCAGGTAGGAATTAATTCATGTTGCTGAACACATTTCACTCGCTGTTGATTTGAACAGAAAATGATGTTCAGTTGCCAGACTCTGCTTTGACCTTTTCCACCTTCTCTGCAGTTTAACTCAAACACCTATGAACTAAAAGGAACAACGAAAAGAGTACCCCTTTCTCTGGGCTCAACTAAGGAGTACAGGCCCTTTGGGGGCACAGCTGAACAGGAGTTGAAAAGAAGCTGAATTAACAGCAGAAAAGTTCTCTATGAGCAAATCAGTAACTTCAAAGGCAGACAGACCTCAAGGATTAGTGCATTGCTAAAATGCCCCACACCCAGAAGATAAAACTACACCTCGAGAAAATGTTAGCAACCCTCTTACTTCCCTCAAAACACTGTAAAAAAGCAAATGGATCTGTTCTTTCAAACTAGTAGGCAAAAATCCCCCACAGCCATACCTATCCCCATCAAGCTGAGGGCTTGTGCTCCAACATAATTCACATTTGAACAATCAACAGTTTGTGGTACCAACCACCCCCTGCAGTAAATACAACCCCCTGAAAACCTGTATGACCAGTAGCCTGCTGCTGACTGTAACCTTATCAGTAACATGGTCGATTAATGTGTATCTTGTCTGTAATATGTATTGTGTGTGTATATATATATATATTTATATGTATATGTATATATATACATATATGTATATGTATATACACACACACACATTTATTCACATAATAAGTCAGAGAAAATAGAATGCTATTAAGAAAATTGTATTCATTGCAAAACATTGCCACATAAAGTGGACCCATGCAGTTCACAGTCAAGGTTCTTCAAGGGTCAACTGGATTTATCCAGAAAACCCAGCCTAGGTTTATATTTCTAAATCTTCTCCAGGCTGCACAATGAACAAGCACATCTTACTGTTCGGCTCCAGGTGCCCCCAGCATGTGCAAGGTGCAGAGGGGGCACTCTGCACCCCACGCCTTGCTGTCACTGAATGAAGGCAGAGACAGGCTTCGGTCCTGGTTCATAAGTAAGCTGCCGTATGCGTGTCACCAAAGTGGTTCCACACAGACCCTCATGTCCATGTGGGGTTGCAAGTATAGTTGTGGGGGGGGGGCTGTTGTCTGGAAATGAGTATTACAGGGGTCATTACTGGGATGCTCATCAGCATCAAAATCTGCTAAGGTAAGAGCTAACGGATCATCAAAGTAAGGATTGGGGTGAATAGCAAAAACCTCAAGTTTGAGAGCTGTATACAAAGTGGAGGGGAGAAATAATATTGGAATTGTGACAGAAGGCAATGGGAAACTAGGATGGATTCATACAAGATGATGTGCACCTGAATGTGACGGTTTCTGACAAGCTTGGAAGTGTTAGTTTTAGCCACTAGCCCACTGGAATAAATAGGCGCTGACCTCTTTAAGGAGGCTGCATGACGGCTGTGCCTCCCGCCAGCAAGGGGAGCACAACTGGCCTCACGTTTGAGTTGTGATGGGTGCCAAGTCTAGCTTGTAAATGCTTCATTGGAACCACTGATATCGAATTACTGAAATGATGGTGTGTTTTCCAAAAAGCCCCTCCTGCCCCCAGCGCCATCTGCTAAATATGCTTGGGGCATCGCACAGTCCAGCATGTGGAACTCTCCATTCAACCAAGGGCAAAGTGACCTTCTCCGGGTCAGAAAACGTGTGCTGCCACTGGATGAGGACATTCCCTTGAGAATTTAGAGCCAGGGACCCTTTCTTCTGTGAGGGTCTGTGTAGAACCACTTGGTTGGTTTGCTCGGGATGGGCATGCCTTCCCACAGAGCAGCCTACAACAATCGAATCCTACTCATGTTTTCTATGATCCTGAACTATAAAAACTCTATAACTACATTCCAAATTGGGCATCATTAATATAGTTATGCATCATCTGTTGAAATTATGTTTTTTTTTTTCTTCTTTGAGTGTGTAGGGAAGGGCCTCAGGCTGTAACAAATCTTTCCTGGTGTACCATACTGCCTACTCCTTTCTCTCCACTCCCTCAAGCGCTATTCAGTTGTAGCTGCAATCACCTCAGTGCTGAGGGGCCCCTCCCTGCCTCGGCTGTCTGCCCTCTGCACAGCCAGCCTAAACACATGCCTGCTTGACCATGCAGCACACTGTTTGGTCAGATGCAACTTGTTAGAGAGACTTTAGTGACCCCGGTGATGAATGACTCAAATCCAAACTCCAGCACCTGGCAGGTGTCTTCCCTCCAAATTCCCAACTTCTCTTTCTAGATTTGTGTCCATCTATAGCCCACTTACATTTCATAGAATCATCAGAGATATTTACACTTTCCAAATATAAATTCTACTTTCCCTATCAACACTCATACAGTTGTCCATTCCACTGTCCACCTTCTGAAGTCTGTCTTTTAATGCTGAGTTCGTGTGTCCCTTTTCCACAAAGCCAGCTATAAGAAAGTGCTCTATCATCCACATTCCTTGGGTTTTCCTTTTTTGAAAATGAAAAAAGAAACTTACAGTGAAGTCACACTGGTTTATGGTACTGATCCCTTTCACCTGATTTACCCACCATCCCCTCCCCACTTCTGGTAACAGTTGTTTTGTTCTTATAGTCTCAGAGGTTTTCTTTGTTTTGTCTGTTCATTAGTTTTGTTCCTTCATCTTCCAAAATATGAATTGAATCACTTATTGTTTTTCTTTCTCTGCCCAAATCATTTTATTTTGCACAATCCCACCCAGATTCATCTATGTTGTTGCAAATGGTAGGACTTCACCTTTTTAAATAGTTTTTTAAATAGTAGTATTACACTGTGTATATGTCAAATTCTTTGAGTAATTTTTATGAGCTTTATACTGCATACAAATACTATACAGTATCATGAAAAATAAAAAAACGGAAACATAAAGTAAAAATTTTTCACATACGTAATCCCAAAGATAACTATCTCAGTAGAATATGCTGCTGTGTTGACTTCAGACTTGTCCTGCATTCATATGCATACATATGCTCTCTCTCTCTCTCTCTCACACACACACACACACACACACCATCTCATCAGTCTTGGAAATTGTTTTGAATCGTAGGTGTGGTAAAAGTGCCATGTAGTTTGGGGTAGGCTGTAGCCTATCCACAAGCCATACTTCTTTTTGTTCCCCATGGTGCTGAGTACAGAGCTGTACAGAGCAAAGTTATGTAAATGCTTATTGAAACCAGAATGAATTTAAACACTTCCCAGAATGCCTGAGGGACTCTCTATAAACTTCGAGTAGCAATTAAGGAGATGCCCGGAGATATTGCTTTCTTTTATTCCATGAACAACTTCTAGTTGTTAATTGTGATGAAATGTTCAAAATTTGAATACTATAAGGTCCTCAGAAGAGAGCCGATAAGCTAAGCTGAGCAATAAATAGTTCTAGGAGCATCTCAATCTGCCACACAGCTTTGTAACGAGTGGGCAAGACATAGAAGATAGAGGTCCTGGGTAGGCCTATGTTCTGGAAACTCCTATTGCTAGTCTAGCTTAATATCCCAAGCTAGGCTCAAGCTCCTCTCTGCAGACCTCCTCCAACTCTCACTGCAATCTCTGATTCTTAGTTGAGAAGCTAAGGGTTATAGCTCTCGCAGGGCTCACGTTTTTCAGTATTTACTTGAATTTAAGACCCCCCATTAACTTGCACCTTCTGAAGTTGGTGCTTAGCCTAGTTCTAAAGGAAAGGCCTGTGATTTTCTTTCTTTCTTCTTCTTTTCCAATTGAAGCTAGTATGGTTGCTGAGTGCTTACTCAGAAGATATCTCCACATGAGTGGAATGGCTACTCAAGAGCTGAGCTGCCCAGTTCTTTTTTTTTTTTTTTGAGATGACTTATGTGGTGACAGCTTAACTGATCTGAGGAAGCAGCAGCTGGGGTGCAAGACTGGTGAGTGAGGTGCTGCTTGGCACTGGATGCATAAGTGAATCAATGCTATCACATCTCTTTTTAGGAGCTGTGGAAAAGAAAGTATTTCTGAGGGAGGGAGAGGAGATTCTAGAGTGGCATTGTTGGGAGTCTGGCAATATAAATTGAAGACGAAGGTCAGGGACTCATTAGTTTTGAACAAACTAAAAATTTGTTTTATTGTTCTTGTTGTTAATGTGCTTGTTTTAGAAATAATACTTTATCAATTTGCAGTAAAGAATAATTCAAATAAAGAACACTTCTTATCTATTTAGAAAAAGTGTATGTTTATGAAAAGGAAGACAGAGAATGCACTGCTCATTATTTTATAGTCATAGGGACACTAATTTTTAAAAACATCTTGGAAGTGTTAAGCAAAGTTCAAAATAACAAAATAAGAAATACCCAGTTATTTGGGGAGATACCCTGGTGATTTTCTTGGGCAAATTAAAATAGACCTTAATGAATCAGCAAACCGGAATGGGCTATGTTTTGGTCTGAGCCATTCTGCAAAGGTTTGACATATATTGTGGGAAATCACAAAAGATTCATCCTTCTAAGTGAGTCAGTGGCTGTTAAGGAATGCTAGCTCTTTCTCTGGAAAGAAAGGTGAGAAGATATGTCCAAAATGAGGGTTTTCTCCCTCAGGGGCACTATAGGAAAACTCTCCACAAAATGAAGATTTCTGTTCTCATTCATCAGTCTTCTAATACTAAGTAGCTTCTCCTTGATTAGCATTGTACTTAGTGCTATTATCTGTGTCTGGTTGCTGATAATTTTTATGGGGTTTCCTATGATGCAGCTCAGGAAGCCCAGGATCCTGGTTCAACCTTTAATCGTGTTACTTGAGAAAACCTCTTTCAATTTTCTCTGTCTTCATTCCCCATGTCTGAGATGAGGGTTTAATTTGTCTCCCTCTCTCAGGAAGTTGTCAGGAGGGAGACAAGGCAGTGAGGAAGGACTGAAGCTACAGCTGGAAGGCTCTGGGAAGGTGACATGGGTTGCCAGGGGAAGGTCACTTTGGCTGAGACACTTGACTGTGGATTTAATCCCCTCACCCCATACAGTTTAGAATTGGGTGTGGAGTGAATGTAGTCTGGTTATTCCATAGACTATACTGTGGAGGTATTACTCCAAGACATTTTCTTCACTACTGGGTCCCTAATACCTAAAAGGTATTCAACGAGTGCTTGAATAACTGAGTGACTGGTTGAATGAAAATGCTCTTTTCTTCACTTTAAGCTCAGTGCCCTATATGTGGAAATTGAATAAATACATTGTCGTATGCAAGAATCAGAATCTGCTTTTGATTGCTTTGCATTTCATTAAGATGGATGAGGGTGGTCTGAGCTGTCTACACCAGCACTCTATTAGCAACCAAGGTACCCACATCTATGCAGTGAAGGGTAGTGGCATTCAGTGGTTTTCTCTGGGGTTGGTGAAAAGCCATTGATTTTTCTATCACCTCTCCCTTAAGTACTCAGCTTTACAATGAAGAGCTCTGTTGAAAGGCTAGTAACTAAGAGACAGTCAGACTTAATAAATCTTGATGAAATCTGCCAGGATTCTGTATCATAATGACTATGTTCATATGATGTCAATGGAGCCCTGTTAGATAAAAACTAATGACTGAGCAAATGAATAATAGTTTACTGGGTAGGCAGCACAGTGGAGGAGCGACGGGAAAGTCTGACACCTAGTGGTAATCTGGGAGGGCCTGGCACTAACTACATGTAGGTCAAGGGGAAAAATGAAAACGTCTAGAGCACTGCTAAATCCTAGGTCTGAGAACATAGAAGAACCGTTTCTAGCTTGAAAAATTGTTTTAAGACAACAGGTCCTGTACATTCTGATGTACATAACTGGGTTGGTTAAAGTGGTGGGAAGGAATCATGACCAGAAAAATATAGACCAAATAAAGAAAATCTAGAGCTTATAGTACTGGAGTGGCAGAATGCCTCTATCTCAAGTTGCAAATGCCATCCTCTATTCAAGGAAGGAATGACTAGCAAGGAGTTCAGGAATTACACACCCTTCTTCAGCTTACCTGTAAATCAGTAAACCTAGAGGGCGACTTTAGTGGGTTTCTATAGAAGACAATTCAGTTAAGGTTTTCTCAGATGTCCGACATGTTAAGTTCTTCAGTGAATAAGTGGATTATCTTCAGCAAGTCATTGAGTCTTTCTATGCCAGAGATCCATGAGAGAGTAGAAAAAATTCTATTCCCTGAAAACCTTCCTGAAAGGAAATTTAACTATAGTTAAAGATGTTTTAAAACTCCAAATTCCTTTAATGCAGAGTCTAGGAATACCTCCCAAGGAAATGATCAAACAATAAATACAGATGTATAAATGAGTGTTCATTATAAAATAATTAAACAATCTAAATGCCCATCCATAAGGAACTGGTTAAATAAAAATCAAGTATCTCCATGTAATGGCGTACTAAGAAAGAATTATTTTGTAAAGGTCAAAGTAATGCTAGGTATTTCAGCATTGTAAGATGTTAAAAATATCTTGACAAAAGGTTACAAAGCAGTATGCTCATTTTTCTTGCAACAAATGTTAAACTATATATTGAAATATTTAAGAATCTCACCCTGAATGGTAAGACTGTGATCTTTTACTCTTTAAGTCTCTTGTATTGCCTGACTTATTTTTCCCAAATGAACATGTATAACTTCAAAAGAAATAATGGACAATAAAGATTCTCAAAATAGTAATTCCTATCCTTTTAGCGCCAAGAAGACGAAAAGATAAAAGGAGGTAATAAGTATGAGACTAATCAGCTTTACATTAAGGCACATGACCCCCTGACTGAGAAAAGGCACTGATACTTATTTGTGTTATTTTTCTTACTAATGAAGTGATTGTAGATTTCAAACATATTTTACCAGGCAAGCACAGCAAGCCACAAGATGTGTCTTCCTGTGACAGATGCACAGGCACAGCCCTGAACTCAGGACTGCTCGCTCTGCTCTTGATGTTCTGTCTTGCTGTCTAGATTCTGTTCAGTGTGCAGTGTGTGACCAAACCCCAGCTATGGATTCTTGCAAGAGGGAATGGAAGATGCCTGTCCCCATGGAAAACAAGAAGACTCCGCTCTCACTTCTCACTCTCTTCTGGTTGAATGCTGCAGATAAAATAGTACATTACTGACCAAGTGGTTCCTATACTCATCCTATTTGCTCTACCCACAGCACCAATGGTGTCTTTTATTTACTTCATGCCAGGCAGAGCTTTGGCCCCCAGGGAAACACTGGCTGGGAGATGGCGACCAACCAGGAGTGGGGCACCATGGTTCTGCCCATTCCATGTGCAGAGATGGTGAGGAAGAAAGGAGAAGACTCAGTTCTTTATGAAAGGAGGGAGTCTATGTGTGAATATGCAGCTGGGAGAAGTTGGGTGAGGATGACCTGGATGTGGAAAGTGACTGTGAAAGGAGCCAGGAAGATGGAGATGTGGCTGACACAAGTGCAGATGATAGCAGTGCAAGGGAAACAAGGTCTGCACATTTGGGGTGGGAAAAAGCCCAGCAACCTCTTTGCCTGGGGAGAACTAACTGTACAAGAGACAGAGTTGGTCTCAGCTGCTCAACATTTGCTCTGTGCTGGAAGTATCCTCCTTCTGAGTGATTCACAGAGAACCATGTGCTGGGTCTTTGGGGTAAAGGTGCTGACACCGGGTGCCCTTGATGTCTCCCTGGGCTGTTTGCTTGCTTTTAGGAGGCAGCTAGTAAACAGATATTTCAAGCTGCAGATATCTTATACATCCCCTCTTTCTTTCCTCTGGTTAAACATGAAGACAAGAACTATTCACCAAAAAAGATCACTAAAGAAAGTCATCATCTGTGTGTATTTATAAACCTTGAGCCATGCTCTGCCTTGTTTTATTGTTGATAATGATATTGATGATGAAGATGATTTCCAAGCACCTTACAACAACACTCTCAGGTTGAATTATTTTAAGCCTTACTAAAGCCTACATCATTGGTGAAACCATTTTACAGATTAGGAAGCCAAGGCTAGGGGAGGTTACCATCACATCTCCAAAATAACACCAGTCTCTTCTTACTCAACTTCTCTAGAAAAGTGCGGGGGGCCTTGACCAGCAAGGCCGAGGATTGGGGTCCTAGGGTCGACGAAAGGAGAAGGCAGAGCCTTGACCTTGTGGCGGGCCTTGACCAGCATGGCGAGGGGGTAGAGCCCCAGGGACAGCGAGAGGAAGAAGGCAAAGACGGAAACACGTGCGAGTGTGAGAGTGAGAGAGAGCGTTTATTTTTACAACAGCCTTGTATATATACTTGAGGGTGGCACAGAAGGTATGGCGGGGGGGTGGTCTGGTGGTCTAATGTCTTAAAGGCCAATGGGTTTGAGGGGAGGGATCCATCGTCATCTCTTTGTCTCTTTGGCGCCAAAGCTTGCTGAGCGGGAAAGGAAGGAGAGTGGGAGAAGGGATTCGGGTGTGCTGCATTCTCAACCAGGATGTTTACTCTAAGTTCCAATCAAGTGTTGTTTTGTGCATAGGAGGCAAAGTCCTGGTCTCGGTCCCCGACAGAAAAGGGCCTATGTTTTATTCATCCTTGAACCTTTGGGCACCTGCTTCAAAATTACTATTTAAAATTCTATTGCTTGTCAACTTTTGAACTTCTGGCAGGAGTCAGTTATTATAGCAACAACCTCAGCAATTAACAGTAACTGGACAAAATGAGAAGTGATGCAGCAGAATGGTAATGAGCTTGGCTTCTGAAATAAGAATTTTTGTTCCAACACTTAGGAGCTCTTCATAATAGCTGTTTTCTTAGTCCCTCTCTCTGTTTCCTCAACTGCACAAGAATGGAGTCACTGGCACATAGTTGTTATGATAAATCAGTGAGTGACTAACTGTGAAGTATTCAACAGAGTCTCATACATATCAATAAACACTAATTGTCATTATTATTATTTCTGTGTTCTTAATGCTTTCTATTTTGCATATATCTTCTCATCAAACCCTTGCCATGTCTATTCTGATACAGAAACCAAAGCTCAAAGAGGTTAATATCCACTCAAGTAGGGAACCAACCAGTGGGAGGTCTGTGATTCAAATTCAGATCCAACTCCTGTGTCCACCTGTGCTGCCTGCCCAATGTGCTCACCTGAGCAAGACTAACAAAATACCATGGAGTAGGGAGGACAACTGAGCTTACTCTCCATGTTGTCACAGGAAGAACTGTGCTTCAGAGTACTTTTATAAAGAAAATGCTTACTTCAGAGGCTAAAATAACGTGATTTTTAAAAAAAGATTTATTTATGTATCCAAGAATTGGGATGTAGGCCAGAGGTGTGGGGGTGACAGGATTTACCACAGACAGAGTAGGGAGCAGAACAGAAAGGTCTACTGAAATACACTCCTGAAGGGAGCAGCAGGAGAGACAGGAGAGAGACATGCTGCGCCATGTGGGTCAGCTCCCTTTTCGGGGAGCAAACTCATACTGCAATGGCTGCAGATAGCTTCATGTGCTGCACTTTAACCCAGTGTGCCATGAGGGAGGACCCAATGTGGTATATTTTTAAATATATGTAGGTCAGAACTTTTTAAATGCAATGACAACAGCCACTTTATTGGCTGATTTAATGAAATGCCCATGGATACATCTCTGCTACCTTTAGATATAATTTGATCCAAGCATTAAGTGCTGCCTCCCAGAGTATTTCTCCATTATGAATGATCTTTCCTTCTCTGCTGGCTTCTATTTGAATCTCAATCTTTACTTTCTTAGGGGCAAGATGACCACCAGGGGCTGAGGTTCACCTTAATTGTCACATACATTGAACAGCGGCTTCTCTCTTCCAATTGTTCTAGCTAAAGTCCTGGATGGCATCTCTTTAAACTTGGAGTTATATGCCTTTCCCTGAAGCAAACCTTGTGATCAAAGTGATTAAATTCTCTGACTGCCCAGATTTGGGTTAAGTGACAACCCGTGGACTAAAAGTGGGGTCAGGTAGCTAACCACTACTGAGGAAAGCCAGTTAAGTTGGTACTACCTAAAGAAAAAAGAATGGGTGTGGTTTAATTAGAAAAGGACCTATGTCTACTACCATGCTGTTCACTTGTAGGACATGGTGACCTGGACTGGAATGAGGAGACAAAAGACAGCTGATAAATGAGGAGCCTTACACAGATCTCTGTACCCCACAGAGTCCCACATGTAATAACACCTAGTATTTACATATGATCCTACTTACTCCTTATAATAACCTCATACTGTATTGTTTACCCCTACATAACTTTCACTTTATAACTCAGAAAATCAAAGAACAAACACATCAGTCAGCCTGGGTCATGGCTAGAAAGTGACTAAACCAAAATCTGAATTCAGCCATGCTGACTGCTATGTCTTCACACTGAGCTAAGAGGCTTTGCCACCTCCTATAAAAGGGTGAGCTCGAACAAGATAAGGCTCCATATTTCTCCCTCACTGTTCTGTATTTTTAAAAGAACAACAAGGAGAAGGAGAAAAAATAAGAAAAGAATGAAAGTCTCATTTTATAATAAGTGCTAATTTGGATGGATAATGGATACCTGGTTTCTGGGTCTCATGCATTTTTATCTTGAGTGGATAATAGGAAAATCTGTTAATAGAAAAACTTGCTCTGTGATTTCCAAGTGAAGTTTGAGTCTTTCTTTTATAATAGCCAGCAGAGCAAAATTTTTACTCATTGTTGGTTTATTTGCAGAAATACAATGATTTCTTAATTCACTGCCTGAAACACTACTTACTGAAAACTTAAAAGATGAAAATGACTGTGGAGAAGCTACTTTTTTGCCTAACAGCACTTCCTTCCCATCATTTATTTATGCATACAGAACTGGGATACGGTGAGAGAGGCACTAAGAGGATTCACCAGAGACAGAGTGAGTGGGGAGCAGAACAGGCAGACTGACTGGTGGAGGGGAGCAGCGGGCGGGTTAGGAGAGGTCTGCTGCACCATGTGGATCACCTGTGGGACTGGGGTCGAACTTGCACTGAAGCGGCTGAGGTGGCTTTCAGTGCTGTGCTTTAACCTGCTGTGCCACCAGGGAGGGCCTCCCATTGTTTTCTTTTAATAAATTATTCAATCAACATCAAGCTGACTTATGTAGTCTCCCAGGTCAAGCTGCTTATCTCTGAAATCTACTTCTGGCACTGTGCTTTGGTCACCAGACGACTTAAGGTAAAAACTTTTGTCAAAGCGAGAAGTCACTTAATGTTAAGTAATGAATAAGGACAAGCTTTCTCAGGTTGGTAACTTGGGGTTATATAAGTAAAAATAGCCATGTAATGTGAAAAACTAACTTATTTAGATGGTTCAATAAGATTAAAATGGAGGCTTTGGTATAAAAACACCAACATTAAATATATATTATATTCATTTTTTAACTTGTCTAGCCAAAGAACATGTCACTTAAACTTCCTGAAGACATTTTTGAGTTCATAGATTGCTCTGCTGGAAGAAGCATGTTCTAATTGCCTTCTTTTTGGTCGGGGTGATTTGTTCAAGCTTCGCATTAACATATATTAGGATTTCTGAAGAAGTTAATACTGGCATCCTGATTCTCATTATCTACATGACAGTCATGTAGATTTGATACAAGCAAGAATTTAGCAATATGCATAATAATTTCCTCCTGTCGTTTCCCCCAAACACAACTGGCACTACTACTTATGAAGCATTTCATTGAACCAGGCTTCATGCTAAGTATTTCACTTGTATTTAGCCATGTAATTCTAACAATACAAGAAGTAATTATCGCTATACTTTTTCCCCCTAGAGTGAAGACCAGAGAAGTTAATTAAAATTCCCAAAGTCACACAGCTACTAAGTGGGGACTTAGGATTTAGAAAACCTTAAAGTCGTATTCTGAAGCTAACATCTTCCTCACCAGTGCAGATCAATGTAAATTCTGACCTCTGTCACAGGCTACTTATAAATTATCCCATTACCGCTTATTTAGAGCTTATGAGTTCTTGAATAGAGAATCTTCTCTTTCACATTTCCCAGGGCCTAGGTCTATAGACTGTTTTATAGAAATAATATTGAGGGTGAAGAAAGGTGACCATGAATTGAGGCCTACACAGATCACATGTCATATTGAAAGTATACTTCGATCACTGGTAAGTTTTCTTCTTTAAGCCACTGGCATTGACTTTTTTAGCACAAAACACCACATGTATTATGCTGTCATCAGAGCCATCCTTGGTGATAATTGCAACATGCCAGCAAAGAAAACACCCAGCCCTGGCTTCCATGGCCTACTTCTGAAAGGAACTGCATGGCTTTACAATTATCACCCAGACTGGCAGGGAGAAGGGGAGGGTGGGATAGCAGCAGGAGAAGAAATCTTTTCAATCTGGAGGAACAGATCAGCTGCCCTGGACACCATGCTGTTCTTCTGGCCAAGCCAGGGTTCCTGTGACATCATGCCCCACTCTAATACTGTCAGCAGAATTCCCTAAAGAAAACAGCTGCCACTGCTGACAAATGAGTGTTTCTGCTCACGCCACTAGGGAGAGCCTGCCAGCTCCTCCTCAGGAGACTGCTCATCTCCTTCCTTCCCATCCAAAATGCTGAGTCCTTTGAGATAAGGATGCTGGAAAAATATATTATGGCCACATCTCCAGAGCTTTGCTACTGGGGTGCCATATATGGGTTCCAGATGGTGGCGCTATAGGCCCCTTTTATCCTCAAGTCAGCAAGAAGGGGCATCAAGAGGCCAGGATGGCCACAACCTCCATTTTTCCAGGGTGTCATTCACACATTATTATTTTTCATTCATGCCAGGATGAGAAAGAGTGTGGAAAGTACAAATAAAATGATTGGGAGATATCAAGTATTATTTCACTTATTATTAACAATAATGTGAAAAAACAAAAACCTCAAGAATAGCTAAATCTTAATTTTTCTGGTAAATACTAAAAGCATGCAAGATCAAATTTTGCCATATTCATCTAATTCTTAGCTATTCATTTTATGAGCTATGATGCGTGTAATTATGTTTAAATAACAAGAAAATTCAGGGTTTCGGTGTCCATGTTTTTGTGGTTTAAAGTGAAGTTTGTTACCTATGAAGACATAACCCTAGGGTACTGATTCTGTTTTTTATTATTGCATCTTAACGATATATCACAAATAGGTCTGAGAAATCATCTAAGATCTTGCTATTTCTGTAGCTAGACAACTCAAATCTATTCATTGGTCTTCTAAACTGTTCCTTCTTTAGATACCATCCAAAAATTTCCTGATATCCCTGTATTTAACTGTCATGACTGCTAGAATTAAAGCTGCTGAATTTGAAAGAAGTTCACTGTCATTCCCTACAAGCATTGACTCATCTTTCTGGACTCGAGATACTGAACAAGTAATGCCTGGCATCATCCTACCCTTGATAATGTATTTTTGTGCCCAAGAAATTTCAGATTTCAGTGAGAGACCCATTCTCCTGAATATGCTCCTGAATATGAGTATGCTCGCTGTGTAGTGAGCATGCAGAGACCTCATGTTGTAACGGAAGCCCAGAGTAACAGCTTTGACCCCATTCTAGTCATGACTACAGATCGCACACACAGTAGCCTGTCCCTTTCTATTTTCCCACCCTTTGTCAACCTGGAGCCTCTTCTTTTACTAAGGAGACTGAGTTCAACATCGATGGGATTGATGTCCCTCTGCAAGGTGCCTGTGGGTTCCTTCACTATACTGGTGCGACCTTTCAGGGAGATGTTGACATTTACTGAAATGTTGACTTTTCTGATGGTTGAGAATGGTCTTCATTCTCACAACAGATGCAGCAAAGAGAACATTCTTAAGGGATTCTGAACCACTGAAGGTTAAAGTATCTCTTGTCACTTTTCAGTACTGGATTGTAGTCTAATACACTATGAAATTATAATCCATTAATGATGTCAAATGAATATTTTACCATTTTATAACTCAAATTTAGCTCTTCCCAGGTACTGTGATATAAGGATGATCTATTAAACCATCAGTAATGGACAGTGGGTAAGCCTTAGCGATGGAGTCATAACCTTATCATCCAGATTTCTTGACTTTGTTGCTCCACCAACTAGGATTGACTTCCTTGGTCTTCTTTTCAACAGTCATTATTTTTTCTGAAAATGAAGTATGCCAGATTTAAAGGTGCTACATGTTCTGGATGATATGTAAGGAGACACATTAAAAGAACATAAGATTTGTACTTTCTACTAATCCTTAACTCTGATCTGTTAGGGAGCTAATTCAATCATTATCTCTAGACTGTAACAGAGTATTTCCTTTCTTCAATCTTAAAACAGATTACTCTGGGAATTTGTCCGTAGGTTTTTAGACCAAACTTGGCATCAAAAGTCTCTGGGCTGATTTTACCAGACAACAAATCAACTCCCACAATTGACTGCTAGCTCTAAGCCAAAACTCTTGTCATTCTTTTAGGTTCCACTGATTTTTCCTTTTATTATCAAGACAATTGTGTCAGTAGGCTGCATTTATGAAATAGTCTCCGATAGTATCTTTTTTGATCAGACTTCAAATGAAATTTCTTCTCTGATTCTTCTATGCTGTACTTAGCAACCTGGTATCTAAATTATGTGCTAGTTTATATGTGACCATATCCTAAGTAACCAATATTTTGCCTATGGCAAAGCACTTGTCTAAGAAAACTTTAATTTACACTAGAAACTATTTTCTAAAAGTGTCAGTTTGAGAAAAGTAAGTGACGATTTGAAAGTACATGTGTAGACAATACATATTAAGTTACTGATATGTAATTTATTTGATAGCTCTTTTGCCTTTAGTCAATAAAAGCTTAATAAGCTGCAATACTCTGCACAGAAATCTAGTGAGGAATGATAAGGTATAAACCTTATTGAATTGACAATGAGGTGGGATTTTTAAAAACTGGCCAAAAATAAAAAACACAAAATAATTTATGTTCCTCCTTTTAAGTGTGTGGTAAAGACTCTATATACTACTGAATGTGGACACATGGGCAGTTTCTTGAGACTGAACAGTCAACTGTGGGTTTTTGAAAGGAGGTAGATGGGCCTGTGAGAATCTCAAACGGAAGGAATAAGAAAGTGAAGGCAGAGGGCAGGACCACGCATAAATAGCCCAGATTTTAACCATTCTCAATAAATTTGGGCTATATCAATTTAATTCAACTAAAAACAAAGAGCTATAATTACTGAATTAAGGAGGACTTTGAAAAACTAACCAGTATACCCTACTGCCTTCAATATGTCATATCTTAGCCCAATCCCAGGCATATAATATGATAGGAGCTATTTTTAAAATTTTTAAAAAATTTTAATGTAATAGTTTATTTTTACATCACGTGTGCCTTTTTCCATATCAGTTTTAATCCTCGTGGGATTCTCATCACCAAATCACCCGTGTGCCATCACTATAGACAAATGCACTTCCCTCCCCTCACTATTTTTGATCCCATTCCTCATTCTACCCTTGTAAAATGTCTCTGGTATTTAGTTGTTTATTGTTGTTGTTGTTATTATTATTATTATTATTTTCTCACCTGGTCCTTTATACTTCTACTATGAGTGAAACCATCCGGTATTTTTCCTTTTCTTTCTGGCTTATTTCACTAAGCATGATCTTTTTCAGCTGATAGGAGCTATTTTTAAAGACCTAAATAGAGGCAGATTTCACAAGCTTCTTAGGTGACCTGGCCTGTTAACAGCTCTTGCTAAGAAGCAGGTTGCCTGTGAAGATACTATTAAGTCCTGCTGTCCTCTTTGTTATAGTCCTGCTCTTTGTGATATCCAACAGAAATACTGGTTATGCTTCTTTTCGTCAGATGGACTTTGTTAATTAAGACACATTTTCTCTTGGACTATTTCAGCATTCCAGCTTCCCATTTCCTTTCCTACCTGGCCTTTCCTTGTTCATTATGACTCTTGGCAACGAGGCCATGTTACCTTCATTCCCTGAGAGCCTAATGGAGACTGATGAGCTGCTGGAGTGAAGGCTGCCTTCTCCCCACAGTTGCTCAAACTGCACTGCGCCAGCCCCCTCAGGCATCCAGGAACTGCAACAGGTGAAGAGGGTAGTCTGGTTTCCAGTGAAGGCTATGAAGTGAATAGATTATAGCTGCATCTCATTAACAGCCTTTGGAACATCTAGCAAACCACATCATTGTGATCTGAGAGAGGAGGGTTACAGAGAAAATGAGAACTGTGAAAGGGAAGAGAATTGCCTTCCGTTCCTGTTTCTGTGTTTTGCATCTAGGCCACAGGGATGTTAATTTTCTACTCTAATTGGAAACATTCATTTTCATTAAGTTGTATAATTGGAGGGAATGCTCGCTTGCATTAGTGATGACCACTGGTTTCTTATCCTATGGACACTATGTTCTTCATAGTATTCCCCAGCTCAGGGTCCTGACAATGGTTTTCTCTTGTCTGTAGCACCAATCTGGAATTCCTCTGCCTGATTTTCAAGAGGTCCAATAACCTGGCCAGATTAGACCACATTTTTCATAATTCTTTGGAGTGTTTCCTTTGTTCTACCCAAGAGATCTGCTCGTTTACTCTAGTATAAACCACTATTGCCCTACTCCTGTCCTTCACTAATGTGATTTAGAAAATTGTTCCTCTTGTTTTCTACAAAATCCAGTGAAATGTTCTAGGTCCACTTCAATTTTCTCTTGGAATTATAGATTCTCAAATTCAAGAAGAGATCTTTAAGGTTATCCAATTTTGTATCTATCTATAACAGACACTGTAAATATGAGTTATGTGCTCCCCTGCTCCTAGAAACCCCAGCAGGGGTTTTGAACATCCCTGTTTGAAATATGTCTTGTGTCAGATCTAAAAACTAAACAGACTCTCTTGAAAAACTTCAGTTCCCCTTTTCAAAGATCTGGGAACAGCACTTAGATGGCTGTTGAATCTAATGCTTTGCAATCATGAAAACCCACAGCAACTGTCTCAAATGATTAGTATGGACCATTGAAGATGCCTTGACTCAATGAGGCCTTCAAAAATAACTTCAGAATTTTAGACCAGGGAAGTATCTGTTAAATGCATTCACTCCTACCCCAGAGCAAATGCTTAACTTTCCTGAAAGTCCTCCACAGAGGAGATAAGTCTAAGGAATGTGTATTGAAGGGAGGAGGAGACATGGTTGGGATGATGGGGTAACTCCATGGATTTAGGCACCTGACCCATAGTGTTGCTCGCCTGTTGAGGTTTATTGTTTGCAAATGGTGTCCTAGAGTAGAAGTGGCCCTGGGAAGAGTAGGCAGAATTTGCCTGCCCTACTTTACAGAGAGTTCTTCCTGCAACATGTTCTAGGCTGCTCCAAGAGTTCTGAGCAAGACGCAAATGCCTAAGTTCATGTTTACTTGCTCACATGCTAAAGTCACTGACACTGACTAGGCCATCTTTGCCTTTGAGAAAAGACTCTACATTGCAAGTTCTGCCTGAGTTGTTCTCAGAGAAGCCAAATCAATGAGTGTCAATGTTGTTTCCTTGAGAGAGGTCACTTTGGTGGTGAGAGACTGTAAGTAAAAATAGCAGCCCCAGTGCAGCCTCTTGGGCAAATGATTTATTCAAGGGTGCTAAATAATTGAAGTCATTGAAAAGAGTGCTATAGTTGATCTTTGAGAGAGGGGTGAACTGGGTGTTAAGAAAGGCTGTGTCTTCATGGTTCAAAAGCTAAACACTGCAAGGAATGACTGAAAGGAAAACCTGGTGCCTGCACCCTATGGTGGGCACATGCTCAGAAGGTGGTCTGAAGACAGCTGCCTCCTGTGCACTGAGTGTGAGGAAGGCCCTTGTGCAGTCTGGGTTTGTACAGCAGGCAGTGCTTTAGCTAGAATACTCTACAGAGATTTGGGAAGAGCCTCGACCACAACATACTGTCCTTTTCCACTTTCAGAGCTTAAAGGCTTTGTTTTTCTCTGAAATGCAAATGTTCCCTGGGAAATTTCACACATTGATGATTAATCAACTGCCACCTCAATTTTTTTGGTGAACACCTTTGCAAGTAAATGAATCAATAGTTGATTAAATGTAAAAATGAGGTGCAGAATAGTTTTGGGGGTGAGGGTACAGGAGAAGAGTTGAATTGGATAAAGGATCTAGGATGTAGAAACATAGAAGTGACACCCATAGAAAGGAGAGAGAAATTGACAAACTGGCAAACTTATGTTTGAATCACCTTATCTCCTCTACACGATCCCTGAGCTCCTTAAGGAAGCTTAAGGGTGATTTTCTCTTTTAACAATTCATCCCATAACCATCATGAAAACTAATAATAAACAAGGATGTTTAAAGCAAAAACAGTTCTTCATCCCCTTTTAACAACTTCTCACCCAGAGTTGATCAATAGGTATTTCTAGATAGCCTAATTTGTTCAGCCTTGTGCATGGATGTGTTGGTCCTTTCATTTGATGTACTTATAACACTTCTTTTTTGGAGTTCTCTATCCATTTATCATTTTTGACTTCCAGTATCTAAACTTCATTTGTAAACTCGGAAAATCTCCAAGTTTTGAGACAGAGTTTACTTTCTACTATAGGAGTTTCCTTGCAGTTATGAGATGAGCTTAACCTACTCACTCACCATGACAAGGAATCAGAAGTTGGTGGTTCAGGAAAGCAACAGCATCCCTTCTGGGAAGAAGGGGGACAGTTACCTCCAGTTTGTAATGGGGTCCCAGGATTGAGGTCGTAGCAAACTGCAATGTCTACACTTCAGGACTGTGGTGTCTTTATGGGTCCCGCCTGCAGCCTGCCTTTCTAGTCTTCGTAGTCATCCTATGAACTAGCCAGTATCCTTTTAATGCAATATTGCTTACATTGACAAGCATTGGTATCTGATCTGTGCAACTTAAGAATTCTGATTTTCTAAATTTAATTTCACATATACAATTATTTCATGCACTAGCATTTTACAAATATTAACTAATTTTCTGTAATAGGAACTATCTTTTTCCCCATTTTATTTATTTATTTTGGGGTAGATACATTTTGATTTAAGAGCATATAAAATGTTCATTGATATGTTTTCATGGTCCACATTTTACACATAGACACCAAGATACAGAAAGGGTGCCTGTCTATACCACCTGGCTTGAGGTGAAGCTGGTATGCAACCATTGCCTCTTCACCATCAAGTCTCCTGCTTTCCAGACAGACTTTCCCCCTGGATTTTTCCCTTGCAATCCTCCTGTGACTCCTATTTATAATTCATTCCTCTCTTGTAATGAATTATAAGGACCTGTGCCATAGACCTGTCTGGTTACTTTACCAACTGACAAACAGGTCATTAAAACAAACAAATAAAAAAGTAGGTGTTTTCCTCCTGAGACCTCAAAACACTTCATTGCAGTTGTGAGAAACAATCTCAGTGTTTTCTTAACTCACTAGCTGTGGGAATGCCTAGCACTCTTTAGACAAAGGAAGAAATATTATTGTCAGGGAACAACAAGACCCAAATAAATGCTCCTACTAATTCACTCTAACATAGGAGACCCTTCCTGGTGTGCAATAGTCTACATTAAAATTTTGAATAAAGTAGGTTATTTCTATATAGCATAAATGTCAGTGTTGCTTCTGACAGTTTTTATGGCTTCTGTTTCTCATTTTTTGTCTTTCTCCTTCTAAGTCTTCTGTCTTCATGTTAATTTGCTTTTGATTCTGAGCAAAGAACTAACTGGCAGCCAAGTGCACACACAGCCTTTCACTGGACAGGAAACCAAGCAAGGAAGACTGTGGTTCCAAAGACATGAGCACTCTGTTGTCATTTATTCCCTCCTTACCATTTATTCCTTCCTTATCCAAGTGCACACACAGCCTTTCACTGGACAGGAAACCAAGCAAGGAAGACTGTGGTTCCAAAGACATGAGCACTCTGTTGTCATTTATTCCCTCCTTACCATTTATTCCTTCATTATCCCAATAGAAAGGATTCTTTCTATTCTAGAGCTGTTGACGCCTCAGTTCCTTCTGTTGGCTCTTGCTAAGTGTCCATCAACCCCATGAAGGGGAAACAAACAACCCAATTACATTCCATTTAGGTCACACATACACTTAGGAGATTTGTCAGAGGTTCCAATATGTGAAGAGATTTGCCATAAATGGAAAGCTATATTTGAGGACCAGATGAAAGAATAGTGGTCATACACTCAGTAGTGGGGGTCTGGATAAAAAATGGGAAGGAATTCTTGGGTGGTGAGAGTAAAAGGTATAAATACACCAAGAGAGACTACTGCTTCTCCTTCTTGGTTTTCTTTTTTGTTTGTTTTAACAAAAAAAAATTTAAGGCAGTTTAAGGCAAACTGTTTAAGGCAATTGGCAGTATCAATGCCTCAAAGCAGAAGTATAGTTATTCATTATGCCACTAAGTGGGTACTGACAAAAGGATCAGGAAGGAAGAAGAGAAAGAGAAGGAAATGGAACTAGGCATCTGTGTAATGCTATAGTCTTCAGATTTTCCAAGGGCTTTAAAAAATGTATGTTTGAGCTATCAATAATGGGTAGCTGATGTACAAAGTGAAGAGTACATGCTTTGACCCTAAGGATGATTGCAATCAACAGAACAAGACCCTACGTGGCATTCGTAGGAGATTCCATCTCCCCAATGTTTTTCCCACTTTTTTCAAACCCCATTTCATCCAAGATATTAATGATGACTTTAATTAACCTCATTGATCAAACTTACCTATGATTCCTACTAAATTAGAATGTATGCAACTCACTTAAAAAAAAAACAAAACCAGATACTATGTGTGAAGGTGGTCAAAACATACAAATTCCAGTTGTAAAATAAATAAGTCCTGGGAATATAGTCTACCACTTTCTCTCCTGGATGACTCAAATCATTGGTCAGCTGTCAAGAATTGGTTTTAAAGTTTGTCTTTGTCTCACCCTATATAAAAAGTAGATCTTAAAAATTCTCTACATAAGGAATTTTTTTTTTTTTGAGAATTCTGGTGATAGATGTTACCAGACTTATCATAAAGATCATTTCACAATATATATCAATATTGAATCCTTATGTTGTATATCTAAAACTAACACACTGTTTTATATCATTTATGGATTAATTTTTAATACCCAGACACTTAATAACCAGCATTCCAGGACTGGATTGTTTGTCTTTATTTCCTGTGACTGGTCTTATCTCTCAATCAGGAGTTGAACTTCTTAAGAGACCAATTTACCTCATGCCTTTATATCTTAGGCATTTTTATCTCCTAAACTCACAGTTGAGTAAAAAGTAAGTTTAGCTACAGGTAACTGAAAACTTCAACTTACATAGCTTAAGCAAGAGGGATATTAATTTATCTCATACAACAAGATCAATAATAGGAGGTGCTCAAGTTTGGCATGTTGGGGCACGAGCTTCACATCTCTCTTTGGTGCTGATGGCTCTACGACTACTTGTATGAGTGTATGATCTTCAGGCTGGTAGAGAAATGTCTATGGCCATTCTTGAGCTTCTCAGAGATGACAATGTCTGATGTGAGAAAAGGGATCAGCTTGTCTTGAGCTTCTTTTCAAGAAGAATGGAAGAAACTTTTCCCAGGTATTACCTCACACCTTATTATCAAGAATCGAGTTACATGATTTTCTAAAACCTTGCGAAAAGACTGGTATTACGGTGCTGGGCTGCAAATTGTTCCCAGAGGAGGATCATTTTCCTCCAAGTTATATATGGTGATGGTGAAAGAGGTGAGAGATACTTGAATACACTCACAGAAAAGAAGAAAGGAGAATGTATATTGAATAGAAAACCATTGCTGTACTGGAGTTGTCTTCGGCAGGCTTATAAGCGCCACCAGATGGAGATTTTGAACACTGGAAGTTAAACATAGCCATTATAAAAAAATAAATTACGTATGATTATAACTACAGAATATTAAAGCAAAGGTAATAAATACTCAAAAGTCATCAATTTCTAATTATTTTTACTACTAAACCAATCATCTTGCCTTTGATGTTACTTAGTACAGTTGTATGTGTGTGGTGGAAATAGCGTATCTGGTGAACCAAAGGGCATCTGTTCCCAACTCTGATTCAGTGACATCACATTAGCATCACATTAGCCATGTGAAAAAGGAAATGGTGCAAGTATTATCACCATGAAAATAGCTAAGTGATATTAATCAGGGCTTGGTTTATTGTCTGCTGATAGTTAGGGTAAGAAAGTCATGGAGAAATGTTACTAATGCAAATTAAACTTAAATGTTATGTAAACACATAATTTAGTTAAATTTAAATGTCTGTTGTATCTCGACATTTTATTGTGATAGGACAAAAAATGAAAAGTGTTTTTCCAGCTTTCAAAAGCCATTCTTTAAACAAAGTCATCCGTATCATTGACAGGCAAGTGGCATTTTGACATGTATCTTTCTTGTTTTTCTTATTACTCATTAACATAAATGAAAATAACAGCCAACATTCAGATAGACTTACACTCAACCACTGAATGGTTATGGACACAAGAATTTAGGAAAAAACTCAACAAAAGCATTCTAGGGGAATGAACTATATGGAATTTGCAATAAAAAGTACTGTATATTTTACTACTTACGTGCTATGTCAAATATCCTTTATATTAGAAAAGCTTATAACAGCATGTATAAGTACATGTGCTATATATAGCACTCCCAGAGAGACCTTTACTAAACATTTATCTGAGAAATGTTAGGACTGACAACATATTTATTACAACATCTTTGATGGCCAACCACCTTAAGTAAATGTTGTTCAATTGTGACATAACAAATATATTGATGTGTTTTTAGACTTCCTAAGTTAAAAGTAGATTCAAAAAGGTTCACTAAAATGGGATTTGAAGGGACCTCACTTTGCTTTGGTTTAAGTGGCTAGAAATTTTAGCAAATCTGTGAGGATTATTTCCCTATTAAGTCTATAGTATGACTCAATTCAAATTCTTGGTAATAGTAAGTCATGTTGACTCAGAGATTTACCATAATCACATAATTCTCTCTGATGGGGAAGAATCCTCTTGGACATGACACATCAGGCACCTGACACCCACTGAGTAGTGGGTTCTCACTCAGGAGGGTACCCTACTCAGAGCTGACCCAAGGGAAAAGAAGAAGTTCACTCACAGTATTTCTGCCTCCTTTTCAACTTGCATTCTCCTAGAGAATAGATTAGCATTCACCTGCAGGTGTATAGCTTATCCAGTGACTGTGGTGAGAGGAAAGTGTGGAACCCCTGGGGATATATGTTAAAATTCGACTCCCCCAGCCCCCAGGCCAGATATGCTCTGGAGATGTACCCTTCTTGGGGAAGTGATGCTTTGGGCTTTATTTTGTAATGATGGTTTCTCTTCTCAGAGAACTTATTAAGAGTAAATCCTATTGGAGAAACACAGTGAATGGTGAAGATTTTCAAAAGTTGAATTTGGGTGATATCCATCAATAACTCCAGTTGGGATATTCTTTACACTTGATCATTTGCTAGTGGGTTTATTACTGATAAAGGTTTTTTAATGCAGCTTTTGGTATTTAAAAATAAGCTTTGCATTTGGAGCCAGAGCAATCAATGCTCAGAGACATTTCCTGAAAATCTAGTAATTATCCAAGCACACTGGGGCACAGGGTCTCTGTTTCATGAAGCCCTTGGTATATGGATGTCAGAAAGCAGACTGATTTCAGTCTCCTGAAATATACTTCACAGGGTTCTTTCAGGTGTAACTGTGAAGGTGGCCTGTGATCAAGGTCCAGCAGTACCAGACATGAAATGCGCCCATCCTGATGTGGTTATAGCGTGTTATTCTGGTGGAATCCCAGCCTTGGAGGCAGAAATGGTAAGCAATTAGTGTAAGCAAGGATCTAACAGCCTTTCAATGAAATGATCTTTGACTGTTACAGAACACCTTTATTTTGAATCCCTGCATCATGCAGTCAGAAGAAATAAAAAGAGCCCAAGCACGAGCATAGAATCATGTCGGTTCCTGGCATCCACAACTAAGTGGCATCATGCCTAGAGAGAAAAGAGCTATTGCTGGCACCCTTTCACTTCCATGATTGCTTCTAAAGATCAGAATCAAAAACAGATGGAGAGGCTTTACAGCATAACCATTGAGATGTCCCAAGTCATTACAGGTCAGACGATGGCTGGCCAAGATGTTAAGCTCAACACAGTCCTCAGACATGCAATGAGATTCAGCCTCACCCAAGAAGATTTTCTCCAGAGACTATCTGAAATGAGCAATTGGAGCAGTCATGCAACAGAGTACCATTAAAGGCAACAAAGTCTATGGCAGTGTATTAAAAATCTGTTTCTCATACCTACTTAAGGAATTATGATAAAATATCTACCCCTGACTTATTCTTAACTTACAAGTTTATCATCAATTTGTATAATTGCAAAGGAGGTATACTTTATGTTGAATGCTTGCATTCAGATCTTTTCAACAAACCCTTGAAGCTACAAATTGTCTACCACATATTCGTTGTCAAACTAGTAAGAAAGCCCCACAAATAGATTGTGTCAGGAAAAATAGTTTTAAAACTTCAAATAAATTATTTAATATCCATCTCCCTTGCAACCTCCACCCTTTTGAGCCCCAATTATGAGAAAGAGGGAGACATTAAGAGAACAGAATCACCTAGATGACATAAACGCTGCTCTTCTTAGTATTTCTCATCCAGTGTATCTTGGCTTTCTTTTAGGGATTCTCACACTGGAGTGATGTGTTCTTGATCCTAACCTTTGTTTTTACTCCCAGGGCAATGGGCTTTCGAGAGATTGGGGGTAGCTAGCATATACTTCCCTTTTTAAAGTGCAAGAGGACATTTTGTGACTGTGCCTGGAAGGAAAACCTACAACATAGCTTTCAAGCTAAATCTTTAGGGGAGGGTTATAGAGAAATTAAGAACCTGAAACGTTGTTCTCTCAATGTTGTCATTACTATGTACAGGTTGGAAAGTAGTCCTTACCTCCAGCAGGAAGGATGCCATTTTTTGAAAATCACTATTTCAAAATGTGTCTGGAAACAGTGTCACACAGGACTCTGAGTTTATGAGTATTTAGGTCTTCTCTTCCCTTCTTTCCTTGTTCCTTTCCTCCCTCCTACCTTTCTTCATCAACAGAGTAAACAGAGAGCACCTGTTTCTCTTCCACTATTTGATGCTCCTACCGTTGTCAAAGAGCGGATATATCTCTATTTACCATATTTTTATGTTGACAGATTTCCCCTTCACATGAACACATGACAGAAAGGGAAATTCATCATTAAATTCATGAAGCTGCAACATCACAGCCTCTCACCTTCACATCCTCTTCCAAGGCCTTAGGATGGCCTCTAATGTAACGACAATGTCATATATTTTGTAAGTGTTGCAATGAAAGATATTTTAGCATTCTCTTCCTAAAAGAAACCCCCTTTCCAATATATTAAGCTTCACACCCCACTAGGGCTCCAGAATTCACATTTTGAAATTCAAGATATTCAATTAAACTTAAATTTCAGATAAATGATATTTTAGTTATTAATGTTACATGGGACATACACTGAAAAATTATTTGTTTTGACATGAAAATTTGCCTCACAGCAGCCCTGCATCCCTCAAAACTTTGGTTTTTCCTTGTTTGGACACAGACTGGCATAGTAAGCCTGTTCCTGATTCAGATACAGCTTTGGGTTTATATTGTAAACTCTTCTCAGACTAAAATTTGAAACTTTGAAAGTCAGTTTTGACTGAACTTATGCAACCTTATTTTCTGGCACTTCTTCTTTTGCTACAAAACACAGATCAAAATAATTTCCCAACTCTGTGGAAAAATGAGAAACTTTGCTTGTTCTCTGGTGAGAGACAAGAGAACTGTGAAATGTGACTGCTGTGCTTTGCTTGAATCCAGCATGGACCCTGTGTTTGGAGGGGAAGCTCCAGAAAGTGCCTACAGGGCAGCAACTTAGTTGGGGAGAAGAGAATGGTCAGGATCAGAAACAGAAGAACAGTGTTTCCCAAGTGTTTTGAACCCTGAGCTACAATGAAAAATACATTTCTGATGATGATCCAAAACATACCACCCCAAATATGTGACTGAAATATTCACCATTGCTTCCCTTCTATGTGCAATGTTCAATATTCATGAAATACCCACCATTACTTCCTGTCTAGTTACTACATGTAATGTTCACTGACATATCTACTCTTCTACCTCATTTTTTTCAAAAGAAAGAACTGATTGCATTCAACTGATTTCATAACCAACTAATAGATCTAGATCTGTGGTTTAAAACTGACTACCAAAACTGATTCAACCACTATGGAAAGCTGTGTGGAGATTCTTCAAACTACTAAAAATTGAGTTTCCATAAGACCCAGCAATTCCACTCCTAGGAATCAAACCAAAGGTCATAAAAGCATTCATTCAAAAGGATATATGCACCCCTATGTTTACTGTAGCACTATTTACAATAGGTGAGATACGGAAATAACCTATATGCCCAAAAGTAAGATAACTGGATCAAGAAGATGTGGCATTTATACACAATGGAATACTATTCAGCAATCAAAAAATATCAACTCATGCCATTCAGCAATCAAAAAATATCAACTCATGCCATTCACAGCAACATGAATAGTGCTGAAAGGGATTATGCTCAATGAAATAAGCCAGACAGAAAAAGAAAAATATCAGATGGTTTCAGTTATAGGAGGAATGTAGGGAGACCAAATAAGGTAGCAGTAAAAAAAATAATTATAATACATTAAAAACAAAATCAGCAACAAATTAATCAGAGACTCTGCAAGGGAAGGGGAGGGAGAGGGATCAAAAAAGAGAATAGAATGTGTTCTTACACAAGGGACTATGGTAATAGTACTTGGGTGAACTTAGGGTGGAAATTTTGTGGGGATTACACCTGTGAGGAGAAAACATTCATTGTACAAAAAGGAAGAAAGATGTAAAACATATATGAAATTAAATTAAATTAAATTTAAAAAAACAACAACAACAACTGACTGCCTAAGAGCAGTGCTACTTCAAGCAATTGCTCAGGGGACTGGCTGTGATGGTCTGCAAAAGAAAAGGAGTTGGTATGACACTGTGAATCAATGAACTGCTACTTCATGGAGAAAATCTTGCTTTGAGCCTACACAGCCAACAGCATGCTTAGCATGCTTAGTGGATTCATGTGCCTTGTGTGTGTGTGTGTGTGTGTGTTTTTACCTGACAACAGTTTTTTTTTTCATACACACACACACACACACACACACACATTACATCATTCTTCATTTGTACAATTCAGTTGTATCCCCATGGGCTTCCCATCACCAATTCATGTTTTGATGTGAGTTCCTTATCCTGTCTCAAACATTTGGTAGGTGAGCACTATTCCTCAGACAACACTTTAAGGAGTGGGAGCCAGAGTGTGACCCCAGAAGAGGGGAGAGAAACCCATGAAGGAGGGGTACAAAGGGACACAGAGGGAAAAGAAGAGTAAATAGTGAGTGCCACTTAGCATGTCCATGAATATACCTTCCTAGGACCCGGAAGTGTGCTTGAAGAAGGTGTAGAAAGTTTTTCAGAGATACCACCCACTGGAGGAGGAAGTCTCTTTCAGACAACTGACTCAACAATAGAAATTTAATTCCTGCATACAGAGAAATGGATCAAAGAAAATGTGAAGAGTTTATTGCAAAGAACTAGACTGGTTTTCCAAACATTGAAAAAGTAAACTCTTTCATCCTCTATGCTGTCGAGTAGGGCTGTCTCTTTTCTTCTGGACCAATTCTTGAATCTAGTCCCCTCCTTCATGTCAATGATGCTGCCTCATACTTCATTGAGGAAATAGAAGCTCCAAAGGGAATTCCTACATCTTTTCTCTGCATTCTCTTTTATGCATTTTCAAAAATTATTCTTTCCCTACCAGATCCTTTCCCAAGCATTCAAATATCCCACACAGCAGCCCATCTTGAAAAAATAAGCCTCCATTAGGTTTCTCAAACTGCTAAAACTGACCATCAATCCTACTCTTAGGTATCTACCCAAAAGACACAAAAACACTGATTCAAAAAGAAACCTGCACCCCCCCCCATGTTTATTGATGCTTTATTTACAATTGGAAAGACATGGAAATGCCCAAAAATAGATGACTAGATTAAAAAGATGTAGTACATATACACAATGGAATATTACTCAGCAACCAATAAATAAATAAATAAATAAACACATGCCTTTTGCAGCAACATGGATGGAGCTGAAAAGATCATGCTTAGTGAAATAAGCCAGAAAGAGGCCCTCCCTGGTGGCGCAGTGGGTTAAAGCATGCACTAAAAAGCTGAAACCACTTCTACATGAGTTCGATTCCCTCCTGCCCTGGAGGTGACCACATGGCGTGGCAGACCTCTCCTGACCCGCCCGCTGTTCCCCTCAGCAGTGTACTTTGTCGATCTGCCTGTTCTGCTCCCCACTCTGTCTCTGGTGAAGTCTTTCGCCAACTCTGAGTCTCTGGCCTGTACCCCAGTTCTATATGCACAAAAAAATAAATCTTTAAAAAAAAAAAAAGAAGAAAGAAATAAGCCAGAAAGAGAAGGAAAAATACTGGATGGTTTCACTCATAGCAGGACTAGAAAGGACCAAGGGAGAAAATAATAATAATAATGAACAACTATATACCAGAGACATTTTATGGGGGTGGAGTGGGGAATGGGATCAAAAACAGTGGGGATCAAATACAGTAGGGGGATGGAAGTGTACTGGACTATGGTGATGACACATGCGTGATTTGGTGATGGGAAGCCCACGGAGATTATAACTGAGATGGAAAAAGGCACAAAATGATGTAAAAATAAACTATTGTGTTATTTTTTTTAAAAAAAGCCTCCATTAATCCATATCCTTCTCCCACTCCTACATTCTCTCTAGTCTTTTTCACACATGAGGACCTCTAAAGGGTTGCTTTCTCCACTTTTGTTACTTTGCCTTCCACACCTACCACTCCACCAAAAATACTCTTGTTACAAAATCACCAATGACTTTCATATTGCTAAATCTGAGACTTTAGAGTTCTCACCTTCTTCATCATTTTAGCAACTTTAGATACAGATGCTCCCTCCCTTCTCCTTGAAAGACTCTGATCTTAGCTTTTCTGCTGATCACCACTTTCCTGACTTTTCCTCCTGCCTGTCAGTCAGATCTTCTCTCCTGGCTTATCCATCTTTAACTGATTTATTTTTTCTTTTTTCTGGAAAATCTTCCCTCCATCAAGAAAATGATAGTCCCATCTTAACAAAAGTCATATATAACAAATACTATATATGTGTGTGTGTGTATGTGTGTATGACATATATATGTACATACATATATAACTCCTTAATATTGACCACCCATGAACTACATTCATACAGTTGCTTCCTAAGCAAATTCTACTTGATCTACTTGACTCCACCTCCATTTTTCATCACCAGTCTGCTGTTTGTCTTACTGTAACCATCTTAGCCACCATTATACTTCACCTTGACGCTGCAATATCTCCCTATTGCTTCCTTTAGTTTCCTCCATCTCATCCCACCCATTATCTATTTCATATATAGGGATCATAGAACTATTTCTAGAACATAAGTCAAATTGTGTGACTTCCTTGTTTGAAAATAATAAATCTTTTCCCACTGCACTAAAGATGGAATCCAAGCTCCCAAACACAGACTACAAAGCCCAGGGTGACCAAACTGTCCACTCTCCAGGCTCACCTCCTTCCATCCTCCCTCCCCTCACTACTCTTTCTCCACAAAGGCCTTTCAGACATTTCAGATAGCTTTATCTGAAAGACCTGCCCCACGGTCTTTGCACACACTGACTCTTCTTCTGGGACCCCCCCACCCGGCCCCATCCCTTTACCCACATTAGTAGTGCTCAATTACCCTTCAGGTGAACTTGAAGTTTTAAGTATTTAGAGAAACCCCTTTGTAATTACCTGTTCCCACAGTATTAATCCAAGTGAAGTTCCTTTGGTTATACTCACTTGGCATTTTGGATTTTCCTCATAACACACATATTTATAATTAAAGTATTATTTCTGATTATTTCATTTGTTTGCATAATACTTGTTTTCCCCTTTTGACTGGTGGCCCCATGAGGCTAGAATAGTACCTAAAATAACCACTGCTCAATGTATCCAATAGCTTTAAGTGTATGCCAAATGTGAGAAACTGATCCCTTTCAACCTTGGGCTTGTTGACAAATTCACCTCCTACTATGTGTGAGACAAAGGGTCAAACACCTGTGTTTTGGTGTCTCCCACCATTTGTGTAGCCTGCAGAGATCCAGCTTGGGGCATCTTTCCCCAAATTTATATTTAGAGAGATCACATTGGTACCATAATGGGGCTATTCATAGCACAACAATGATCTACAAAATGGACCTTTTCCTTTGGAGGGCCAGCTCACCAGCACCCTAGTGTCCACTACATGCCCACTGTCATGTTAGGTAACATGGAATCACCATAGAAAACCAGTCATATTTCCTCTCTAGCAAAAAACTGCAGTCTCACTTAGGGAAAATGACAAACACAAGAATCAAGGAGTGATTCTTGTGCTGTGCAGAGTCGATGCATCTGTGGTGAGAAAGGATGAGGGCCGGACAGGCTGGAGTAGTGACAGTGGACCTATAGGAGGCAGGTACAATGATGAAACCGGTGGGTGGAGAGGGTCTTTGTGGCTGCCGAGGACAATCCCAATGGAGGACAGTGAGGAACAAGAGTAGGATATAAGTCGGGGAAATGTAGTTGGAGTGGGAGTGAGAAGAGTAAGAGATTGTCTTAGCTGGCAAAAGTTGCTTTTGATCATTTTATTTATAAATATAAGTTTGGTGAACTAGATCACATGTTTTAAGTAAAGACTCCACAAATTATAGAATTTCTACCATTTATTTAAGGTCTTCAATTTTTGAGATTTATAGGTTTTGCTGGAACCAAATTTCCTTGAAACCATGTACATCTCTACCAATCGTCCAACCACATACACAGCCTTTGGGTGCTGTGGCAGCTTTCCTTATAGGTCAAATGAATGGTCCAACTCGATTGTGTCTGAGGTCCTTCACAGTGCAGATAAAATGCATGGTTTTAAGTGGTTAGATAAAAGAACTGTATTTGTCATTAAGTCTAAGAAGCCCAGGAAAACACCATACTGAATGTTCCTTCCTGTAAAAGTAATTCTCAGGGATTCCAAATTGTGATTAAAAGGTAAAATAAAATGACTCTTGGTCATATTTTTCCTTTAGCCAAAGAAGAGATTTGGTGTCTGAGGCTGGCAGGGTATCTCAAGGGTTTTCCTCATGAGCACCATTAGGTAAACCCAGTGGCCATCTGGCAGGAAAACAAGGTCACTATTTTTAAATCAATAGGAAAAGAGCAGAGCTGCGAGATAGAAAGATGATTTATCCTGTGGCCAGAGAACACAAAATTGACTGGAGAAACTAATCAAATCAGACTTGATAAAGCTGATGCTGTTTTATATACCCTGTGCCCAGAAGCCTTGTCAGAGCTGGTCTGCCCCGGATCCTGATTTAGGATACAAGTTGACTCCTTTGGCTTTTCCAGATGCAAGCCATTTCATTTACAAGAGTTTTAAAAATCATTTTTAAATATAGTGTGAGACTTTTGATAATGTTAAGTATGGTATCTATTGAAAGGACCCAGATACCCATGCCCAAGTAGGACTGGTTGTGGGCTCTGAAGGCCCTTTTCTCTTTCTCCCCATATCTATAAAGGCAGTAACAGCAGTCACTTGATTGGCTCCTTCAATTCACCCATCTCTAGCCCCTGGGAAGCTTCAGGTCAGCAGGAAGCTGGCCTGATGTGCTTTCCCCATTCAGTGTGGCCCACATTTCTGTGACTCAGAAATGTTGCGGGAAGCCATGCTGGCATATTCTTGGAGAAAGAGGCAGGGTGGGAGACTTTTGAGTCCAAAGTTGCCCAGTCCAGCTGGCTGTGGCCATGCAGAAAATGAGAGCCAGAGGTGAGTTACCCCGGAGGGCAACTAGACATTTGTTTTGACATGAATCTTTTAATCTTTTCAATGGGAGGGTGAACAATAAAAGATCTGGTGCTCAGGATCGTTCAATTCACCATAGATTTAATGAATTTCCAGATCGGGGTAGAAAGTTGAGTACTGTGGGCCAAGAGGAATAAGGACACAAAAGACTCCACCATCTGATGTGAGATTTTATATGAACAAGTACTTACAATGGAACAGGATATGTTGAAATATTAACATATGCACAGTTTCCTACAGGATCTTAGAGGTGGAATGTTAGACCTAAAGTAACTATCACGTGAGCAGTAATATTAACTGTGACAAAGAGTCAGATAAATCAAATTAGAAAAATAATCAATGATAAAGAGAAGTCCACAAGTATTAACAGTAAAGAACTATGGGAGGGGGTCCAGGGCAGCTTGGTGTAGGAAGGGTGAAAAGTGGAAGACAAGACTAGCTAGAGAGTGAGAATGGAAGAGTCTGCAATAATGCAAAAGAGTGAAGAGAGCACATTCACCTCCTTCCCACATATACAAGAAAGTGATGTATAGATAAAAACAGCAGTCCCTGAACAATGACTGGATGATCATTATTGTTGCAAGGAAAATACCATGGCAGGAGGTATAGGAAAATTTGCAATATGATTTTGCTTGGAATGCTACTGGAGCAATACATCCCAAGAGGGAGTGAGGTAGCTGCAATACAGAGACTTTTTTTTGTTGGTGACTGAAGGGCTATGGCAACATTAGTGACATTAGAACTTTGGGGGCTATACCAGAGGGGCGGTGCATATGACAGGTATGGAAAATGGGCTTACCTCCAGAGAATGCTAGGATTCCGGGGAATAAAGATAAGCAGCAAAACACCATGGGAGCAGATAAGACACATAATGGCATAATCCTGTAATGCTAGAACCAAGATATCAAGGCTAGAGGGTGAAACACCACATACCCCTGCCATTAGGAGTGCCTGAGGCCACTGAGCAATACTTGCAACTGCTGGTGTAGCACTTATTAAGGAGGAGTGTGTCAGCTTGAGCCTACAGTCTCCAGACATAAGCAGGTGAAACTCTAGATGGTGGGGAAATTCTGATAGATGAAGCTGATGTGAGAAGAGGTCCATCTGTGGCCTTGCACATATGACGGTTCTCTCCATCACTGGTTTTCACACGTGTTTCATCTCCACTTAGTGCCACATGCAAGTAACATGCAAGGAGAAAAGAATCCTATTGACAGCATTAAAAAGAATAAATGCCTAATAAAGAAAATTAACAAAGGAGGTAAAAAAAAAAGTCCATACAATAAGAATTATAACACAGTGATAAAAATAGGAGACACAAAGAAGTGGATGGGTACCATGTTTATGGATAGGGAGAATTAGTATAATAAAATGAACATCCTACCAAAAGCACTGTACATATTCAATACAATATTTTGTGAAAAAATACTAAGCAAAAAGTACTAACTTATACTGAACCACAAAACCCTGAATAACTAAAGCAATTTTAAGAAAAAAGAAAAATTGAGTCATCAGTTGACCTGACTATAACTTGTTTTGTAAAGCTACAGTAATTTTAAAAATATGGTACTGGACCATTGTGATAAATATTACAGAATCAAGAGCCTGCAAATAAATCCACACCTACATTGACATCTAATTTATGATAAAGGAGCCATGACAATATAATGTAGAAATAAAAATCTCTTAAAAAATGGGGCCCTCCCTGGTGGCGCAGTGAGTTAAAACACAGCACTAAGAAGCTAAAGCCACTTCAGCATGAGTTTGATCCCCAACTGGGAGGTGACCCACATGGCGTGGCAGACCTCTCCTGACCCGCCCGCTGCTCCCCTCAGCAGTGTACTTCGTCGATCTGCCTGTTCTGCTTCCCGCTCTGTCTCTGGTGAATCCTTTCACTGCTCTTGCACCCCTCACCTGTACCACATATCGGTATGCATAAATAAATAAATCTTTTAAAAAAAAATGATGTTGGGGACAATGGTGATGATGGATGGGAAAAGTGGGGGAGAGGGGAAGTAAACATTGTTTTAAAATAGACAATAATGTAAATAGATATGTAAATTAATAAAAATAATAAGAAAAAATGATGCTGGGAAAACTGGATAGCTACATATGAAAAAATGAAACTGGATCACTTTCTAGCTCCATACACAATAATATATTCAAAATGGATTAAAGGCCTGGAGGTAAAATAAAAAACCACAAAATACACATATGAAAACAGACTTGATCCAAATCACAAGGGAAATAAAAGCAAAAATAAACAATTGGGAACCACATCAAATTAAAAAGTTTTTGTGCAGTGAAAGAAAATATTAGCTGACTAAAAAGGCAGCCTTACAAGAAAAGATAAGTTCATGTCACATATTCAATAGAGTGTTAATATCAAGGTATATGAAGAACTTATTCAATTAACAATAAAAAAAACCCAGCTCTTTCCTCATACTGTCCTAGGCTTTGAATGTAGCTTCTAAAATCTAGAACTTCCAACTTCTTGCATTCCAACCTTTATAAACTTAAGTTGTGGTTGTAAAAAGACAGTCTCAGAGGCCCCAAACCATGCAAAGACATGAAAACCATTTTCCACTGCTATAAATAAAAACCTGAAACCTGTCACACTTAGTTAATATCACCACATTAGGAACCACAGACAGAAAGGAAAGAGGCAAAAGCAAAACATCTGTTGCTTTATTTAGAAACCTAGCACTTGCCAGAAAAGCAAGTCTCCAATATTCAAGGATGTGGTGATTTTTGAATGCCTCACCCTCTAAGGCTTGAATTAGGCAGCATCATGTGCAGTCCTGGTAAGTATCTGCAACATTCAGTACCTACTAGCGCAAAGATACCGTGAGAGCTTCTTTCTCTGCCTCCATTAACACCAACCACCCAGAGCATGACAAATCTTGCATCTCAAACTCAAACCCTTCACGAAAGATTTACTGAAGGGAGAACAGTGTCCATCCAATGTCTAACAATCATTATCCTCAGTCATTTCTCTACTCAGGAATTCTCAGAAGTCCAGAAGCAGCCAGAAGAGAGTGGCCTGCACACCTCTGAGGTCAAGGTTGGCCCCAAGACAACTGGCACAAAAGGTGTCTTAAAGATATCCCAAACTGAAAAATAATAATAATAATGAACAATAATATACCAGAGACATTTTATGGGGTGGAGAGGAGAATGGGATAAAAAATGGGGTGGGGGGAAGTGCACTGACTATGGTGATGGCACACGGATGAGGAGATAACGGGAAGCCCATGGGGATTAGAACAGATGGAACAAGACACAAAATGATGTAAAAATAAATTACATTAAATAAAAAAAAAAAAGATGCCCCAAACTACCCCATCCAAAAATCTTTCTGCTGTGAATTCCGCACTATCCTATTGTGTCCCCACTTGAGCAGCCACTCCTCAGTTAAGGCTGTGCTTCACCAGTTCTGAGTTATAAGGCAAATGTATGCCTGGTCACAAGTGGTCCTGGCCCAGGCTCTGGTAGCACACCAATTAATTTGAAAAAGAAACCTAAGATGTTTGTGATTAGGAGACAGTGAGGAGACACAGAGCACCCACATAGGGTGGGAATATTGTGTCCCTCTGAGTCACAAGAAGGAAGTGAAAGAATATGGACAGCAGGGATAGAAATATGCAAAGAGGACTTGCCTCCGTGGCACCTTTACCTGAGCCCAACTATGCTGAAGACTCAGTGGCTTAAAATTGCTACCAAATCTGTCAGTCTACAAACCCTACAAGTACTTAGAATTTCTCCTCAGGAAGGAATGGGCAGTACGTTCATTCATCAAACCAACATTTAATTAACAGGCTACTAAGTGCTATGTATTTCTCCAGGTAACCAAGGATATAGCAATAAACAAACTAGAAAAAAAAAATTCCCCCTCCATAGAATTTGCAGCCCAGTGGGAGGGAGATAGGCAATAAGTGGAATGAATAAGGGAATTTAATTGGATATGATAAATGATAAATGCTATAGAGTGAAATTATGTCAGGTGAAGCATAGAGAATGGCCCAATTTATTATTTTAAATAAGAGAGTCAGGGAAGCTTCACTTCAGGTGTAATTGCCTCTTAATTACCTAATCTTATTCCACCTCTATTTCAGAGTACAAAAAACCCGAGAAGCCCTGGCCACTCAGTGGAAACTAAATGAGTAGTCTTTAAGTAATTTTCATCACAAATCCCATCGATAAAAGTTTTGAGCATCTGTCCTCAAAGTATATTCATATTTTCTTTTAAATTTATGTAATTGTTTTCCTGAATTGATATACTCCACTTATTTTAAATCAAACACATGAAAGCTATGAGTTATCGATAAAAAAAATATTTTTCATAATGTGTTGGCCATGATGACTTTTTATCATCTTTAGCAAATGTCTGAAGTCACATTATAAACGTATGAGAAAATTCATTGTTAAAAATAATTAATTTAAATGCCATAAGTACACAGAAATTTAGGATGGGGGGGATGGGTCAACTGCTTTCACCGCTAATTAGACCATCATGGTGTTTTTCTTTTTAGTGAGGCTGCTAAAATGTACTTATCAGGAGCTGTTAAAAAAAACAAGTACACATAAGTAAATTTGAAGATAATAGACTTTATTTAATGATTAATAATTTGGACAAAACACATCTAACAAATAGGTACTCTGAGGAGCTGCAAACAATGGATGGCTTTTATAGTCAGACTTGGGGCAGAACAAAGAGGTTATAGCAAAAGAAAAGACAGCACTGTTTCAGACAAGGCTACTGTCTCTTTAATTTCTGAAAAGAAAGCTCTAGATGATTTTACTAGTGTTGATCAGAAAATTTTAGACTGATGGGTTGAATTCTCATTCCTTGAGAGGCTGAAACTACAATTAGATTAATTAGATTAGGTATTAAGTGCATAAATGACTGCATTTGGTTGTTGCTTTTTTTCCCTTTTTAACAGAATATTTGTTTTTACACTACTGACAATTTCTAACAGGAGTTTCTCAAAAGCTGTACTTCCCCTCCCTGGTTTTCTTAAAAAAAAAAATAAATAAATAAAAGGATGCTTTAAAGACTTTTGCATACCAAGCTCCCCTCCCCAATCTTTCTTTCTTTATCTTCCTCCTTCTCTTTTCCTCCTCCATTGGTTTTTAAAAAATTTCTTCTTCTCTTACAATCTTTCTTTCTTTTATCTTCCTCCTTCTCTTTTCCTCCTCCATTGGTTTTTAAAAAATTTCTTCTTCTCTTACAATCTTTCTTTCTTTTATCTTCCTCCTTCTCTTTTCCTCCTCCATTGGTTTTTAAAAAATTTCTTCTTCTCTTACAGCTCTATTCTATCAATCATATTTGCTTTTCTGCTATGTTTAAGACCTTTCTCCAAATATTTTCTACCTATCTCTAAGTATTCTCCATTTTAGAAAATTAAAGCCTGTGCATTCTCCTTTACCTAATCCCAGCAGAAGCAAATACTGGACATGGGAAATCTGGGAAGCATACATACATTAATAAATTTGTTCTTTCTCCCAACTCTATGAATAAGGTACTGCAATATAAATTAGGAAGAAACATCTCTACTCACAACCAATAAGGAAATCTGAAAGAGAAAATGATGTCAAGTTCTAAAGGTTTTAGAGCCATTCCTACTTGGAGAATCCATTCCTATTTAGAAAAAATTTAGCTATGACTTTGGACAAAAGGATTAGAAGTAAATAATCCATGAAACCTAATACAATCAGAATGTCAAAAACAGGATTAAAGGTTATTTATTGTAACTTGGCCATTGATACTCTACATTACAAAAAGAGTGAGTTATGGCCCTCCCTGGTGGCACAGCAGGTTAAAGCACTGCAGTAAGAAGCTAAAGCCACTTCTGCATGAGTTCAATCCCCACCTGCCCTGGAGGTGATCCACATGACAGACCTTTCCTGCCTGCCCTCTCCTGACCCGCCTGCTGCTCCCCTCAGCAGTGTACTTCGTAGATCTGCCTGTTCTGCTCTCCACTTTGTCTCTGGTGAAGCCTCTCACCTCCCCTGCACCTCTGGCCTATATACCAGTTCTGTATGAACAAATAAATTAAATCTTGAAAAAAAAAAAAAGAGTGAGTTAGGTGTAAGATATGCTTTGTATGCAAGAAAGGCTAAAAGGCTGATTGTCAGATGTAAAATAAAAGATTAAAATCCAACTACAACTGAAGTTAAATTCTGTTCAAAGACAGCAGCAATTTTTAGAAACGAAAGAAAATAAAATGTATCTAAGAGGCAGAACATGTGAGCTTGTAATACAAGGAAGTACCTCAAGGAAAGAGTAGAGACATAGGGTTTACAAACCCAAGTAGACATTCCTAGTTAGAAGAATATTCACTGAAGTACACTGATAAGGGGGGGGAAAGGTAAAACAAAATGAAAACAGGGGCAAAGTTACCAGTCAAGGTAATGAGAGATGATAGTCAAGAAAAGGTAAGAAATGAAGGGTAAGAGAGTGTGAAAAGGAAAGAAGAAGTAGTAGCAGGCTTAACTACAGAAAAAGAAGTAAGGTTAAAATGTTGTTAAAAGAGAAATTCTGGTGTCAAAGGAGTTGCTATTGTGTTTTTCAGAGAATCAGGGTCAGGAGGAATGTTTCCCATCTTGAATTTCTTGCTAACTGACTCAATGTCCAAAGCAGGTCACTTGTTCAATCATTGTCAAGAGAGATGACATTACTAAGTTTGGTTAAGATACTCAAGTTTCATAGGAGTGCTACCTTAGCTGAAGTATGTGGTCATCTAAAAACTAAAGGAACTTCTGTGTGTAAAAGAAGAAAATGGAGGTGACTGGTAGGCAGGAAACTTCAAAAGGGATTACTAGTGGTTTTGGTAAAATGGGGGCTAGTCCTTGAAGAATAGGTCAGATATGCACATGTGAAAAGGGAAATCAGTTTTCTTTTTAAAGGAAATGCCCCAAGTAAAGCCACCGGGACAGCAAAGCCTGCACGGGTCTGTTTGATATTATTTGATGGTGTTGCACAGAGGAGACTGATAAATCAGAAACAGGACATATAGGTTTCAGGTCATAAAGGACCTTGAATTCCAGACAATAGAGTCAGTGTTATAGAATGATCTTTGTAAAGGGGGAAGAGCATCACAGCATAGTGAACAGGAGTCATTTTTTCCTGCCCCCACTTATATGCAGCTACATTGGACTATAATTCCCAGCATGCCATGAATCTGACTTCCTGAATGGAAAAAAATGGGAAGGAGTGAAGTGTATATGTAATTTGATGGGGAGTGAAGGAGGAAGGAAGAGATCTGCAGAGAAGACACGCTTGTAGAAGAGACACATGGGGGG